>NC_082654.1:114711458-115327208 GCF_028023285.1 Balaenoptera ricei
CTGGGCATCCTCCAGACTGCTTCTGCTTCACAAAGACTGGGGTATAGCCTTGCTTACTAGAAGGCACTGATTGTTCAACAACAAACACAGCCCAAGACAAAATATAACTTCTATAGGTATTTTCAGGATTTTAATCTGGGAACTCACAAATGAACTAAGGAGAGTCAAATATCTTAAGTGGGAAAGAAGAATAATACTACATGAATAATACAAATATCTTCATTACCATAGTGCCTATTCCCTGATATAATTCGTGTCATCCTTTTGTTCCACTAGTTGGGCCCAAACTGAGGGAAGTCTTTAACACTGGATGCAGCAAACATTTTTTTCCCTCAACTCTGGGAAGCCAGGATCCTTTCTTACATATCAGTTTTACAGTGAGATGTTGGAATCCACATATGACTTTTGAAAATGATACCTAAATCACGGTCCACACTCTTCCTTCGTTTCTTTATCTTCCCCTCCAGTGGACAACCTAGTGCTTTCATTAACGTTTTTGCTTCTGTGTCTTCTTGTAGAAGTTTAAAAGTGTATTGTATAAAAGCAGTGAATGCTCATTGTGAGATTTCGAAAATAAGCGAAAGAACACACACACAAAGCATAAAAATAAACCATTATTCAGTTCCCAAGCTATAGCCACTGTTAACATTTTGATCTGCAAGTTGACCCATATGAAACTGCTGATAATTGACTGTTTTGGACCTGCTCAATCAGCACATTCATTTGGTTAAACCTAAATTTTCTGTGTCTTTTTAAAGATTATGTGTGTATTTGTGCTTTTAAGATTGTGGACAGCTTGTCCAGACAACATTATATCTAGGTGGGTTTTTTTATCTTAATATAATATAGAGTACATTTTGCCATGT
Organism: Balaenoptera ricei; assembly: GCF_028023285.1. Classification (NCBI taxonomy): domain Eukaryota; kingdom Metazoa; phylum Chordata; class Mammalia; order Artiodactyla; family Balaenopteridae; genus Balaenoptera; species Balaenoptera ricei. Next base: position 114,712,325 of record NC_082654.1, read on the forward strand.
GACTGTTCTTTAAAAATATAATTTTTAAATGAGAGTTTCCTTTAAGGAGCTCCTTCATCTGTTTTTTTGCTTCATAGATTGGGGGTCCTGGGCTTCAGGAGGGGTGTTATTCAGCAGCATGTGTTAACCGTTTACCAACCAAAGGCATTGCTTAAGCCAGCAGAAAAAAACTGTATTAGCTCAGGACATTTGAGCATTTTCTGAAAGGTATTTAACAAGAAAAACTCCAGGGTAACTGATTAAATACATTATTTACGCCACCAACAGTATTATATTTCCTGAGAACAGCTGTGCAATAGGAATTGACAAAATTATAATTCGTCATATCAAAATTGACCTTTCCAGATATTTGAGAGGTTGGAATTTTAGCTAAATCCATTTTGAAGAGTTTGTTCGATTTTCAAGAGTGTATCTAAGAATGTCATGGTTGCATTTTAAAATGTGGTATTCGAAAATATGTTATTTCTAAATATTATCATTGAATGTTTTTTCTATCCCAGCTCAGTTAGTTTTTGTTTTGCAACATAGCATGCAGTATTTCTTTTTCAGAAAAATAAATTTATTTTTCGTGATGTCATAGAGTCTTTGAATTTTGAGAGAAATACTTATCCAGACTCAAGAGCAAATTAATTTTCAAGCTAGGCTAGACTCTGACGAATAGATTTTTTTTTCTGAAGTACAAAAGGATCCTGAGCTGTTTGTGCAATGCAGCATTTACCCTGGTTCCCCTAAGAAAACCTCACCTGGCCAAACAAGATTGGGAAAAGCAAGAGTCAGGATATACCTGCCTTGAGGAAATTCACAATGCATTGCTCAGTTTTAACATTTCTGACTAATCCTGTTGTAAAGATAATGATAACATAGTATTTAAGCCAGTATTTCCCAAATTTATTTGAGCACCAAATCTCTTTTTGGAATATTGTGGAGCTCCTAGGACTTGGAGTGAAGTCTAGAAAATACTGTAAACACCTATGAAGAGTCCTTTGATTGCTCGATTTTGTCTCCTCTACACACTGTCATCTTGGTCATTTGTTAGAATCCAGACAGTTAAAGTGTCTCTCTACTACAGTGCCAGCAAGAGTTACTTTTTATAAAGATGATAAAGTGTTGTATCAAAAACTTTGATCTACAGTGTGGCATTTAAATATCAATATTTTTAATAAGCACAAGTATACAGCACTGTGAATGATGATGAGTTCTAATATTAATTTCCATTGTGTTCCTTACACACACACACACACACACACACACAATGGATGACAGATTGTAGATCAGATGACCACTCGAATGATCCCCTGGAGGTTCCTTTTGTGTCTGGAACGAATGGCTGTGACAGTCCCTTTTATGTCCCCACACAGTTACTGTTTCATGACAGTATCCCTGAGTACCCTGCTTATCTTGTATCTTCTAGAAGCATTTATAAATCTTCTCAGTCTCTGCCTGCAGTTAAGTTTGTTTATTTTAATCACCTGTATTCCCAAGGAGTCTGGCCTAGCTGCATTTCTCTCTGAGAAGTGCCTGCAGTTAAAAGTTTACCAGGCAGGACCTCCTTATTTGCTCTGGTCTTCTCTGTGTGTCTACTTTGGTAGCAACGTGGACCTAAGGGCACATTTGGGGCACACAGTCCTTACCTACAGTCTTGTGAAAGAGATGGACCCATGAATAGATGAGTGGGGATAACTTTTAACTACACGGAGTGTCGGAGTCTCAGAACCTAGCGGTCCAGAGAGGGAGTGTGGTGAGGACAGAAGCTGAGAGAGGCCAGCAGGGCATCAGGTGTGGCAGATCCTGTCTGACTTGAACAGGAGCTCAGCCTTCATCGTGTCGGGGCTTTGTTTTCAAGTTACTTTTCCATTAGAATGTAATATATGGCCATTAAAAAAAAAAAAATCTTAGAAAATAAGAATGTTAGATTTTTAAAAATCACACACATTCCCATCATTTAAAAGACAGGCATATTATCATTTGGCTGTAGTATTTCCTTCCTCTTTTTCACAAGGCGCAGTTATTTTTTTATCATTCCTCTGAGGTAAGTTGATGATTTTAACTTCAGGCTGTGGATGAGAAAACCAAGGCACTGAATCACGTTAACTACCCAGAGTCCAAATTGCTTCTGTTGCTGAAGACCCAGCATGGAAATTTCCTGAGTCCTGAAATGAAGAGTAAAAAGTGGGGGAAAAAAAAAGAAAGAAAGAAAAACTTTAGTCTCCAAACAAGCAAATTCTAGGCATAGAGAAAAATATGCCTTTATTATTATTAATTTTAATTTTTAAAAACATATCTGCCTTAGACGTTTTAAACTGAGCTAATATGATTACTAATTCTTCATCATCTAATGAATTCCAAAGTGTAATTGATGAGTTTGGCTGTCTCATTACCAAGGGGAGATCTTAGACTGCAAATTTGTTAGTGGTCCTTTAAGGTGTTTCTCTGATTCCTGTGTTTTTCCATGTAGAGCAACTTACTGAAAGGAGTGTTTACTCATTTTCACTTGATACAACACAAGCCTTTAAAAATCCTTTCTCTGAATAGTAGTTCTTGTTGTTTTCCTGAAATACATTTTTCCAAGGATTATTTCCCTTTTATGACACAGCATTGGAACATTGGCTAAAGGTTGTTTCCAGTCTGCCCTTGGTACAAGACCGCCTCTGAGAACCAACAGATAATAAAGAGATGGTGCTGAGAACAGTTTTTCTTGCCAAAAATCAGATAGACTTATCAATTGATCAATAGATAGAGATAATATCCAATTACAGTGAGGAAAGTGCGAAACAAATCGCTAAATATTTTTGATAAGTAAATAGCATTTTCTACTAAAATAAATGTGATGATCCTAGGACCTATAAGTTACAGTTTTAGGAATATATAACTATAAAAATTAACGTACATGTACAGAGACACAAGGATTATTATTGCTAAATTGTTTATAATAGAAAAAAGGAAACAATCCTGTTCTCGTAAACAGTAAAAGGATTGAATAAATTGTGGCACATCCTTGCTGAGGTGGGTTCATCAGCTCTTACAGAGCAGTGTGTTAGATCCACTGGGATGGATGAGGAATTTGTGCTGTATTGTTTAGTGAGAAGGGAATATGCATAATAATATAAATGGCAGGGTAACAGTAAAGGAAATGGGTGAGTTTGAAAAGTGAAAGCACGTGTAATGATAAACATCAAACTGTAAACATTCAAGGGATTAAATTTGGGAGTGAGAATGGGAGGAAGACAAAATCATTTTTTCCCTTTTATGTAACTAAGTATTGTTTGGTTTATTAAATGAGCTTTATTACTTTATAACTTAGAAAAAAAGAAAAGCGTTTTATTATGTATTGTTATACAGGAATGGTCATTTAATTCTGTTTCTAAGTTGCTAGGCTGCCTAGAATTCAGGCTGACAGAGATTAAGACCTAAGAACAGAAAATGAATGACAGAAGCAGGGTGAACAAAACGGCTTCCTGCCCCTTAGGATTCTTCCCACTCTGTTTCCATAGGTTCTTTAGAATTGTAAATAAGTTAGTCTCCTAAGCTTACTCACAAGTGCATGTATCAACTCATAAATAACTCTATCTCCACTATGAATAAAAAGGTAGAAAATAATAGTTTTTCTGGATAAAAGGAAAAGTGAAAGTTTGTAACCCATGGCCCCTCTTCTTCCCACCTCATTTCTACCAGTAATACAGATTAACTACTTTTTGACCACCCTGTCTTACCAGTTTAAGAAATATCATGGTGAATCACATGCAATAAATTACTCTTTCACCCTTTAAATCAGATAATAGGTCCCACATAATATCCAGTGGTATGAGTTGCCTTCAAATTAATTGTTATGAAAGGAGCTGTGGTTTTGAAATGTGCTTGTTTGTTTTTTATCCTTATACTGAAAGGTGTTAGTTAGCAAACAGGGATATTTCTCTTCTGTCATCATACATGTTCTACTCAAAGGTCATATTTTATTTTAAATCCACCACTTGGAAGACAAGGACAAAATTCAGAAATGGTAGGACTTGGGCTAAGTGATTCTTTAATTCTTTTCAGCTTCAACATTCTATGATTTTATGATTTTAAAGAAAAATAAAAGCCAAAACTACAGATAAAGCTAGACATAATCTTCTGAAGGCTTCTGTTCACTGTAGAACTGAATATAAAATTGGGAGTGTCTTAGTCTTCTAGGGCTGCTATAACAAAATACCAGATTAAGCTTAAACTGGAAGCTGATGGGCCAAGGTCAAGGTGCCAGTAGCGTTGGTTTCTGGGGAGGGCTCTGTCCTTGGCTTGCAGACAGTGCCTTCTCAGTGTGTCCTCCTGTGGCCTTTTTTCTATGCATGGAGGATGGGGGTAGAGAGAGAGCACGAGAGAGCTTGTTCTCCAGAGCACCGGGTGTCTCCTCTTCTTACAAAGACACAGTCCTATTGGATGAGGGCCCAACCCTACGACCTTGGGGGTTAGGGCTTCAACTTATTGTAACTTTGAGGAAGACACAGTTTAGTCCATAACAGGGAGAAAAATAGGCATAGGATACTATAGGATACTAAAGTTGTGTATGTTTCACTTTATGCCAAGTTTCTGCTTTCTGAGTTTTCAGTGCATCTTTTAGTAAAAGCAATAAATTGAAGTGACATTTAACTGCCTTTTCCAGCTAGCAGTCATAATCTTTAAAGTCTGATTTTATAAAGTCATGCGTTATTTCATTAAATTGTTAAAATGTCTTTATGTTTAACATTTTATGCAATATATATATATATGCATATATCTTTCTAAAGAGTTACATTTAAAACTATCTTTTAAAAAGTTTTACTTTTAAAATAGCTTTAGTGTTGAAAGAACTGTTTAAACCTCAGTTAGATGTTAAATGTCATCAAGTTTCTGTTATTTAACTGGCACTATAGAAACACTAATTAGTTGTTAAATACTTTTTTTTTTAGAATTATAAAAAAAATTAAAATATAGAACACAAAATTCACATCTAATTACAGAAAGAACTAACCAACAAGCATTCATATTATTGGTTAAATTCCTTTCAGTCACTTTTCTGTGTCCACAGAGCAAAAAGTGAAATTACAAAATTTGGGTAGTACTCTTCACCCTGTTTTGTGTATCTAGCTGAACTTAGCCTCCAACGTTTATCTCAGCAGTACGAGATTAGGTTTGCTGAAATTGGATTGGCAAGCGGTCCTTTTCCACGAATGGGGGTAATGTTTCCTTCTCCCATTAAGACTCTGTCAAAATTGAAATGGAGAACAATACTTTTCACTTAATTGTCTGTTGATACTGCCTCGAATTTCTGGAACTCTTGGCCTAATGAGACTTTCTAGGAGTCTCAGTATCCACTCCTGCAGGCCTCAGGCTCAGGGAGTGGTAAGAATTGAAAACTAGCAGGCTGCAGGTCTCAGGCCTGCCCAGTCTCTGTGCAGTAAATGAGGAGATTCATCCCCTCCCGTTAGTGGTTTCTGGGAGAACCAACAAGAGATCTGGGGTAGGCCTTGGCAAGAGACAGTTGGTAGTTTATCTTCCTCAAATCCTGGTTTGCTCTCCTCGTTCTAATTTAAATGTAGATGCCGTCCACCACCACCCCAGCACGCCTCCTGTGAAGGTAAGGGACTTAACGATCTGATCTGCTCCGCCATCACCAATCCCCTCACCCCAAAATACTGACTCTTGCCCATGTTCCCAACCACTGGCTGAGGTCTTGTCAGCTTATATGATGAACCACCAAGTTGGCTGCCATCTTGGTAACAAGTGTGGAACCTGCCTGGAAGACTTCTGAAACTGTGCTCCCCATCAGCCAGCCCGGCCCACTGGATCTCATTCTGGGTTTGCAGTGTCTCCTTAGACACTTGTCAACTGAAAAAAAATGCACAACCTAAAAATTGAGGATTACGTTTTATTCGGCAGACATATTTAAGCCTAGGTGACAGCCTCTGAGGGATTGCTCTGAAGAGGTAAGGGAGGAGCCAGGGTACAAAAGAGTCTTTGCAAAATAACTAGGTAGTCGGAACATCAAAAGATTACTGTTAATTAAAGAAAAACAGACATCTCAAGTTAATGAATTTAGCATTTTTCTATGTATGCAAGAATCTAGACTCATTGAAATCATTCCTTTGATGTGCATCTTAACTATCTAGGGCCAGTGTCTTGCTTTTCTCCATCCTGAATCCCCTCAGGGTGCATAGTCAGGGGACAGCTGCAGCGGCTGACTGACGGCTTGATGGCCACAATATCCTTTGTTTACTGATGTGACAGGCAACATTGTTTGTCTCCACGCTGCAGTCAGTGGTGATACAACACTCACTGATTGAAAAAAAAAACCTCCCGAAGTGGATGGTTTTCTTTAGCTCTGGAATGCCGTTCCCATCTGCTGTCTCTTCCCTGCCACAGTGTTGTGCTCTCAGGAATACCCAGGTAGAGCCTATCTTAGAACACTTGGTGTCCACCAGGAACTCTTGGTGTGCTGCTCTGAGCAAGACCTATTGACCAAAACAGCCAAACAACTTCTCAGAATCCTTGTAGCGATTGATGGACCAAAGGAACCTCTCTACTCATTCAGACCAGGAGTTGTGTTCATTTCATAAGCTGGATGAAGTCAAACAAGAAGGATAGAGAGAGGAGGATCATGGTAAATAGAAAAAGATGAAACAGCACCAAGTTTTCTCTCGATAATCCCTGTAGAGCTGTGGTTCTACACAGAGCAAGCAAGCATCTGTTTCTTTATCTATAAAATGCGGGTAGCAATAGATAGGGCTGTGATGATGAAATGATTGGGTGTATGTCAAGGGCTTGGAATAGCACCTGGAATATGGAGAGCGTTCAGTAAATGTTTGTTGTTGCTATTTTTGTTCCTACTATTATTAAATGGGATTTGAAATGGAAAGGATCTAAGCTAGTTCCTTAACTGGTCAACTTGGAGACAGTTATTTGATCCCTGAGCCGCCTCTGCAAATTGGGAGTAATAACCAGTCTGGCACACAGGAAACAACACTTATTCTCTCACCCACTTTCACCTGCTGTGATTTTTGTTTTCCTTCAGTTACAAAGGAATGAATGATTTTATTCGTAAGAACTGTTGCATGTTTTCATTAGTTCTGTCTCTCCCTCTCTAGATGGGGTGGATAAAAATGAGAAGATGGGCTCTGAAGGGAACAAATCAAAATACAAATCTGAATGAGCAAAGATATTTAGTGAATGCTGTTTTTGAATAAGAACTGAATGCAAACCAGACCTAGCATAATATATACATTTTTGGAACTGTATTTATCCTATTCCCATGAAATAGGCTGTCAGGCTCAACTTTGTCAAAGCACTTGTTATCAGATAAGGAGGTTAAAAGACTAAAGATACGTTGTGAAATTAAATAGGGGAATATTCTAGGTCCTCCCTGAGAGTTTGGGGTCTAATTTCAACCAAATACTAGAAGTTAATTAATTAAGCTTATTTATTTCAAGACTGTGAGCAGGTAAAATGCTGTCCAAATTAGAGGGCTGCAGATTCATTTATCAACCACTTAGCTCGCAAAACATTCACATAAATGCTTTGCATCTTCCTAGACATGGGAGAATATGCACATTCAAAATCATTAGAAAGTAGGCAAAATGATTTTTTGAAAAAAATTTAAGGAAATGGGACAGCTCAGATGATCATATTAAATGTCCAAAACCGCTACCTCATTGAGTGCTCTTCTCAGAGTTCGTGCTCCATAAACACCTGATGATCTGACAGAAAGAAACTACTACTTAAAAGACCTTGTCAAAATAGCCCACCTTTCTCTGTATACCTCCTAAATCAAAGTAATATTTCGTTGGCCTATTGAAAGAAGCCTCTCACCTGGCCTTGCATAATTATTATTCTGTCTCTGGCTTTGTTTTCCTCATTATTTGGCTAACTGCATAATTACAACAATGATCTCTAGAATCGCCAATTATATTTTGATTATGAAACCTTTTGAACTATGTTTACTGGAATTTGGAAGAACCTGTCATTTATACTCAGAGATTTGAAGCTTATCCCTAAATGAATGTCATGTGCAATTAATTTGCAATAGAGTGAATGTGAAGCTAGGGTGAAAGCCAGTTCCCTCGCTGGTTCTCAGAATGAATGCTTTGCTGAATCTAATCTAGAGAAACTTAGATAAACTTCAGGGTGTTCAGTCTTATTTATTGTTCTCCAATTCATTTAGTGAATAAGGTCTTTTTATTAGCAGACACGTTAATGACTGAATGGTGTTCGTTTCTTTTGTCATTAATCGTGCCACTTAATTTTTATTATTGAGAGATATGTATTTGCTTATTTTCAATTATGTGAATCTCAATATGTAGGCATGTTGGGACACTCTTAATTGTAAATTAGGCAAGTGTGTTCTGGATATTTATTAATTTTAATGATAAAACCCATATAACAAAGACATATTGAGCAACTACTAGGTGCAAGACACTTAGTAAGTTACTGTGAAAAGACCGGCACGTGCTTAGTGGAATCACTGAGCACTTGCCCTTTAACTCGTTAGATTCGATAAGGAATCTATGGTGAAAGATGAATTCTAGGCTCACTGGCATGCCCCACATGGCAGAAAACGTCTATTTGTTAGATAGAGAGGAGAGACAGAAATCAGTATTAAAGAGGCCTCCAGGGGGCTTCCCCGGTGGCGCGGTGGTTGAGAATCCGCCTGCCAGTGCAGGGGACACGGGTTCGAGCCCTGGTCTGGGAAGATCCCACATGCCACGGAGCAACTAGGCCCGTGAGCCACAATTACTGAGCCTGCGCGTCTGGAGCCTGTGCTCCGCAACAAGAGAGGCCGCGATAGTGAGAGGCCCGCGCACCGCGATGAAGAGTGGCCCCCGCTCGCCGCAACTAGAGGAAGCCCTCGCACAGAAACGAAGACCCAACACAGCCACAAATAAATAAATAAATAAATAAAAAAAAAAAAAAAAAAAAAAAAAAAAGAGGCCTCCATATTGGTTTTTGGTAGACTTCCTTGATTATACTTTCTTTATTTTAGACTTTGATGGATTGCATTTTTTGGCAACAAGGTTGATTTTCCTTGTTTGATGACTTACCCATCACTTCCTCTGGTAGGAATGGGCGTGTTAATACACTGTTGAATTTTCTCCTGAAGTTCCCACTGTAGAGATACTATTTCCTAAGGAAATGCTTGTATCTAAAAGGAGCAGGGCAATGAGTGGAAAGAGACAGACAGCCTGGATTCAAGTGACCTCTGCTCACTCACACCCCCAGCCTCAGTTTCCCCACGCATAAAGTGAATGGCTCTCATGAAAGATTGGCTCCAGCCACTTCCTTCCTTAGGACACCTCAGACTGGGGCCCCCAAGGGAGGAGCAATCTGAGAGGCCTCGCTTGAGTCAGGTGCCCGCCTTTTGCCAAAAGGAGGAGAGGGTCCCTTGATTGACAGTTCCAGTGCTGGGGGCAGTAGTAGAGGGAGAGGCTCTGGGCGTGGGGGGATGGGTGGTTCTGAGCCGGTAAAGTGGCTGATATTCTCTGAGATAGTGCATCTCCAGCTGCGAAGGACCAATGACTTTTTTTTTTTTTTTTTTTTTTTTTTTAAATTCAAGGGCTTCTGCTAGGGTTCTTGAGAGTCTGTACAGGAAGTGTTTTTGTTTGTTGTTTTGTTTTGGTTTTGTTTTCATCGTCCTTTGCCCTGGTCTCTCTTTTTTTTTAATTTTTTAATTTTTAATTTTTTAATTTTTTATTTATTTATGTTATTTATGGCTGTATTGGGTCTTCGTTTCTGTGCGAGGGCTTTCTCTAGTTGCGGCAAACGGGGGCCACTCTTCATCGCGGTGCGCGGGCCTCTCACTATCGCGGCCTCTCTTGTTGCGGAGCACAGGCTCCAGACACGCAGGCTCAGTAGTTGTGGCTCACGGGCCCAGTGGCTCCGCGGCATGTGGGATCTTCCCAGACCAGGGCACGAACCCGTGTCCCCTGCATTGGCAGGCAGACTCTCAACCACTGCGCCACCAGGGAAGCCCCCAATGACTTTTTTTTCTTTTCTTTTTTCCCAATCCTTTGCAGGTTGATACTTTTTTTAAAAACAGACATGTAAAATAAAAATCTATCTTTAAATTATCAATCAAACATTTCTCCATCTCTAAGCTTATCCTGTCACACACTCTCAGAGGAGTTCCTTGCATCCTTGCTGAGGAAATCCCCCTGCACCTGCCCCTAGGATCCCTCTACTTCTCACCTCGCAGCCTCTTATCATCCTCCTGTCATCTGACTTACCCTTCACCTCTCTAGAAACTGCAAGGTCCTCCTTTTAAAAACCCAGTAATGTCTTATCAGGTCTCATCCTCAAGTTCTCCTGTGGCACCTGCTGTTCCTTCCGGATGGATGCTCTGTCCTCAAGGACATCCCTCACAAGAACACACTTCCCTCCTCCTCCTCTCATGGAACTTGGTGCCTTTTTCCTTCTCTGGATCAACCTTCTAAGAGAGATGCTTTTCTAAGATCCTGGCCCAAATGTCTGGCTCTGTACCCTTTAAAATGTGAATATCAGTGTCCAAAGAGGGGTTAGGGGATTTTCTTTAAGATTTGATTATATCCCAAGATATTTGCAAACAATGTATTTGATAAGGGACTGAAATCCAAAATATATTTTTAAAACTTATACAACTAAATGTCAAAAAAAGAACCCCAACAACCCGATTAAAAAATGGATAGAAGACCTGCAGAGACAGTTTTCCAAAGAAGATATACAGGTGGCCAACAGGCACATGAAAAGATTCTCAACACTACTACTCATAAGGTAAAAGCAAATCAAAACTACAGTGAGATACCACCTCACACCTGTCAGAATGACTGTTATCAAAAAGACAAGAAATAACAAGTGTTGGCGAGGATGTGGAGAAAAGGGAGCCCCTTGTACACTGTTGGTGGGAATGTAAATTGGTGCAGCCACTATGGAAAACAGTATGGAGGTTCCTCAAAAAAGTAAAAGTAGAACTACCATATGATTCAGCAATTCTACTTCTGGGTTTTTATCTGGAGAAAACAAAAACACTAATTTGAAAAGACATATGCACCCCTATGTTCATTGCAGCATTATTTACAATAACCAAGATAGGGCAGCAACTGACGTGTATATTGTTAAAGGAATGGATAAAAAGGTGGTGTTCTGGAATATTACTCAGCCATAAAAAAGAATAAAATCTTGCCATTTGTGACAACATAGGTATACCTAGAGGATGCTACGCTAAGTGAAATAAGCCAGAGAGAGTAAAACAAATACTGTATGATTTCACTAATATGCAAAATGTAAAAAACAAATGGACTAAATAAAACAGAAACAGACTTCATAGATACAGAGAACAAACTGGTGGTTGCAAGAGGGGAGAGGGATGGGGGAACAGGTGAAATAAGGGAAGGGGTTTAAGAGGTACAAACTTCCAATTGTAAAATAAGTCAGAATGATGTAATGTACAGCATAGGGAATGTGGTCAGTATATTGTAACAACTTTGTATGGTGACAGATGGTCTCTAGATTTATTGCAGTGATCATTTCATAATGTGTACAAATATCAAATCACTGTGTTGTACACCTGGAACGAATCTAATATTGTATGTCAATTATAATTCAGTTTATAAAGATTTGATCCTATCTCTGTGTGAGAGTTGAACTAATCATAAGATAGTGGTACGTATATACTTCCAGTAGTGTCTGGGAGAAGACAGTGAACTGGAACTTCTAAGGAATCATTCCTGTGACTTCTCTTTGAAAGTAGACGGCGCTAAGTCATTTACTGAAAAAGGAAGGCACCATCACTAACGTGTAAAATTAAGGGATGAGCAACTTTTTTTTTTTCTCTTCTTCTTACTTTTATGTCCTTTCACTGTGACTGGAGCTTTCCAGGTATGAGGAGTGGAACTACAGAAAGAGCCTTTCATCCGAAGTCAGTAGATGTGTTTCTTTTGCCAATAACAGGTGCCTTAACTCTCTGACCGCCTGTGTCCTCATCAGTTACGAGAGGCGGTTGGGCACCATGATCTTTGAAGTCACTTTCTAGAAAATTCTGTGATGTTCTTACATTTTTAGAAATCATTGTGTGTAACCTAGTGACTTTCCCTTTTCCAGGGTCCTGGCTTAATGTAAACCCTATTTTCTTGTTCTCTTCTAGCACCTGTTTTCTGATTAGAGACGAAATAAATGACATTCAGAACTTCCACTAAGGTACTTTAAGGTAAGATCTTTTTTTGAGTTGAGTTCTTTGCTTTAAAAAGGGGGCTTATGGCTTGATCTGTGAGCAGAAGTTAATGAAGAATAGCAATTTCTAGGTTGGTGTTTTTCAGTACAATTTATAATTGTTACTGTGTGCATCTTAATGTAAATAAGTCATGCTCAACTTTTTGTGTCTCAGTAAAGGTACTTTTTTTTACTAATTTGTTCATCAGATTCAAAATTACAATGAAGGAATTTGTTGAAATATGAAATACGTTGATTTTATTTCAAAAACGTATTGTATCTTAACTGTAGTAATGTGAGGGTTTTTTTAAATAGTGTAAAATGTTTGAATTTTTAGCCAATATAGGACCTTATAGCTTGTCTAATTCATAGCTTAAATATTATCTTTTATTTATATTGCCTTATTTGGAATCCTGTACAAAATCCGATTGTAAGTATAAAGAAAGAGCAACGTTGTGAAAAAGCTCAATCCTTTTTAAATGTTATTGTTCATAATACTTTTTCTATTCAGCAGACAGTGCAGATAGCCTACCCAATATACATTCTCCCCTATTCCTTTCTTAAAAATTCCTGAAGTTTTGAAGGACAATAAGACTTCCCAGACTCCTTTGCTGCAGCCACCTGACCCAGTTCTGGCTAATGAGTTCTGAGTGATGGGCCCTGGGAAGGGGTTCCCTTCCTGAATTAATTCCCTTCCTGAATTAAAAGAGCAGAGCTTCAAGAGGAGAATATTTTTGGAACATTTTCCTTTGTTATTACCCCTTCTTCCTACCTGGAAAGTAGTTCTAAAATTTGTAGCTGCAGGGTCTTAATTTATGAAAGTGACTGAGTGATGACACAGAGAAGTCAGTGTCACTGGAAGAAGAATTTATTACTTGCATTTCCCAAGAGAAGGGGACACTCCATGAAGGGCCACCTGAGGAAGACCAGGTCTGGTCAAGGGGCAGAAAACAGAAATGAGGAGAAAGTCTAGGTCAGTGTCTTTCTTGGGAGTTTCCTCAGGAAAGGAAAGGCAGGGCAGGGTAAACAGATTAGGATTGGCCAGTTAGAATAATGTCGGTGGGCCCTGGGCTGCAAGGGTGGTCTCTGGTCGCCTGGTACCTGGCAGGGTGTTGATTTAGGCCGGGGAAATATTGACTTGGTGTTTGAGTTAGATAAGAAGGTGGATGGGACTGTAGACTCAGGATTGTTTGGTTTACATGCGAAAGATGTGCTCCAGGCCAAACCCTTTGCTATTTCTAAGAATTGGCTAGTCTTGGGACAGGCAGTTTCTCCCTGGTCAGCAACTTTTAAGATGTCAAAACATCATAAAATACAGAAAATAAAAAACACGGTTAATACAAAGCACAGCCCCATCTTGTAATCACAGGGACAAAAGCCACAACCAGGGATATTGGAGCAGAAAGGTAAAAGGAGCTTGACACCTTGATGACACTCTTAAGCTCTAGTGAAGCTACCATTACATTTCTTGTAGGAGACAAATAAATCACTTAGACAAGCTTGTTGGGTCTTCTGATACTCAGAGCCAAATGCAGACTTGGCTGTTTCTAGCATTCATATCTGGTCATGATGCTAGACGTATTTCTATACCTTATTTAGTCTTCACAGTAGTGCCATCAGGGTAAGTATTATGATCCCCATTTTACAGTGAGGAAACTGATGCTTTGAGATGTTAACAACTTTGTCCTATGATAGTAAGTATCAAAGGCAAGGTTTGAACTTGGACCTGTGAGGTGCCCTTCCCTGTACTCTGCTACGTCAGTGCTGGTCCTCACATTATGATGCCAGGAGCCTGTACTGTTGTTGTGGCATCATCAGTGCACTAATCCTTTGCATGTTCTTCAATAACACAGAAATTCCGCTAGATTATCCATTTATAAAACTAAGTGAACTGAGGCTGTTCCATATTTTTTAAAAAAAGGAAAGAGAAAACTCTGGTTTGGGGGAATCAGGATGAATTGAAATTGCCTATGAAAGCAGGTGAAAGAAATACTAATTCCAAGTTTTTTATTTTGCTTTTCGTTCTTTTGAAATAAAAGTTTAGGGCTAATGGTCTAAATATGGCCACCAAAACTAAGCTTTTAATCTACAGTCCTAGTATTAAATACTTTCCTTCTAACAGTGTCCATTACTTCACTCAGTAGGCTCAGAAAAAAATGCAGGAAAAAGATAAATTATATAATAAAATTCCTTTCCAAAGAAAGACATGCAAGATATTGAATAAGGTACTGAGCTGAGTCGGGGGAGGAGGTGCTGGGTAATGGAAAGTCCCTGGGCTGGAAACTAGGAGATGGGAAATGCAGGTGATAGCCAGCTCTTCAGAGGCTTAAAAAAGCTGTTTCACCTCTCTGGACCTTTGTTCTTTGTTTGTAAATGGAGGGTGTATGATATTCTGATATTCTCTTAATCTAAAATAATAACTTACCTTGTTGGATGTCCATTGCTAATGCAGGGAAATGCTGTGTCTACTAAAGTCAACTTTTTTCTTTTTGGCCATTAAACTAAGGAGTTTTCCGTGATTTTCCTTTTCCTGTCCTTTATTTCAAATACATCCTGAAATTCTTAACTTCTTTCTGTCTCTTCTGTTACAACCCTGCTCCAAATCATCATTCTGTCTTGCCGGGACAACTGTGTAAGCTTCCTGGTGGTCTCCTGGCTTCTATTCTTGCCACACCAGAATCCCTTCTGTGTGCAAGACCAGTGTCTGGGGAACCTAGATCAGAGCTTGTTATTCTCCTGAGACCTGCTCAAAACCCTTCAACTCCTTTCTCTGCATTTAGAGTAGAACCCAAACGCCTGACCGTGTCTTACCTATCTGATACAATCAGGCTTCTACTTGGGCTTTTTCTCCCTGCTTCCTCAACACCAGTGGCCCTGCCTTTCATTCTGTTCCTTTGTGTTCTTGTCTCCCTAGGGCCCTGGCACGGCAGTCCCCTGGCTTGCAGGGCTCTGTCCCTGACGTTTCCCATTCAGATCTCAGCTGCAAATCTTCCCTAACCACTCTCTCTAAATGAGCACTATCCCAAGTTTAATTCCTTTTAAAAACTAGAAGTTTTAGGGACTTCCCGGGTGGTCCAGTGGCTGAGACTCCGTGCTCCCAATGCAGCGGGCCCGGGTTCGATCCCTGGTCAGGGAACTAGATCCCGCATGCTGCAACAAAGATCCCGTGTGCCGCAACTAAGACCTGATGCAGCCAAATAAATAAATAAAGTAAGTATTAAAAAAAAAAACTTAGAAGTTTTATTTTTAAGGCATATTAAAATACCCGCATATGGAAAAAGTACTTATTTGTATAGCTTAAGGGATTTAGGCAAGGCATGAAGAATTCTGACATGTGTTTATGGTTTGTTGTATGGTCTAAGCTCCTTGAGGGCAGGGCCTCTCTGGTCTCTTTTCCTCACTGCCTGAACCGCAATACCTATAAAGATGCCTGTACCCTGCAAGAAGCTTAGTAAATATTTATTGAATGAATGAATGTAGAGTCAAAAAATGCCTCAGGTAAAATATCCCAAAAGAAATTAAATGGTGCTTATAGATGTGCCCGATGGGTTTATTGCTCTAGACTGGAAAGAAAGGGAAAAAAAAAATGAAGAAAAGATGAAAAAACAAATTCTGGGAACAGGGACAGACAACAGTGCACACAGAAAATAGCAGTAAATCCTTGGGAGGGACCACTTTTGGTATTGTCACTAGTGGCATTTCTGATCTATGGTGATGGGTGACAGAGCCCAGTTCTTTGGATCTTACATAGATTTATTAGTTAAGCCTAGCACATAGATGATTGGAAATGTTTGTTGAATGAAGGCCCGAAAGAATGAAATAATAAATTATCGAACTACTAAGAGCAAAGCTGCCTTTTTTTTTCCAGTGGCTGACATAATATTCCCTTGATGCCAATATTTAGTCCCTGTTAGTAACAGACATTCCAAATACAGTGAGTGTGAAAAATGTTCCATGAAACTGAGTTCAATTACTGTGCTAGGCTTCTCCCTTAGAGAGCTTCAGAGTTAATTCCATCTTCCAAGTCAGTTGTCACAGGGACGATCCAGGATGGCACACCATGCAAATGTATTAAAATGCGGATGGGAAGATGGAAGCTCGGAAAATGTCTTATCTGTCAATTAAATGATGTAGCCTCGTGGTTAGATTACAGTAATTCGGGGGGTTTTTGTTTTCTGCCAATTGAGATTTGACAGCTGTTTATAAAATATTTACATTCTGATTTCAGTCACATTGACAGCACTTTTGGATCTTTGGAAGATGATAATTATATGTTAGGAAAATGTTTTAAAAAGTTTGAAGCCGATCTGTTGAGGGGGAAAATCTGTTTTAAAAATTGTACAAAGGAAGGAAATCCACTTTATAAAAGGATATACTTCTAATAAAAGTCAGAAATAATAGACATTTGTGACCTGAAGACACACTGCATGTGATGGGAAGGCGTATCCTTCTCCACTCTGCCTGTTTTGGGTCCCTTAGCTTTTCTTAACTCTGTCTAGCTGGGTATATGCTTCTCACCTTTTTTCACTTAATTATGCACGTGTGATATTTGTGTGGTAGGTACTTGGGTAAATTAGATAGGATTTGGGGGCATCCATATGGAATTTCGTGAAAAAATTTTCAATACATATACTTTGTATTAAAAGAAGAGAAAATAACGAAACAGAAACAGACTCATTGATGCAGAGAACAGACTTGTGGTTGCCAAGGGCGAGGGGGTTGGGGAAGAGATAGATTGGGAGTTTGGGATTAGCAGATGTAAACTATTATATATAGGATGGATAAGCAACTGTATAGCACAGGGAACTATATTCAATATCCTGTGATAAACCATAATGGAAAAGAATATGAAAAAGAATGTCTATATGTGTATCACTGAATCACTTTGCTGTACAGCAGAAATTAACACAACATTGTAAATCAACTATACTTCAATAAAATAAGTTTTAAAAAAAGAAGAAGAGAAAATAAAAAGTATTGGGAAGAAAACTAAGTATTGAATTTCCAAATAAAATATTTTCAGATGTTTTAATGAAAAGCATAAATTCACAAATAACTTTTTCTTATGAGGTATTATGTTAGAAACATTGACTTGTAATTTCCAATCAGTGGTCTCTCCAAAGTCTTGATAGCTGCTATTTGTGGGTTGCTTTGTAAGAACAAGGAGACGATAAAAAGTTTAAAACCTATTTTATAGACATTCAGAAGGTTCCTGGAATTGAAATTATACCTAGAGAATCTGACGGCTATTACTTTCTTTCATTGACAACTGTAATGTTGAAATTTCTTAGAATAAGGCAAGTGATTCTGGAATCCAACCTAACATTTTAGTATCAAATATTTAAAATTTTTGTAGATAGCATATATTCTTTTGTAGCCATCACCCTGCCCATAGCTTGGCCCCCAGTAGATATGTATATCAGCTCTAAATGGACAGAAGTGGGCTCAACCCTGTCTAAAGGGACCAGGAGCAAAAGTATAATTGGAGGCCCTGGACCCACCCTCCTTCCCACCCCTGGCTCTTTCCTGCTCCTCCAGGGCCTCATGTGGACACTCAGCCTGGAAGTCCACCCCACCCCTCCCCACTGTGTCACAGCTGTCCCATGACCACCTGCTGGGTCCTGGATGCAGAGGAGGATGTATTGTGAAAACAACCACTGTATACCCAACAAATGAGCAGACTTGGGCCTGTGGGCAAGGGATTCTGGGGACCTGAGTATGAAGCCTGGTCTAAAAGGAACCCAGCTCCCCTTGGGGATGTCCCTTGGAAAGGGTGAGGGCCAGAGTGGGTCCTCTGATGCAGTGCTTCTCAAATGCAAATGTGTATACAGTCACCTGTTCAGATACAGATTCTGATTCATAAGGGCGAAGGTGGGCCTGTGCTTTTGCATTTCTGCGGCGCACCCAGCTGCTGCCGTCAGTGACTGCACTCCGAGAAGCAAGACTGTAATGCACAAACCAAGGCAGGGGTCCCTGGCCTGGGTCTCCAGGAGGTACTGGACAGAAGTACCAGCTTTAGGTAAAGACAAAGATGGGGGCCTGCCGTGGAGAGCTGTTCTCTCCAGGAACCCCCAGCCCGGATCCTGTCCACCTGGTAACTCCTCCCTGCTCTGCACCAGCCCCCCTGGCAACCTGTCCCTCCACTTCCTTCACCCGCTCACAGCCCCTGGTCCCTGCGGGGCGGCAGCTCCCTCTCTGGTTGGACATTGACCTTGACGTCCGGCTGGCGGAGTCCACCTCGTCTGTGCTCAGAGCATCTCGGAGAAGCAGCAGGTACCGGGAGTCCCCATTACCCTTGCAGCCTGCGAGACCCGAGGCTCAGCACCGGGCTCGGCTCAGCCACACCTGCCTCTGAGGATTGCGCCCCGTGCCCAAATCCTGCTGGCCACACAGGGGTCTCAGGACGCCAGGGTGACTCTTATACACCAGGGTACTGCTGCCCAACACGTGGAATGCCCCACAGTTAGGTTTAAGAAGGCACTGTAAGTGAAGGTAGTAAATCTAATAGTTCTCTAGCAAGATTTTAATACATGACACGGAAATAGATGAAAAAGCAAATTCGTTTTCAGAAATGACCCAAGTGAAAGCAATCCATTTTTTAAAAAAATACTTAAATTCTCAGTGGAACATTTGAACTAAAAGGAAAAGAAAATCCAAGTCAGGAACAAAATAAAGCAGAAAGTCACAGATCGTATTTTTAAATAAAAGGAGCATTTGTTTGTTATGCTATACACAAAAGAAATAAAATGCAAAAAAAATCAAAACAAGTTGATCAAATGATCAAAATATATCACAGAGTAGCATTTAAGACACAGAACAAAAAAAACACAAAAATAGTATCAGAATATGGACATAAAAATAAGATAAATCTTAGGGGATAACTAAAAATTATAACGAGAGTAGCTGTAGAAAGCTAGGAGTGATAGGTAAAGTAATAGAGATGATTTATTCCATAAAAATCCAAATTTGCAGTTCGTAGATGATACTTTTTAACTAAAAGAAGGTTTTAGACACAGTTCCATAATATGGATAAATTAAATTATATTCTAAGAGAAATGAGGAAGCTCGTAGGCTTACAGTGAAAATCATAGAAAAGAATGTGAAAATGAGAGGCACAATCTTCACAGCAAACAACATGCAGCATGCATTCAGGTATAAGAAGAAATAAATCCAAAGCACACATAAGAATGCCTTGAAAAAAAAATGATCTCATAATGTGATAAAAGGCAAAAGCTGTGGAAGTGCTATATTTACATTCCAGCATATTATAGGGGGAAAAAAGAAAATTCAATTTACACAGTTCCTTATTATTCTGAGATTGCAAATTCTGTCCAGTTTCCTTTCAGCAAAATGCTTATTCAATTCTTGCTGTATGTTCCTGAGATGAAATTTCAGATGATCTGTGCTAATGCTTTAATACACAGCTTCTCTCTTGAAGAGCTTGCAGTCCAGTTTTGATGACAAGGTACACACGTTTTTTAGTAAGTGTTAAAATATAAGACCAGATTTAAATAATGTGACCAAGTTGTTTAAATACCAAACAGATTATGACCCCATAGTTGTCATGGATTGTATCTTTAGCATGTTTATATTCTTGATACTTTTCACAGTGATAAACATATATAACTTTTGGAAAATGTTTATGATGTGTTGATGACATGCCAAGGTAGAATAAAAGATAACGTCTTTATATGGCTTCAAGGGCACGGAGACCGCTCTATAAGAAGAGGGTGACATATTATGAGGTTTCAGGAAAAGTAGGGTTTATATGGGCAAAAAAAAAAAAACCAACCCAGTAGGCATTGCAAAGGATCACAGGTTTAGGGTAGAATGTTACAGCCTCAGGATTTGGCTTCTGTGGATGAGGAGTGGTGCTCTAAGAACAAGCCAAAGTGGGTAAGACCAAAAGGAGAATAATTATATTTCTAAAGGAGCTTGGATTTTATTTTGAAAATAACAGAATACACTGAAAGAGTAGGAGCAGGGGAATAACATGAGGAAAATTAACTGGGCAACACTCTGTGGAAATAGATTGAAAGCGGGAAAATGCATTGATAACTTTTTCAGGAAACAGGAGATTAGAGACAAAAGAGGAAACTGCCAGCAGGAGGAAAGAATAGATTCAAAAGACAGCATGAGAAAGTCTGGACCTTAGTCCTTCCTACATCCATTTTGTGTTTGCTGCCTCTGGGGTCTTCACACTCTCTGGTTCTTTGGAAGATTTGCCTCTCATGTAAATGGAAAATGGGTCAAGTCGCAAAGAAAGAACAAACAACACCCCTGCCTAGGTTTTCTTTTGATTTCTGTGTCTCCCTCCTTCTCTTTCTCCCATCTTCCATGACCCTGTTCTTTCCTTCAGTTTCCTCATATTCCCAGAACTCAAACAGCTGCAGTTTGGCCTCTGATTGCACCACTTCACTGGAACTGCAGTTGCCAAAATGAGAAAGATGCCCTGGTTGATAAACCCCAAGAATTTTTGAGCCTTAACTTTCTTGACTGCTCTGCAAAATTTGTTACCAATGACCTTTTTGAAATTCCCTCTTTCCTTGTATTCCAAGGAACTTTCCTCTGCTTGAATCTCCTGGTACTCTTTTCCCCTCATTGTCTTTCTCTCTTTCTCCCTCCCTCTTTTCCTTCCTTTCTGTTGTTTTCTTCTGTCTATTGCTTAAGTACAAATCCCCTTCCCTGCGCCTGCCAGAATTCTGTTCAGAATTCTTTTCTGCCTAATTCACTTAACTTCCAGGCTTAAGCTATGACCTTTAGCCCAGTGACTCAGATCTCTGCCCCCAGCCTAGACATCTTTCCCTAGTCCACATCTGTGCATCCAGTTGGACCACTCTAGCTGGACTTTCACCCCAGACCCCCAATCGCGATGGCGGAACTGAACTGCTCTGTTCCTCTTGGCCCTCCCCACTTCTCTGTATCTCTGTCCTAGCCTTCTGTGCATTATACAGGCGCAGCCCAGAAACGGAATACATCCCTTTACCTTTCTGAAATGAAAGTCTCATTATCATTCAAATTGAGCCTCTTCCTAGCTGTCTGACCTTCAGCATTACTTAACTTCTGTGTCTCTCAGTTTTCTTATTTATAAAATGGAAAAAAAAATAATAGCACTTGCCTCACAGGAGTGTTGTGACGATAATAAATGGCACATTGTAAGCCCTCAGTAAATATTAACTATTTTATTGTTTGAAGTAAGCAGACTCCCCACTGACTTGAAAAAAACAAAACTAGTTTTCTTAGCGTGTGATTTGGTTTTTGCCTAATTCTCGAGCTTTGTTTCCCACCATTTCCTAACTTCCACCCTGATTTCTACCCTTACAAAAAGATGCTCTAACAGGTCGTGCTCTGCCCCTCCGTCTCCCAAGCTCACTGGTGCCTCTTCCCATTACTGGATCATGACTTAGCCACGATAATTTCCACTGATCTTCAAAGTGTGTGTGGGATCTCTCTTCCTGCCCTCTTCTCCCCAAGTGTAAACTAGTTTTTCCTCCGTGTGCTCCTGGAGAGCCATTGTCTTAGAGATCGTTCATGCTGCATTACTACTGTGTGTGCACCTCTGTGCTACCAGCTTCTTAGTGGTAGAGGATGCACTACTTATCTTTAGGTAGGAGTGGTTTTGAGAGGAAGTGTGACCATAGGGCGTGGACAACAAAAGAGAATAAGCAGTAGCATGCACCAATTGTACACCTAGATGTGGCCCTGAATACAGCCAGCCCTCTTTCCTCCTCCATTTGAGCCTGAGGTAGCTGAAAAGGGGGAAGTTTGAAGAGCAGGAAACAAAAGGCAACATGATGCTGTCAAGGTAAATCTAAAACAAAGATGCGAGGGGTAAAAATGGAAGCCAGCTGGTAGACTTTTCACAATGGATCAGAGATTCTGTGAGTCACAGTGGAAGGAACTCACACAGGGGCGGCTGGCAGGAGAGGAGAGCTCATGCTGACCTGGTGATGAATCTGTATGCAATCTTCTGGAACAAGATTTCAGTCTCAAGAATGAGGAAAGGACGAGACTGATAACATAAATTTGTGGTATATAGGAATTTGAGCTGTAACATTGGCATATACACACAGTTTTAATGAGTCACAGTATTTTTGGTTATGAGATGTGTGTGTGTGTGTGGTGCCATATATAAAAGCATACTACCTATACAGTTTAATATATTTTGATAATAAGAGTCGTACAATGTTTATTATAGAAATATTGGCAGTCAGAGAAATGTAAGTCTGATATGAAACGGTGGTGAGGAAATGGAGGTAGGTGGTATAGACGACTTTGTAGGCAAGGTTGACCTTGAGAGGGAGAAGAAACGTCGTGTGGTAGTGGTGTGGTCCAGGTAGAAGACGCAGGACCTGGGACCAAGTGAGGCTTTCTGAAGCTGGGAGACTGTATAGCCTGTTTGTAAAATGATGGAAATAATTGAGAAGGGAAGGATAAACTGACAGTGGATGGGAGAGGGGGGGCACTTCAGGAGTAAAGACCCTGAGTGGGTGAGAACAATGGGCCGGATTGGCCCTGGATAGGTGCAGGGGCACAGATGCCAGTGGGTAGACAGGTGATGATGGTCACAAAAGGAAGCAAGTATCAAATTATTATTACTTTCCCTGTGCTCCTTTGAGTTCAAATAATGCACAGATTTAAACCTGTCCTTTGGACTGAGAAGGATGGCTCTGAAGAAAGCAAGCCGTGTACGCAGTGACTGACTTTCGGGGCTTTGTGTTCGGACAGACCTTTGTCTCCTGGCTCCGCCACTCTCCTTCAGCTGTGGGACCCTCATCAGGTTAGCCGATGGTGGGTAAGAGCTCAGGTTCCGGACTGGACTCCAATGCTGGGATCCTGGCTCCATCACCAACTGTCTGTGTCAACTTGGACCAAGCACTTGGCCCTTTCTGCCTGGGCGCTTCTTGTGTAAAGGTGGAGATTTAAGATGACCCTACCCATAGGCAGGATAAGTAATAAGTGAGAACACTGTAAATTTTGTAGAGCATATATATTTCTAGTCAATGTTAGTGGTTATTATTGCACTCTCTAAGCCTTCATTTCCATCTGTAAAATGGGGTAGCTAGTAGACCTGCCACGTGTGATTACTGTGAGAGTAAAAAAGACATTACTTACAAGGTTCTCAGCATTACAGCAAGTGAGTGTAAAGGGAAAAAAGAAGTGTGAGTGAGGGTCAGGGATGGCTCCACTGGACAGCCAGAGAGTGGGAACTTCTGAATGAAGATTGGGAGAGAGAAGATGACTGGTGATTTGAAGGCAAAGTTTTTAAAACTTCATTTGCAACAGAATGGAAGCCAATTAAAGCCTGATGATGTGGCCAAGGACACAAAGCCTTTCCCTTTGAAGCTGATAAATTTAATAAAAATTGATTCATTTTCACTTCAGTAAAGGTGAGGGGAGATTGTGTGTGTGCATGGGCACATTTTAGAATAAATATCTGCAGAGGCTGAATTAATGTAATGAGATTTTATATTGAGAAGTGACATTAATTACCACATTATATCAGAGCATCTGAACAAGTACACTAAAATAGTTAAAAATAGGTAAGCTAAATTCATTTAATTAAATTACTGTGTTTTGTAGCATCATGCACATAATATAAAAATAGTGTAATGAAATATATATACGTTATGTTTTGATTTCCAAACGGAACATAAGGATCACGAGGGCAAACCTAGCATAGTGCCTGGTATACCGTAGCTGCTGGATAGTGATGGGTGAATAAGTGGGTGAATAAATCCCACATTTGCAACTCCTGTGATGTACATTGGACCTCTCCATCTTAGAACAAAATAGCTAACACATTCTTTTTGTTTCTTTACAAACAAGTGCAATACAAAGTGATGCTTAGTGATGGAAATCTAGATAATTAGGGACTTTTATATGAGTTGGTGTGTCAAGTCAAAGAACAAAGCAGGGCATTATGAAATACATGTAAGGTAAGTGTAGATAGGATTGTGTTCCAGACAAAATGATACCATTAAGTATTATCTGAAATAATGTCTTTTGTGCTTCAAGGTGAAAATATTCGTATGAGAAAACAAGGAAGGGGAGAGTTAAAGCTGGAAGCAGTGGAGCATAGTACAAGGAACAGTGAGGGGCATTCCGAGAAGCTTGAACAGTAGGCTTGGCTAAGACAGTCAGGATCCTCTCTCCTTCCCTCTTTCCCTGCCCCCAGCTAGTCCCCAGAATTGGAACGTCAGTGACTTGAGTTGCTCACTCTAGCACTTTCCCAGGGGAGTATAAAGAAACTGGTGCTTCAAGTGTGGTCTCTGGACCATCAGCCTCAGCGTCATCTGGGAACTTCTTGCAAATGCAGAGTCTTAGCCCCCCTGTCAGCCCTACTGAATCGGAATCTGCAGTTAACAGGTTCTGCAGGTGATTCACATTAAATCACAGATTAAAATTTGAAAAGTATTGGCATAGAGATGAGAAGTGTGGGCTTTAATGCAAATTGATCTGGATTCAAATCCCCATTCCACCATGGGCAAGCTAATTTTCCGATTTCGTTTCATCATCTGTACTCTGTAGTTATAGGTACCTCATAAATACTATTATGTAAGGTAAATGAGATAGTTCCATGTAAAGTGTTTATGTAGTGCCTTGGATGTTTAGTAAGCATCCAATAAATCTTAGGTAGTTTTCATTATTTCCCTTCTGCTGAGCAAAGGAAATAATAGTGAGGAAGAAGACTTCTCACTGCGACCTTTCCCTCTGCTTCCTCAATCTTATACTTAGCATACACTTGCAGATAGATCTCATCATCTTTCTGAGTTTACTTCTGCCGCTGGAAGTTTTTTTCTGTTTACATTACCATGGACAAGTCACTTAACCTCTCTGAGCCTCGTTTTTCTCCTCAATATTATGGGATGGTCACATCATCCCATCTCACAGACTTGTAAAAATCAAGTGAAGTGGTTCATAAGACGGCATTTCATTCATTGTGAAAATTAACACAACAGATTTCACAGAAGAATCATCTGAAGATGAGAGGGTAAATAACATAAGATGGTAAATTAGATCATTTATAATAATGATGGTATCAGTGACTGATACGGCCATTCCCCCTTTGCTAGGGCGAGAGAAGGCGGACTCTGGTTGCATATGGGGAGGAGAGGAAATTGGTTCCCTCTTCAGAGACAGAGGCCTCTGCATGTAGATCCCAGAAAGTCCATCGTTGAAAAATGATCTAGACTTAAAAGGGATAAGCGTTTTGCTCTTTACCTATGTAGCAGCAGAAAATGAGACACATATACTTAAAGAGTAAGGCAAAATTAAATAAGTAGGCATCGAGGAAAGTTTCTAAGGAGGATTAGAGGAAGGACTGCATCTGGTTGTATGTCAACAGGGCTTCTGAGACGGAAGGTGTTTATGGTTGGCCTTGGGGGAGATAGACTCCTGAGAGGGAGTTGCAGTGCATTCTTCTTGGGGGGAGTAGCATGAGGAAAAACAGAGCCAGAAAAGCCTGAAGCACATAAAGGAAGGATTAAAAAAAAAAAAAAAATCTACTTTGGAAACTCCAGATTACAGAGGGGTGGAAAGAAAAAATGAATGGTATGGGTAGGTGTGGGTCAGATTTTGAAGGACCTTGTTTGCTCAATTCCTAATTTCTTGTTGATGGCTAGTCATTTATTATTTTGGAGGTGGGAATTGTCACGACCAGGGATGTGTCTCAGAACATTTATCTGGCATCCAAGTGTGAGTTGCTTTAAATCAGGAATGAGTAGAGAGACTAATTCAGAGCAGATATTTTGTGGCCCAGGAAAAGTAATAAGACCCTGAGCTGAATTTGTAACGCTGGGAATGGAAAGGAAAGAACAGTTTGCAACAAATGCCTTTCTAACAGGTTTAAGGTGACTCTTTCATGTCAGCAAGAAACCTCAATGTTAGAGGAAAATAAAAATGATTCACCTCCTAGTGGGTGTTGCTCTTGCCAAGTTCCATCTCTCGGTATATTTTTTAAAGTTAGTGTGAGTAGATGTGCAAATACACTAGTTACTTATTCTATTTTTATGTCCCTGTGCAGGCAAAGAGAAAAAGGAAGAATTCTATTCATGTGTCATACTCTTGAGACTTATGGTAGTTTGCTAATAATAAGTTCTATTGTCTTGGTCTCAAAAGGCATTCAAGGGCTGAACCAAGTATGGTTAAGGTCTCCCAGACCCCACTGATTACACAGCTGCAAAATTTGTAACCGAAATGTCAGGCTGCCTTAGTATTTTTGCAGGCCAAAACGCCAAGCAAAGTCAAGTCAAATTGTTTCTTGTTTCTCTTGAAAATTTGCAGGTTCTAACAATAGAGGTCAAGTCTGCCTCAGAAACTTTAGTCCCTTCTTTAACCTCCTGGATTGTTGGCTGAGCCTGTTTTTTTTCCATCTGTTGAATGAGGGATAATCATACTTTCATCTATTCCTGCCTTTCTAAGAAAGGCTTTTTGAGCTCCTTGGTTTCAAGATATTTTCGTAGAGTTGAAAATTAAATATACTTCAGATGTCCTCCTACACGTGGCTCTAGGCCAGTTTCACCCTTGGTGTCATTCTTTAGACTGAGAATCATCTGCCTTCATCTCACTTTACTCTCACAGTTTGGTGCCTACCTGCCTTCTCATCTCTATAGTTCATTAACCTGCAAATCAGGCATGATATTAGTGTCATCTTGAAACATCTTCTCTGTATAAACAGTGTTTCTAAAGGCTTCCCGAGTAATATGAAATGAATCCATCGACTTGATGCCATCCCTTTTTTTGTAAAAAGAAATATTAAGAAAATGTAAAGAAAAAGAACTGACATATAAATATATCAGTATTGGGATTATAAGTGATTTTTAAAATTTTAATAATTTCTTCTTTTCAAATTCTCCATAATGAACAAATATTACTTAACATGAGTTAAAAAACTATTACTAAAGTACTTTTTTCTAGCGGTAGTCATCATACTTCATTTTTATAACTTCTGTGTTTTATTTCTAAAAGACATATCCTTGAAATGTTTTGATGATTGTGTACATCAAAGAGTTATTTTGTTCTATAGCAATGGTTCTCAAATTTTCAGATTTCAAAATAGCTTAGGAGGCCAAGAGAGAATTATGAATTTGGGGTTTTGAAAATGGGGATCACTTAAAGCAACTAATCTTTGCTGACAACATTTTTAAAGGAAGGATATTATAATACTATGCTTTTTATAATATAAAGGATTAGTCTAAGAATAAAAAAGGGCCTTTCACAAGAAAGGCCATAGGTATATTTGCAGCAACATTTATGCATGATATATTTATATATGTATATACTATTTCAAATTCATTAAACTTCTATTTAATGACATATACTGATTAAATTATTTTGGAAACAACCATTTTACAGTGGAACATGAAGAGGAGCTGGAATACCTAAAATGTCTCAATGTTCTTTCTGTAATTTTATTGCCATTATAAAATTACCCAGCTTTACACAGGATATTGAGAAAATGGAAACAATAGTCTTTAATACTGTTGCACTCAATTTGGAATGTTTCCAGTAAATTGAGAGAAACCAAGGTAGAACAACTACCCTGCCAAAATTTTTCCGCTGCAGAACCTGGTATTAAGGATTGAGCTGACTGGCTAACAAGGTGGGCTCAGCAGTTATGGGCCCTGATGATTCAACACACAAAGGTCAGCAGCTTATGTGAACTATTCATCAAGATTGCTACCAGAATAGGCGTTTGAGACTCCCTTTTCTTCTTTAATTCCCTATTATACTCTGATATTTTTTTCTCGATCAGAAATATATATTAGGTACTAAATCTCATGATAAAACCAATTTTTAACTCCCATTTGATTCTGTGATTTGAAGTTTGGACAGGTAAGTCACTGGACCTCAGAAAATGTTCACAGTGGTAGGTTGCCTTTTAAAATAAAGCAAAATCTCATAAAAAATATCATCTGTCTCCACTGCCCCTGATTGCTTTGTGGGCTTCATATGTCCTTTAAATAACTAACATGTCCATATTCTTCCTCCTACGTTCCTTGGAGAGAAATTGCAAGGTTTATCTTCTTACTCTGACAGCTTTGTTGTTACATCCTTACTGAAAAATTGAGAACAATGGAGTATATTTTATTGGGGTTATCTTAAGTGGTCTAGTATGTGCCTCTTTGTTAATTTCAATTTGCAGTTATTCATATGCTCTGTTTATGGGTCTCTCTAATAAGGAAAAGTTCCTAGATTAGGAGTTAAATATCTAAAAGAGCTGAGACCAGCTACTGAGGTCTACACTTTTATTCTGATGAGTGATTCTCTTTGGATTTCAAACAGTGAGATGAGTGTATTGTTATCAAATAAATCTGTAGCTTTACCATGGGCTTCCTCTGTGTGATTCACTCTACAATTCTAATGTCATTTGTACTGATTTACAAATAGGTTGTGCTTCTCATACTAACTAGTAGATTGAATATGGGTCTTGTGTTGAAAGGCATCCCGAGGCTTCCTTGGGCTCGACCAGAAGGAATGTCAAGATTGATTCATGATATCTATAAAACGACAAGAGCGACGAGTTGCAGCCTGAGTGCCAGAGGGTTGCCACCCCTAATTTGAGATAACATGTTTAAGCTGTACTCTGTAATCTAACATTTATTTATGTTGTTCTCCAAGATCTTTCCATAAATCCAGACTTTCAATTTCATTATGTTTGCTTAGAATGCCTGGTATATTAGGATCCAATACATAATAATAATTGTTTGATTAATGGATATGAAAATTATCAACTATTTTGGCACCTAGAAGTTGCCAAGTTGTAAAAAGTTATCTGTGCATCCTCTTGGCTTCTTCCAAATAATTTTACTGATTTTGATTTTCAGTAAGTACACTTATTCCATATCCACTGTGTGAAAACACTAGTCCAGTCTAAGTTCTTTATTCTACATGGTTGTTTTTCCTCCTGCTCCAGGTTTTCATACCTGCACAGGTATGAGCGTCTTTATCTTCTGTTTCAAACTGTCTGCTTTTGTGCTTGTCCTCTGCTCCTTATGTCTCTGGGGAGAAGGGGCTTTTCCCCTTCACCTCTAAGTAAGCCTCTGCTCTGCCATTATCCTCTGTCCCTCCTGGGCTCTTGTAGCTCAGCTCAGTTGTTCCCAAGATTTCTAATAACTGACCTATTGTCCTCTTGTTTGGAACCTTCCCCTCTCCATAAAGATGTACTCATCTCTGCTATTTCAATGTAAGCTGCACTTCATCTTGCTCTCTCTGTCTCTCACCTCCAGCTTTCATACCCTTTTTCCCCTCTGACAGGTGCCCCTCTAGCCTCTAGACCTTCTTTCTCCTAAGAAACTTGATATGATGTTGGAAATGTTCTACATCTGTGTAGTTCGGTGAAGTAGCCACTAGGCTCTTGTGGTTATTGAACACTTGAAATGTAACTAGCGTGACTTGAAGAAATTATTTTTTTCTTGGCATTTAATTTAAATTTAAACCATTCCCATATGGAAAATGGCTACAAGAGTAGGCAATGGGTCAACCTTCTCACCCACGGAACACCGAAAATTATTTGACTCTATCTTCTCAGTTCTCCAAGGATAACCGGTACTATTCCAAGATACGTAGAAGAGAAGTTAAGTCATTACATACAGCAGATGCTTGAGCATTAGAACGTTCGGCTTTCTGCTTAGGTAGCTGAAGTCTTTCTTTCCTGCCCATTGAAAGAGGAAGTTTAAATATCTGTCATTTGCAAAGGTCACCAGCATCTCTAAAAGGCAGTGTAGCGTACGTTTCTCATTCGCACCTCCTAACTCTCTACTTCAATCAAATGGATCACTATCCTCCAAATGCTCCTTTTACTTCTACTTCTCAGCCCAGTATTATGCTACATCCTCAACCAGTTATATCCTTCTTCCTCTCTCCGCTTACCAAACTATATACTTTCTTCAAGGCTCACATCTTGGCTTTTCTCAGAAGCTTCCACAGACCAAATTAAGCCTATGAAAAGTGGAATCCCCCAGTCTTTAAAAAATATGTATCTATTGAAGTTTTACTATATTCTAGGCAAAGATAAGAGTGGTTAATAATAATAGATTAATATTTGTTGAAATCTTAAGTGCCAGATCCTCTTCGTAGCTCTGTGTGCATGATTCATTTACTTCTCATAGTACACAGTGTGAGAGATATTAATATTATATAACTTTTACACATGAGGAAACTGAGGCATCCAAAAGTACCATGCGCAGTCTCCTGGTCAGTAATTGACAGTAAGGTCCTCCTCTTACAGAGTTTCTATCAGGGCACTTGCCAGTTCTTCATGCTCCTCAACAGTACTAATGGATTTCTAGTTCTGTTCTGTTTTACCCTTGGGTTACTAAGCATCTCATAGATGTAGACCTTTCCTTCCCAGTAACATTCTAAACTCCTAAGATAGGGACCAAGCTGTTTGTTCCTTTGTGTCCAACAAGAACCTAACATCACATTTTAGGCAATAGTTTCCACACTACAGCTATGACCCACTCAGCTGTTCTGAAATCAGTTTACTGTTTGCCTACTTCACAGCCAGACCATTTTAATGAAGTAGAATGCAGTAATATCAAACTGTGGTACATCCATACAATGGAATATTATTCAGCAATGAACAGAATGAGCTCTCGAAGACATGGAGGAACCTCAAATGCATAGTGCTATGTGGAAGAAGCCAGGAAAAAAGCTCCATGCTGTGGGATTCCAATTATATGACTTTCTGGAAACAGTAAAACTATGGAGACAGTAAAAAGATCAGTGGTTGCCAAGGGTTGAGGGAGAGGGAAGGAGTGAGTGATGAATAGATAGAGCCCCGGGGTGGGGGGCAGTTTAGGGCAGTGAAACTCTTCTGTAGGATAATGTCATGGTGGACACATGCCATTATACATTGTCAAAACCCATTGAATGTACAACACAAAGAGTGAACCCTAATGTACATTATGGACTTTAGTTAATAAAGATATATAAATATGTGTTTATTAATTGTAACAAATATACCACAATAATGCAAGATGTTAACTACAAGGAAAATGGAGGCTGGGGGGAGTGATGAGAGGGATATATGGGAATTCTCTGTGGTTTCTGTTCAGTTTTTCTTCAATCCTAAAAGTACCCTAAAGAGTAAAGTTTATTAATGAAAAAAATGGAACAAAATATCTAAGAACACCATGCATTGTGAGAATAAATATTGTTATAGGAAACATTTGTTGCAGTTTTAGATCCTCATTTGTGTACACAGGTACATGGGTACACTTGGTTGCAATGTAAAAAAATACGTATCTGATTGCCGGTAAGAAGTCAAAAAAGTTTGAAGGTCACTGTTTCAGAGATTATTGTAAATACAAAACAACTATTTGCCAACTGATTGAAAGCCATCTTAGAATTCTGGTAATGATTGTAAGCTTGCCTTACGTAAGTAGGAACAGTCTTTCATCCAGACTTTAGTAGGTATGAAATGTCACTGGCGTAATGTATGTTTTCTAAAATGATTATACATGATAATTATAGGATGCTATATGAAAGCCTTTAACCATGTGATATAACAGAATTAACCCAAAAGGTATAGATGACAAAATGACTCTTGTCTGAACATTTTTCAGCCTTCCTGACTGGATGTGGTAGCTACCTATTCAGGTTTTAGTAAGATATTGGGAGTATCTTGATTTTTTTTAATTGAGGTATAGTTGATTTACAATGTTGTATTAGTTTCTTGTGTACAGCAAAGTTATTCATATATATATATGTGTGTGTGTGTGTGTGTGTTCTTTTTCAGATTCTTTCCCATTATAGTTTATTACAAGATACTGAACGTTGTTCCCTGTGCTCTACAGTAGGACCTTGTTGTTTATCTATTTTGTGTATAGTAGTTCTGCTAATCCCAAATTCCTAATTTATCCCTTCCCCACTTTCCCCTTTGATAGCCATAAATTTGTATTCTATGTCTGTGAGTCTGTTTTTGTTTTGTACATAAGTTCATTTGTATCGTATTTTAGATTTCATACATAAGTGATACCATATATTTGTCTTGTCTGACTTACTTCACTTAGTATGATAATCTCTAGGTCCATCTATGTTGCTGCAAATGGCATGATTTCATTCTTTTTTATGGCTGAGTAATAGTCCATTATATATACATGGTATGTGTGTGTGTGTGTGTGTGTGTATATATATATATATATGCCACATCTTCTTTATCTATTCATCTGTTGATGGACATTTTGGTTGCTTCCATGCCTTGGCTATTGTGAATAGTTCTGCTGTGAACATTGGGGTGCATGTATCTTTTCAAATTAGAGTTTTCTCTGGATATATGCCCAGGAATTGGATTGCAGGATCATATGGTAACTCTATTTTCAGTTTTTTAAGGAACCTCCATACTGTTTTCCTTAGCGGCTGCACCAGTTTACATTCCCACTGATAGTGTAGGAGGGTTCTCTTTTCTCCACACCCTCTCCAGCATTTATTATTTGCAGACCTTTTGATGATGGCCATTCTGACTGGTGTGAGGTGATACCTCATAGTTTTGATTTGCATTTCTCTAATAATTAGCAATGTTGAGCATCTTTTCATGTGCCTATTGGCCATCTGTATATCTTTGGAAAAATTTCTGTTTTGATCTTCTGCCCATTTTTTGATTGGGTTGTTTGTTTTTGTTGTTATTGAGCTGTATGAGCTGTTTGTATATTTTGGAAGTTAAGCCCTTGCCGGTTGCATCGTTTGCAAATGTTTTCTCCTGGTCTGTAGGTTGTCTTTTCTTGATTATTCTTTTTAATACAGCAGAACTGATTTATAGCCTCAAAACAATATCAGGCCTAGTTTTTAGGAAATATCTGAAGTAACCCATGAGCATAGAGACTGTATTTATTTGGTTCCTACTGTTGTCCCTAAGCTTGCTCAGAATAGGTGCCCAATAAATACAAGTCGATTTTAGACTGACTCAAGTTAGCAGTTTTATGCAATTGTCATTAAAAAAGGATAGGAGGGGAGGAGAGAAGATGGCGGAAGAGTAAGACGCGGAGATCACCTTCCTTCCCACAGATACAGTAGAAATACATCTACACGTGGAACTGCTCCTACAGAACACCCACTGAACGCTGGCAGAAAACGTCAGACCTCCCAAAAGGCAAGAAACTCCCCCCGTACTTGGGTAGGGCAAAAGAAAAAAGAAATAACAGAGACAAAAGAATAGGGACGGCACCTGCACCAGTGGGAGGGAGCTGTGAAGGAGGAAAGATTTCCACGCACTAGGAGCCCCTTCGCGGGCAGAGACTGCGGGTGGCAGAGGGGGGAAGCTTCGGAGCCACGGAGGAGAGCGCAGCCACAGGGGTGCGGAGGGCAAAGCGGAGAGATTCCCGCACTTCCCGCACGGAGGCTCGGCGCTGACCAGCACTCACCAGCCCGAGAGGCTTGTCTGCTCAGCCGCCGGGGCGGGCGGGGCTGGAAGCTGAGGCTCTGGGCTTCGGTCGCAGGGAGAGGACTGGGGTTGGCGGCGTGAACACAGCCTGAAGGGGTTAGTGCACCACAGCTAGCCGGGAAGGAGTCCGGGAAAAAGTCTGCAGCTGCCGAAGAGGCAAGAGACTTTTTCTTCCCTGTTTCCTGGTGCGCGAGGAGAGGGGATTCAGAGCGCCGCCTAAACGAACCCCAGAGACGGGCGCGAGCCGCGGCTAACAGCGCGGATCCCATAGCAACAGGGGCGCAGAGGGAAAAACGGGGAGACTCCCGCACAGAGGCTCGGCGCCGAGCAGCGCTCACCAGCCCGAGAGGCTTGTCTGCTCCCCCGCCGGGGCGGGCGGGGCTGGGAGCTGAGGCTCGGCTTCGGTCAGATCGCAGGGAGAGGACTGGGGTTGGCGGCGTGAACACAGCCTGAAGGGGTTAGCGCACCACAGCTGGCTGGGAGGGAGACCGGGAAAAAGTCTGCAGCTGCCGAAGAGGCAAGAGACTTTTTCTTGCCTCTTTGTTTCGCAGCGCACAAGGAGAGGGGATTCAGAGCGCCGCCTAAACGAACTCCAGAAACTGGCGTGAGCCGCGGCGATCAGCGCGGACCCCAGAGACGGGCGTGAGACGCTGGGGCTGCTGCTGCCGCCTCCAAGAAGCCTGTGTGCGAGCACAGGTCACTCTCCACACCGCCCCTCCCAGGAGCCCGTGCAGCCCACCACTGCCAGGGTCCCGTGATCCAGGGACAACATCCCCGGGAGAACGCACTGCGCACCTCAGGCTGCTGCAACGTCACGCCGGCCTCTGACACCGCAGGCTCGCCCCGCCTCCTCTGTACCCCTCCCTCCCCGCGGCCTGGGTGAGCCAGAGCCCCCGAAGCAGCTGCTCCTTTAACCCCGTCCTGTCTGGGCGGGGAACAGACGCCCTCAGGAGACCTACACGCAGAGGCGGGTCCAAATCCAAAGCTGATCCCCAGGAGCTGTGCGAACAGAGAAGAGGAGGGGAAATCTGTCCCAGTAGCCTCAGAAGAAGCGGATTAAAACTCCACAAACAACTTGATGTGCCTGCATCTGTTGAATACCTGAATAGACAACGAATCATCCCAAATTCAGGAGGTGGACTTTGGGAGCAGGATATATTAATTTTTCCCCTTTTCCTTTTTTTTTTTGTGAGTGTATATGTATATGCTTCTGGGGGAGATTTTGTCTGTATAGCTTTGCTTTACAATAGCTTTATTTTACTTCACTATATTATAGCTTCTTTCTTTCTTTTCTTTCTTTCTTTCTTTCTTTCCTTCCTTCCTTCCTTCCTTCCTCCTTCCTTCCTTCCTTCCTTCCTTCCTTCCTTTCTTTCTTTCTTTCTATTTTTTCTCCCTTTTACTCTGAGCCGTGTGGACGAAAGGCTCTTGGTGCTTCAGCCAGGCATCAGGGCCGTACCTCGGAGGTGGGAGAGCCAACTTCAGGACACTGGTCCACAAGAGACCTCCCAGCTCCACGTAATACCAAACGGCAAAAATCTCTCAGAGATCTCCATCTCAACATCAAGACCCAGCATCACTCAATGACCAGCAAGCTACAGTGCTGAACACCCTATGCCAAACAACTAGCAAGACAGGAACACAGCCTCATCCATTAGCAGAGAGGCTGCCTAAAATCATAATAAGGCCACAGACACCCCAAAATACACCACCAGACGTGGACGTGCCCACCAGAAAGACAAGATCCAGCCTCATCCACCAGAGCTCAGGCACTAGTTCCCTCCACCAGGAAGCCTACACAACCCACTGAACCAACCTTAGCCACTGGGGACAGATACCAAAAACAACGGGAACTACAAACCTGCAACCTGTGATAAGGAGACCCCAAACACAGTAAGATAAGCAAAATGAGACGACAGAAAAACACACAGCAGATGAAGGAGCAGGGTCAAAACACACTAGACTTAACAAATGAAGAGGAAATAGGTAGTCTACCTGAAAAAGAATTCAGAATAATTATAGTAAGGATGATCCAAAATCTTGGAAATAGAATAGACAAAATGCAAGAAGCATTTAACAAGGACGTAGAAGAACTAAAGAGGAATCAAGCAATGATGAAAAACACAATAAATGAAATTTAAAATACTCTAGATGGGATCAATAGCAGAATAACTGAGGCAGAAGAAAGGATAAGTGACCTGGAAGATAAAATGGTGGAAATAACTACTGCAGAGCAGGATAAAGAAAAAAGAATGAAAAGAACTGAGGACAGTCTCAGAGACCTCTGGGACAGCATTAAACGCACCAACATTCGAATTATAGGGGTCCCAGAAGAAGAAGAGAAAAAGAAAGGGATTGAGAAAATATTTGAAGAGATTATAGTTGAAAACTTCCCTAATATGGGAAAGGAAATAGTTAATCAAGTCCAGGAAGCACAGAGAGTCCCATACAGGATAAACCCAAGGAGAAACACGCCAAGACACATATTAATCAAACTGTCAAAAATTAAATATAAGGAAAACATATTAAAGGCAGCAAGGGAAAAAAAACAAATAACACACAAGGGAATCCCCATAAGGTTAACATCTGATCTTTCAGCAGAGACTCTGCAAGCCAGAAGGGAGTGGCAGGATATACTTAAAGTGATGAAGGAGAAGAACCTACAACCAAGATTACTCTACCCAGCAAGGATCTCATTCAAATGTGATGGAGAAATTAAAACCTTTACAGACAAGCAAAAGCTGAGAGAGTTCAGCACTACCAAACCAGCTTTACAACAAATGCTAAAGGAACTTCTCTAGGCAAGAAACACAAGAGAAGGAAAACACCTACAATAACAAACCCAAAACATTTAAGAAAATGGGAATAGGAACATACATATCGATAATTACCTTGAATGTAAATGGATTAAATGCTCCCACCAAAAGACACAGGCTGGCTGAATGGATACAAAAACAAGACCCATATATATGCTGTCTACAAGAGACCCACTTCAGACCTAGAGACACATACAGACTGAAAGTGAGGGGATGGAAAAAGATATTCCATGCAAATGGAAATCAAAAGAAAGCTGGAGTAGCAATTCTCATATCAGACAAAATAGACTTTAAAATAAAGACTATCACAAGAGACAAAGAAGGACACTATATAATGATCAAGGGATCGATCCAAGAGGAAGGTATAACAATTGTAAATATTTATGCACCCAACATAGGAGCACCTCAATACATAAGGCAAGTACTAACAGCCATAAAAGGGGAAATCGACAGCAACACAATCATAGTAGGGGACTTTAACACCCCACTTTCACCAATGGACAGATCATCCAAAATGAAAATAAATAAGGAAACACAAGCTTTAAATGATACATTAAACAAGATGGACTTAATTGATATTTATAGGACATTCCACCCAAAAACAACAGAATACACATTTTTCTCAAGTGCTCATGGAACATTCTCCAGGATAGATCATATCTTGGGTCACAAATCAAACCTTGGTAAATTTAAGAAAATTGAAATCGTATCAAGTATCTTTTCCGACCACAACGCTATGAGACTAGATATCAATTACAGGAAAAGATCTGTAAAAAATACAAACACATGGAGGCTACACAATACATTACTTAATAATGAAGTGATTACTGAAGAAATCAAAGGGGAAATCAAAAAATACCTAGAAATAAATGACAATGGAGATACGACGACCCAAAACCTATGGGACGCAGCAAAAGCAGTGCTAAGAGGGAAGTTTATAGCAATACAAGCCTACCTCAAGAAACAGGAAACATCTCGAATAAACAACCTAACCTTGCACCTAAAGCAATTAGAGAAAGAAGAACAAAAAAACCCCAAAGCCAGCAGAAGGAAAGAAATTATAAAGATCAGGTCAGAAATAAATGAAAAAGAAATGAAGGAAACAATAGCAAAAATCAATGAAACTAAAAGCTGGTTCTTTGAGAAGATAAACAAAATTGATAAACCATTAGCCAGACTCATCAAGAGAAAAAGGGAGAAGACTCAGATCAATAGAATTAGAAATGAAAAAGGAGAAATAACCACTGACACTGCAGAAATACAAAAGATCATGAGAGATTACTACAAGCAACTCTATGCCAATAAAATGGACAACCTGGAAGAAATGGACAGATTCTTAGAAATGCACAAACTGCCGAGACTGAACCAGGAAGAAATAGAAAATATGAACAGACCAATCACAAGCACTGAAATTGAAACTGTGATTAAAAACCTTCCAACAAACAAAAGCCCAGGACCAGATGGCTTCACAGGCGAATTCTATCAAACATTTAGAGAAGAGCTAACACCTATCCTTCTCAAACTCTTCCAAAATATTGCAGAGGGAGGAACACTCCCAAACTCATTCTACGAGGCCACCATCACCCTGATACCAAAACCAGACAAAGATGTCACAAAGAAAGAAAACTACAGGCCAATATCACTGATGAACATAGATGCAAAAATCCTCAACAAAATACTCGCAAACAGAATCCAACAGCACATTAAAAGGATCATACACCATGATCAAGTGGGGTTTATCCCAGGAATGCAAGGATTCTTCAATATACGCAAATCAATCAATGTGATACACCATATTAACAAATTGAAGGAGAAAAACCATATGATCATCTCAATAGATGCAGAGAAAGCTTTCGACAAAATTCAACACCCATTTATGATAAAAGCCCTGCAGAAAGTAGGCATAGAGGGAACTTTCCTCAACATAATAAAGGCCATATATGACAAACCCACAGCCAACATTGTCCTCAATGGTGAAAAACTGAAACCATTTCCACTAAGATCAGGAACAAGACAAGGTTGCCCACTCTCACCACTATTATTCAACATAGTTTTGGAAGTGTTAGCCACAGCAATCAGAGAAGACAAAGAAATAAAAGGAATCCAAATCGGAAAAGAAGAAGTAAAGCTGTCACTATTTGCAGATGACATGATACTATACATAGAGAATCCTAAAGAGGCTACCAGAAAACTCCTAGAGCTAATCAATGAATTTGGTAAAGTAGCAGGATACAAAATTAATGCACAGAAATCGCTTGCATTTCTATACACTAATGACGAAAAATCTGAAAGTGAAATTAAGAAAACACTCCCGTTTACCATTGCAACAAAAAGAATAAGATATCTAGGAATAAACCTACCTAAGGAGACAAAAGACCTGTATGCAGAAAATTATAAGACACTGATGAAAGAAATTAAAGATGATACAAATAGATGGAGAGATATACCATGTTCCTGGATTGGAAGAATCAACATTGTGAAAATGACTCTACTACCCAAAGCAATCTACAGATTCAATGCAATCCCTATCAAACTACCACTGGCATTTTTCACAGAACTACAACAAAAAATTTCACAATTTGTATGGAAACACAAAAGACCCCGAATAGCCAAAGCAATCTTGAGAACGAAAAATGGAGCTGGGGGAATCAGGCTCCCTGACTTCAGACTATATTACAAAGCTTCAGTAATCAAGACAGTTTGGTACTGGCACAAAAACAGAAATATAGATCAATGGAACAGGATAGAAAGCCCAGAGATAAACCCACACACATATGGTCACCTTATCTTTGATAAAGGAGGCAAGCATATACAGTGGAGAAAAGACAGCCTCTTCAATAAGTGGTGCTGGGAAAATTGGACAGGTACATGTAAAAGTATGAAATTAGAACACTCCCTGACACCATGCACAAAAATAAACTCAAAATGGATTAAAGACCTAAGTGTAAGGCCAGACACTATCAAACTCTTAGAGGAAAACATAGGCAGAACACTCTATGACATACATCACAGCAAGATTCTTTTTGACCCAGCTCCCAGAGAAATGGAAATAAGAACACAAATAAACAAATGGGACCTAATGAAACTTAAAAGCTTTTGCACAGCAAAGGAAACCATAAACAAGACCAAAAGACAACCCTTAGAATGGGAGAAAATATTTGCAAATGAAGCAACTGACAAAGGATTAATCTCCAAGATTTACAAGCAGCTCATGCAGCTCAATAACAAAAAAACGAACAACCCAATCCAAAAATGGGCAGAAGACCTAAATAGACATTTCTCCAAAGAAGATATACAGATGGCCTACAGACACATGAAAGAATGCTCAACATCATTAATCATTAGAGAAATGCAAATCAAAACTACAATGAGATATCATCTCACACAGGTCAGAATGGCCATCATCAAAAAATCTAGAAACAATAAATGCTGGAGAGGGTGTGGAGGAAAGGGAACACTCTTGCACTGTTGGTGGGAATGTAAATTGATACAGCCACTATGGAGAACAGTATGGAGGTTCCTTAAAAAACTACAAATAGAACTACCATACGACCCAGCAATCCCACTACTGGGCATATACCCTGAGAAAACCATAGGTCAAAAAGTGTCATGTACCACAATGTTCATTGCAGCTCTATTTACAATAGCCAGGACCTGGAAGCAACCTAAATGTCCATCGACAGATGAATGGATAAAGAAGATGTGGCACATATATACAATGGAATATTACTCAGCCGTAAAAAGAAATGAAATGGAGGTATTTGTAATGAGGTGGATGGAGTTAGAGTCTGTCATACAGAGTGAAGTAAGTCAGAAAGAGAAAAACAAATACAGTATGCTAACACATATATACGGAATCTAAGGAAAAAAAAAAAAAAAAAAGGCCATGAAGAACCTAGTGGCAAGACGGGAATAAAGACACAGACCTACTAGAGAATGGACTTGAGGATATGGGGAGGGGGTGGGGTGAGATGTGACAGGGTAAGAGAGTGTCATGGACATATATACACTACCAAATGTAAAATAGGTAGCTAGTGGGAAGCAGCCGCATAGCACAGGGAGATCAGCTCGGTGCTTTGTGACCACCTAGAGGGGTGGGATGGGGAGGGTGGGAGGGAGGGAGATGCAAGAGGGAAGAGAAATGGGAACATATTGTATATGTATAACTGATTCACTTTTTTATAAAGCAGAAGCTAACACACTATTGTAAGGCAATTATACTTCAATAAAGATGTTTAAAAAAAAAAAAAAAGGATAGGAGTGTTTATTTGGTGATTTTGTTTTTGTTACAGGTTGGTTGGTTTTCATCTTTCTTTTATTTCTTTTGGGTTTTTTTGGTGTTCTTTCATTTTTTCTAAATATCTCACATGGATTCCCATGTCTGGGAAACAGAAGGTCTTAGTTTGGTAGCCAGTGCAGTCCTGGTGCTGGGGCAGCTCTGAGTTGGAGCTGACAGGGGCTGCTGTCCTGTCTGCTCTGCTTCCTCAAGCTTTTCAATCTCACCTCTTTTGTTCCTTCTTTTTCTTATCCCCTCTTTCAATACAGATCACCCTGAGAGCTTTGACTTTTATCACAGCAAACTTACAAGAATATCAGAAGAATTAACACAATGAATTTTTTCAGCAGTTTGCTAAACTCCCAGATCCCATTTACTTCACATTTCTTTTTCTTACTTTTCTTTCCCTTGCTGCCCATCCCAAGAGAGTGAAACATGAATGCTTCCCTGTTGCAAATATACTGGAAGGTGATCTCATCACATATCAGTGCTATAAATGACCAATGGAATGGAATCATGGGAGAAAGGAAGAATATACAGTGGTAAATTAATTTCTAGTTTATGGCCTAATTATCTTTAGTCCGATTTATATTCTTAAGGAGGAATAAATAAAACCAAAGTCGTTCATATTAGGTTTCCAATGCAATAACAAGCTACTCTTATATCTGGGACAGGAGTTGAGCAATGACAGTTTACTCTTAAATTTTGTACAGTGTCAATCACAATACATTTATTTTGCTGTTTGTTAGTTATAGTCAGTCCTTACCAGTAGAAGACTCTTTCCATATTCCTTTGGAGGCTTTTTGTAAAAAATACAGATCCTTGTACCCAGTCTCAGGCCTCTAGAATTAGAATCTCTGGAGATGTACCAGAAATCTTTCCCTTTAAAGAAGTCTCTGGGGAATTTCGATGAGTTCATCAGCTTAGGGAACCAGTGGGATAAAATCTTGGTACAGTCTTGGATGGTAAGTGAAAGTCAATTACATATCAGAACAATTTTCTAATACATATACATCAAACACTTATAAAAATAACAGTGTTATATTTCTTCTTAGTCATGAAACCAAGTTTCACAAATGTGATACTCAGATTTATCCTCTGGGTCTTGCTTGTGGTCCCATGAAGTATTGAAAGCTACCAAAATCCTAATGTCATCTCCACTGAAAAAATACTTTTATGATGTCAGAAAGCAATAGATAAGCATTCAGTTATCTAAGAACCCTCTTTGCCTGTAAATACTTAGAGTCCTTTCTTTTCGAGCATAAAACAGTATCTTCACTTAAATTGTTCTATTCTGTCCAGTTCTATTAGTTCATGTACACAGCCAGGGAAGGAAAATAGCTGTTATTCCATGTTCGGTTTATCACTGATTCAACAGAATCAAAAGCATTTTTTAAATTCCTCCTTGTGTGTGGCCCCATTCTTTGTGCCCTACCGTGAAAGTTGCAAGCACACTGGTCTTGCTTCCTTTGAACTAATGAGGCCTTCTATATATATCCAAAATACTTTCCAAACGTTTTCATTTTTTATTCTGTGACAGAGAATACAATTACCCTTGTTCCTTTGGTGGAGGGGCCTGTACCGTGTAGAAAGTTTATTTTGTTCGCCACACCCCTTATCTTCAGAATCTTGCCTTGTGAACTCCGGGCTCCTTTTCTTCCTCAGTCTCCCATGGAGACTGTGCTGCGAGTTCCCTTCAGGCCACACCAGGCATCTTGTCCAGACCCCTCACTGCCACCCTCTCTGATGCTCCAGCCTCTGTCACCCTTTCCTCTGGACTTGCCCCGTCACCCTCCTTGAAGCCCTCCTCTTCTCATGTTTCAGTGTCACAGGACATTATGGGGCAAACCCACAAGGCTTGTAGACAAGGCTCATTGTGACTGTGGCTCTTCCTGGCTCCTCAGGACACTTCCGGTCAGCCTTCATCATGGCTTAGTGCACTCTTCAGAGTGGCTTTGCCAAAAGTTCCCCTTCAATTTCCACCCCTAATTCTATACACTGCCCTTCTGACCAAAGCTCTCTTAGAATACCCCCAGGACCTGCTTCTCTGAGAAACCTAGAGCCCACACATCTTTCCTCCAGGCTCTTCAACACATCTGTCCTTATTCTGCCCCTTTCTCTGTCTCTAAAGAGGAAATGTCCCTTCCACTAAGACACTCACATTTCTACCTGGACTTTCATCCTCTCTCTGGTCTCTGACATCTGCCCTTTCTGCCTATTTCCTGACTTCAAATCCTGGTGTTTTAAACATTAAAACTCAGTTTTTTTCTTATCACGAGAAAAAAAATATGTAACTATGTATGATGACAGACGTTAACTGGACTTATTGTGGTCATCATTTTGCAATGTTTACAAATATCGAATCGTGTTATGCCCTTGAAACTCATATAACATTATATGTCAATTGTACCTCAATAAAATTTTTTAATTAAAATTTTTTTCTTGGGAATTCCCTGTCAGTCCGGTGGTTAGGACTCTGCACTTTCACCGCCAAGGGCACGGGTTCAATCCCTGGTCCGGGAACTAAGATCCCACAAGCCACGTGACACGGCCAAAAAAAATTTTTTTTAATGTAAAATATTTCTTGACCTCATCTCCCAGCCTCCTTTTACTCCTTCGGAAAGATTCCAGTGCCTGCTGTGTGCCTGGCGCTGTATCCTCCAGCTTGCATGTATTTTCCTGCTTTGCCTTAACTGCCAGATTCATCAGCGTTGTCTACCCTGCCCTGCCTTCCCCTCCCCTCTCATCTTTAATTCACTGTCATTTAGTGTCTCCACTTTAATTATCCTGAAACATTGGTCTTAAAGGTTATCAGTGAACCCTTCTTTTTCCTAACCTGAGCTGTTTTTTTCCAGTTTTTCTACCTGAAAACTTCTTAGAATTTGAGGCGGTTTTGTGACATTGCAGTCAGTATCTCAGCATCCTTGGGTTCTTCTGCTTTCTCTTGCTGGTCTCTAGGTTTTGGCTGGATTCTTCTTTTCCACCTCCCGCCTCCTGAAATAATGATTCCCTAAAACTGAGTCTTCCTCTACTCTTTTACCCTCTCTTTGCTCCCTTTTCTACATCTCTCAAGTCACTCTCCCAGCTGTTACGCAGGTAGGTCATCTTCATGTTTAGTCTTTAAACTCTCTCTCCAAAGCTTAATTTCTGTGTTACTAGTTGTTTGTATTGCTGAATGAGTCCCCCTCACCCCAGACTCAGCATCTCGAAAACACAGATCTATTTACCATCTTTCCTGAAATACATATACACACACACACACCTTTCCCTTTTTATTTCAAAGGAAGTACTGTTCTTCTGGTTCCTTGACCATATAAAAATATGGGAATAATCACCTTTTTCTTTTGTATCCAGTCTGTTGAGAATTTGTCTTGCTGGGTGTCAGCCGATTGACAGTGACTGATAGGGAACTGATAGGCTGAGAATGCCTGGGCCTGTATTATTACTTGTATTGAGCCACCCCAGACGTTTCCCCAGCTAGAGCCAGAGTTGTGGCTTGACCAGCCCTTGTGGTTCCTATTATGATTGCAAGATGCACCGTAGCAAAAACCATTAGGGAACTTTGAAGAACAAAATTTATTACTCACAGGTCCTGGAGGGTACATGGCACTCCTGAGAACCAGACAGCAAGGTCAAGGGTAGAGAAAGGGGGATGACGTGTAAACCCGAGACTCTGTCTTTATTGGCGTCTAAGGGTGGGGTCACTAGGGTTTCTCAGGTTCACT
Source organism: Balaenoptera ricei (assembly GCF_028023285.1). Classification (NCBI taxonomy): domain Eukaryota; kingdom Metazoa; phylum Chordata; class Mammalia; order Artiodactyla; family Balaenopteridae; genus Balaenoptera; species Balaenoptera ricei. The sequence continues at coordinate 114,756,710 of NC_082654.1, forward strand.
CTTGATTGGCAAATTTAAAACATAAGAGCAGGAATTAGGGTGCAGGAAAGGAAAAGCAGGGTCACTCCAGTAGGTTGTTATCTAGGTCACCCAGTTCTTTCTATGAGGGGAACTTCATGGGCGGGACAGCATTGTTTCTTATCTAGTTGCTTTATTAGCGGCTCTGTCACACAGCTGGCAGTATGTTTATTGAGACTTTGAAATGGGTGCCTCGGCAATCAAAAGCTTAATGTCAGGAACTTACATTACAGTCAGAAAGCTCAAAGTCAGGCACTTACACTCAGAACTCTGGTGACACGTTTTCTTTGGCACCTGTCCCTTATTCCACCCCACCTGAACATCCTTCTCTGTTTCTCTGTGCCTGGTACATTGCAGTCATCTCCCAGGATCTATCAAGACCTCGTCTTTTCTTATGATTCCCACCATGACTGCTCCCCACGATCTCTCTATTTCAGTGCTCTCAGTTACAGGGTGATTATCATTTAACTTCTGGGTAGGTCTTCAGTGTGAATTTAAACCGTAAAAATATAAAGTTCCATTGCAGGAAGGGGGACCCCTTCCAGGGCCCGAGAGTGGACTCGTGTCTAACACTTGGAAATGAATTATCCGAGGAGACACACCTACTGACAAAGCAAAAGACTTTGTTAGAAAGGGATGCCCGGGCGGAGAGCAGCAGGGGAAGAGAACCCTCGTGGCTCGCAGTCTCAGGTTTTGTGGTAATGGGGTGAGTTTCCGGGTTGTCTCTGGCCAATCATCTTGCTTGGCCCATGCTGGGTCTAACTCCGGCTCCTTCCTGGTGGCACGCACATCTCCCAGCCAAGGTGGATTCCAGCGTGAGAGCTTCTGGGAGGTTGGCAGGGCATGTCGTCCGTCCCCTCCCTCCTCCTTTCGGCCCCTCCCGAATTCTTCCAGGTTAGTGTAACAAGATGTACTATGGGCTGGTGTGTCCTCCCTCCGTTCTGCCCCTCCTGAATTCTCCCAGTTAGTTGTTTCCGGAGGCAGTGGGATCTCCTGTTGTGAGACAACTCGGGCAGGCATTTGTCCTCATTCCTGGCTAAGGCAGGTGGTTTCGGTCAACAGTTCCCTAAGAGTTCCATGAAGAATCTGAAGCCCAAAGGGGAGAAGTAACTTTCTCAAGAAAGTATTCCTTCATTCTCTCCTTCCGCACGTGCCACCTCCTATAAATACAGGGACAGGCACTCGTGGAGTCCCCTGACATGTTCTCTGCTGCTGCCTCCCGACCTTTTCCTGTATCTCTGTGCGTCCGAATCCCCTTGTCTTCAGTGTGTTCCTGTCAAAACCTGACCCCACTCCACAGGTTCTAGCACAAATCGACTTCCTCTTTGTCCTCTTTCACTGTCTTCCAGGGCCTGAGGGACACCAAACTCATCCTTCTCTGTGCTCTTGTGGCTTTGCAACCCTGTGATGACCCCTGTTGTCTTTCTCATACAGCTTAAAGCCGTATGCAGTCAGTGTTTTGTGTTGAATCACTTTGAAATTCAACAATGTGTGCAGACTCTAAGCACTTAATTTTATCAGGAATTTACTACTACTTAGAAATGTTCCTTAGTCATCACTTAAGGTCGATATGCTTTTAAAATTTGATTTGGCCTCTGATTCTTTAGCCTCTTGCCCTGTGTCCAGTCAGCATAGCTTCTAGATCTCTTTGATGTAAAAACCACCTCTAGTGTGTCAGTCTTCTACTCGAAACATTTCAGCGACTGTGCTGCTCGCAGGCTAAAATACAAGTTCCTGAGGACCAGTGTTCAAGGCTTTCCCAAGTCGGGCTCCAACCTGATTTCCTCTAACTCAGCTCAGTGTCATTCTCCCTTGGTCCCATGCTGTGTCATCTCTATTCTTGATTCTTAGCCTTTGTTTTTATTGTCCCCCATCCCTGAAGCACCTCCCTCCTGTTATTTTATGAGTTGTACTCATAATCTGAGATCTAGCTTATCTCCCACAAAGCATTTCCTTCTTTCTCAGTTTATCCTTTCTGAACCTGTGCTTTTCCCATGACGCTATAGTCCTCGCTGCCAATAACACGAGCACCACATTAGATAGAGAGATAGATAGGTAGGTAGGTAGGTACGTAGGTAGGTAGATAGATAGATAGATGGATAGATGGATGGGTGGATGGATAGATAAATAGATGAATGGATGAATACATAGATGGATGGATTCACATTATATATATAATATACATATATATATATAACTTTTTATCATGTTACTTATGACGTGATTATCTTTTTGCCTAAAAGATAAAATAAACTTCCCAAAGGCAAGGAAGATAATTACACTTCTCTACATCCCACAAAGACACTAGTATATCATGCTTTCTACCTGTGCATTCCTTTGAAATAATTAAACATAGAACATATTGGTAAAGAGACAGGTGTAAAAAAAAAAAAAAAAAAAAATAGAGACGGGTGTAATATGTCCCTATCCTAGGAATTTTTCTATATCCCTTGTTCTATAGTCAGACTCTTTTTTAAATTTTTGTTCTTTAAGTTTGCTCCTAAGGTGAAACGTTTTACAAGAAGATATACTTAGAAAAGAAATGTGTCTAAAGGAAAATGAGAGCTCTATGATAATAGGATTGGGTGTAGCCCCTTCACAGCTTCCACTCTTAAACATCCTGTGCCTTATTGTTCTAGTTTAACATTAAGAACAATTCTCAGTTTGTCCATAATGGGTTAGGTTCTGGAGAACAAAGTTCTAATTTAGCACATCAGAGTGTGATTGCAGCGCTTATGTTCTTTGTTGGTAATTAGTACATGTTTTTTGGTCCACTCTTGCTCATTAGAAAAACAGTTTGGGGTCTTATACACAGAAAGAACGGGTAGTTCTAGAGATAATAGGATCAGGGGGAAAACACCATTTTCTATTTTATACATCACTAAGAAACTGAAAGGAACATTAATTTCTCTAAAGACCATCCCTGCCTACATAGTTGAACACTGCCATCTATTCAATATATCATTAATCAATCTATTTTGACTGACTTCATTCTGAGCTTCAGTCTCACTGGAAGATCTATAAAATGATTTATAAAATCTGTAAAAATAATGTCAACATGGAGTCTGTGCACACTCTGTGTTAGCCAGAACCGGGCTCAGCACTTCCGGACCAGAACCTTACTCATGTGACTGGGAGCCTGGAGCCAGCTTTGCCTGAAGTTAACAAGACTCCAAATGCCTTAAAAGGGAAAGGTAGGATGAAAATAATTAAGCCCAATTTTCTTTCCCTTTTAAATTTTTCGTACTCTTTCTTTGTGTTCACTGTATTAAATTGGTTTCCTTGTTCCGTTTGTTTCAATCATCACGTTAAGCAGACTGTCATTCAGCTTTACTTAACAAAGTGGTATTTCTCTGCAACTTGCTGTTTCATTTGTTCTTGAAAGGGCCTCTCTTCTGCAGGTAGGCTTACTGAAATTCGTGATTGTTGAATATAAAGGACCAGACTGAGAGGTTTAATTAATTTTTTCTCAAATTATTCAGGTCTTGACTTATCCATGTCACACAAGTTGATTCTGTGAAAATTGCTGTTGACTAAGAGATGAAAGGAGAAAAGTAGAGGATGAAAAGGAAAATGTAACAAAGATGCAGAAAGACATTACACAGAATCAGGAGATAAGGATGTGGAGAGGAAGTAGTTAAGGCAGACATCTACCGCTAACTAATATATTAATAATATCTTAATTAAAGAAATGCAATCCACTAGATGTTTAAAACATTTTAAATAAAAAATTGCAGACATATTCAAAAGTAGACAGAATAGCATAATCAACCCACTGTGCTGACCATCTGCCTTCAGTACGTAGCAGTACCTGGCCAGCTTATTTCTTTTCTGTGGCACCCTTTTCCCACAAACACTGGATACCTTTAAAACAAATGTAAGACCTGTGTATTTCCTATTGTACCTAAATTAATATTTTAATATTAAAAATTACTTAAAACTATTTTAAGAGATCAGTTTTGATATTATAAAAGAATAAGAAACCAGGTAAAGTTAATTTTAATCTCAATATTATATTGAGATATAATGTATATACAATAACAAGCGCTCACTTTTAGTACATATTTGGTTGAGGTTAAACAAATTTATCTACCATGTTATTACCACTAAATCAAGCTGTAGGACATTTCCATCACCACACAAAGTTCCTGTGTAGCCTTTCCTTGTCAATTGACATACCCTATCCCACGCCAATCCCAGGCAATCACTGTTTTGCTTTCTGATCCTTAGATTAGATTTCTTTTTTCTAGAGTTTTATAATAATTGAGTCCCACAGTATGCACTTTTATATCTGGCTTCTTTTGCTCAACATAATATTTTTGAGGTTTATACATGGTACTGTGAAATAGTATCAGTGATTCATCCCTTTTTATTGCATTGCATCCCTATTTAATTCCATCGTATGACAGTATCAAGATTTGCTTTCTCCATTTCATCTGATGGACATTTTTTTCCAGTTTGATTGTGAATGAAGTTGCTTTGCTATGAACGTTGATACACAAGTTTCTGTATAGACATATATTTTTATATCTCTTGGGTAAATAGCTAGGAGTAAAATTGCTCAGCTACATTTTAAGCATATATTTACCTATATAATAAACTGCAAAACGGTCTTCCAAAGTGGTTGTATCATTTTACATTCCCACCAGCAGTGTAAGAGAGTTACAGCTACCTCACATCCTTGCCAAGGTTACTATAATCAGTTGTTTTAATGGTGTCATGGCATCTGATTGTGGTTCTAATTTACATTTTCCTAGTAACTAACGTTGTTGAGCATCTTCTTCATAGGACTACTGGACTCCTCAAACTTTGATCACCACTTCCTCAATTTAGTAAGGCAACCAAGCTGTGCTTGACTTCCCCTTCCTGTGCCCACTTTCCAGAAACCTCATCCAAACCAAGAGCCCAGATACAGGTTTCTCTTCTCTTCTTGGTTTCCCTTCTCTGTCATCACAGTCCTACACTACTTATCCAATTCCTCAAAATAGTTATTTCATTTGTTATATTTTCTTGGGGTTTTGGGGTGATGGGGAGTGCCAGGGTATAGGTTATACTCCATCCCTGTACCCTGTCATGGCTAAAAGTGGAAATCCAAGTTAGTTTTCGAGAAAGAATTTTCTAGATTTTTTTAGTTTATCAAGGGTCAGCCCAGAAAATGCCAGTCATATATGGTGGAAAAACCCTTCAACTTATTACATCTAGGCTCACTCTCTGATATTAAGAGACTACAACACCAAGAAAGAAAAGGAAGACATGACCCCTTGCTGGGTCTGAGGAATTCTGCAAAACAAGAATGACGGTGGAAGGAAGGAAAGTGAAGCAGTCTAATAGGTGCCTCCCAACTTTCTCTCTCGGAGTTTCAGCCCAGAGAATGAGGACTGTATTTATGAGAAGGACATGTGTACCAAGACAGGCAGCTATTTCATATGCAGCGCTCTGCCAGCATCATAGCAAACTTAGCAGTTCAGCCTGGTCAATCGGAGGAAAACCTTGGAAATTCCGTTCTGGTGTGGCATAGATAGGACCCCGGACAGCTGAAGGATGTGTCAGTGGTTCTGACCTGAGGGCTGCAGCACCCCAGGGCTGAACGTGCATCGCAGTCAGACGTCAGAGAAGGCTGCGCTGTCAGCGGGAGGTTGGATGAGGCTGAGTTTAACAGAAATGTCTACCAACTTTAATTGGTCAAGGAGTAACAAATGGTATGCATGCCAGTGGCGAGCCTAATTCTAAATGTCAGCTGGGCTAGGAGCACCCAGATGGATAAGGAGCCCTGCCCCATAGGTCAAGGGAGATAGACTAAGTCATGTTTTGAGATGCAGAATGTTTCTTCTCTTCCTTAGTTTACTGAAGCCATACCCCTCTCCACTGTGTGTGTGTGTGTGTTTGTTTAAAGAAAGAGTGGGAGAGGAAGGCTAATGGAAAGGCTGACTTATACAAAAGAGATTGAACAGTACTTGAATTACATTTAATTTTGCATTTCTCTTTATATGTAAATGTATAAACAACTGCCGGGGGAGAGGCAGGGGATGTGGTTTGTGAATTTCTAATGATTTGTGAGATTTACAGATTTAGGATGTTCCTTTGCTTTCTAAGAGCTATTGAGCCAGGCGATAGGCAATGTAGTTTTTCCACCTTAATCTCACTTCTAGAGGGTAGGAGATATTTTGGAGCAGCAAATGCTAGAAATTTACTGCGTAAAACCAGGAATGAGACCATGACTATAGAGAGATGAATAGATACCATCTGAGACAAATGACGAACACTTGCTAGTTCACCCTTGTTCTTACGTGAGACAGAAGCCAGTAGCCATGAGTTAGCTATTGTTTCTTCAAATGCATCTTCTCCCTGCCCTGGGAAGAATAAATGGCTTCCCAGGGATGGAGGAGACCCTGTTTGGGAGATGGGTGATGTCTTAAAGAAGACAATAAGGAAATGGGAGATTCTGAGGCTCAGCCAATTTTCTTTAGCTTTTTTTTTCCTTTAGAAAATGGGATAGAGGAAATGTAAGAAGGTGAAAGTTATGTTACAGTGTGGAAAAGACTGTTGATCATAGATTCATTTAAAATCACATGCATTAGCAATTATGTCAACAAACCTTCTTAGTTTTGTAATCTAATCTTTCTGTGGACTGTCATTATAAGAAATTGATTTTCACCATTCTGTTAAAATATGTATATATATATTATCTCAGCATCATACTAAGTATATCTCCTTCATCTCCTACCTCCTTCCTCCACTATCAAATACTTAACGATGTAACAAAATAATATTTTATGTGCTGGAGGCCATTTAACCATGTAAACACATATTCCAAATATATATCGTGTTTGTGGGTCTGTATTTTTATTCAGTAGGTATTTCAAATGAGTACAATTTTAAAATATATTATGAGAGTGGGGTTAAGATTTTTTTAATGCATTCACAACTACTCTATCCTAGCACCACAATTTTCTTTATTCTGGTTACCTGGCTAGTATTTATTCACATATACATTTTGTACCTACTTGTAATCAGAACATACAGTTTTCTATACCACTTTCTCTATATTGTGACTTAGTTATTACTTTATTGGCTACTTAATATACCATGGAGTTAATATACAAACATTTTCTTAGATGCCCTGCTTTGGGATACACAAATAGTTTCTGTTATTCACTAGTATTATGAATAATGCTACAATGAACATTTTCCTAATTTTGAATTGTTTCTTTGGGATAATTTGTGAGTGGGATTACTAGGTCCAAAGATATGAATATATTTAAGGACCCTAAATATAGGTGTGGGTGAGATCGGTGATTCAGTGGGTTCTACATATGTATAATACCACCAAAATATATGAGTTTATCCATTGTTTTCCCAATAGTCTCATCTGCATTTTATTATTTATAATTGTAGCTAATGCGATCTGTGTCATTTTTAAAATTTTGGATTTGTTTGATTGCTATTGAGATTTTTAAATTTACATATTGCTTACTGTTTGAGAATTACTGTGGTCTTAATTAGGAAAATCACCTAAGTATCAGGCAAACATAGTTTCAAATCCCAGCTCAGGCCACTTCTTGTTGTGTATTAAGTAAATTAGCCTCTCAAAAGGAAAATAATTTCTTCATTTGTAAACTAGTGACGATGATATCTTCTTCACAAGGTTGTTGAGATGATCAGATGAGTAATCAATGCCTGGTGTGTTAGTGCCATAAGGGAAATAATTAATTCTCCTTCCCTCTGCCTGTACCTCCCTCATCTCACCTACCAATCCTCCTGCCCCGACTTCTTCTTGTATGGATTAAGCATCCAGGTTCTTTTGGTACAAATTTTCATAGAACCCGATTTCTCGTTCCAGAGTTTACAGGGGCTAGTTGTCAGGTTCCTCTAGAGAACCAATTTCTATCGTGCCAGCAAATGCTGGATTCTGCAGCAAATCACTGAGGTCAAATCTGTTGGATCCCATGAATTCCCTAAGTATTCATACAAACAAATGGGAAATACATTCGAAATAATTTTTTTTCCAGAAATTACTCATTTTAGAATGTTGTGTGGAGTCCAGTTTCTCTTTTAAATGACTTATCCAAGTTTTCTTCCATTAGGTTGCTCACAGGTATTTTTGATTCGTTTATTTGCTCCTACGTTTTGGTTTCAAATAATGCTTCTGCTTCATCTGCTCTCTGCTGCATGTCGAGAACAAGCTTATTCTGTAGTAACAAGTGTGGTTTGTCAAGCAGCTGTAACACAAGATCATTGCTGGAAGTTGAGTATGTGGATGATACTGTCATTTGGATTTTGTCTGTCTTACATCCAGTGTCTGTCTGTATTCTAGGCATTATTGTTCATCTGTTGCCTGGAATTGGTTTCTATCTTGCAAGCCTCTGTAGCAGAAGCTGCCTTTTTAAGCAATCATGCTTCACTTTAAAGCCAAAATAATTCCTAATATGTTGTAAGGTCTCAGAACATAGAGCGGGGCGGGGGCCACTCCTGTAGCAAGCATACAGTTTCTCAACTGGAAAAGCATTGAAAATAAAAACTTCTATCCTCTTTCATGAGGGCAAGGAGATTTCAGGGCTACCGAAAGACTTTCCAGTCTCTCACCTTCATGATGAGAAATTGAACCGAGTAAGATGTATTCTAAGCAGTTTCACTTCAGGAGTTTACAAGAGAAAAAGTGGGAGGAGAGAGAAGAAGAGGAAGGGAAAAAATCCTCTGCAATCTTTCCAACCTCAGCAACTATATTTCTCATCCTTTGGAGAATGCCACAGGCTCCTTTAGAGTTTTTCTTATATAAGCTATGTGTCATAGACAAGGTTTCTTCATTTTTGCATTACAAAAACTGCTTTTCCCCCATCTCCATGCTTTCTCTCCCCATTTTTACATGTTACAAATGAGTGCTGGCCTCCATTCCTCTCTGAGTAGATGCACTAATTCTAACCTCTGCCTAGAGTTCAAAGCCCTTTTATCCACACCCTGCATCAGCAAAGTTATTAAAGTGCTGATGAAGTCAGAGGCAAGAACCACCAGGCCTGAGAGAGGCTCATATGTAACAGTTACGTCCACAGAGGGCATTTGAGGATCAGAGCTGGATGTAGACAGGATCACCAGTTTCTCCACGGTTGCTGGGCAGTACACAGTCGCCAGCCTTACCTTCAGTATGGCCACACGGAGAAGTCTTTTATTAAAGATATCAAAATCCAGGAGGTGAAAACATGGGGAATTAATCACAATTTTTCTACCGCACGCTTGACTTCCTGAAATTGGAAACAGGAAAGGTGATGGTGGCAGCAATTTGGTTGTGCCCGGAGTCCGCAGGGCAGTACAATCGGGAAAGCGCACGTCATGAAATAGGACAGAGACTGACATGTCCATACCACATGCCACACGCACCTCTCCCTGCACAGAGAGGGCACTGGACTGGTCTACACGAATCACTTTTTTTTTCCAATTGTATGAAGTTTTTTTTAAGTGTTTTTAATTTTTATTTTTATTGAATATAGTTGATTTACAATGATTCAGGTGTACAGCAAAGTGATTCAGTTATATATATATATACACACACACATATATGTATGTAACTTCAGATTCTTTTCCATTATAGGTTATTACAAGATACTGAGTAGAGTTCCCTGTGCCATACAGTAGGTCCTTGTTTATCTACTTTATATATGGTAGTGTGTATCTGTTAGTCCCAAATTCCCAATTTATCCCTCCCCTACCTTCGTTTTGGTAACCATACGTTTGTTTCCTATGTCTGTGAGTCCGTTTCTGTTTTGTAAATAAGTATATTACTCAGTCATAAAAAAGAATGAAATACTGCCATTTGCAGCAACATGGATGGACCCAGAGATGATCGTACTAAGTGAAGTAAGTTAGAGAAAGACAAATCCCACATGACATCCCATATATGCGGAATCTGAAAAAATGATACAGATGAACTTACACCAGTTATTTTCAGGTCTTGGGCAGGCCCCTCAATCTTGTGAGGCCAGGATGAGATGACGTGTGTAGAGGAGCTTGGGAATAGGTTCAGCTTCTATACAATTATTGGAGTGGGTGCTTTTGTTTGCACCGCTGTGCCGTGGACTGATTTACAGCCCTTTAAATCTGTAAAAGGATGTTCTGCCATTTCCTTTGTGCGTGTTCTGTTCCCTCACATTATTGTAGGCCCGATAGAAGGCAGCTTTCAGAACATGCCGTTCTCCCTCACAGCTTCCTGTGTTTGAGCATGCTGCCTGAATAACACCCTTCTCCTCCCTCACCCCCGCTTCGCCGGCATATCTCACTCTTCTACTCAACATTCAAGGCTCCGCTTGAAGACCCTCTGCTCGGTGACGCCACCCCTGTACCCTGTCTGCATTGTGAACACAATGACTTAGTCCTCAGGGTTGATGAGGGTCCAACGTGGCCTTTCCCACTTGAGTAGACTTGGGTTTTTTGAAGGCAGGACCAAGTCCAATTCATTTTCTCAACCCAATATCTGGTTCATGTTATTCACTCAGTAAATATTGATCAAAGTGATGAATGAATGTCAGATACCTGTTGCCGTGAAATAAATTGTACTAGTCAGGTGAGTGGTTCTTCGCTAATTTGCTATGAAACTTGTGAAGGAAACTCAACACTTAGCTTTCTATATGCGTTTTAAATATATGTGCCTTATGTGCATATTTTAATGGGGAAGCTTATAAAGTACTCCCAGTTATTGGAAGTATCAACCTGAGAACATGTGACCATATGACAGAGTCTACGAGATGTAGCATCTCGTGGAAAAGTAGGGTACACAGGTCATTGTTTCCCCAGTAACTGCCGTGGATCATTCCTGCAGCAGGATGCTAACAGGTATTGTGGAATGAAAGGGCTTCTTTTTTTTAAATAAATTTATTTATTTATTTATTTTTGGCTGTGCTGGGTCTTCGTTTCTGTGCGAAGGCCCTCTCCAGTTGTGGCGAGCGGGGGCCACTCCCCATCGCGGTGTGCGGGCCTCTCACTGTTGCGGCCTCTCCCGTTGTGGAGCACAGTCTCCAGATGCGCAGGCCCAGCAGTTGTGGCCCACGGGCCTAGTTGCTCCGCGGCATGTGGGATCCTCCCAGACCAGGGCTCGAACCCGCGTCCCCTGCATTGGCAGGCAGACTCTCAACCACTGCGCCACCAGGGAAGCCCCGAAAGGGTTTCTTGATGAAGTCCATTTGGGGAAAGTCTGGGATAAATCTCCATTTATGAAATCTATCATTTGATTAAAATGCCATTTCACAATCAAGTGATCCAAGTATCCTACTTCTTCTTTTATCTTGTTTTAGATTTATTTACTCCTTCTTTATTTGTTTGGTTTTCAGCTTTTGTGGTGACATGGCATCTGGTTTTTTTCTACAAGGAAAGTTCAGCACACAGCACAGTCCTTGAAACATTGGATTGGTTTGATGATCCTACCTGGAACAGGTACATAAAAGCTTCAATGTTTGCTTACCCATCCTTTGAATCATACCTAGGGAAGTATATCCATTTCTGCTTTTCTTGTTGTTGACTGAGGATGAAATTTGTTCTGAAGAGTAAAATTCACGTGTCAGAGATGACCTTTGTCTTTTCTACTTAGCGTATGTGTTTATAGTATGACCTACAAGACTCCCCAAGACCCTTCATTTCCTTTGTTATGGGGTTAATACAAATTAAGAATACATTCATGCCAGTAGAGAAAGGAAATTCCATGCTCATATGGTTCTGAAACTAATAAGATTTAATATACAACTCTATGGAACTCAAGTATATGAAATATGACAGATCCCCTGGTATGTTTATAAATATAGTATCTGTAGCTCAAAAGTCTAACAGAAGGATGTAAACTTTTTTTTCCAAAATTAGTTCAGTCTTAGACAAAATTGAGTATCAAATTATGAACTAAATGGGAATTAATTAATGATCCTTTGATCCTCTTAGGTTTTGTGACAAGTACTCCCTTGGTATAATATATAATGACATAAAACCAAAAAGAAATACAGTATTTGAAAGTTTCATTGTTTAATGAATACTCTTGAAGGGAATATTCTGAAATTAGATTCTCATGAGATATAAGCCTTATAGCTCCTGATTTAATTCAATTCAGACTGCTTTGATGAGTCCTCTGTGTGTGTGTGTGTGTGTGTGTGTGTGTGTGTGGTATTTTATCACTAACAGATACTTTATTACAAGATTCATTGCTTTATTGTATTCCACTTTCAAAATATTGTTGGGAATGTGGTAGACTTGTTGAAATTCTGGTATGTATTTAGAAAAGTGTCCGATGTATATAAATTGTATTTTCAAAAGTAAAACTTTATAACAGCTCCCCTGCCCACCCCCTTCCCCCCAAAAAGTCTGCTGAAAACCACATTTGAGAAGTAGCACAGACCTGAGACTTAATCAGATATAAGACCTAGCTCTACTCCTTAACCCATAACCTTGGAAAAACATGTTATGCTTCCTTAGAAAGGGGGAGGGAGGGAGAGAAGGAGGGAGAAAATAAATTCACAATTGCAGTGCACCAAATACTCCAGGTCACCTTTATTCTTAATGAGGTATCAAGTAATTAATCGATGTGTTTCCAGGAGTCTCCAGAGAATTTCACTCCTACATTCTGTGACAGTCTGAAATCCATAATTAGAGTTTAACCTCCCTGATTTAAGGCAGAAGTTGCGACTGGTCCCCTGAATGTTAGGGCTATCTTAGGTTGTTTATTTTATAGTTTTGGTGGGGTTTTTTTGGCCTACACAAAATTGATACACGTGTTTAAAAAATTGCCAAACCGAAAACATCAGGAGAGTTCACATTCAAATCTGGGCTTCCAGTCTTCTTTTCCTCTGGAAATTGCACTACAAGTAAACTAGTTACTCATCTGCCACAATTCTAGTTGTCATACAAATTACCTCCCTCGTCTTAACCTCTCCACGTCGAATCCATCAAGTCCTCCAAAGCCTTGCTGGGACCCAGTGGTTCTCAACCCTTGCTGTGAAAAGGTCATTTTCTGAGAGCTCAGACTGCAGCCAGAAAATTAAGCCAATAGCTCTGAGGGTGGAGCTGGGGTTCAGAACTGTAGAAAGCTCTTCAGATGATTCTGATGTGCAGCTGAGGATCCGAACCCCTGACCTAACATCTTCATGTCTCCATGTCAAAGGCCATGCCCCCAGTCCAAGTCACATTCACCACTTTCTGGTCTCAACCGTCTTCCACTGTCATCCCTAAATCACCTTCTCATTTCTATTCTTGTCCCTGTTCAATCTCATCTTCACCCAACTGCCAGAGTCATTGTTTATGAATAGAAACATATCTGGTCAATGCCTGGCTTAAAGCTCTTCAATAATAATAGCAGTAATGATATCAACTGATGATGATCATTGATACCTTGGTTGAATAAAGAATCTGAGTTGAGGCTTTGTTGAAGGATCAAGTCATTGAGACATTAAGTATCAGAAGCAAATGGGGGAAAGGGCACAAAAGGTGTGACTGAAGGTACCAAGGAAATTTTATTCCATTTCCACACGGGGCCTGTTGCCTAATATGACAATACCTTCCCCTTGCCTGCTCCTCCAGGTAGTGACGCTTAGGCCAGAAGCATTGCTGACTTCTACAAATTGCCATCCAGTCTGTGTCCTGATGTCACACTACTATTAGGAGCGAAGGGATTTTATAGTTTGGCAGTGACATTATTATAAGATTAATGTTCGAGCACAGCTACCAAAGTTTATTAAATGTCACTCCTTCGTAGTTGCATGATTCACCCAGCAAAATAAGTTGATGCTAGTAAATTTTTAGGCAGAATAACTGACTTAGGGAAGTGTGTTTGTCGGGGTTGGTAGTTAAACCTGGGATCATATCTCTTGCCTGTCTGACATATAGTTCCTCCTTTTCACCAACACAAAACGTAAATCCAATTATTTATTTGAGCTGCAGTGGAGACTTTGTTTCTCAAAATGGCTGTGTAATGACTGTATAGACCATAGAGGTAGTTACTGAAGTCTTTCCTTTAGACTCCAACCACCCATAACTGGAGATGGTGCGCTTCCCATTGGAAGGGAAGAAGATAAGGTGTCATCAGAAAGTTTTCATCAAAGACACCTTCTGACATACTGTGATGTTATTTGATTCAGAGTTTAAAAATAAACCAGTAAATGCAATCTTCTTTGAAGCTGAGTGGAAACTTGGGTCCATGTCAGCACTCCTTATGTACAACATAATCAACTTTATTTCGTACTGGTGACATTTTTTTCCTTCAATATAAAACCATCAGTGTTTCACAGTTGACATTATAAAAAGTTCAAGGATCTGTGTTAAGACAAAAATGTGCCTCCGATGTTCAGGTAATGGAGACCAATAAAGATGTTGAAAACTCTTGTTACCTAGGTATTAAATTAATGCATGAGGAACAGCTATCTCCTTTACCTTAGGGGACCTAATTTACCCAAATAATATGTCTGGGCAGAGCTATCCTACATTTGAGGAAACAGTTGATATTTTCAGCTCTCTCCTAAATATTTATTTTGGGGGACAATGGAGAACAAAATACACAGAGAGGCACAAGCACATACACACTGAGCATCCCTAGACACAGTACAGGATAGTGCTTATTGACAAGATGCCTTTGTATTTCCTTTGGGGATTGGCCTTGCGTATAATTGTTCTCTGTGCTGAATAGAGTTGTAATAAGGCCAGAGATTCTTCTCATGTCCTTTTAGGAATTTCTTTGAAAGGATTCAGGCAGGGATGTCCATTATGTTTTAGGGTTCTACATTAGTATAGACAAAGCTTTTCCAGTAAGATAAATCCATTTTTCTAAATTCTTTATATCACTGAGTGCCTGGGATCTGGACAGAGGAAGATTAAAAATCTCTCTAAAATCTACCGTATTGCCACCACATGAAACAGCTATTGAGAGGGAAATTAATAGTGTCTGAAATGAACCTTGGGTTAAGCATACTTAACTTTGCATTTTCTACTATTTTTTTCACTTGCCATTAACTCCCTTTAATCAGAGAGGTTCCCTGAATTAATTAGGATTAATTTTTCAAATCTAATATAAAAGATAAATGTATCCTATATTTATTATAGGGCAGGAACAATATGGACGCTGAGTTGATTGTGAAGATCTGTGTTATGTTATAGTAATACATCAAACGGCTCCAAAAATATACATGTTTATCATAGACATTTACTATTGTATCAGACTTTTTCTTATTCCCATCATTATCGTAGCACTTTGTGTTGACTTTTAAGAGTGAACATTTTGGAACAAAAGATACATTCTTCCAGGATCCTCCATGCTTGAACAATATTAGACTTTAGAAAATATTTGTGAAATGAATGATGAATAATTCAAATGCATTTTAATCTTAGATACAAGCAGATGAAATTATACCAAAGCTAGGAACTGACTTAGCCAGTGAACTAAATATATAAAATAATGACCAATAAAAATGGTAATTCATCAGATCAGATATTATATCTGGTATGCTCTGTGGAATCAGAGATGGGCATCATTTTGAAAGGATTTGGACAAAGTCAGAGGGCCAGCAAATCTAATATTTTGGTGAGCAGCTCACCCTGATTTCATTAAGGTGTGGCTCTTCACTTCCCTCTTCTCCTTCACCAGTATTTTCATCTTTAAAATCTTTTTTTTTTTTTTAACCTGTCATGTTAAGGGGACATTCTAGTCTAAAGACTCCTGATTGAGGTGCCTTATCTTTAAAAACTTTGCTAGGGGCTTGTGGGACATTAAGAGGTAAAACACTATAGCATTTCTGCACTTGTGAATAATTGAACAGAGTCTAATGTTGTCTGATCAGGTAATAATGCTACCCAAGTAAACTCTCTAGGAAGTACTAGAATCATTCTTATGCCTCCATCTACTTATCTATTAAATCTCTGACTTTTCTTGGCAAAGCTCAAAGCCAATTAAAGCCCCATATGCTTTACATTGCTTCGCTTTTGCATTTTAGGAAAAGAGTAGATGGTCCAAATGGATGTGATGATGTTATCAGCCAACAGTAATATAAGCCCTTCATACATAAAATTATGTTTCTCGGAAGAATGTGAAATTTCACTTTGAAGTTATATTGCATTCTTAGTATCACAACATACTGTGCCTCAGGGATAAATAATTTCATATATTTAGGATCCCTAAATTATATTCCTATATTGGAGAGATATTTAAAACAAATTATTTTACTTTATCTGAATATTAATAATATGATCAATGATAACTTTGATTACAAGTATTCTGAAATTGGGAACTTTCCCATATTTAACTTAGCCATCTTAATGTTCAAACATATTTCTCTTTATATTGTTAATTTTTTTTCTTTAAACATTTTCATTCTCTACTGTTCACTTGTTTGTATTGATGTGTCTGTACTCTGCTTTTTTTACCCCAAAAAAAAAATACTTTAAATAGATTATAAAAAGAATAAAACCTAATAATTATCAACAAAATAGAAAATTAAGGCAGAACAAATATAAATAAAACTGTAGAATCAACTGAGAAATAAATATCAGTCACAGTTAGGCAGACCCTAGGGACCAACAGTTGCTGCTGTTGGTCATCAGACATGACTCTGGGTTTACTGGAGGCTAAAGCAAAATTTTGTTTGGCAATTCTGCTATCTGAAAAAGGTATATTTGCCTAACGTTAAAATACTCATTCTGTAAAAAGAGAAATTACACATCTGATAGGAATGGAGGGGCAAAGAGTGCTTATGATGCTATGGGAACATTGGACTAATATTTGAGGATTACTGATGTAGGAATGAGATACAGCTGTCCTGAACCATGTGTGTCTATCATCAGCCCCTTTTTATTTATGTTTGTAATCATGCTTCAGCTGATGGTTGAAAGAAAACCATTGAAGTCAGAATTTTATGTATTTTATTCCGTTGGCCTTTGAACCTCTCTGTGCTCAGAGGTCTTGATTTTGTTTTCTGTTCTCTACCACTATCAACACTAAATTTTAAATGATGTTTTATGAAATCAAGTAGAAGCTATAGTCGAAAAATTGTTGACTAGGGTCTCATAAAAGTGGAGTTAGTTTTATTGAGTTAAATTCTGTAGTTTATTTCCCTTGACATAAAATTACGTCTTTGCCTAACACTGTTTTTATTTATGATATTGGCTACTACTAGATATGTGTATTTTTTTTAACATCTTTATTGGAGTATACTTGCTTTACAATGTTTTGTTAGTTTCTGCTGTATAACAAAGTGAATCAGCTATGTGCATACATATATCCCCGTATCCCCTCCCTCTTGCATCTCCCTCCCACCCTCCCTATTCCACCCCTCTAGGTGGTCACAAAGCACTGAGCTGATCTCCCTGTGCTATGCAGCTGCTTCCCACTAGCTATCTATTTTACATTTGGTAGTGTATGCTATGTGTATTTTTAATTTGTTACTCTTTGAGCTTTTGAGGGGGAAAAAAAGACAAATCTTTATATTTTCTTTGGCTGAGACCATTGAACAAAGAGAAGTAAAGTGCTACTTATTTTCCTAGACAGCAACTTGTTGGATTCATGGCACAAGCTTTATATCATTGTCCTAATCTTGAAATCTACCCCATTTAAAATCTTCTATCAAATCCTTTGCAATATGAAAATTGTTGTGATTAATCCTCATAAAAGCATGACACACAATTTAATCATTTTAAAAAGTAAAAAAGGGTATCATATTTTGCAAGCATCATTCTATAAGATAAAAAGGGAGGTGGGAATGCCTACACATGGATTCTGCCCTTAAAAGATTGAGGACTCATTTTCATTTTGGAAAACCAGTAGAGATAGATCTATAAAAAAAGATGAGTCATTAATTTAAAAAAGCTTCTCCTCCTGGCATATTAATTATATATTAACATATAGCTTATTTCCAAGTACCACATTATAAACTACACACAGTTTTCAAACAATGGTGGCAAATAGAAGCAAGTAATGAGTGGCCAAAATCTCAACTTAATGTTCGTCTTCCACGAGTTAACCTATGACTTTGAGCATATTCTTAACTTCTGGTTGCAGTACATTTATTTCCTGTTTAGAAAAAAAAGATAAAGACATTTGAGAGCCTGTCTCAGAGTTGTAAACAAAATATCACCATGGTGGTTCTGAAAGCTATCCTTCTGGGACATTTTTTCAACTAATAAAAACCGTTTTAATCTAAACTGATTATGTACAGTGCAAAACAATTAACAGAATTGAGTTTCCCCTTTAATATGCTGGACCATCTCACATTTACAAGGCACTGTCATGGTCCAGTCCCTGTGTGAGTGCCCTAACACATATGTTTACTTCAGAATCTCTTGTTTATTCTTCAGAGTAGCCTTGTGAGATAAGTAATATCCTCACTTTACATGAAACAAAGAAAAATGGGTTACAGAAAAATTATGTCATGAGTCATTCCTATCTAATTACTAAGAAGGATAAACTGTGATAACCGGAACTTTTCCTCTCTTAAGGCAAAACCCTTTTCCTCTAAATCAGTGCTTCTCAATCAGGGTGATTTTGTCCCATAGGGGAACATCGGGCAATGTCTGGAACCGTGTTTGGTTTTCATAACTGAGAGGGGAACTCAGTTGGTTTCACGACTGAGTTTCTATACAAGCTCGTATAAGCTACTCTCTTCCATGCGTCCTACGTATGCTCCACATTCCGGTGTCTTACTGTTTCCTCGGAGTTATACAAACACTGTACTTGCACCTACTCATCATTCTGCCTGGAGTACCCTGAACCCCCTTTCCTGACAAATGTGTATTCATCTTCAAGACCCAGATGAAATCTCACCAGAATGCTGATGTCTTTCCCCATGCCCTGCTCATCTTCTCCCCAGGCAGAGTTAAGTTCACCACGTTCTTTCCCCAACCCCTCCCTTCATAGTTACCCAGCACTTATGGCTCTGTATTGCAACTTGTTGATTTCCTTGATTGTTTACCCCTGAAACTGAGTTCCTTGAGGACTGGCACCCCCATCGTATTCATCATAGTATTCCTTAATGGCAGTGCAAAACAGTCACTAAAAAAATGCTTTATTGTGTATTGAATAAATGCTAAGTGATCCATGAATCCCTCTTGATGTATCGTTCCCTTGCAGCTAGGGAAATGATGGAATAAATTAATTTGCCCAATCATCCAAAAAGATTAACAGTGAGTTTCATTAACTTGAGCTTCCACACTCTCACCCTCTTCTAGTTGGAAAAAAGTCCAAATAGAGAAAAATGTAATGTTTTAGAAGGTGACTCCTAAAACTTTAACACCTTTAAAAGATGTAGTGTCATTCAAATTCCTCTACTTATTAATATAAGTACTTAGAAAAAATTTAAGATATTAAAATATTCTCTTAAGAAAAAAAGCTGTCACTTAAGGTCAAATGTTGTCCATTCAACAGATTTATATTGATTGCCTAACATGTGCCAGGTTACCTGGAACATTATTTTTTTTATTAATACTATATTTTAATAATTATAGTAAGTTGGGGGAAAATTAACAAGATGTGAGATGTGTCTTCTAATGCCCTGGAATAATTAATTGATTCACTTTTGCTAAGAAAATATCTACACATTTTATGTTTGATCTATGACTTTAAATTTATTTGTTAATAATTTTCTTTAATGGAAGCTGATGTTACCTGGTAACCCTGGTGCTGGGTTCAGAGGTTATTCATCAGTATTGTTTATGAGTGAGAATAATCCAGAACAATAACTTCATGTAGTACTATCACAGCATCATCTTTCTGAGTGAATTAGATCATACTGATACTTAGATATACTTTAAAAAATCAGTTCACTGCATAGTTAAATCCATTCTAAGTTTCAAACCCTTTAATATAGAATAAGAAACAAATTTGTGGTCTTTGTATCACAAAATTATAAAAAACCTGCCTTTACTAATATAAATGTGACCTATTTTAACTAGGTGCACTCAAGAAATATATACATTAGAGTTTATAATTATATTTTTCCCTCCATCAAATACTACTGTTATCAGTGCATCGTGCCATACTGTTTCACATTAATCCACAAAACTGTCTGCTTCTAAAGTAGTTTCCAGTCTGAAAAAAGGATATACCTCTTTTACTTTTTTTTAATATATTGCAATATTTTTCATTGATCTATTTGCAGAAGGGACTGATATAAGTGTATTAGTGTGTAAGTAATAATGTATATAATTAATGTATAACTCTGTGTGTGTGTGTCTGTGTATTTCCCATCAACTTAAACACATTGTTTTGGTTTTTTCCCCCAAATATTTTACCATGCTGGTTTTCAACAAAGATCTAATGACCTTTTTTTTAAACTTTATTGAAACTGCATTATCAGTACAATATTTAGTGTTTTAGTTGCTGTCTATTTGAATGCTAAAATTATTCAAGCCTACTAAGCACATTGTGCGTATTTATTTGTACACATGCTCATCTTCCTTTAAGAGTAACAGTATTTCATGTTGGTGTAGCTATGGTTTTGCAGTACTTCCATATAGTAAGTAGTACAGTTAGTGGATATGGGCATCAGCTTTGCACCCAGCTGCTCTGGATTCAAGACCTGGATTCAAACCTACCAATTGTGTTTCCCTGTTTCTTGACTTATCTTGGCCTCTCCTTTCCCATTCATTCTGCCAATGAGGGCAATCAGGCCCACTTTGTGGAGTGGCTGTTGAGAGGATTCAGTGAGATGAGGTATATAAAAGGAATGCCTGGGCATGGTGAGAGTTCGGAGAATGGTGATTTTAATTTAGACCTCACCAAGGCCCTTAATAGTTCAATTTTATGTCAAAGGGAGGGACAAAGGGAAAAAGTGATGTCCCCAGAGACTATGAAGTGTCTAACCCCAGGTCACACAGCTTTGATGTTCTAGCTTGAAGGCTTCCCTCCTACATGCCAACATTAGGCCTGACTGATCTTTGCATCCTCTAAGTTCTGACACATAGTAAGCATTCCAGAAACAATGAGTAAGTGAGTTTTAAGAATTCCTGTGAAGAATTAAAGTCATGGATGAGCACATGGAAAGTGAGCCACACTAGTGTAGCAGAAAATAATCTTTTTTGCTGAGACTGTGTCGCTCTCACACCCCATGAGCAAGAATCTTATATTACTTGTTTTTATGTTGCCAGTACTTAAGCGAGGGCCTCGTGTAGACACTCAATACAGCTTTGTTTAATAATTGAATAAATAAATGGATGAACTTGAAAAACTGAGAATTAAGTTTTAATTAAAATGTTTTTAATTTTAAAAAGATGTTATATTATTATTATTATTTTACCACTAACATTTTGGAAAGAATGTATGTCTTTCAGTAGGTTTTTTGTTTTGGTTTTTTTTTTAACATCTTTACTGGAGTATAATTGCTTTACAATGCTGTGTTAGTTTCTGCTTTATAACAAAGTGAATCAGTTACACACATACATATATCCCCATATCTCTTCCCTCTTGCATCTCCCTCCTTCCCACCCTCCCTATCCCACCCATCTAGGTGATCACAGAGCAGCGAGCTGATCTCCCTGTGCTATGCAGCTGCTTCCCACTAGCAATCTAGTTTACATTTGGTAGTGTATATATGTCCATGCCACTGTCTCACTTTGTCCCAGCTCACCCTTCCCCCTCCCCCTATCCTCAAGTACATTCTCTACTAGGTCTGCGTCTTTATTCCCATCTTGCCCCTAGGTTCTTCATGACCATTTTTTTTGTAGTTGTTTTTTAGATTCCATGTATATGTGTTAGCATGTGGTATTTGTTTTTCTCTTTCTGACTTAACTTCACTCTGTATGACAGACTGTTGGTCCGTCCACCTCACTGCAAATAACTCAATTTCATTTCTTTTTATGGCTGAGTAATATTCCATTGTATATATGTGCCACATCTTCTTTATCCATTCATCTGTTGATGGACACTTAGCTTGCTTCCATGTCCTGGCTATTGTAAATAGAGCTGCAATGAACATTGTGGTACATGACTCTTTTTGAATTACAGTTTTCTCAGGGTATATGCCCAGTAGTGGGATTGCTGGGTCGTATGGTAGTTCTATTTTTAATTTTTTAAGGAACCTCCATACTGTTCTCCATGGTGGCTGTATCAATTTACGTTCCCACCAGCAGTGCAAGAGGGTTCCCTTTTCTCCACACCCTCTCCAGCATTTATTGTTTGTAGATTTTTTGATGATAGCCATTCTGACTTCTGTGAGGTGGCCTCATTACAGTTTTGATTTGCATTTCTCTAATGATTAATGATGTTGAGCGTTCTTTCATGTGTTTGTTGGCAATCTGTATATCTTCTTTGGAGCAATGTCTATTTAGGTATTCTGCCCATTTTTGGATTGGGTTGGTTGTTTTTCTGATATTGAGCTGCATGAGCTGCTTGTAAATTTTGAGATTAATCCTTTGTAAGTTGCTTCATTTTCAAATATTTTCGCCCATTCTGAGGGTTGGTTTCGAGTCTTGTTTATGGTTTCCTTTGCTGTGCAAAGGCTTTTAAGTTTCATTAGGTCCCGTTTGCTTATTTTTGTTTTTATTTCCATTTCTCTAGGAGTTGGGTCAAAAAGGATCTTGCTGTGATTTATGTCATAGAGTGTTCTGCCTATGTTTTCCTCTAAGAGTTTTATAGTGTCTGGCCTTAACATTTAGGTCTTTAATCCATTTTGAGTTTATTTTTGTGTATGGTGTTAAGGAGTGTTCTAATTTCATTCTTTTACATGTAGCTGTCCACTTTTCCCAGCACCACTTATTGAAGAGGCTATCTTTTCTCTACTGTATATTCTTGCCTCCTTTATCAAAAATAAGGTGACCATATGTGCATGGGTTTATCTCTGGGCTTTCTATCCTGTTCCATTGATCTATATTTCTTTTTTTGTGCCAGCACTATACTATCTTGATAACTGTAGCTAAGTCAGGGAGCCTGATTCCTCCAGCTCTGTTTTTCTTTCTCAAGATTGCTTTGGCTCTTCGGGGTCTTTTGTGTTTGCATACAAATTGTGAACTTTTTTGTTCTAGTTCTGTGAAAAATGCCAGTGGTAGTTTGATAGGGATTGTGTTGAATCTGTAGACTGTTTTGGGTAGTAGGGTCATTTTCACAATGTTGATTCTTCCAATCCAAGAACATGGTATATCTCTCCATCTGTTTGTATCATTTTTAATTTCTTTCATCAGTGTCTTATAATTTTCTGCATACAGGTCTTTTGTCTCCTTAGGTACGTTTATTCCTAGGTATTTTATTCTTTTTGTTGCATTGGTAAATGGGAGTGTTTCCTTAATTTCTCTTTCAGATGTTTCATCATTAGTGTATAGGAATGCAAGAGATTTCTGTGCATTAATTTTGTATCCTGCTACTTTACCAAATTCATTGATTAGCTCTACTAGTTTTCTGGTAGTATCTTTACGATCCTCTATGTATAGTGTCATATCATCTGCAAAGAGTGACAACTTTACTTCTTTTCCGATTTGGATTCCTTTTATTTCTTTTTCTTCTCTGATTGCTGTGGGTAAAACTTCCGAAACTATGTTGAATAATAGTGGTGAGAGTGGGCAACCTTGTCTTGTTCCAGAGTTAGTGGAAATAGTTTCTGTTTTTCACCATTGAGGATGATGTTGGCTGTGGGTTTCTCATATATGGCCTTTATTATGTTGAGGAAAGTACCCTCTATGCCTACTTTCTGGAGGGTTTTTGTCATAAATCATGTTGAATTTTGTCGAAAGCTTTCTCTGCATCAGTTGAGATGATCATATGGTTTTTCTCCTTCAATTTGTTAATATGGTGTATCACATTGATTGATTTGTGTATATTGAACAATCCTTGCATTCCTGGGATAAACCCCACTTGATCATGGTGTATGATCCTTTTAATGTGCTGTTGGATTCTGTTTGCTAGTACTTTGTTGAGGATTTTTGCATCTATGTTCATCAGTGATATTGGCCTGTAGTTTTCTTTCTTTGTGACATCTTTGTCTGGTTTTGGTATCAGGGTGATGGTGGCCTCGTGGAATGAGTTTGCGAGTGTTCCTCCCTCTGCAATATTTTGGAAGAGTTTGAGAAGGATAGGTGTTATCTCGTCTCTAAATGTTTGATAGAATTCGCCTGTGAAGCGATCTGGTCTGGGCTTTTGTTTGTTGGAAGATTTTTAATCACAGTTTCAATTTCAGTGCTTGTGATTGGTCTGTTTATATTTTCTATTTCTTCCTGGTTCAGTCTCAGTAGGTTGTGCATTTCTAAGAATTTGTCCATTTCTTCCAGGTTGTCCATTTTATTGGCATATAGTTGCTTGTAGTAATCTCTCATGATCCTTTGTATTTCTGCAGTGTCAGTTGTTACTTCTGTTTCATTTCTAATTCTGTTGATTTGAGTCTTTTCCCTTTCTTCCTTGATGAGTCTGGCTAACGGTTTATCAATTTTGTTTATCTTCTCAAAGAACCAGCTTTTAGTTTTATTGATCTTTGTATTGTTTCCTTCATTTCTTTTTCATTTATTTCTGTTCTGATCTTTATGATTTCTTTCCGTCTGCTAACTTTGGGGGTTTTTTTGGTCTTCTTTCTCTAATTGCTTTAGGTGTAAGGTTAGGTTGTTTATTTGAGGTGTTTCTTGTTTCTTAAGGTAGGATTGTATTGCTATAAACTTCCCTCTTAGAACTGCTTTTGCTGCATCCCATAGGTTTTGGGTCGTTGTCGTGTTGTCATTGTCATTTGTTTCTAGGTATTTTTTGATTTCCTCTTTGATTTCTTCAGTGATCTCTTGGTTATTTAGTAGTGCATTGTTTAGCCTCCATGTGTTAGTATTTTTTACACATTTTTTCGTCTAATTGATATCTAGTCTCATAACGTTGTGGTCAGAAAAGATACTTGATATGATTTCAATTTACTTAAATTTACCAAGGCTTGATTTGTGACCCAAGATATGATCTATTCTGGAGAATGTTCCAGAGCACTTGAGAAGAAAGTGTATTCTGTTGTTTTTGGATCGAATATCCTATAAATATCAATTAAGTCCATCTTGTTTAATGAATCATTTAAAGCTTGTGTTTCCTTATTTATTTTCATTTTGGATGATCTGTCCATTGGTGCAAGTGGGGTGTTAAAGTCCCCTACTATGATTGTGTTACTGTCAATTTCCCCCTTTATGGCTGTTAGTATCTGCCTTATGTATTGAGGTGCTTCTATGTTGGGTGCATAAATATTTAAATTGTTATATCTTCTTCTTGGATTGATCCATTGATCATTATGTAGTGTCCCTCTTTGTCTCTTGTAATAGTCTTTGTTTTAAAGTCTATTTTGTCTGATATGAGAATTGCTACTCCAGCTTTCTTTTTCTTTCCATTTGCATGGAATATCTTTTTCCATCCCCTCACTTTCAGTCTGTGTGTGTCCCTAGGTCTGAAGTGGGTTTCTTGTAGACAGCATATATACGGGTCTTGTTTTTGTATGCATTCAGCCAGGCTATGTCTTTTGGTTGGAGCATTTACTCCATTTACATTTAAGGTAATTATCAATATGTATGTTCCTATTACCATTTTCTTAATTGTTTTGGGTTTGTTGTTGTAGGTCTTTTCCTTCTCTTATGTTTCCTGCCTAGAGAAGTTCCTATAGCATTTGTTGTAAAGCTGGTTTGGTGGTGCTGAATTTTCTTAGCTTTTGCTTGTCTATAAAGGTTTTAATCTCTCCATCAAATCTGAATGAGATCCTTGCTGGGTAGAGTAATCTTGGTTGTAGGTTTTTCTCCTCATCACTTTAAATATGTCCTGCCACTCCCTTCTGGCTTGCAGATTTTCTGCTGAAAGATCAGCTGTTAACCTTATGGGGATTCCCTTGTGTGTTATTTGTTGTTTTTCCCTTGCTGCTTTTAATATTTTTTCTTTGTATTTAATTTCTGATAGTTTGATTAATATGTGTCTTGGGTGTTTCTCCTTGGATTTATCCTGTTTGGGACTCTCTGTGCTTCCTGGACTTGGTTAACTATTTCCTTTCCCATATTAGGGAAGTTTTCGACTATAATCTCTTCAAATATTTTCTCAGTCCCTTTCTTTTTCTCTTCTTCTTCTGGGACCCCTACAATTCGAATGTTGGTGCATTTAATGTTGTCCCAGATGTCTCTGAGACTGTCCTCAATTCCTTTCGTTCTTTTTTCTTTATTCTGCTCTGCAGTAGTTATTTCCACTATTTTATCTTCCAGGTCACTTATCCGTTCTTCTGCCTCAGTTATTCTGCTATTGATCCCTTTTAGAGAATTTTTAATTTCATTTATTGTGTTGTTCGTCACTGTTTGTATGTTCTTTAGTTCTTCTAGGTCCTTGTTAAACGTTTCTTGTATTTTCTCCATTCTATTTCCAAGATTTTGGATCATCTTTACTATCATTATTCTGAATTCTTTTTCAGGTAGACTGCCTATTTCCTCTTCATTTGTTAGGTCTGGTGGGTTTTTGCCTTGGTCCTTCATCTGCTGTGTGTTTCTCTGTCTTCTCATTTTGCTTAACTTACTGTGTTTGGGGTCTCCTTTTCACAGGCTGCAGGTTCGTAGTTCCCGTTGTTTTTGGTGTCTGCCCCCAGTGGCTAAGGTTGGTTCAGTGGGTTGTGTAGGCTTCCTGGTGGAGGGGACTAGTGCCTGTGTTCTGGTGGATGAGGCTGGATCTTGTCTTTCTGGTGGGCAGGTCCACGTCTGGTGGTGTATTTTGGGGTGTCTGTGACCTTATTATGATTTTAGGCAGCCTCTCTGCTAATGGGTGGGGTTGTGTTCCTGTCTTGCTAGTTGTTTGGCATGGGGTGTCCAGCTCTGTAGCTTGCTGGTCGTTGAGTGGAGCTGGGTCTTGGCATTGAGATGGAGATATCTGGAAGATTTTCGCCATTTGATATTATGTGGAGCTGGGAGGTCTCTTGTGGACCAGTGTCCTGAACTTAGCTCTCCCACCTCTGAGGCACAGCCCTGAGGCCTGGCTGGAGCACCAAGAGCCTGTCCTCCACACGGCTCAGAATAAAAGGGAGAAAAAAAAGAAAGAAAGAAAGAAGAAAATAAAACAAAATAAAGTTATTAAAATGAAAAATAAAAAATAATTATTAAAAAAATTTTTTTAAGTTTAAAAAAAAAAGGATAGAGCAACCAAACCAAAAAACAAATCCACCAGTGATAGAAAGCACTAAAAACTATACTAAAAAAAAAGGGGGGACAGACAGAACCCTAGGACAAATGGTAAAAGCAAAGCTATACAGACAAAATCACACACAGAAGCGTACACATACACACTCACAGAAAGAGAAAAAGGGAAAAGAATATATATATCGTTGCTCCCAAAGTCCAGCTCCTCAATTTGGGATGATTCGTTGTCTATTTACGTATTCCACAGATGCAGGGTACATCTAGTTGATGGTGGAGCTTTAATCCGCTGCTTCTGAGGCTGCTGGGAGAGATTTCCCTTTCTCTTTGTTGTTCACACAGCTCCTGGGGTTCAGCTTTGGATTTGGACCCGCCTCTGCATGTAGGTCGCCTGAGGGCATCTGTTCTTCACTCAGACAGGATGGGGTTAAAGGAGCAGCTGCTTCGGGGGCTCTGGCTCACTCAGGCCGGGGGGGAGGGAGGGGTACGGAGGAGGCAGGGCGAGCCTGCGGCGTCAGAGGCTGGCGTGACGTTGCAGCAGCCTGAGGCGCGCTGTGCGTTCTCCCGGGGAAGTTGTCCCCAGATCACGGGAGCCTGGCAGTGGCGGGCTGCACAGGCTCCCAGGAGGGGCGGTGTGGAGAGTGACCTGTGCTCGCACACAGGCTTCTTGGTGGCGGCAGCAGCAGCCTTAGCATCTCCTGCCCGTCTCTGGGGTCCGCGCTGATCGCCACGGCTCGCGCCCGTCTCTGGAGCTCGTTTAGGCGATGCTCTTAATCCCCCCTCCTCGCGCCCCAGGAAACAAAGAGGCAAGAAAAAGTCTCTTGCCTCTTCGGCAGCTGCAGACTTTCCCGGACTCCCTCCCGGCTAGCTGTGGCGCACTAGCCCCCTTCAGGCTGTGTTCATGCCGCCGACCCCAGTCCTCTCCCTGCGATCCGACCGAAGCCCGAGCCTCGCCTCCCAGCCCCCGCCCACCCCGGCGGGTGAGCAGACAAGCCTCTCGGGCTGGTGAGTGCTGCTCGGCGCCGATCCTCCGTGTGGGAATGTCTCCGCTTTGCCCTCCGCACCCCTGTGGCTGCGCTCTCCTCCATGGCTCTGAAGCTTCCCCCCTCCGCCACCCACAGTCCCCACCCGCGAAGGGGCTTCCTAGTGTGTGGAAACCTTTCCTCCTTCACGGCTCCCTCCCACTGGCGCAGGTTCCGTCCCTATTCTTTTGTCTCTGTTTTTTCTTTTTTCTTTTGCCCTACCCAGGTACATGGGGAGTTTCTTGCCTTTTGGGAGGTCTGAGGTCTTCTGCCAGCATTCAGTAGGTGTTCTGTAGGAGTTGTTCCACATGTTGATGTATTTCTGATGTATTTGTGGGGAGGAAGGTTATCTCCACGTCTTACTCTTCCGCCATCTTGAAGCTCCTCTCCAGTAGGTTTTTATCTTAGAGTCTGCCTTACTGTATTCTTTTCTACATTCAGTCTAAAATTCTACAGTTACTTTGTCTTCTCTTAGTTTTTTTGTTAGTTTATAAACAACTGACTTTGTTTTCTCAATATTAATCTTTTTCTTAAGACTCTTTTATTGAAATAATATAAAACTACTCATGTGTGCTAAATTAATAAAAAGTCAAGACTTATAGATATTTTTTTGCTTTGGTTTATACGTAGTATGTAACTCAAATTCAGTTAGCAAGGTAGTGATGGTGGTGTTTTGAGGAATCTGTGTTACAAGGTGAAAAAAGAAAGGTAGTCACTGGGCATAACATCTTGCAGTAACACAGACACTTGTAAAGTCCTTTAAGTCATTTTGTGTTCTTAGGACAGTTAATCTTGCACTGAAATCTTATTTACTCTCATGTTTTTGACAGTCAAGTGAAAGACTCTATCTCTTTGGTCCCAATATTATGTTAAATTCACCATTGATTAAGTCACAATTAAAGATTTAGCTCAGAGAATAAAGATTGAAGGTATACTATTTATTTTAAAATAAGGTAAACATTACTAGGTCTCTCCATGGAAGTTTTTAGTAACAATTAGAGTAAATATGTGATTTGTTTGAATGTCACTAATTTGTTTTGTTGAAAGATACAGATTGAGATTTTCTCAGTTTATTTTTTTTCTGGGGAGGGTTCTGTATTGAAGTGTCACAAATTTTAGTTGCAGGAAGAATGATGAATAATAAAATATTAATGGAGCCAATTGTTGCCTTGGCTTTGAGCACTACCTTTGTATACAAAGACATTTACATTGAAGCTTAGGTTAAGTAAACATTCGCATAAAACAGTGATAAGAACCTGAATAAAAATGTAAATTTCTCTGATCAGAGTGTTCTTTAATAGTGAAAAAATTGTAAAATAGCGGGGCTCATGAATTAGATTTTTGAAAATGCTGCACATTAAAAAACATAAACTCCCTCTACAAACATAGGAAAATTATTTTGTATTTGGTATTTCCTATACTTCACCAACCTTACACTATGTCTTCAAAAAGAGTATACTTTCTCTTTCTGAGAGATCCTAAAACTGGGATATTTATTGACTACATACTCTGTGCCAGACATTCTTTTAGGTACTAAGGCTATGACAGCAGATAGAACAGAAAAAGCTGTGTCTTCATAGAGGTTATAGCCTAGTAAGGGACAGATAGAAGGAACATATGTAAATACACAGTGTCAAGCGAAATCAGTCTTATTAAGTGTATTAAGGCAACAGAGAATCATGGCAGTGGGGGGAAGGGGGAAGCTCCAGTGTTTTTTTATAGAGGGTGTTCAAGAAAGTCGTTTTTAGTAAGGTCACATTCGAAGAGAGACCAGAAGAAGCCCAGGCAGGGGAACCAGCCATCAACAAAGGCCCTAGGGTTGGGGTATTGGAGGAGAGGCAGAAAGGAGCCGTCAAGCCTAGAAGGGAGAGCAGGAAAATGGCGAGTAAATGGAATCAAGCCAGAGATGAGTGGAGGAGGAGAAGTTCATGCAAGGCCAAGTAGGCCATTGTAAGGACTTTGAATTCTGTACTAATTGATCTGCGAAGCCATTGTAAGACTTTGAACTGTAAGGGAGGAAAATTTTTCTTCTACCCTTCTAGGTATTTTAATTTAAATTGACATAAGACAGATTAACTGGAGAAAAACAAATTTAATTTTGTACATGTGGGAATCTCATGTAGATATGAGAAGCTCCCAGACGGTCAGGCAACTGAGGCTTATGCGCCATCCTGAGCTCAGGGGAAGGGAGGAGGGGTCTGGGGCTTCAAAGGGAAGGAAGACAATTCACAGGAAGGTGGGAAGAGCAAACGTTTGGTAAACAGATGTTTGCCATGCCAGGTAGAAGCCTTGGGACACAGAGGGGACTTTGAGCAAACACCCTGCCTGGCTCCCCCCAGCTTCTCACATGGTGATGGTTCTCTTCCTGGAGCAGGTCTTCTATCTAAATGCTTTTAGGCAGTTAAAGGGGAGGTAAAAAGCTCTTCCTGAGTCTGTTGGGCCTTGATTGTCTTCAGATCAAGATAATCCACGTGCCAAAGTGACACATGCTGCGTCTGCCTGCCCTGAACCCCATCAGAACTACGGAATGAACTAATATAAGGATTTTTTTTTAATACATTTATTTATTTATTTTTGGCTGTGTTGCGTCCTCGTTGCTGCGCGCAGGCTTTCTCTAGTTGCGGCGAGCGGGGGCTACTCTTTGTTGCGGTGCGCGGGCCTCTCATTGCAGTAGCTTCTCTTGTTGCAGAGCATGGGCTCTAGGCACGTGGGCTTCAGTAGTTGTGGCTCATGGGCTCTAGAGCGCAGGCTCAGTAGTTGTGGCGCACGGGCTTAATTGCTTCACGGCATGCGGGATCTTCCCGGACCAGAGCTCAAACCCGTGTCCCCTTGCATTGGCAGGCGGATTCTTAACCACTGCGCCACCAGGGAAGTCCTATAAGGATTTTTTAGAGGAATCATTCTGGCTTCTCTGTGAAGAAGAGATTAGGCAAAGGGTTGCGTTCCATCAACAACGTGTGAGAGCTTGAGGAGTAGAAGGGGGTGTTTCTCTTTCGTGCATGGCCACGCCTTGCTGCAAGGAAGGTAGCCGTGTGACCAGCTCAATGTCTGAGGGATCTGTGATTCCAGGAAAAGGGAGAATGGCTGTAGGTGTGTAATGGGCAGTTTTGGTGTTGCTCCTAGGAGTAGGACCTGGAGTAGGAGGGCTTAGTGGATGGGAGGTCATGAGTCAGAATTTGCATGTGAAGGATCTGAGGTTCTTAGATGAACTCCAAGGGGAAGGTTTGGGAGAGGCCCCCAGGAGGTTTGGATTTCAGGAGTTGTCTGGTAGGAGAAGATTTGGTGGCATTTCATATTATTATATGGCAGTTCAAGGCCTGGAAATGAGAGCATGTAAACTGAGAAGGGATAAGAACCCTGCTGGTGCTTCTAAGCCCATATGGTCCTAAAAAATACTCAAAGGGTCACCTAACCCTCAGAGGGAAAGGAGAGGTTGCTGGGTGGACTTCTCTTTTTTTTCAAAGTCTGTACATTTCCTTTTGCTGTAACTCCCAGAGTCCCATGCATTCACATTCCAGTTTGTGGCTCCAACTTAATGTGAAGGCCAGTTTGGGGAGGTATAATACTTGAAATTCCCAGATTGATCCCAGCTTGGCAAAATAATCACCAAAAGAAAGGGCTACATTAACATAAATTGAGCAGATTTCTTGCAAAAGTACTTTCTCATCTTAACAAAAAAAAAAAAAACAACACTTAAAAATAGGACTATGTTTCTCAAAAATTACTCCTTATATGGAAATTCACAGTAAATAATTTTTTCCTGCTTTGGAAAAGGACCGTCGTTGAAAAGAGTTGCATATAGTTGTTTTTGTTAGTATTCCTAAAAATTCAAAATGTTTGTGTGACATGTAGTGGCTGAAACTTTTAACGTATATTTATTTCTAATTCATCTGTTCATCACAAAATACCTAAATATATAAAATCCAAGTGAAAGGAATCCAGAGAGTTGACGAGAAACTGCAGAGTATCTGAAGTTGAAGTCATTAAGGATGCTTGGACCCCAGCTGAGAGCAGCCAAAAAAAAGCAGAAACCCTTGGTTTCTAGGTCCCTAGGTGGGACCAAAAGAGCTAAGGTACCAGCATCGCTCAGGAAAATGTGTCAGACTCAGATGGGAGTTGTCAAGGGCTGAGCCCTTGATGCTGGCTAGAGGAAGCTGCTCTCAGGCGTGAGAAGCCAGGAAGTAGTCCTGTTCAGGTGAGCAATCATTCAAGGTCCCAGAGCTGGACGGAGGGGCTTGGAGGGCTGATTCACCATCTCCAGGAAGCAGTAGGATTTCATGGTAAACTTGTAGGAGCCCATCTGCTTGTAAAGGGAGGCATTGGTAAGTGTGATTAAGGACTTTCAAAGGTTTCAATTTTAAGAGTAATTTTTTAAAATATCATGGATATGATTTGTGTTTGCTCAGAGCATTTTTGTTACTCAACATGTTGTTTGAACATTTTCTGAGTCTTATCCAAAATCAAGAAAAAGAAAATATTTTAAAGGTCAGAGGCTACAAACTTTTCATCATTTAGCCAAGAGACATAGATAATATAGTGCATGTATTCAGTTTAATTTAAATAAAATGTCAGCTTGAGGGCGTAACTACTAAGCAGTTATCTGAAGGTAGATTAGAGTGACATTAAGCCATGTTCCTCCTGTCTACCTGGGGATCTCATCATATAGTAATTCATACATTTTAAGTTTTAAATATTGTTGCTATGGAGAAAATATTCATAATTTTAAATGAACTCTAAGGGTTTTATGTTCAGTCATGATGATGTCTCCTAATTTGGAGGCGCCTATAAGTAGTGGAAGAATTGGCTCTCTCCATATTTTGATGAGAAATAGAATGTCCCTTCTTAGATTCAATGCTTACAGCCCCCTCAGGCACACCATTTGAGGATTTTCCCTCAAGACCAAGTGTCTGGAACGATCAATTGTGAAGTAATGAAATCAAAGAGTACTTATTTCCATGTTTTGACAAGGATCCTGAGGCAATAGACCCCAGGGGATGCAACTCTCTCAAAATGAATTAGCAATTTCAAATGTCATGGTATGTCAGTTTCTTCTAGGCTAGTTCCCTGGAATCTGTTCCAGGTTCTTTCTCTTGAATCTGAAAGGTGACCACCTTTTAGGCATCTTGAGCAAAACATTTAATATCTTCCAGATAAATATTCAGAGGCTGGAATCAGTGGAGCAGGGAAAAAAATTAGTGCATCTTTCTTTTGAAGAAATTGGCTTTGTGGATGACAGTGCCCTTCGTCCTCCAGAGAATTTTGCATATGCAATGGGCCAAGGAGTTCTATGGGAGGGCACTGAATCTATGGAGTTTAAGAGAATTAAGGTTTCAAGGAACAACACTCTGGGATTTAAACTCTAGTTCGAGATGATTTATGTGTCAAAAATAATTGAAGGCTTGTGGTTAGTTACAGTTTCAAAAGACAGACTCCCCTGGAATAAGACATAGCAGCTGAGATGGAGTAAGGAACTGTCGTGCCTCTCTGTTTTGAAGTTTTGTCAGCTATTTTCCAAAATAGTAAGGTAATCCTGCTGTTATGCTCAATACTGGTGAGACCCTAATGAGTGTATTGGTTCCATAACTCAAGAGGAGTGTGGAGAATTTGAAGAGGGTTTGAAGGATAATCACAAAGATGAGTAACAGAACAAAAGGCATGAAGAGTTAGGAAAACTGAAGAACTCGTCAAGAACTTCAACATTCTTGAAACTCATGAGTAGCTCCTTGAGAGAAGATGGTGTACATGTTTGCCCTCTTCCTGGCTGGAGGGCTTTCCACTGCAGGAAGAGAACGGTTCCTTGACAGTGAAACTTGGGAAGTAGCAGGAGAGGGAACCAAAAGAGATTGTAAAGTTGAATAGTAATAGTTCAAAGAGTTAGGGTGAGGAGAAGATCTATTTTCATCTATTTTTTGGCTTCAGTAAACTCTGACCCAGATTGACTCCTCAGTCTCTTCCAACCATTTCTATGAATTTATTCATGTACTCCAGAGAAATACATCTTAAGTGCATTTAGGAGTAGGAAATCAGATCATCAGATCATGCCCCGTGTTTATATTCTTGCTCTGCATTCATGCACATCTCTGTCTCCTCAGTATTTTCCTCACATGGCTTTGTAAGAAAAGTTTGACGGTCACTGCCCTCAGCACTCTACAAAATGATGGCCACATAGTTCAAAATAGACTATCTCTCCACCTCCTTTTTGTTCACAAAGCTACAATAGTTCTTTGCCTTTTCAGGGTGCTATTGATTCAGCTGTCTCCCCTTAAGTTCATATGTTGAAGCCCTAACCCCCAATGCAATTTTATTTGGAGACAGGGCTTTCAGGAGGTAATAAATATTAAGTGATATCATAAGGATAGGTCCTAATAGCGTAGGATTGGTGGCCTCTATCCCCACACCAGGAACTAAATCACTGGAACCTTCATCTTGGATGTCTTAGCCTCCAGAGCTATTAGAAATAAATGTGTATATTATCGAACCACCCAGTCTATAGCATTTGGTTATGGCAACCTGAGCACACTGATATACAGAAGAAAGTTTGCTGCTTGACTGTCATAATTTCATTTGTTTCAAATTGGTTCTCGTGAGAAGAAACCTTAGAAATTTTTTTCTCATAATTATCTCAACAGAGGTGAGAGGTGGGGAAACTCAGGGTATCGGGGATAAGATGAGGGTGGTGAGAAAAGCTTGAGGCAGGTTTACCTTCAGCCATTTTTCATCAGAGTGAAAACAGAGACTTGGTTGACGCCATACCTGAGAAGTGCCAGAATACTCCTTTAATCTTTAAATTGGGCCTACTTAATGCTTTGATGATATTAGATTAGTTGATAAACTTACAGAATTTCCCCTGATTTCATAAGTTCCCCTGGAACTTATTTTTCCAATATGATTACAAGATAGCTTAGCCTCTGACGAATATATGAATGACAGAAAGCCATACTTCAGAAAGATGATGTTCAGTTCCTTTACACATAGCAATAGTTTTTTTTTAATATGTATTGGGATGCCATGAGCTTTATGTTATGTGTGGTATGCAGGTTTCAGACCTTTACGTATCTGCGAAGTTTAAGACATTTAAGGACAGAAGTCAACACTCAGAAATGTAAAATATAGTTAGAGAAGAGTCATATTTGAAAAACAGTTGAAGACTTGTGGTTGCCAGTTGAAGACTAAGTGATCTGATGCCTACCCCCAGTGCAATAGGAATTCAGCTAAGGAAGGCTTCAGTTAGGAATGGAACTTGAACTTAGCTTTGTTTTCTCATAGTATATCATTACTGTCTAAAACTTCACTGAAAAAAAAACTGTTTCGTTCTTATATTCGTGTATTCACATAGATGATAACAGTTGCTCATGATGGAATGAATGCCCAGAATGAAAGACTGAACGAGTAATAGATATTAATCTAAGAACTGTCTCAAAGACTGGTGATTTGCTATAGAAGCTTATAATTGAATGCAGAAGCCTCTTCATGATACTGGCTGGATTTATTATGATCTGGCAAATTTAGAGAATCCTCAGACCTAGCATTTCTTGAGCCATAGAAATTTCTAAGGATTTTGCATTTATTAATTTCTCTCTTCCTCATAGCAGTCCTCCTTTGAGGTAGACACTGATCATTGTGCCCATTTTCCAGATTAGGAAGTTAAGGCTGTAGGATATTACCTATGCAAGTCTCAGGGATGGGAGCTGAACTCAGCAGTCTTGAGTCCGTACCTCGTCTGGTCTATACTGCCTCTCATCAGTTCTAGCCTCTGTAGAGTCCATACTGCCTCACCCTTGAGCTTCTTTACCTCTCAAACTTGTCTTATTCATAAAAAAATAGATTAATATATAACCAAAAACTTACGGTCATAATGAAGATATGTTTACATTCTCTTAAGATATGAAGTCACATAGTGTAGGCAAGGTCTTCTGCCTCATTTTCCACCAGGGCACATGGGAGCTCCCCTGGGTCGGAAAGAACAAAGTACAAATCATCTATCACAGGTGATGGGGACCTCAGCCAAATCGGGCATATGATTATGTCTGTGCTCCCACATGGTGGCCTTGTGTAAATGAGCCATTTAAGTTCTGAATCTTTGAAACGAGGTTAGATGTTCCAAGAAATAAGAAAAGGTCTCTGGCATTATTGGGTGAAGTGCTTATATAATGTAAATTTGCTCTTGCATAATGGTAAATTAATTTTTTTTTTCTGTCTGGTGTTAGAACAGTAGAGATTTCCCTCCCTCTGTTTTAAAAATATTTTATTTCATTTTTACCTTGAGACTCTGGGCTTGAAAATCAAAGCAATTAAAATGTTCCATTCTCTTGCACATTAATGAACATATAAAAATGGAACTGAAGAAAACATTCTGAGTCATCATTTGTCTTCTAACATAAACTTAACATCCTAAAATTTATCACACTAATCTTTTTTTTAAATATATTTATTTTTTAATTTTTTTGGCTGCGTTGGGTCTTCGTTGCTGCTTGCGGGCTTTGTCTAGTTGCAGCGAGCGGGGGCCACTCTTTGTTGCGGTGCACAGGCTTTTCATTGAGGTATCACACTAATCTTGATCTGCATCTTCAGTGTAAAGAAAAGTATCCTCAATTTTATTAATAATACACAAATAATTTTAATAAAAACTACTTTCATTTTCATCAATTTTTATTTACCTTTTAGAGATGTATGTTTATTTTTCATTGACATCTATGCTGCAGGCAAAAACAAAAAGAACCCTAGAAATGATGACACATAAAGTTGGAGTTGAATATTAAAGAGTATTTTAATTTTATTTTTAAAATTTTTTCTGATAATTAAAAAATATTTTATTATACACAGCACTAACAAAATAAAATAGTATTTTGTGGGTTATTTTTATTTAGGAAAATTTAGTTTACTGCTTTGACATGTTGGCACATTTATATTACTCATAAATTTATTTTTTCTTACTTTCACAAGAAATGTGGGAGATCTTGAGGAGCCAGTGACTAAAATCATCACACTAAACTCTGTGTAGTCAACTACAGTCATTACATGTAAAGCGATAAAGGTTGAAGTTCCTGCTATGAGCTTAAATGATGAAAATTCAACCTATGCTGTAAGAATTTTTTAAACTATTTTTGTAGTTAGAAAAACTAACTTTTTTCCCTTATATGCCTCAGGATAGGCATATTTAGGTAAAATGAAAAGGAAAGGAAACTCACTTTTAAATTATGTTTAAGAACCAGAGAAAGAATTTTCATTTTGTTTGAAATATTTCAGATTCACTGTTCTCTAATTGGATTTTGAACTAGACTTACGCAGTTATTTAATTTCACTTATTTGGAAAATATGCTAGAGGATATGTACAATTCAAGTGACCTAATTGCCTCAAAATCATTTATCTTGATTTCTTTTTTCATTTTAATGTATGCATTACATCTGTAGGCATAATAATATATAAGAAGCGTTACCTCTAACTTCAACATCTTCTTCACCGTTTCTGTCTTTGCACTAACAAATTATCTCTTAAGAATATTATTTACAACACAGAGAGTATGTAAACCATCTTTATCAAGTAAAGTAACAGAAAGCACATATTTGGATTTGAAGCCAGAAGACATGATTTCTGGCCCTGTCTTTGTTACTTGCTAAAATTCTGGCCGTGGGTAAGGCACTTAACCTCTCTAAGCTACAGGTATGCGTCATTAAAATAGAGATAATGATACCTGCCCTGAGGCTTGTATGAAAATCTCGGGTCAAAAATATAAGTGCTATCTTTTGTAAACTGTAACGTACTATAAAAAGGCAAGCTCCTGTATGCTCTCACTTTGTAGAAGTTGAAAGCTGTTAAGAGAGTAGATCTGAAATTTTATCACCACAAAAAGAAATGTAATTATATACGGGGATGGAGGTGCTGACTAACCTTATTGTTGTAATCACTTTGCAGTATATACGTGAATCAAATCATCACATTGTACACCTTAAACTTACATAGTTGTATGTCAGTATCTCAATAAATCTGGGATTGTTTTAAATAAAAAAGAATAAATAACAAAAAAAAGAGACATTACAAGAAATAATATAAAATTATGAGTAGAAAATTATCTGTGGCTAGAATATCCAGTAATGTAGCCACTTGCCACATGTGGCTATTCAGCGCTTAAAATATACTCCAAGTATGAAGTTCATCATGTTATGAGGACTTACTATGAAAAGAATGTAGAATATCATATTAGTAATTTTTATTTGACTACATGTTGAAATTCTAATATTTTGGATATATAGGGTTAAATAAAATATATTATTAAATTTTTTTTTAAGTGCAAGCTCTCATCAGGGCCACAGCGTAGGTGTCAGTGGAAGCATGAACACTCGTGTCCTCCTGCTACAGTTCATCCCATTCCTGTCATTCTTACCAGCCTAGTGACTTAGGATGAGATCCTTCACCTTTCTGAGTTTCAGTTTCTTCATTTTTTTTTTAAAAATTTATTTATTTATTATTTTTGGCTGTGTTGGGTCTTCGTTTCTGTGTGAGGGTTTTCTCTAGTTGCGGCAAGCGGGGGCCACTCTTCATCGCGGTGCGCGGGCCTCTCACTGTCGCGGCCTCTCTTGTTGCGGAGCACAGGCTCCAGACGCGCAGGCTCAGTAATTGTGGCTCACGGGCCCAGTTGCTCCGCGGCATGTGGGATCTTCCCAGACCAGGGCTCGAACCCGTGTCCCCTGCATTGGCAGGCAGATTCTCAACCACTGCGCCACCAGGGAAGCCCCAGTTTCTTCATTTTTAAAATAAGAATTATGAAAACATTCCCTTCCTGGGGCAAAGTGAAATGTAAACAAGAAAATACATGTAAAGCACTTGTAGAAGAACCTGGAAAGTTCTGAGCATAAAATAAATAATAATTATTATTATCTTCGTTAAAGATAATAATAATTAAAATACACATATTCGGCAGCATACTGACGCATTTTTGTACTTGGCATTTGCAGTACATGCTCAGAATAGTCTGTATGTTTAGAAGAGAAAAAAAGTGATTTTTCAGTTTTTATACTATTTCTTTTTCTGTACTAGATAATACATATGTGCTGTAAAAGCTCAGAATATACAGAAAAGCACTGAGAAGAAAACAAAAGCACCAGCCATCCAACTATCAAAATATAATCACTGTTTAACATGTTTCAGAAGGAAAAATACTTGAGCAAAAGTGATTTCAGGGAAAACCAAGGTAAATAGATGATAGCAGTAGAAAGTGGACGGATTTGGGTTGCAGAGGAACCAGTCCCTAAGAATGGAAACCAGTGGATGGGGTGGGATTGGGGTGGAGGGCAGAGGCACGGACTCAGGAAGTATAAGAAAGGCAGTTTTAACAAGGACTGATAATTACTCCAAAATGCCGGAGACTAAATAACTAAAGCACTTGCCCTTGCTTAGGGTAGAGTCGCACTGATTTCACTGTTGCCTCCATAGCATTTGGCTGCCCTACTATCAGTGATGTCTCCAAAGCCTGGTTTACAGAGTTACCCACACAGACACAGGCAGAGGGGTCAAGAGGTATAAACCACTTTCCAATCCTTTCCCGAGAAAAATAAAATAGAAAAAGGAAAGATCACTAAATTCCCTCTATCCTTCCCTAGAAAAACGCTGTTCTCATGGACAGAGAGTGAGTAAGACCTGACAGCATAGAAAACGAGGAAGAGAAGGAAATTTGACATCCTTGGATTCATGCCAATGCAACTGGAGAATTATTCATACACAGGGGCAACTTAAAAAAAAAAAGATTCTAAGAAAGAAATGACAAACCAAGTTTGTCAAATTCATTTTCTAGAAACAGGCATTAAGAGGTAATTATTATTTTGTAAAACCATGCTCCGTGACAGCTATTATGAACGCTACAATGTCTGTACTTGACATTACTACATAATTAAGAACAGATTATTTCAAATCTCGAGAAATTACTCTCCTGTTTCCTCCTTAAAGGTCATTATTCCTAAATCATTAATCTGAAATATTACAGTGCTTTAATAGCATATATAAAAAATAGTTTAAAAGTTTAAGACAGATTTATTCTTTTACATGCTGCAGTAATTTAATTTACAGTTGTGGAGCCCTCAAAAGATAGAAGCTACCTGATATGCCTGACATTCTGGAATTCTACTCAATACTTCACTGACACAGAGTGAAGTGAATCAATTGCATTTTGGAGAGGAAATAAATTACACATTGCTATGAGGCCATTCAGTTGTTCAGCAGTACAAAAGATTTAAATCACAATAAACATAACGTACTTCCAGTCGAGTATACACACATCTGGCAAAAGTTAATTGTTCCAAATAAAAAAGGTTAATTAACTAAAATACATACACTTGCTTGGGGAAGAACCACCCTGAGTTTCCCATCGCCCCTTTAGTATTCAGCCCGAAGAAACAATAAGTTCAGTGACTAGTTACTGAGGGTAGACTATGTGTCTTACGGGCTGTGACTGCAGTGTATGGCCCCGACCTCCACATGGCCAGGGTCCTGGTTGCCTGTGTCTCTCTCGCCCCTGGGAGTCACTTGTATAACACAGGTGGTAGAGGCTCAGTCAATTCTTGAGAGTTAATTAGCAGGTGTGTTCTCACAAATTTAACTCTCTAGTACAGTTTTAAAGTTGTATATACTTATTTATTAAAACCTGGAAAATTAAAATTTAAAAACATTCATAGTCTTAACACACAACACAACCACAGCTAGCCTATTGATATTTTTCTTTAAAGAGTTTTTTTCTAAGTTTTTCTCACCATGACTTTAATATTACGTGTGTAATTTCTGACTTCTTTATTTAATGTATCAAAAGTATGTTCAGCTTTATTACATAATTTTATAAAACTCATGGATGAGTGTGGTGTTATGGATTGAATGTTTGTGTCCCCCCAAAATTCCTATGTTGAAGCTCAGACCTCCAGTGGTATTTGAAGATGGGGTCTTTGGGAGGTGTTAGGGTTAGATGGGATCGTGGTAGTGGGGCTCCGGTCTGACAGTATTAGTGCTGTTTTAAGAAGAGATAGCAGAAAGCTCATTCTCTCTCCATACAAGCACAAAGAGGTCATGGAAAGACACAGTGAGAAAGTGGCCGTCTGTAAGCCAAGACAAGAGAGTCTTCATTAG
Source organism: Balaenoptera ricei (assembly GCF_028023285.1). Classification (NCBI taxonomy): domain Eukaryota; kingdom Metazoa; phylum Chordata; class Mammalia; order Artiodactyla; family Balaenopteridae; genus Balaenoptera; species Balaenoptera ricei. The sequence goes on from NC_082654.1 coordinate 114,797,897, forward strand.
CCTGAATTGGCTGGTACCTTGATCTTGGACTTCCCAGCCTCCAGAACCAGGTGAAATAAATGTTGTTTAAGCCATCCTGTCTGTGCTATTTTGTTATAGCAGCCTGAGCAGACTAAAACAAGTGACTATATTATATACTGTTTGATTGTTTCTAATTGTTAATAGCAATCAATATCATTGTGATGTATATCTTTCACATAAAATATTTTTCTATATTTCATATTACTTTTGTGCAAATTCTCAGAAGTGGAATTATTTGACCGAAGAGAAGAATGTTTGCTAAGGGTTTATAAACTGTACCAATTTACATAGCCAAATGGAATATGGAAAAAGGATGTCTTCGGCCTAACAGCACTGAACAGAAAAACATGATTAAAACTCTTTAAATATTAGTTAGAATATCAGAGCTATATTTGAAACCAGCCTTAGGAAAATAGGGAAGACATTTAATTTCTTTTATCTTTCCTTTTTCCTACTCTTAATTTTCTTCCCATTCAGCAGGATTATATTTTCCTTCACTCTGGAAGGAAAAAGAATCCTGGATCCATATGCCTTCAGTTTTTTTAATTTATTCTGTACCTTTCCGCCAGGGTACCAATGTTCTTTTCCATTCTCCCCTACCTGAGACATTGATTTTATATAATGCTAGAATCTTAAATGTGCAAAGGATTTCAGAGGCTATCGACCAACATCCCATCTAATATATGTTATTCACTCTGTAACATCTTCAGCAAGTATTCATTTAATCTTAAATCACCTTCAGTGATAGGAAACTCACTATCTCACAAGCCAGTCTCATTTACTGATATCCATCTCTGACTGTTGGGAAATTGCCCCAAATAGCAAGCGCAAAACTCTGACACCTCTTCCTGTTAATACTGATACTGCCTTCTGGAGGGATCATGAAGAACAAATCTAATTCCACTTTGACTTGAAAACCTTCAGAAATTTGAAAAGAGCAATCAAATCTACCTTCTGCTGGATAACTCTTATCAGTCCAGCCCCTGTCCCTGTGTGATATGACTCTGAGTCTCATTAGCATTCTGTCACCCTCGGGATGCTCTCCTGTTCCTGTGAAAGCAGATGTCATAAACCCACAGCCTGCAGCCTCGTTTTTGATCCTTGAGTATTTGGGAGGAAAAAAAGAAAGATCCGAAGGGCATTATTTCTTTAGTTTGGCATGTTCCCCCTTATTTCCTACTGCTAGAAGTTATGAGTCATCTAAGTTACCTACTGACTTTTGGAAGCATTTCTGTGGCCTCTGTCTTAAAGGGTAGATTCCTCAACTTACCTCAATACTGTAGGTGATCTGAACAGTTGGGAGGAAAAGAGAGCTGCCCTCTCCCTCATTTCATTACATTTCACTAATGGATTAAAATCAATGTAGTACTTTTATCAGCCATTAATATACTCTTGGCTTCTGTTTACTCTTCATTTGTCTTCTTAATAATAACTCAAGTTCCTAAGACATTTTTCCACTCTTTGACATTCCTGATGAGTCATTTCTCGGCTGTCTTTTACTTGTGCAGTTAGTTTTCTGAACCTAAGCAAGACTTTGCATTTGTTACCACTGCTTATCTTTTCCTAAAGTCAGTCCACCGAGGCAAAATTGGAGAACTCTTTGTGTCCCGGTTCTGTCAGTCCTTCACAGGATGGTGTTGTCTGCAGAAAGCTTTGTCTCTGTCATGTGCTGATAAGCTGGTGAGCAGCACCAGACTGAGGAGGTACCCAGAAACAGGGTTCTGCAAACGTTCTTCTTCCCCCCAAGTTCAGCTCTCCTTTCTCGTCTTTGAGTCTTTCCTCCTTCACCAAGACCTGACACTGAGGTGTGGGAGGTCTGACTTTCAAATGGCCCTCAGGTTCTTCTCCTCATTCTCATGGATGGGAGCTGTCCCTCATCTAATTAGGCCTAGAGTTTTGTGAGTAATTACCTAGTTTGGCTAGCTGACTCTTTCTTTTAATCCATCTTTCATAACATTACCCAACCATTTTCCCAAACTATTACACTCATCATGTCTGCTCTGCTCCTGGTCTTTTAATAAATGGTAGTTAGCCATGCAGATTCTTCTCTGTGGGGTACATGGCCTCAATGATCCCCTTCCTTTCAAACCCACCCATTGTCCTAGGCAGCCTGGACTTCTGTGTTTGCTCATTCTCACTCCTTTCTTGTTCTTGCTATTTCCTTTGCTTAAAATATTCTTTATTCTCCTTCCCAACTGTCCAATTCTTACCTGTTCTTTAAAGGCCAGATTTAATCCTTTTCCTCTATATAATTTATTTACCCTGGTCCACACTAGTCAACTTTAAGTCAACTCCTAAAATCTAGGTAATGAATATTCTTTTATCACTCTCTTAATAGTTCCAGTTGTGTTATGTTCCTCCTTCTGGGCTGGAGAGTAAGTGCCTTGAGAAGGCACCATGTCAGTTAATGCTTTGGTCTAAACTACTTCCTGAAATAGCATCGATCCTCTAGTTGATGCTTGGTAAATATTGCTCTTGGGTTGATACAGTTATCTTTCAAAGGAATGTGGTGCTAAAATGAATCACTGATTAATCATGGAATTAATTTGATTGATGGGTTGAGTGTGGAATTTACACTGAGGATAATATTTGGGGATGATCAACTTATTTCCAGCTCTTCTAACAATATTTCTGAAGAGCTGTCTACTTGCCCCACAAGCATGGCTATCTTGATTCAATTCTGGCATTCCTATCAAAGAAGGACACTGGGGGCAGTTCTTCTTTTAAAAACTCTGTAGGTAAATTCTTCCCTTTGCTGAGTAATGGGCACTACTCTGAGCTGTCTTTCACAAATGCTCATTCAGAACACATTGTGTGTGTGTTCAGTTTAAGTCTAGAAAAGTAGGCATTGCCTTTTTCTCCATTCTTTTTTTTTAATTCATGTCATATACTAAATCAATGTCTAACATTTACAAAAACAAAATTCTCCTCATTTGCTACACAATAACATCTTAAGACTTGAATTCAACCCACTGAGTTATATATTTCTATAGAGACCCGAGTCTCCATTCAAAAAGTAGCATGCAATGAGTAACTTCTTTTGTTTGTCCTGATTTACAGTGTCTTTATTTCAACAACATTTACAGTCCTCAATAGATATCATATATGAATTGATAAACTTTTAAAGTGCTTTCAAAATTCCACAGACTGAGTTATCCGATCCCCCTCTATTATATATTGTTATAATTAATTCAAAGTTGTATCACCCACTGCAGAAATATATTGATTAGGCCCCTAATTAAGAGTGGCATTGGGCTCCATCTTGCGTAAAGAGAGCAACATAGATAAGCCATATTTCTACTCTCCTGGGACACTCATTTTTGCTTGATTCTCTTGCAGATTTACACCAGTTTCTGGTTCCTAGGGTGACAGAGGAAGTTTCTAAGTTGTCTGGAAATTACATATCCCTACACACTGGAATCCCCTTAACTGGGTGATGTAGCTTTCACTACTGCTGTGCCTGTGGGCAAAAAGCAAAGTGCGAGGCAGTTCCAGGTCCCAGTCACATTCAGGAGGCGCCAGGCTAAGGAAAACACAAAAACAATCGTGTTTACTAATATGGTTTGATTTCTATTGTTTTGGATAGAGGTGTGAGAAATTAGTACAGTACAAATCAAGAAATGCATAAGGGCAACCAGCTGATGACTGTTATCTGGTAATCTTTCATTTTCTCTTCTTTTTACCCCAAATATGTGTCCTCTTATTCCAGATAAAGGAAGCAAAGTCTTCTTGCTCTTGTGAGACAATAACATAATAAGCATTAAATTCAAATTTTGGTATACCTGTCTTCAAAGCTTTAGGCTGAAATGGTTTAATCAAATTATAACACAAATTGATATGTGTATATACATCACTTTAATAAGTAATAATGTCATCTTGTAAGAATTCGTTGAAATTTGTGTTTGGTTCACCTCTATTCAGAATTTACTTGTTTATTAATTAATGCAGGAATAACTTTTATTTTGCATAAATTTGACATTTCAGCTGGAAAGAAGTGGAAGAACTTTGGGGGAATAGTTCTTTGGGTGGTAATAAACATTTGTCCTTTAGACATTTTATGAAAGTCTCAGAGGCTTAATCCAGCTTTGTTCATTTTAAAGAAGAAGTCTTGTTGGGGAAAGTTTTTGAAACACCCTTTCACAGCTTTTTTGGAAGTAGTCTATATCAGCTGTGATTTCTGCACAACAAATAACTTTGAAGATAACTAACACAAAAAGCAGAAAGAGGGGCTTCCATGGTGGCGCAGTGGTTGAGAATCTGCCTGCCAATGCAGGGGACACGGGTTCGAGCCCTGGTCTGGGAAGATCCCACATGCCGCGGAGCAGCTGGGCCCGTGAGCCACAACTACTGAGCCTGCGCGTCTGGAGCCTGTGCCCCGCAACGGGAGGGGCCGCGATAGTGAGAGGCCCGCGCACCGCGATGAAGAGCGGTCCCCGCACCGCGATGAAGAGTGGCCCCCACTTGCCGTAACTAGAGAAAGCCCTCGCACGAACCGAAGACCCAACACAGCCAAAAATAAATAAATAAAGTAGCTATTAAAATAAATAAATAAATAAATCGAGTATTTATCAAAAGTTTTAACAGTCAAACCTAGGATAGTCACACTGACCTTGCAGCTTCTTGAAATCATGAAGCCGGTTCCCACCCCAAGCCTTTGCTCTCTCTGTTCCCACTGTCTAGAATGCTTTCACAGACTGTCCCCTGGTGAGCAGGGGTCTGCTCAAATGTCTCCATCCTCAGGCAGCTTTCACTGATGACCAGATCTAAAATAAATAGTCATACTCCAGACGGTTGCTCCTTTTACATACGTACCCTGCTTTATTTTCTCAGTAAAGCAGCTAATGTTATCTTATTAATTTTGCTGCAATTTTTTGTTCCCCTCTAGAATACAATTCCTTTTAATCAATGACTTTATCTATTCTGTCCATATAGACCAAGCTAGAATAGTCCTTGTTATGTGGTAGGTACTCCATATTTGTTGAAATGATGAATGAATGAGTGAATAAGTGAATTAATGAATGAATGAAATCCATGTTATAGACCTGGATCAGCTGAGAGGGGTTGGGATCCCTTTAAATGGTTATCGGCTGCTTTTGGAAATAATTGTTGTTAGAGACAGGCTTTTAAGAGTTCTCTGACTTAGGAGGCAGTTTCTGGCAGTTTCTTATTTGTTGTGAAGTTCTAGTTAAGTAACTAAATAGAAATAAGTTTAAAGAGATAACCAATGGTGTATCTAAATTCTTCATTACTGACAAATAATTGCTTGGTAGCAAAGCTACTTGTTTAATTTTATCCTTAAAGCCTAAGTGTTTAAAAAAAGTCAATACCTTAAGTCAAAACGATATCCATATTATATAGGTTAAAAATGATATTAATTGGCATTTGGCACAAAATGTCATTGTATCATGAGGTACAACTAAAACTATGTGGTCCTCCTATACCGTGGCCAGATAAGAAAGGAACTGATGATGATTCTTATAATGGCAATTTCTTTTCACCATCATTGACCCTGAAGGCTGGTTAATATTGTCGAACTTATCATGGGAACCCAGGAACAAAAGATTGCGAATTAGACAATTTAATAGCCCAATTAAATACTAAAAGATAAACAATCTTTCTATCTATATCTATATTCGTATCATTGAAGATCAATCATTGCAAAATTCCCCGATCTAAGTTGGGCAGAGATTTCATAAAGTCTTAGTAATTTCATATCAATAGGTAGGCAGATAATGCAAGAAAATACATCAGGACTGTCTGAGTAACGACATAGCATTGTGAATGATTAATATTGTTAAAATTGTAGAGATAGATGTGATGTGGGTCTGTGTATGCGACACATGGGGAGGGAGACAGGAAGGGGGCAACCTGAGGTTCACTTCAAAAGCAAGCCTCAATTAAGCATGTAAATTAAAATATTTTACTGCATATTATTTAATCATTTAACCAGGTATAGTGCAGAGAATTTGATAGCTATAGAATATCAAGTTTAGATTAAGTGATTTAATAAAATTTTCTAATGTCTCATTCTTGGGAAATCACTCCTTTCTGTGCATAAGGACAAAAAAATACAGCCTGTCTCAGCACTTCTCATCCATGTACCCAGCATTTTTCAGTACTCCCCAGACAACCTATTTGTCTTACTTGTCAACCTCATTCATGCTCTGCCCTCTGCTGGGAAAGCCCATCCTCTTCTTTTCTGGTTTTGTTTGGCTTCATTTTAGGGAATTGAAGGGATACTGTTCTGAGTTTTCACAATTATTTGACCACTCGTGCTCACCCTGCAAGACCTGCCAAAAACGCCACCTCCCCTGTGACACCTGCCTGAGTCCCCAGGTGAGATAAGTGGGGGCTTCTTTGTGGCCCCCATGGCTTTGTGCAGATGCGACCACTCTGGCACAGGTGAGATTATTTAGGTTTAGTTCATTGCTTGCCCATCTGTCTGTCTCTCCTTCCACACCATGAGCCCTTGGAGCTCTGCATAGATTATGTCTGTAACAAGTTGGAATTTTTCTGCTCCTCTGAGATCTGGTAAACTTTATTCACCCGTATCTAACTTTGCATTGTCTTAGAGTCCAGAGCTCGCCCCACAGGTCCTGAAAATTACTCGAGTTAGTTTCTGTTCAATCACCAGTGTCTTCATTCCAAGCTCACCGTGCCTTAGTAATTCCCTAGCACCCAGACTCACCACTCAGCCCCTTCCCAATTTGCCGGAAAAAATATTTGACTTTCTCCAGAATTTGAGGAGCTTAGTTAATGATTCACCAAAGATTTGAGGGGTTATGAGGAAAGGGTCACAAAACACAACAAACCCTCAGTCCCCTGCCACTCTCCTTGTCTCCCTTTCCCCGTGTAAAGCTTCAGCCAGATCGTTCCCCAAAGCTCACTCAGGGCAGCTCCTCCTAGACTTAGTCTCCTCCTGATCTCAGCTTTTATCTCTAGCAAGCTTGTTCAGAAACATTCCCACAAAGGAAGCTCCCCCTTTAAGAGAAACTCTCAGACTACCCAAAAAGGGAACAACTGCTTTTATCTCAAGCCTTATTCATCTTTGTCAGGAGCACAAGACCAAGACTTTTGTAGATGCTAAAAAGAAAATACGTTGGACTCTGTTGTCTCAGTTAACTTGGTCCCTGATCAATTTCAGGCAACTTCAGCTGTCTTCTATTTTGGTTATCCTTGGTTGTGATTTGAATGACTTAATTGATTTGTGAGCTATTTTAATTTTCCTTTTGCCCTTTACAAAATTCTCCTCAGATCAGAAGAGAAAACTAGATTGTGTGGAAGTCATCTCTTACTTAGAAATACTTGTGTAAAATAAGTGAAATCTATTATTTTAAAAAACTAAAAATATCAAAATGCACCTTTGAGTTTATCAGTGAGATCATATACTAATAGAACTCTGTGGTTGGAATGAATGAAAACCCAGAGGTCTTTGTAACTGGGAGGATATGTGTGACTATTGAAAACACTCAGCATTTTAATGAGCTCCTCTTGCCAACATTTAGGAGGATATAAGCACGATGGCATATTGCTTCTATCACCATAATGGCAATCTCAAAAGCAATTTCCCTTAAGAACCTGAGAAAGGTGATAGAAAGATCTATTTTGTAAAGACTGAAAGAGAACCCCAAAGCACCAATAAATTAGAATTCATCTGTTAATGATAAGGTAAAATGTTCCGTAGTGGACAGAACAGCGTGTGGTGGAGATGATCTGTTATCCCCAAGGGTAGAGTGACTATATCTGGACTATTTCATTACTCCCCTGAAGTGGAATTTGACCATAAAGTAAAAGGACATGTTTTTGGCCTTTTAATTTACCCAGGATTTAAACATGGGTATGATCCATGACGAGCCAATCAGAGATGTGTTTGGCATTCTAAAGCCCCTTTAAATCCTTGTCACAGGGCCAGTTCCCAGTGCCTGAAAAGGAAGTCCACACAGGCAACACAAACACTGCCTGCTGAGCCTGGGCACAGTCTGCTTCTGCAGGGACTGTGTAAACGTTCTTCATGGGCGTTTCTGTGCGGTAGTAGACAAGAACATAAAACACATTTAAGGGTGTCATCTCCATCTTGGTAGCTTAGCCAAATAAACTAAACTCTGAACTGGAAGTCAGAGATCTGAATTACAATTCCAGCTCTGCGATTTACTGTCTGCATAACGCTACCCAAGTCATTTCTGAGTTCTGGGTGCCAGTTTCTCCATCTGTAAATATGGGCGATACTACTTGCCTTATCATTAAACTGTCCATGCTGTAGGAGTGGTTGATACCTTGTGCGTCCTTCACATCTGCAGTTGTGCCTGGTCCAGTGCTCAGTAAGTGCCTTTTGAGGAACTGAGTTGGGTTTGTCGTGGTCATCAAATGGAATGATAAGCAGAACAAGGTCCAGATAAAATATGGAATGATTAATGCAATTATATTATCGATGATACGTTATTGGAGATAACATTACTTACTCAACAGTTTGCACAAACACCAACACCACATGATTTTGTTGTTGAAGTATGGTTGTTGTTTTCTTTTTTATTGAAGTATGGTTGGTTTACAATGTTTCAGGAGAACAGCAAAGTAATTCAGTTATACATATCTATCTATCTATCTATCTATATATATATCTTCTTTTTCAGATTCTTTTTCATTATAGTTTATTATAAGATATTAAATATAGTTTCCTGTGCTGTATGGTTGGTCCTTGTTGTTTATCTATTTTATGTATGGTAGTGTGTATCTGTTAATCCCAAATTCCAAATTTATCCCCCCTTTGGTAACCATAAGTTTGCCTTTTATGTCTGCCAACACCACATTGTAAGAAGCCTTCTTGTGTAATGGATTTGGTCATTCTGTGACTCCAAACACAGTTCCCCATGCTCAGAGAGTTTTGCACTTACCTATTTTATTCTGTTATGTCAGCTAAAGCTAGTGTGACCACATGTCCCAGTTTACCAGGGACCTCCACAGTCCACCTGTGTTGTCCCAGCATAATTATTAATATTACCCCCTTTCACCAGCAAATGTCCCAGTTTGGATGATAAATCATATGGTCATTCTATTTAAGCCTAAATAATGATGTTCTATTATATTCTATAAGGAAAAGAGACTAAGCAAGGAACTGGAGAAATGTATACAGCTCTTTATGGTTTTAAACCTTGATCTTGAGACTAGACATATTGTTAAAACAACAGATTTCTCTTGTATCACTTGAGTAAGTCATCCATCTTTGTCTAACCAGCAATGCTTACTAAGTCAGATTCTACCTCAAGGCCTTAATTTCCTGGCTTAGAAGTGCTTTCTGCTTGCCTGCAGGAAATCTAGTCTTCTACCAGTTTCCCCACCTGAAGAAGTGGAAAGTCCCAGGGTCTGCATTCATTCATTCAGTAGATATTTATAGGATCAGCACAGCTAGCATGGCATAAACAGCCAGGTGTGCAGTTGTGAGCAAGAATGTGACCATCCTTCATGGAGGTCACCTTCTAAAGAGAGAAACAAATATTACTAATCACCCAAACATAAAGCTGTGCTTCTGATAATGTTCCAAAGAGAGGTGGAGGTGTAGGGTGCTCTGAGAGCTGATAATAGGGGGATTTGAGCTGATGAAGAATATTCAGGGAAGGTTTCTTTGCGGAAGCTTCAGTTGAGTTGAGATCAGAAAGATAAGTCAACATTACCTTGGTGAGGAAAGAAGAGTAGAGGTGGAAGATCTCTTGGGCCAAAGTCCTGTGGTGGGAGGGGCGTATGAGCACAAGAGTGGGAGGGTGCAGAAAGGCCAGAACTTGCCCAAACACAGTACAGCAGTCAGGGAAAGCCTTGTGAGAAATGAAGCTTCAGAGGTATCACAGGAGGTAGGGAAGAAACAGAAGTGTCTTAAACCAGGGGTATGTGATCAGATTTGTGCTTGGACTATATCAGCTCACCTAAGTTGTGTAAAACAGATTGAGAGGCAAGGGAACCAGAATAGGCAAGATTACAAGGTAGGAGGCTTTCATAGCAGTCCTGGCTGGAGATGAAGATGGACAGATTACAAAAGGAGAGAAATATGCTGGCTTGTTACTCAGGAGGTAAAATCTGTAGATCGAGGTGATGTTGGTAAGATATGGGAGGGGGAAGATGAGGATGGGACCAAGGATGGCTTCCAGTTTCTAGCTTGGGCAATTTCATGGTTCACAAATGCATCTTGGCTGCCTTTCCTCTTCCACTTTGTCCATCTGATACCAGTCTTGTGTTCATTCTGCTGCAGGGCATGGGATGCTATCCCCAAGAGTGGGCAAAGACCCTGATCTTAATTCCCCAGGAGGAAAACTGTGAGACATTGTTCTTCCTTTTAGAAGACTGTATGTACTAAAGTTCAGGGAAAACAGAAGAGAATTATAACACAGAGAGTAACTCAAAACTACCCAGAAATAACTACTTTTGGAGCCCGAAAGCCCACACGCATCCTCAAGGAGTCTATAACAAGGTGTATCACTACTTAACCTAGAAAATACCACCAGGTTGCAAGGGTGGACTTACATTCACCAATGGGAGTGATTTCATACATGTAGATGCTTCTTGATATTAAGGCCCTATCCTCCAAATTCTGCAATAAGGCCATGTCTTTCTTACCCTATTGTAATGCCCTCGTTTCCTTTCCCAAGATTACCTTCTTCTCATAATTGACTCTGCAGATGACCCTTCTATTGGTAAAAAACCAACCTCCCAGAAAAAGGGGTGTCATCTTGTCTTATGATCTCAATAGGTCAATGAGATGGGAACACAAAATCAGAACATTCTGTGATATTCGGACTTAAATTACCCCCTGTAGTTAAACCCTGGAGTGGGTTGTGTTATGAGCAGATTTCATAAGCTTTCTTTGGCTGCAATGTGGATGATGGACTAGAGAGAGGCAAGAGCAGGTATATGGAAGTGAGAAGAAGACTTCCATAGCAATCCCAACATGAGAAGATGAGAATTTGAACCAAGGTAGTGACAGTAGTGACAGAGAGACACAGAAGAAAAAAAAATCAAAATTATTAAGGCTCAATGATTAAGGCAATACATCATAATAATTGAGTCAAGGCTCTGGAGACAACAAATCTAGTTTCCAGACTTGGTTTACTATATACTAGAAATTTGACCTAAGAAAATTGCTTAATTTCTCTAAACCTCAGTAACCACATCTGTAAAGTGAGAAGGGTGATACCTACTTTACTAGATGGTTGTGAGGATCAAATGGGATAATGTTTCAGAACACTTTGTTGCCTGTCACAGAGTTAAGTGTTAGGTTGAGCTAGGAATTTGATGGGCTCAATTTGGTGAGTTTTGGGTTAGAGGTGCTTGGTGTCTTGAACCATCTAAATGGACAGTTACACAATGGTAAGTGCAACAAATGAAAAAGATGTGGGAGAGAGAGTGATAGAATTGTGCGGACAAAGGCACTGACTATTGCGTAAGACTCAAATGAGTGAGGTGTTAAATAAATGGAGGGAAAAAAAGGCTGAGGAAAGAACACTGGAGAAGAACTTGTTAAAAGTGGACAAATGAATGGTCCCTGGGGGGAAAAAAATAACCCCGGAGAAGAAATGGCCAGAGGGGTGAGGAGAAATTCAGGAAATGGTGATATTCTAGAAGCCAAGGCAAGAGAGAATTATAAGGAGGGAGTGGCCAGTAGTATCAAATACCACAGATTGAGTTAGTAAAAACTGAAAAGTATCCATTAGATCTATCAACTGGGAAGTTATCGATTGCCTTGAAAATATCAGCTTCAATGAAGAACTGGTAAGAATTGAAGACATTTAGATTGGTTAGGAGTGAATGATTGACTGAGTACACAGTACATTTTTAAGTAGTTATAACATAAAAGGAAAGAGAGAGGGTAGTATACCTAGAAGAGGAGATAGGTTAGATGCAAGGATTTTTGTCAGTGTCCTGGTTTCTTTTGTTTTGAGCAGGCTTGTGTGCAGTGGTGCCCTGATAAACCAGCAACCCGAGGATGGGAGAGGAGACAAAAGCCCTGATTTGTGGCTTTTGCCATTGCCTTGGTGCACATAATCCCACCATGACTGAAGTCAAGCTATAAGTGTAATATTACTGAATGCAGTTAAAAGATATACATACCTAGAATCAGCCACCAGCTCCAATGTACCACTGCATAGAAGCCAGTGCAATGGGAAAGCTTGAAGGTTTGTATGAGAAATGAAATATCTGATAGAATAGATAAAGACAGTGAGGGTAGAATCAAGGGTGCAGGGGGAACTCAGTGTTGGACAAGAGAAAAATATATTTCTTTTAATGAGTTAGGAGGCAAAGATTTGGGTTGGAATAAATTGATAGTAAGGAGATGAAGCTGAATAAGTTCTCACTTCATGGGCTAGCACAAGCCCATGTAAATTAGGAAATGAGGGCTTTACTGAGAGGGAGCAAGTGCCGGTTGGTATCTAATATTGGATTGGAAGGAACAGATAATGTTTGAAGGAAAAGTGGATGTGGTAGGAGAGTTGGACAGCGTTGAGGTCCCAGTGATATTGAGACCAGCGCCATTCTGCAGTCACATGGATTTTTCCAGAACTTAGCAGCGCAGAAATAAAAATTATTATATTGTTCTTGGGTTAAAATTTTGCAGGAGAAGGTGGAGGGTGGGCAAGAATTCAGGGGAGCAGTGGGTATTGACAAAAGCATGCTTAAAGTGATAGGCTCTGATGCTGCGCGCAGGCTTTCTCTAGTTGGGGCGAGAGGGAGCTACTCTTCATTGCCGTGCACGGGCTTCTCATTGCATTGGCTTCTTTTGTTGTGGAGCATGGGCTCTAGGCGCGCAGGCTTCAGTAGTTGTGGTGTGTCAGTTCAGTAGTTGTCATGGGCTCTAGAGCGCAGGCTCAGTAGTTGTGGCGCACGGTCTTAGTTGCTCCGCGGCATGTGGGATCTTCCCGGGCCAGGGATTGAACGCCTGTCCCCTGCATTGGCAGGCAGATTCTCAACCACGGCACCACCAGGGAAGTCCAAGAAAATGCGACTTTTAAGAGAAAGTCTTAATGAGGTTGTGGAACAGACGTAGAGGAACTATGAAATTGAGAAAGCTGAAAAGATGGGGGGGGCGGTGCTGGTGAGAGAATATCACAGAGTGAATAAGTAAAGAGGGAACAGAGTCTGGGTGACCATGAATGTGACTGGCTGAAGCAGAGTAGAGGTGAAGATCATTAAAGTGAGTAAGAGAAGGCGTTGGATGGTCATTCAAAAGGACATTATAGTCAACCAGGGTCTTGGGTTGGATATTAAGACTTTAAACCACGTGTCCAAGTCTTCGTTGGATGTAAGGGGGGGTCACTGGGATTACAGCCGTTTGCAGGGGAAAATGGGGTATAGTTAAACAGTGCAAGCCTCAAAAGAGAGCATGCTTCATAGGACAGTGAAAAAATAGTATTTTTTAAAGTGATAATGAAGAAAGCTAGCCGGTGAGTCCTGAGATAGTATGATTTTTTTTTTAGTTAAGAGCCTGCACTTCAGTAAACATTAGTAGACACAGGGAAGAACCCAGGTGCAGCTAAGGTGGAAATCAGGGGAAGGCAGCTCTCTCCCAAGATGAGAATGCACAAGAGGGTTTTGGTTTATTTGGCTTGGCTTAGGTTTGTTATTTAATTTGGTTTTAGCCATTCACACAAGCATATTTGAAGAATATATGTTTCTGAAGATAGTTATAAGATGACATTTTCAGGAGTAGTAATTGAAATGTTTTCAGTTCCAGAAAGACATAGGTATTCTTAATCACCGTCCCTGCTTCGTGGGCTTTTTTGTTTTTTTTGTTTTTTTGGCATGAATAAAGTTGTCATGAGTGCATCTTCCAAAGAAGTAAAGGTTCAAGTGTAAGATCTGAGATAAATTGTGAGGTTCTCAAAAAGGCTTATACCTATGCTGGACCCATATGCTTGCTGAGAAAGTAGCCACTGGCCTTGAAAGAAATCAGTTGTATTGACTTTGTTATGCTGGCACCAGGAAAACACAGAACAGGCTCTTTCGAATAACGGGAGCCTTGCTGGACATTTCAGTATCACAGAAGGGAGTTAGGGCCATTTCTTTGACAGAAATAGAAATATTTTTCTTACCAGACAATTCCATCATCACTGGAAAACGCTAATACAGAATTTAAGAAGGAACAGACACACATATTTATCATAGTTATGTTACTAAAGAGTAAATTAAATGTGGTTGTTGATTATTATCAGTTGGTTAGGGATTTAGGGATTGAAGTGACATTTCTTCAGATACGAGCAGTGACTTATGCAGTAAAGTCCTTGTGTGGCAGAAATGTGAGGTTGGGGATGCTTATAGCTTTTACTTTCTCAAAGTGTGGTTTACTCTTTTATGCTACCTGTCACTTCTGGCTTAAACGTTGTCCAGGAAATTCACCAACACTGAACAAAGAACCCACTGCGTGACTTGAGTTTTATCCTTCCGCCTCTGAAATTGACATTCCTTGAGGCAGTGTCCTGAAATGACTTGTCCTGCTCTGGCTAAATGGTAGTAATTTGTGTTTAACTCCAGCAGTTTATCAAGCAAGCTTATTTTATGCCATGTCAGTGTCTAGAGTGACATAGCTACAATAGGACAGGGAAGTGGATTTTTCTACATTTATTTCCACTTCATGTGAAGCATGATTTTGCATACTGACAAGTAAATGTTATAGGTGTAAGGGAAAGAGTAGCAACCACCATATTATTTTGCAAATAATGGTATACAAATGGTATCAAAAAATGCCGAGAAAGATAACAGTGCATGTTATAATGTTCCTATCAAATAATGGCAAAGCTTTAATCAACACAGACACACTCAGGATTGAAATGCAGCTTACAAGGTTGAAACATGGCAAGTGGTTCATTGAACACTGCTCAGAAGGTAAATGAATTGTATATTTTCCAATCACAATTGGAATTTTAAGTGAGTGGAATGGAATAAACTCAGTTTGGAATTTGAAATAAATTCAGTTTGGAATGTGTCTTAGAGACCAAGGTTTACACAAGAGCTATACAAATCTCTCAGCATGGAACATGACACAAGGTGAAATTTTCCTGGCATCTTCGAAGAGCCAGATATGGATTTCTGCAGGACCAGGGCACAGGCAATTGGTCCAGAGCTATTTGTTTCTACTTGGGGAAGGAAACGTAGACACTTATTTAGTACCCTGGGGTGGGAGTAACATTCCACCTGGTGGATGGAGTTGTGTATGCTTTCTCAGAAGGCACTATTTTTAGTTTGGTGTTACCAATAAAATATTTTCATCCTATTTCCATTTTTCTTTCTTTTGATGTCTACTTCAGTAGTTCTAAGTGACTTTATCTATCACACATAGTAAAAACGAGTTAGGAAAAAAGAGAAGTGTCTGGAGAAAACACAAGAATCAACTTCCAGTAATTCAGGAGTAACCACCAGCCACAATTTCCCTGTCTTGTTGCAAAGCTGTTTTCTCAAACTATAGATTCTCATGAGCCCATAATTTTGCAGGGGAATCGTAAAGGAGACTAGACTTTGTATGCAAAGCTGAAGAAGCAATTGGTAACTAACAATACATCTTTTTTCTAAGGTAAGTTTAAGTCACAAAAAAGACTTAACCTGCAGAGTAGAAAAACCTACATATTTCTTAGGAGCTTAGAAATACTGGGTCAGTTAGGGCTCCAGGGAAATGCAAGGTGCTGGACTTCAAAAAAGACATCATCTGTAGATTAACACACTGGAAAAGGCGGATGACTCCAGGAAAATGGAGAAAATAAAAAAAGCACGGGGCTGTGGATTAGAGGTTCGTAGTTAGAGTTCGAGGGTTTTGGAAGTGAAATGATGAAGTGGGTGAGCTCCAGGAATGCGGGATAATCAGGTTTGATGGATTGCTTGTTCTGAGTTTATAGTTGTTTGGAGGGATGGAATTATTCCCTTGTACTGCATGTTACATTTTTCCACTAAACCATATTTCCATTCAACAGTAGCTTGTGATTATTTAGCCCTCGTTTGCATTCAAGGAAAATCAAGATAATGCCCTAGAATTTAGCAAATATTTGTTTTCCTGGCAGTGACAGACTTGCCAGTATTACTCTTTCGGGGGCAGATGTACAATGTTTATAGTTTCCACTGCTTGGAGCTTTCTATACATTTATCCTTGGATTAGACTCAAAGTAAGCTGATTTTAGCAAGCCACTGGGTAATTCTGACCATTTCATCTGGCGATTTTAGTCCTGTATTGTTGCAGCTGACCTGTAGACATAAGGAATTACTGGGTCACCAGCTCACGGAAATGTCTTTTGATTATGAGCACACTTTCAACATGTGTCCATTGAAGGTAAGGGGAAAAATATTGCATGATCTACTTGAATGCCACTTTTAGTTAAATAAAAGTGGGATTTCAGGCATGGCCTAGTTGTATCTTCTTAAATTTACGTAGTCGTTCCGCAATTCTGTGTAAAACAAGAGGTCTTTGAAGAGCTGAACGCTCGGATGAAGCAACCGTGTCCTTCAAACCACATCCTTCCTGCTGCCTGTGGGAAAGAGGTGGTGTTAGTAGGGGCTCTGAGCACATGCAGAATAGATCCGTGTGTGTTTCCACAAATAAAAGGACATTGTGTGTGTGTTTGGCACCTGTCATGGCAAGAGCAGTTGATTGCTTCCTAAAGCTTTGTTCCAACTCCAGGATCAGCAGGATTTTTAAACACTGAACTAGGAACTAGGCACTAAAAATACATACACAGGAGACCTATGATAGCATTAAGTTCTGGAAGCAAGGCGAAGACTTGCAAACTGTGTTATAGCTATGTCATTACTCTCCTTATTATGGTTCAGGGGAAGGGATTTGACAGGCTGTGTATCCAACCTGCAGACTAATGAGCCATGTTGTAGTAGCGATTTGAGGTAATGCTTATTGTTTCAGTGAAGATGATCCGGAATATATAGAACATGAGCATGTATTTTGCTAAAACTGGAAACTTTGCCCTATTTTCTTTGCTTATGTTATTCATATCGGGTTTCATAGAGCCACTGGCAATTCATGATCTTGTCATTTATTCAGAGACAGAGGAGCACCCAATCCAAAAAAAAGTTTAAGATAGAGTAAAAGTTATATTACAAATTAAGCTTGGATTATTAAAATGAAACAGTAATTTTCTAATGCCACTTGGCTCCAGTTTTCTCAGGGCAAAACTCGGGACTTTTCCATGTTGCAAATAGTTACCAAGTGAACAAAGAGCTCAGTGTGATGTTTTAAATATGCCTGGTATTTCCAAATGCTTACTCCCAAAACTTCAAGGGTTTTGTCTGTAGAGATATGGGAAATTTGAGTGTTTTTCTTTTTTAGATTTTCTCTTACTTGATTCTCTAGAGCTTTTACTATATAAAAGTTCATGAACAGGCATGATTTAAAGAGGAAACAAAGTCTTATGAAATTCACGTTGGAAATCATGAGTGTTGTATTTGATCCTTACATCAAAGTGGTCATCTCCTTGAATATAATGAAAATAAAGACAGGTGCCATCCCCTTAGGTTTTTTCGAATGCACTTTTTTCAATGTGAATTAAATCTCCTTCTTGAAATATCTATGGCAGGGAGTGATTGTGTTGAGAGGCAGTATGCATTTTTAAATTTTATTTTTGTTTTATTTACACTCAACTGAAATAGATTTGAGAAGAATATATATTTATTTAAGGAAGGAGCTCCATCAATTATTATAATATGGGAATTATATATTGTGAAATTTTAAATAATGATAATTTTATTCAGGTGATCCAATTAAAGGAGCACTCTTTTGAAGAACTGGGAATATGTCAGAAGCCCAAACTCCATGCTGTGTAAGGACGTCTATCTCTCAGAAAACCCAGTGTGTTTCAGTTCTTAGAACAGATACTATAAAAGACTCCCTGTATAATTCGGTGAGTGAAGTTCTCTTCAAAGAGAATGTTGAGTACAGAAGATGAGGTTAGTAATAGGTAAGAAAGGAATGTCCTTCTCCAGCTCACCTTACAGTAGGACCACCATTCCCTCCAGCTCAGATAGCTCTACTGAGTTCATAATCCCAGAGATTTCATGATCAAGTGGGAAGAACCACATTTAAATGATAGGCCTGGCATTAAACATTAAGAATGGCATTTTATTGAGTAATCATTAATGGTTTCAGGGCTTCTAAAACACAATAATGTGTAACCCATGAACGATATAAATGCATTTCATTAACAGGCGGTACAAAGTTTCCAACTGAAAGTAACTCAGAATGGGAGTTTATATTTTAATGAAGGTCAGAAAAAGTACCCTCGTAACAGATTAAAAAGAATGAGAAAAATCTTTTATATATTAGTTCAAATAAAGAACATTTCATTGAAATGATTCCTACATTGAAAATTCATCATGGAATAATCAGTGTGTTCTCTTTGTACAGTATGGGAAATACAAAAGAAGTGTGATATAATCTGGTAGGAGATTATACACACTCATTTGTGTTATATGCACCTGAGGAACAATTGGAGAAAAATGCAAACAAGACCAAAAAAATATAAAATTGTAGCATGAAAAAGTAAATGTTGCAGAAGGTGAGGGAAGGGAAAGGAGTTGATGTGGGAGATTTCCAGGGCAGTGAGGTGTTTTTAAGAAGGACCTTGAAAATGGGTAAAATTTGTACCCTCAACAAAAGGTAGGGAAAGGTATTCCAGACGATGAAATCCTAGAAGAAAATGAAAAAAATAATTATTTGCCCAATTCACATTGAGCTTTTGGTTCAAGGGATAAGCATTTAGAAACAATGCAACTTATTTGATCTTCTCCTGCATAAATTGTTCAATTTCTTTAATGTTCCAGCCAAAGTCTGTGAAGCAGTTTAACCACTTGATTTTGCCAGGCAATTTATAAAGAAGTAGTCACCTGGAAAATGCTAAAAGGATTGACTGAAACCAATTTTCTTCCACTCCTGTGAAATATGCCTTTGTTTCAGTCAGGTTGACTTGATAGCTAAGAAAACAAAAAGAACCCATGGGACATGTCTCTTAGCGCCCCTTGGCCACGTGGGCCTAACCACTCACATGTACCTAGTTAGTTGCACAAACAGGTATTATTGCTATCTGCCCCCTCCCCAATTTAAGTATTATTTTTACCAACTGAAAAATCTTTCCTCTCGCAGTTTAATAGTAAAAACGACACAAATAACAAAATCTGAAGATGTAGATTCTAGTCTTGTAGTTATTCCTATTTGTGACTTTGGTCAAGTCAGTTACCTTATTTTCATCTTAGTTTTCACTCATTGAGTTACTGCTCATTAAACACACTGAGCAATACAAATGCCTCGTCTGCAATGCAAGTATACTGGAGTTAAGAATCTTCAATATTTAAACTATTAAAGATAAATTTAATGTACAAATAATACATTTCATTTAGAGCTAAACCAACATATTCAAGAGTTGCATTTATGATGATCATTCAAGTGAATTATAAGCCTGGAAAAGCTATGCATTTTTTAAAGAACACAATTCATAGACACAATTGTGCTGTATTGAGTCCCACATTTCTTTTACGTGAGTTTCTTTTTTTTTTTTTTTTTTTAAAGACTTTATTTTATTTTTTTTATTAACCCATTAACTTTAATTAATTTATTTATTTATTTATTTATTTTTGGCTGTGTTGGGTCTTCGTTTTTTCTGTGCGAGGGCTTTCTCTAGTTTCGGCAAGCGGGGGCCACTCTTCATCGCGGTGCGCGGGCCTCTCACCGTCGCGGCCTCTGTTGCTGCGGAGCACAGGCTCCAGACGCGCAGGCTCAGCAATTGTGGCTCACGGGCCTAGTTGCTCCGCGGCATGTGGAATCTTCCCAGACCAGGGCTCGAACCCGTGTCCCCTGCATTAGCAGGCAGACTCCCAACCACTGCGCCACCAGGGAAGCCCGTGAGTTTCTTAAGTACATTCCAGGGTAGATATAGAGCAGATATCACTTAAGAGATTATAAAATGTTAAAAGGGAAATAAAATTCAAACTAGGTTTGGTTGATTGTGTCATCACTGTAGTAATTTTTTTGATTAAAGCTTGATAGTTCCTTATTGAGAGATATATATATAGAGAGAGAGAGAGAACCTAGATGAGCACTTGGAGTCAATGGTGACTTATGAATTTACTCAATACCCTCTGCTTTCTATCTGTTATTCCCTCTGTGTAATGTGAAAAATATTGCTGAGTTGCGATGTCAGTGCTGTCTAAATCTGCTTTCATGAGAAGGAGGCCATTACTTCAATTTATGTAGCCATATACAAGGCATCATCACTCAGTTATTTACCAGAAATACCAAACACAGGAAACAGGTCCCTTCAATAAGCATAAAACAGGGCCTAAGTAATTTCTAGAGGTACTTTATTATGAGGATAGTTTTCTAAAGTATAATTGAATTACAGCTTTTATTTTTTAAATTTTAATGTCTTGTCAATATTTTTCTTTGAAAGATCAATAGTTTATATTATCTTTGCCAGCAATGACATAAACAGAATTAGATATTTTACTTTTTTTGGACTTGATATTTTCAACTTTATCTTTAAAGTGCATTATGGGTCACAAGGACCGGCAAGTTCAACAATTAGGCAAATGTTTATTAAGCTCCCCTAATGTTATTACTAAACTATATTACCACAACTTATAATAATAATAGCTAACAGATATTGAACAATTTGTTTGTGCCAGGCACAGTGTTTGGTGCTTTATATGCCGTATCTCACTACACTAATCATGTGTGGGATGTCAAGTGATTAAATATGATCCCTGTCCTTTGGGGTGAATTGTATGAAATGTTTTTACAACTAGATTGGAAATTACTGTGGTCAGTGTGACTGACCCAGGGCTAATACAGCTCTTTTGTGGCCCCTCCTCTTCTCACCACTGAGCCCCTGCTGTCTAGAACTTAAATATGAGGCCCCAAGGTGTAGACTAGTAGCGTTTTGCATCTTTACAGCCCCAGCTTGGTTGAGTGCCAAATTGTGGAGCTTGCCGAAAATCCAGGGACTTTCACTACAAAAAATCAGGAAACAAACTCCATTTTATGAGCGAGTATATTTGGGCCCTGAGTTGATAGTCACTAAAGCCAAGCTGTACAGTCTCTGTTACTTTCAAATATAGTTGAAAACTTACAAATCTACCGTTTGTCTCTGTCCAAATCAATATTGGCCAAAGCCAGAAGCCTTAGGTTTGTTGGCCATGTTGTAGATGCTGGAACAGTGGTCAACTTGGCAAGCAAGAATGTTGGCTTAGGAGGGCGTGAGTACATTCCAGTCCTTATAAACCTCCCCCATTAACAGAAGCATGTCCTGAGCTCCTAGTGGAGTGTAGTAAGTGTGATTCTCTTTCTCAAGTCATTTGTTGATGAGACACATGGCAAAGCCCAAACAGTGCACCTGTGGGGCTAGCACTGAGAAAAAACAGTAATTTTTTGGAGTGTTCTTCAGATTGAGATGTTTTATTATCACAAGATATTATAGTGGTTAAGAGTCAATTTGAGAAGTATGAATTAATGGGTTAAAGTCCAGGCTTTGCCATTTATTTAATTGTGTGTGCTTTGGGAAGTTACTTAACCTCACTAGACTTTAGGTCCCTTACTTGTAGAATGTGTATACCAGTAGCGCTATCGTGCGGATTCAATGAACTTGTACAGTCAAGTGCTTAGCACAGTTTCTGGTGCAAAGAACACATTTAATAAATGCTGATGTTAGAATAGTTTATAATAATGGTTCACCCATCTGGCATTTTCTCCACATGGATGTTTTAAACGTATCTCAAATAGAGCACCTTAATCTTCTTTCGGCGTGCTATATTTCAGCTTTTCACCAAATCGTCTAAGCTAGAAATTCCAGTTGCTTCCTCTTTTTTTCTCTTATCTCCCACATGTGATCAATTACCGAGACCTGATGATTTTACCATGTAAATATTCCTAAATTTTCTGCATTCTTATACCAGGGCCTTATTTCAGGCCCTTGTCATCTCTGGAGCTGATAACTAAAGCACAGTCACTTATTCTCTCATTTAATCTTGCCTAATGACCCCTCATCGCTCCCTCCCCGGCAGTGTTCTTCTACAGCGCATGCTCCCTGTGGCACTCTTCCCATCACCTGTAAGTGTAAGCCGAGCGTTTAAGGGCAGCATCTTCGTTGATCTGGCTGCTGCTTCCCTCTCTAATTTAATTTCCTTCCTCAACATACTTTGCACTTTGGAAGTTACCTAGGAAATGATTTTTTGAAAATAATTTTGCTATTAGAAAAATTCTAGCTTTATCATTGTCTGGAGAATAATGGCACTATATTTTCTTTGCTTTTGTGGTATAATGCTAGTATACTTTACCAAGTGATTGGGCCGTTTTTCTACCATCGTAACAGTTAAATGGAAGCTTGGAAAATGAATATTAAGTAAGAACCTAAAGTCAATAAATTGTTGATAATCTGTTTTCAAAATATTATAAATTCAATGAATACACATATTAGGTAGAAATATACATATATAAACTAAAATTGAATATATGTTTACTTAAAATGGATGCAGATATACAAGAGTATATATGTTTTTATATACTAGAATAATTCCACCCTCTGCAACCTGATGTGCTTTTTTGTTTCTTGTTACTAGACACGCCAGTTGTTTCTATGGATGTTCATACTTTTCATGCCAAATGTCTCACTGCATAAATTAAGGTGATATAATTGCCTCATCTATTAGGTTTTAAGCTTCTTGACAACAGGGAAACTCTTAAAAGAGTGGTACTGTGCTTAGAAAAGGCAAAACACTTTGTAACCAGTCTGTGAATGCTTGTTGATTGGCTGATTGAGGGTCAGATCATGAATTTTGAATTATTTACCCAACAATAATGAGAGTTCTGCTGTCTGGCTAAATACTTTAGAAAGACCCCTTGCCCTAAAATCCAGCCTGGAATTTGCAAACTATTTCAAGGGAGGAAAGGTGAAGTGGGTTAAAATAAAAATGGTTGCTGGCTTGAATTCAAATGAGGAACAGTGTAGTCTGATTCTTGAGATGTGCACGTTTCCCCCTTTTTAAAATTTATTAAACTTTTCCATACTCCCATAGTCTGACACAGGAGTCAGCAAACCAGGGCCCTCAAGTAAAATGTGCACCACTGACTGTTTTTTTTTTTTTAAAACAGATTATTTTTTTAATTAATTAATTAATTAATTTATGGCTGTGTTGGGTCTTCGTTTCTGTGCGAGGGCTTTCTCCAGTTGCGGCGAGCGGGGGCCACTCTTCATCGCGGTGCGCGGGCCTGTCACTATCGCGGCCTCTCTCGTTGCGGAGCACAGGCTCCAGACGCGCAGGATCAGTAGTTGTGGCTCACGGGCCCAGTTGCTCCACGGCATGTGGGATCTTCCCAGACCAGGGCTCGAACCCATGTCCCCTGCATTGGCAGGCAGATTCTCAACCACTGCGCCACCAGGGAAGCCCACTGACTTTTTTAAATGAAGTTTTATTGGAACACAGCCATGATCATCTGTTTGCACAGATAGAATAGAAACTCTCAGGTCCTTTAATGGAAGTTTGCTAACTCCTGATCTAGCATATTAGCTCTTCTAATTTTTTTGTCTAGATTTACTTATATTAATATGTAATTTTGGTACATTGTGAGTGGTTATATGTTTTATCTGTGTATTATAAATAATGTTCATCTTGGCACTGAACTTTTGAATAAAAAATAATGGTAAATTAGTTCCCTGGTTGCCTAGTGGTTAGGATTCAGTGCTTTCACTGCCGAGGGCCTGGGTTCAATCCCTGGTGGGGGAACTAGGATTCCCGCAGGCCACAGGGCGTGGCCAAAAAAAATAAAAATAAAAATAAATGGTAAATTCATAATACCCATGGAGTTCATGTGCCCTATATTACTAAACTAGACCCCATTTGTTGGACATTTAGTTTTTTTCTATTATATTTTGACTGGTTTTGATTTACCTTTTTAAAAATATGACTACCGTAGACTTCAAAGTATAAAGTATTAATGTAACTCCTGTGTCTAGAGAGGTTTACCAGGTGGTTTACCAGGTTTGGGGGGATAGAACTCACCTTTATGGCCTCAACAATTACTTTCCTGATTATCTACAAGACATATGGTGATATTTAGTGGACAAAAGACTTGCCTGAAGTCAATGGGCAGTAATTCTGTTTTCCATTGAGCATAAAATCCTGTTCAGTCTCTGTTTTAGTTTTCCTCTGTGAAAACAGACACGACAATAAATGCCTTATGGAACCAACTCCAAGAAACGATGCGCTGATGAAACTGTGTGTTTGCGAATAAATAAGAATGATTTATTTACTTGTATGATGTCAGCATCTCACAGTGCCTAACAGATAGCAGTGCTTATTCGATATTTATCATCTGAATTACTAATGATGCAGTAGAGAATTGTAGATGTTCTGGAAGGCTACCAGAACAGTAGTTAAGCGTGTTGCCTCTAGAGAGTTAGCAACCCTGGGTTTGGGTATTGGCTCCGTCGCTCACTACCCCAATCACTTTACATGCATTAGTTAAACTCTAAGCCACAGTTTGGGCACCTGTATGATAAGTATAATAACAGTACCTACGTCACAGAGTTACTGTGAAGATCAAATGGTAAAATCCAAATATAGCACTAACAATGTACTTAGCACATGGACACCTCTCTGTGTATGTAAGTTATTATCACGTACGAGTATGAATCTCAGGTGAAGAGGTATGGCCTGTTTTGAAGGTAATTCTTCCTGGAAGGTCTTCATCTTCTGTTTGGATATCATTGTTATTCTGAGGAGCCTGGCCCTGACGCCAAAAGAATGAATATTAAAATCTTCTCTCATTTCAAAAATGTCAGTTTCATAATTTCTTTGCCAATTGAGCCCTCGACAGGGAGGCACTCTCTCTGTCTGACCTTTGATTGATATTACCAATTGTTTAAAAGTCTCTATTAAATTTTAAAAAGCTCTTGTGCTACTTCTCCTTGATGCTTATTATAGGTTTGGAATCGTGTGCTATAAAAAGTATCTGGCTATATGTGCTTGTATAATGGAAGTATATTTTAATTGGGCACTCTGCCTCCACAGATCAGCAAGGGTCAAATGACTTTTTTAAGAGTACGTGAGAGAAGTATTACAGAAGGGGGGAGAAAAGAGAAAAAAAAAAAAAACCAACCTCACCATTTGCTTTCAACAATGAATTGTTCATGCTTCATTAAGGCCATTGGTGAGTCTCCCAGGCTGTATATTTGCAAACCTGCTTCACTGACAGACAAGCTCTCCACATGTGTGCTCCTAGAGTGGACGGCTAATCACCTCACATCTGTTTAGTTTCTATCTGCACAATTTGAAAATCCTGGGACAAGGGCACCTCAAACACGCTGCACCTAATATACTTAACGCACTATTTTGTCAGGAATTCTTGCTGCCTTCGAAGTTTCCTTACTGAACTTCTCCAGGATTACACTTGTCACTTTGGAAGAGTACAAGAAAAAAGATACCTTTCTTAAAAAGGGGATAGATGACCCAACCAAGTTCATCTACATAACCTACTTCCTTTTCACACAGTGTCAGCAGAATTAGAGTTAACCGCCTCTCTGCCTTTTTTTGATAAAGGTTTCCTGTCTAAGTGGAAGAAACAGCTTGCCTCTTTCTGAACATACACACACTCATGTCACCCCCCAGTGAGAGAAGCTAAATTGGCAGTCAGGGTTACAGGCCATTTGAATGAGATTAGGATAGAAGAGATTGCGCCCTTAGGGGTCCTGGCAGAAACCCTGAGTTTCTGATTTATGCAACATTAGGATATATGCATGTTGTGGCCAACTCTCCGGTAAACAAGGTAATGTAGGTACAGTGATGAGGGGAGAAAACTAAATCTCCTAGCAAACACCACATCCATCTGTCTATATTCCTGACTCAGTTTGGTTGAATGAGTCTTTTAGATCTTTCAATCTTTGTTCCCTGTTTTGTAAGTTCACGATAGTAGTTTGGTTATGTGTTATGTAGATAATTTTTTCAAAATAATTAAAATAGAGTACATTGACAAGTCTTTATAGAAAATGAGGCAGAAATGTTTTATTCCCTTGTAGCTGATGGTATTGCAATTAATGGAATAACTTAATCCTTTCCCTTTAAGATATTCCCAAATCAGAATGGAAATTTTGGCACAAAGTCTGTTTTTCATTCTAATTTTGACTCAGGGGTCTATCTTTCATCAAGCAGGCAGGTCTCCATTGTACACACATGCGCACACACACACACACACACATACATGCATGCATGCATACACACTTATTTGTATCCTTTGAGCCACCAAAAGGACTATCACTGCTATAGATAAAACCAACACAGGTTCATTCATTCAGTTCTTCATTTGGAGTGTTTTGAGTACTCATCGTGTTTAAGGTGTTGTCTAGATCAGCAATTCTCCAAGTGTGGTCTGTTGGGATGTTTTTTGTTTTTTGTTTTTTTTTCAAGACTCTTCCAGAAGGGAGTACACCAGGTCAGAACTCTTTAAAATATTAAGATGATACTCTGTTGACATTTGCACTGATGGTGTAAAAACAATAGTAAATAAAACTGCTGGTTCCTTAGCAGGAATCAAGTTAGGGACACAAAACTACTGGTCATTGTAGTCTTCACTACCCCTTGCCCACGCAGATTTCACTTAAGAACGTTTGAGATGAAGCAGTTAAAAAATAAAAGCCAGCTATTTTGTTAAATCTCTATCCTTGAGGACACATCATTTTAATATTCTCTGTGCACAGTGTGAAATATGCATAAATTTCTGTCTCATACTGAAGCATGATGTTTGGCTTAAAAAAAAAAAAACGTGCTTGTTTCAGACACAAGCTGAACAAACCACTTTTTTCATGGAACACCATTTGTATTCGAAAGAACAACTAAGAGACAAATTCTGGTTATTCAGACTTGAATATTTTCTTTAAAATATTTTTTAAAGATATTTTCTTTAAAATGAATGAAATGAGCTGTGAGTTAAAGAAAAATAGTTGACAGTACTTGTTGACAATGGTAAATTTTAGCCTTTCAAGTAAAAATTAAAATTTTCAAAAAATTATATCCACCACATGAGTTTGACAGCTTTAAAGCACTTCTTTTTCTTTTTTTATAGCTACTTTATTTATTTATTTTATTTTATTTTTGGCTGTGTTGGGTCTTCGGTTCATGCGAGGGCTTTCTCTAGTTGAGGCAAGTGGGGGCCACTCTTCATCGCGGTGCGGGGACCGCTCTTCATCGCGGTGCGCGGGCCTTTCACTATCGCGGCCCCTCCCGTCGCGGGGCACAGGCTCCAGACGCGCAGGCTCAGTAGTTGTGGCTCACGGGCCCAGCCGCTCCGTGGCATGTGGGATCTTCCCAGACCAGGGCTCGAACCCGTGTCCCCTGCATTAGCAGGCAGATTCTCAACCATTGCGCCACCAGGGAAGCCCGACAGCTTTATAATATTCTAAAAGTTTGAGACAGGTGTAATGAGACCAGTGATATTAATTAATGTGACTATTTTATATTACAAAAAACATGTTGAAATCTGGAAGATCTACATAAGTCAATGAACCAATGTTTTTTTTTAAAATGCAAGATGGTACTTCTTCATGTATATCAACCAAAACTATTAATATATATCTCATTAACAAATTCAGAAACAGAAACAAGAACCTGTCTTCTGTAAAGCCAGACATTAATGCAATCTGCAAAAATGTAAAACAGTACTACTCTTATTAAGTTTTTGTTTTAGAAAATACAGCCACTTTTCAACAAAAATATGTTATCTGTGTTAGCATGTGATTGGCTTGTTATTATTTTTAAATTATCAGTTTTAACTTTAAATATGGTAAATACTGTTATGTATAGCCCCATAAACAAATGGTCTTTCGTGTACTCAATAATTTTAATAGTGTAAAGAGGAGTTGAGACCAAGAATTTTGAGAACCAGTGTTTTAGACATGGAAATGCAGAATCAAAGACACGTAGTCGCTGCCTTCATAGTTTAATAGAGGAAGCAGAACAAGCAATACAGCTATTATATTTCATGCAATATTGAAATAGAAATTTGTAAGGAGACCACAAGAAGACAGAGGCAGGACTTCTAACTCACAGGTGGGACAGGAAAGGCTTCTTGAAAGAAATATCACTGTATCTGAGTCTTAAAGTTCCTCTGAATCTTGATGTTTATCTGAATCTTGAAGACCAAGTACGCATTAGGCCAGTAAGGAGAGAGTGGGCATTCTTGTAGAGAGAACAGTCCATTCAGAGAAACTGATGATAAGAGCACAGTTTTCTGGAAACTGCAAATTTAGGTTGCGTGAGCGAGCCACGGGTGCTGAGATGGTAGCAATAGAAGTTGGCTGTGGTTCTGACTGTGGCGGGAGCAACTGAAAGATTCCCCTGGTAGAAGGATAAACTTCACAGTAGTATGGATGCTCACGTGGGCATTAGGAAAGACTGGCTTAGGGAGAGGTGATTTAGGACTCTGTTGCAATAGTCTGAAGAAGGATTGATAAAAGCCTGTACTAAGGCAGTAGCATGGCAGGGGTGGGGAGAATGAAGGAGTGGATTTGAGCAATGTTAATGAGGTCATGTTTATAGTACTTGGTAGTCAAGTCAGCTGAATGCAGAGGAGGATAAAGAATGTGGAAAATATAACGAAGTTTTTAGGCTTAGGTGGTTGGACAACAATAATGCCCTTCTTTGAGTGAGAGAAAAAAGGAGGGAAAACATTGGGGAAGGATGGTGTTGATAAATGTACTTTAATATTTTGAGCCGTATATGACTGTGGGTCATCAGTTGGAAAGAGCCAGTGAGTAGCTGAATGTATACATCTGTTAAGAGAAACACAGAGGCTAAAAATAGAGATGTGGGAGCTATCAGTATATAGATGTCAGCCAAATCCATGGGTCTGATACTGAGATCACTCAGACAGTGGGTACAGGATGAGAACATAGCAGGTCTGAGGATATCAATGTGGAAGAGATGAACAAGGCCAAAGGTATTATATACTGCAAGTGATATTGGCTATTGTAGTACATTTAGCCTTATTGGATATAGTTTTGTTTTCAACTTCAGTTAACCTAAGATTGAGATTAAGGAAGATCTCAGTTAGTGACTTATTCATAATTGAAGAATTCAGTGATTGATTCTCTGTCACAGTTAGTTTGTATATGCCATTACTATTTTGCTATCTGTATGCATTCTTGCATGTGAGCGAGAATAAGAGTGAGGAGAAGGGGAGGGTGGCTTAGAGTGTAGTGAATGTGAATGTGTATAGAAACTATAATGCTTTCTCGCACAGATCTTCTCTTTTTAAATATCTGGCAGCATTTAGATAATTGAAAACATTTTAATTTTGGTTTAGATTCGAATGCATCTTTTGCCAGTCATTTATGATCTATAATAAATAGCCATTAGGATTGTTCCCTCAAAAAACACTTGAAAATCCTTACTGCTGGCCTCAATGATTTGGCAAAAATGATGGTCCAGAACTGGAAAAAAATTAACCAGTAATTAGCCATTTGTGCTTGTGTTTTACATTTTTAAATGTCTATTAAACTGCTTTATGAGGATTGTGGTTCTAGATTATAAAGAGCAAATGTAAACAATTAGGTTCAAACACAGTTGTTAGCAACCTGTAAATTTCACTTCTAACTCAGAAGAATCTCTAGAAAATGCTCAGTGATACAGCCATGGGACACAGCTTGCTTGAGCAGAGGCCCTTCTTCCCTAAATTTGTACTTGGTCTGCCCTCTACCCACATACAGATGAAATTCAGTGATTCAGCTGAAGTTGTTTAAAACATATCACATAATCACAATTAATACCTCATTATGTTTGATTAATTGGGCTAAATTTATCCAAAAAGAGGAACAAATGTCATCTGAACGTTGCTTACATTCTTAGAAGTGCTATTTTCCCTCCAGATGTCTCTATTGTCTACATGCCATTTTATTCAGTTAAGATTTTACGGCATCTTATCCTTTCATCTTCTGTTTTCCTGGTCATTTAATCCTGTGGACCAAATTCTTCTGTTCCCTGAGTTCTCCACCTGTTTAAGTTACCTTGCCGTGGCCTCTAATTTCAAACCGTAGGACCAACTACCTCAATCAGTCATGAGACAAAGTGGAGACAGCTCCAGCAGCTGGACAGCTCCCCAAGCTGTGCAGACTAGGAAGAGGATCCAAGAGCAGGAAGGATGCTGAGAATTAAAATGAGGACTCCACAGGTTTCTGCAGCTGTCTCAGAGACTTAGGAACAATTGGAGAGAATTGAGGCAAAAAGTTCTATTAACAGTGGGCAAGTAGCTATTTGTAGCTATATATGCCCAACACATAGTAAGCATCCAAGAAATACTTCATTATTATTATTGTTGTTTAGTCATTTTCGAGGTATATAGTCTTACGTTAGAGACTAGCAATAAATTCTTGTTTTGCTACCAGCCTCTGTAGGTACTCATAAAGGTACTTTAGTTTTATCACAAAGTACATTCATTTTTTAATTTTTTTAAGTATAATTAATTTATAATATTTTTAAAATTTTATCTATTTTATTTATTTTTGGCTGCGTTGGATCTTCGTTGCTGCGCACGGGCTTTCTCTAGTTGCAGTGAGCAGGGGCTACTCTTCGTTGCGGTGCGCGGGCTTCTCTTGTTGCAGAGCACGGGCTCTAGGCGCGTGGGCTTCAATAGTTGTGGCTTGTGGGCTCTAGAGCGCAGGCTCAGTGGTTGTGGCGCACGGGCTTAGTTCTCCGCAACATGTGGGATCTTCCTGGACCAGGACTCGAACCCGTGTCCCCTGCATTGGCAGGCGGCTTCTTAACCACTGCACCACCAGGGAAGCCCTATAATATTATATTAGTTTCAGGTGTACAGCATAGTGATTCAGTATTTTTACAGGTTGTAAAAAATGAAGTAAAGTTGAAGATGAGGATTAAATAGGAAATTGGGTTGAGTCAAGAATTAAACTCAAATATTAATTTAAGTATGCCTCCAGTACATTTTCCTTGTGTAGGGAAAGGTGAAAGGAGGTAAATTGTTTTTAAGCATCTGTGATCTTTCAGACATTGCTAGGTCCTTAACAAACCTTATTTCATTTAATTCAATTTGATATAAAACATCTCCTCTCTTAGACTTCTTCGTATAAGGTATTAAACTATACTGAACTTGATTCGAGATGTTGTGAATCCAAATTTTATTTTCCTATAAGCAGTTTTTCAAATGACAGAAACCATTGTACCCTGCAGACTTTCCACATGTTTACACAGCATAGAAGGTACTAGTCAGTTGTTAGTTATTTTTATTTGTGACATTACTATTACCTCTGGCTCTGCAAAGCAGAACTTTTATTCATGAAAGGCAACTAACCTAATATTGATAGCAATGAGCATCTCAAGCATTCAGATTTTGGTCTCTATAAATCATTTGCCATTTAAAGAACAGAGTCGCTCTTGTAGAAATGGCTAGCTCCAAATCTGGGATAGGAAATGTTCAGAATGAGCCTAGAGTATCTTGTGCTGACAGTGAGGAAGCCAGAGACTACTGGGGTCAGGTCAAAATGACTTGGATTCAACTTGAACGGACCTCAGTTAGTGAGAGATGGGACAATTTGAAAATCAAAAAGTGTATTCACAAATAATTGAAATACATTAAAATGTGTTACAATTCTATGGATTTGTGATAATCATGCCCCAAAATTGGTAATTTTCAAGGAATGCTAGGTACTCGACTTAATATTCTGAAAACTGGTAAAAAAAAAAAAAGAAGGAAAGAATTTTTTCTGCCTTTCCTTTGCAAACTGTATCTTGGGCTGTACCACGTAATTGATGAGAGAAATGTTGTCTTTTTAGGACTCCAGTTAACTTATGAAGAATGGCAAACTTAGAGTCACTACTTTTTAACCTGTAAATGAAATAATGAATTTGAGCAGTGATCACCAATCACTGTCAAAACCATTAGTAGAAAAAGGTGATGAGAAATTTATACATGATAAATAAATCAGGATCTTCAGCAAAGGGGGAAAAAAGGAGGGCCCATATATTAAAAGAGAACTAAGGCCAAACAAATGCAGTGTGTGGATCCTGATTTGAACAAACCAACCATAAAATAACATTTATGATATAATCAGGGAAATGTCATTAGTGAACATCAGGGAATCTTTGTTAACTGTTTAGGTGTGATACCTGTATAGTGGTTATGTATAAGTGGTTATATAAGCAAATCTGGGATTTGCTTCAAAACAATCCAAGATAGAGAGAAGAAGGTGGAGATTTAGATGAAATAAGATTGCCATATGTTGGCAGTTGTTGAAGCTGGGTAATGGAGTTCATTACAGTGTCTCTACACTTGTGTATGTTGGAAATTTTCCATTATTTAAGATAAAAATAAATATTTTTTATTCTGTAGGGTATAGTCATTTGAAATACAGTGCATTTGTATTTGCTTCAAAATGGTGGTTATGTCAGAATGGGAAAAGTATCATTATACTTTTAATTTACCTATTTTTTAGGGGAGAAAACACACTAACATATGTCCTCTGACCCAGAAACGTAAAACTTTACTATGAAGTCAATGTAGCATGAGTTTATCATCTCTGATGTCACCCTGGCTGAGATCACTGTGACTGATCTCAAACTCCGGTGGCTCCACATGGGTCTTCTTTCAAAGCAAAAGTCAAATAGTTTCTACCACCACATTATAGCTGATGCTGATTTGCTTGATCCGTAAATTGGGTATTCAGAGCACATTGCACATGCCTGTTTCCTATACTGCCAAATAATCGTATTCAGCACTATCTGCTGCAACAACATGTTTCATGTAGCTGACAAGTTTTCAATGAAAGACAATTTTTCCCTACTTTTATTATTTTTTAAAAATGATAAACCAATTTAAAAATCATGGAAGAGTTTTGAGCGTTTTTATCAAAACAAGTCACTGTCAAATTTTTTCCCAGACATGGGTTCATTACTTTTGAATAAACTAAAAGCAGTGACTAAAAATAATAAATAATAAATAATAAATGAAATGGCATTTGGGCTTGAGGCATAAGTTGCTGTCACATTTCTTTTTTCTGACCATCTATAGTACTTCATTTGATTGATCATTACCTCTGGAGGACTGAATTTTGTTCGGTTACTGCTTTTTTTTTGTCCTTGGGATGTGCCACCTAGAGAAAACTGCCTCCCCTAAGATGAATGCTGACAAGTGAACATTATGGTATAATTTACATGAACAAAATACATCAGAAAAGCAGTTATGCTGAAATAATTTAGCTGCTGAGGCCACACAGGAGGATTTCCTTGGAGATGCATGGATATGCCATAAGTTTTGCTGGTCACACCCTTCAGCAATAAAAGTCCTTCTGTAAACACTGTGGACAGATAAATTAATGACCTCCTGATCCCCATCTCTACTACCTCTCCCCTTGAGATTTGAGCCTAGAGGACAAGGAGAACTAAACCAACATAATGTTATGATGTTCTCCACTAAATGACAGCAGCTAACAGAAACTGCTCTGTCTCCATGTGCCATATGTAGCTCTAGTGCTTTTTATATATCAAGACGTTTAATCTTCACGGAAGTCCCATAAGGAGGGTATTCTTTATTATTGTAGGTATGTATGTCATATGAGGAACTGGTGGTCCAGGAAATAAGCTGCCCCGAAGCCAACAGGCTAGGCAACAGGTTATAGAACAAGGATTTGAACTCTGCATTCTGCTCTGAACCCTGCACTTTTAATCTCTACTCAATACAGCTGCTTTGAGAATGAATAGGTTAAAATATCTGCTAAAAAATAATATGCAGTTAAAGACATAACCAGTCACCAAGTAATATACCAAGAAGAAAGAGGAGAAGGAAGAGGAGGAGGAGGAAGGGAAGGAGAGGAAGAAGAATTTAAAACTTGTTGATACATCATTGTGTAACTCCATCTCCACTTTAATACTGTCCTAAAGACGAATGACACCAGCTTCAACTGCATTATATGCAGGGACATGGGTGTGCCACAGTTATTGCTGTGGGAATAAAGGATTTATTTTAGGGTATCGTACCATAAGTTGAACCTAATGACTGTAAGATTAATATAGAATGCTACAAATTTTGCTTTCTATCATAGATTTGAAACTCCATGTCAGTTTATTGTTTTTGAAATGTTTCCAAGATTAATTACTGATCTTGCTTATGTTAGTTCCGTAACAGATGATGCCAACAAAATTCACATCCCCAGCATTGAATTGGCAACATTGAGTCCTTAATGTTTTGTTTCTTTAAACAGAATAAAGTGTAATAAAGTAACTTGTAAAGAAATTGCCTTCTAAAATGGCTGCAACTTGGCATCTACTTAAAATATTCCATTGAGTAATCACAGAAACCGATTTTCTGCTTTTAATATAATTTTGCATGAAAGTTTAGTCTGGCTGAAAAATGTGTGAATACACTTATATAACACATTTATATTCGTATGGAATTACTGCTACTGCAGAAATATTTTTAAATAGTTTATTGTTGGGGTTTATTTCAAGGATTTGCCCCCCAAAACACTAACTTCTGGGCAATTAAGTATGTATTTGAGTTAATATCTATGTTTCCCACATACAAATCACACTGCAATATAGCATTCTAAAGTATACATATTGAGAATGATGTACCTGAGTCTATTTACAATCATTAGTCATCCAGGGCATATTTATTTTATTTACCAGAATTTTTAGCCACATTTTCATAAAATGACAAAGTAACTTTTGTTATTTTCTTGTCCTCTATCACCATAGGTAATGGGTATAGCCACTTTGTAATGATCTCTTTGGAAAAAAGGAATTTTCCACAAAAAATTAAAAACTTAAATCTAATCCCTAGATCCAAGATCCCTCAAGGAAAGTGTGATACTGTTACTGTTGGGGTAACAACTTTATTTAAAGAAAAAACAAAACACAACTAACCATAGGTACAGGTGTTTAAATGTTTCAAATGCCATTTACCAAAGTCCCAAACACATAGTTCAAAGCTGGAGCTCTGCCAGGCAGCTTTGACCTTGCTTCCTTTTTTCAGATATCCTCTGCTCCTCGCCCTGGAGTTACAACCACTTTCTTCTTGCCTATTTTATCACTACTCTTTGCAGCTTAGACCTGGCAC
This sequence comes from Balaenoptera ricei, assembly GCF_028023285.1. Lineage (NCBI taxonomy): Eukaryota > Metazoa > Chordata > Mammalia > Artiodactyla > Balaenopteridae > Balaenoptera > Balaenoptera ricei. The sequence continues at coordinate 114,832,995 of NC_082654.1, forward strand.
TGTGGGTTGACCTAGAGCAGAGAAGTATTTTCCAGAGTTGAACTGCCTCTGTTCATAACACGATGCTTCTGTCTCTGCCACTCAGATTTGTTTGAAGTAATAGATAATTCAGAAATTCTTCCTAAAATACCCTGCCTAGGAGAGAATCGTGATGGATTACAAAAATGCCTGTCCAGGTATCTTTGAGATCACACCTTTGAGAGTCCACAAATGGAAGTAAACTGATAAGAACACATGTGAAAACTGTATTTATTTCTCACGGTCAATTAAAAATAATAGTAATTACTCATGGATGGAGCTTCTTTAGTTTGCCTATTTCTTTAATTGCCAGCAGGAATTAAGAGAACCGCTTTCAATAATGAATTGGGGTGAGGGTTGCGAGTTTCATTCCATGACAGTTTTGCAGGAAAGCATCAATGTGACTGGACTTTTTCTTTAATCGTACTCTATACCTGCATTTTGGAAATCAGCTTTTGGTCCCTTCTCTCAGCCCTATCCTCATCCCTGATAACCTTGTGCTTTTCATTTCTCACTCTGATGCCATCTATAGTTGTAGGGTCCACCTCTGTGGATCAGGGTCAGGCTCCGGCAGAGCCGAGGATTGTGTATAAATGGGAGAAATACACTAATATTAGTGTGACCAAAAAAAAAAAAAAAGTTCCTCCACAGGGAAAGTTTTCAGTCTTTCGCCGCTGCTCTTGGATGGCTGGCTGGATGTGGTCAGTTTGGTATTAGAAACCTGTTAAATAGATGTTTGGACATGAGGAATAAAATGAGAGAGAGAAAACCAAAGCCTAGCCTAAACTTTCTTTTCCCAGTTCTTGTGCCCTGGGAACAGAGACTGAAAATTAACCACTTGGGCAGTCTTTCTGCTCTCAGGAGGTTTGTAGAGTGTCCTCAGTGCACTTGGAAAGGCACTGTGTACAAAACAGATATTTTTCAGAAAGCTGTGTATTATTAGGAAAGGATTGAAAATGACCATCCACGTAGGGCCCCGGAAAGGGTAGGTTTCACGTAAGACTTGTTTTTCGGGTAGAAGCCTCGTCTCAGTCACTACTGAAGCGGGGAACGTGTCATGTCTTTCCTGAGGTTGCTCCTGAGGGATTTTATACGCCCACTGCCGCATTCCCCTCTCACTATCCCTACCTGTTTCCATGGATTTCAGTAGTTTTGTTAATGTTCACTACTGGAAGAACCTAAGAATTGACTTGCTGCTCTGAGCAGGTTCTATCTTGGGACATGATGGGGGGAGAACAGCCAAGAACATTGTAGCAAATAGGTGTCCAGTTGGGCTTTTCAATATTATGTATTTGACAGAGCACAGCGGCACCAGCTTGCATCGGCATTGAAAAAATGCAGTGCCCAGTGCTGTTTGAAAGCCCCCTGTCATTTCAGAAGCACTTGGAAACAGGCATGCACTGGGCTTTGCTGCTGCGCTTGCAGGGACTGTTAATAGGAGTTCAAGACTTGTACTTGTATTGCCCTTCTTATCTGAGAAAAAAAATCCAAAAGCTTTTCTTTTCCGGAACAGTACCAGTCAAGCCAACTGTGGCCACCTTCCCACATAATAATCACGTAGCTCTTAAAACTTGTCAGGTGAGCTGAATCACATTCACTTTTAGGCAAGATATTTCCTTTGTGCAGAAGATATTATAGGATTCACATTGAATGAAGGTGGTGAATGCTGGGCTTCCCTACCCAGTCTGGGAACTAGCCAACTCGGGGATAATGCCGGGGCACTGGGTGATTCTGAAGAGCTCAGTTGCATATTGTATACCCTGATAGCCACAGTCACGTGCCAGAGGAGATCTAGGTATAGGTACAGATATAGGTATAGATACTTTTTTTGGCTTGTTTTAAATACTATGATGTAAAAAAAGGGAGTGTGTTCCAGTCATCTCAGGGAAAAATAGTGGAAGTGATGTCAAAAAACTTAATGTCTTTTTTTTCAGTAAGCTAATATTTTTATTTTTATTTTTTACATGAATTTCCATAGCACTTTTATTTATTACATCCAAAACCTGGATTGAGGGAAGGAGTGTCCATCAACTGGTGAATAGATAAACAAATTGTGCCGTATCCCAAAAAGGAATACTACTCAGCCACAAAAAGGAACAAACTATTGATCCATGCAGCAACATGGATGAATCCCCAAAGCACCATGCCAAGTGAAAGATGGCAGGCACCAGAGAGTACAGAATAAATAATTCCATTTATATGAAATTCTAGAAAAAGCAAAACCGAAATGATGGAAAACAGGTTGGTGATTGCCAAGGGTTAAGATAAAAGAAAGGAATTAACTACAGATGGGCAAAAGGGAACTTTCTGGGATGATAGAAATATTCTATATGATGATTACAATAATGATTCAGGAATCTAATATTTTTAAAGAGATCGATTTGTCTTACGCACTGCTAGCTGGTGGGTGCTTGGCATCTGGAGGCCAGTTGACTTTGCTTTTTGTCCTAATACTTAATGGGAGAGTGTGAGCTGCTTTACATGGGAGAGCTGTCCAGGGAGATGTCTTTTTGTGTGGGACTTCACTCCATGGTCATTCATGGAGTAAATGTGCTAGTTCCTGAGTCAAAAGAGCAAAAAAAGGAAGGGAAATAGTCCACAAAGGGCAGAGCACAATGATTCAGTAGTAGAGCAGGGTCAGCCTGCTGGGAGGAATACGGGTGCCTCTTGCAAGGTCACTTTCCATCATACAACCGTCTTCTTCCTGTCAGGGAAAAGGATGTTCTCTAGGCCAGGAACTTTAGAGGTTGAAACTGAAGTTAAGAAAACTATTCTCCTTTAAAACAACAACTGGAAATCTCTTGAAAATAATACCATGAAGTGCTTTGCCTAGGATTTGAGGGAAAAAAATATTTCTTTTTTCCTTACTGTTGTTTACCAATTTTCAAAGCTGGAAGTTTGGAATTTTGACAAGACGTTCTAGGCTCCATCAGAGCTGCTCAAGCAGGAAACATGAGTTCTGCTCATTCTGAGGTGCCGCTGGCTTCCAAGGAAGTTGACATTGAGGATGTTTTTACAAACATGCACTGAGGTGAGGGTGAAGGTTAAATTTAGTTAAATAAATCGTTATTGTTTTTAAAAATGATTCCCCCAGCCTAATCTTATTATCACTCCCTGTTCTTATTTTTTCTTGATGTATTCATATATTTTCTTCTCACCTCTTTGTGTGTGTTCTGTAAGCCATCTCATATCCTTTTAGTAAAACATCTGGGCTTGAACCAATAAAAGAATTCCATCACTGAAACCAATGGAATATTGGCTGAATTCAATCAGTTAAAGCCTTCTTTAGATGTTTGCAATTGAATATGTCCCCACACCCACTCACATATACTTACATTCACACACACACACACAATCTTATAATTCGTATGTAAACATAGTCAAAGCTATGTTTCGCTCTACAAAGATAGAGTCGTGGCAGATTAGGAGAAGAAAGTAAGACTTCTTTCTAAACAATAAATCTAATTTCCTTTTGCCCATCAGCCTCCTCTCCGCCTACCCATCTAACAGCCTCTGTATGGGGTGGAGTCCGCCCCACATATCATGGCAGTTGTGGCTTCTACTCATCTCTTAAGCCCTTCACCTTGTCACCATCTTCTCCAGCCATCTTTGCCCTGTCCAAAGCCTTCTCACACTCCTCCAAATCCCAGGCCTCTCTCATTCGTTCGAAGATCTGTTCCATTTCAAGTTTGACCTATAGGCCCTAGCAGTTAACATTATTTATCCCTTAAATAATTCAACATTTTTGCCTCCTAATTATGTAGTGTGTAAAAGTATGTATGAATTCTGTGTCTCATGAGTCACAAAGTACAACATGAGGCACCTAAAAGGTACTTCATGATTTCAGTTAGTCGAGAACTAATGTAGAAGTTGGTTTCATAATACACTTTTGGAGAAATGTCTCTCAACTTTTAAATTTCTTCCAAGATATGATGAATCCAACTTTTTTCTGGGGAAAAAAAAAAGATAAGTGAAAACAATTGCCATGTGTATTTGCCTGAACAGAATGTTGCAATTTTCGCCTTATCACTGCAGCATGCATACATATTTTGGTCCTTCTCTGTTTATGTGGCTTTGGCTAAACTTGATACAAGAGAAATTTTATATTAAAATGACTTATTTTAGGAAATATTTTTGTGATTTAAGTTATTTTAAGAACTGCTGTCTCAGTTATCAGCTGCTGTACAACCACCCCAAATTTTAGTGACTTAGAGCAATAACCATCTATTGATGACATTTCTGTACTTTGGACTGGTCCCACCTGGGGTCACTCATGAATCTGGAGGTTCAGCAGAGGCTGCATGGCCCCACATTGTCTCACTAGCCTGGGTGGCAGCTGGTGGGGCTGTCTGCAGGTGATTCAGCCCTCCTTCACTTGGCTGATCTGGCAGGATAGCCTGGTTTCTTATGACAGTCTAGCCAGTCCAAGAGGGGAAGAGCAGAAGCAACAGACTCGGCAGTTACACATGTTAGGACCTTCACATCCTCTTGGTCAAAGCAAGCCACAAGGCCAGCCTAGATTCAAGGGAAGAGAGGAGATACACTCCCACAATGGGAAGAGCAGGAAATAATTTGTGACCATGTTTAATCTATCATCGTCTTAATTTTTATCAAATTCATTTAATTAGTAGTAGATATGCAAATAAGAGAAATAAGATTTTCATGTTGCAAGACTGAATATTAATTAAACAAGTGTCTGGTGTCATTTTTAAACCTCTAACAAAGTTCGTTCAGAAACTATGGCCCTGTGATAGTTGAAAGAAAACCAAAAAGCTGTATTGCTGTTTTCCATTTTATTTGTACTTACCACCATCTAGCTCTACCTAAACCTCAACTGAATATAGATGTTTTAAAAAGCTACCAATTTCTATAATTTATTGTAAGAGGAAACAGTTTCAGGATATGTTTAACATCTAGTCATATTTAATGAAGCCATGCCTTGGAACCTAAAGTAAAACCAGTCAGAAAAAGAATTGACTTCTATTTAAGTAGAAGCTAACAATTGTTTAGGAAATGAGGATACCTTCATTTTACTACCTACTTTATTTATAATTTGAACTAAAAATTGAAATTGGTTTTCTTTTTTTTCTAAATTAGCTACACATTTATTTGTTTCAGTATTTCTAAATCTAAGCTTTATGTCTTTTCCAAACACTCAGAATGATTGAGTTGAAATGATTTAATGATATAACAGCTCAATTAAGTAAACTCTCAGGATATCTTCCATCTTATGAGTCTATTAAAAATAGCCCTCTATCCTGTAATAAACCATAATGGAAAAGAATATGAAAAAGTACATATATATATATCCGAATCACTTTGCTGTACATAGAACCTAACACAATATTGTATATCAACTATACTTAAATTGAAACAAAATAGCCCTCTTGGTATACCTAGTACCTAGATCTTGGTCTTTAATACCATTTTTCACTAAAAGGAATCCTTGGAGAAATGGCTGAGTCCAGAGCTGGCACAGGAAATACACAACATGAGCCTAGAACATCTTGTTAGGCCACAAGTAAGGAAGTGCTCAAAATAAATAAATAATGGAGTATGTTACAAAGACTAGGGAGATAGCTTGAAGGTTTTCCAATGGTCAAATCAAAAACAACTTGAACACAAAATAATTAAGTACACTAATGAATTATAAGTAATTCCAAAAAATCAGAAATCATGATTCATATTAATAATAAATAGGTAAATAATAAGTAGAGGTGAAGGGAGTACTCTGGAGGAATCAGGCTCCCTGACTTCAGACTATACTACAAAGCTGTAGTCATCAAAACAGTATAGCACTGGCACAAAAATTGAAATTGATTTTCAAAGGAAAGAGAATTTTTTTTTTTTTACATTAGCAACAAGTTTCTTTCTTAGAGGATTGTAGGCTTGAGTTATTTAAGGAGGGATTCCCCTAATCACATGCTACTATAAAATTAGCTAATGATGCAAACAATAATAACAGCTGCCATTGCACTAAGGTTTCTTGAGTGTCTATTGCAGTTTTAAACAATTATCCCCTTTAAGCCTAGTTTATGGAAGATGGATCTTGAGGATCTTAAAGATTATGAAATTTGCTGAGGGTTACACAGCGGAGATTGGAAGCTGGTATGCCTGCCTGCTACTCACCTCTACAAATAAGGGCAGGCATCACACCTTCTAACAAGCTTCCTCTGTCAGCCTCACTGAATTGAAATTTGGTGCCGAGCTCGCCCATCATGCCTGTAATAAAATATATGGCATATAAGTAAGTGATAAAAACTATAGGGAAAATAGGAAAAGGGAAGGTGTGTGGGGCAGGGGTGGTAATGGGGGAGTCATCGAATCAGTTTTAGATGGAGTTCAAGGAAAGCCTCACAGAGCAGATGAGTAAAGGCCTGGAGGACTTGAGGGAGGCGCCAGGTAGCTAGGGAAGAAGGATGTTCTGGGCAGAAGGAAAGAAAATTGCAGATGTCCTGAGGCAGGAGTGTGAATGGCTTGTTCAGGAAAGAACAAGGAGGCCAGCATGGCTGGAGGGCAGCCAGCAAGGGGAGATATACTGAGACTGGGAAGAAGGGCAGGTTGGCAGGGGAGGGTTTGTTTTAGATATTTTAATTTTCATATGCTTATGAAACATCCATGGGGAGATGTAGAAGAGACACATAAATAGATAGATGTAAGAATCCAGACTGCCAGGAGGACATCAGGGCTGGTACCTACCTGTGGAAGTCATCGGTTCATAGAGTGTTTCAATCTGTGGCAACTCAGATTGGGAAGAGAATAACAAACTTGTGGTGACTTGTCCAGGGAGAGATGCTATCAGAGCAGGATCCTGAGGAAGTTGCCTGAGATCAAGGAGCAGAAATTGGGGAAGAGGACATGGCAGGTGAAGGGATCGGCTTTATGCAAGGACACCGGATGTGGGGAGGTTTGGAGTGTGGGAAGCAACGTCAGATGTGGCTGCTTGCAGGACACAACACTGAGGGAGAAGAAAGGGTGTAGGAGAGGGGCTGGTAATAAGGTTAGAGAAATAGATTGGAGAGCCAGATTGCTAACATCTTTATATGACACACTAAGAAATTTAGTATTTGTTCTGCAACCAGATGGGAGCCATTGAAGGCTTTTAAGCAGGAATGTGACACGATCAGATGCATCCTTTAGGAAAATAACTAGCAGACCAGTAAAGGTTAAATTGGAGACGAGAAAGATTTAATTCATGTACATAATAACTGTCAACAATGTTGAAAGTGATGGTCACACGATGTACAGGTTAAGTGCTATGGAAAGATTTATATGTACCTCTTTCATGTTGAAAAATATCTCTAAAAGGACAAATAGTGATCTGTGTTTGATGTTACTCTTTTTTTTCTTTTTCTACATCAGTCCAGTTTATATTTTTTACCTTATAGTCTGTAATTTAAGAAGAAATTACAGACTTTAGGAAGCAGGTTCCAAACCCAAGTTAAAAGGACCCCTGTTTGTAACAGCTACAGCATCATTGTTTTTCATTTCATTTTAGTTTGTTTTGCCTTCCAGTTAAAATCTCTAAATATATTTATTTCACAGTTTATATAGCGCCCATCAAGAAGACATCTACCTGAGTGCCTTACAGTTTTTTATTTAATTTTTATTTTATATTGGAGTATAGTTGATTTACAATATTGTGTTTGTTTCAGGTGTACAGCAAAGGGATGTTACTCTTTATTATAATTTTTGTTAGAGAATAATATGCTATGATTGACTTCTTTTTCCTAAAGGCCTTTCTTATCTTGAAAGATCTAAAATTATAATCTATTTTGAAATGTGAATACACTGTAAATATTCACATCTCTGTCCACAGGGCTGAAGCCTCTGGTGTCACAGTTAGCTCACCATTTTACTTGGTTCCTAAAGAAACCTATCCAACTCACTTGTAATTAAATCCCATTTCAATGGGATATGAGAAAAAAAGAAAGATGGCAATTCAGAAATGCCCTCATGTTTTCTATCCCAGAATACCATCAGCCATGTAATACTGGTCAAATTGTAGTATTTCATTTTGGAAAAACAATGGAGCATTTAGCCCAAACACAAGGTATAGGAGCCAGAAATATGCATCCCTTAGAGCTTGCTTAAAGGAATTCCCCTTAATCAGACGGGAGCCTGTTCTTCCTGTTGATGGAGATTAGAGCAAAGCCACATTTCTTGCATGTCTTTTCTGTGCCAGGCAACTTTCACATGAATTTTCATTTAATTTTTAAAACACTGTGGTATAGGTGTAATTTTACAAGTGACAAAATTGAGGCTCAGAGATTTAAATAAGTTGGCTAAGGATAACAGCTCTTATCTGAAGTGATTGTTACTTCCATTTCACTTCTGCTTACCTTGTTAAGAGAAAACATTCTTGATGTCTAAAGCAAAATATCCACAGACAGGTAGCGGAAAGGTCCTATGAATATTGTTTCTCATAGAAGGGTCTGAGTGCTGTTGAAGATTCATCCATCTCAATAAATATCAAGTCTCTTTCTTTCTAAGTATTTCTTTCTGCATCCCTGGTCATGATGCAAGTGTTGACTGAAAAAATGCACACCCCAGAGGTTGAGAGTAATGTTTTATTCGGCCAACTTTCTGAGGACTTCAAGCCTGGGAGACAAGACTCTCAGATCACTCTGAGGGGACTTCTCCAAAGAGGCAAGATGGGGAACCAGGATATATAGTTTTTGCAACAAAGACCAGGTAGTCGGAACATCAAAAGGTTACTGTTAATTAAAGAAAACCAGACCTCTCAAGTTAACGAAATTAGCGTTTTTCTGTATATGGGAAGATGCAAAGTCGGGGCTCATTGAAATCATTCCTTTGATATGCACCTCAGCTACCTGTGGCCAGTATGCTGTGTTTTCTCATCCTGAGTCTCCCCAGGGTGCACTGTTGTGATGGGGGGAGCTGCAGCAGTGGGCGTTCTGTTTCCATCCTGAGTTCCCTCAGGGCTCACCGTCGTGGCAGCTGTAATGTGGTGGCTTGATGGCTGCAACATCCTTTGTTTATTGATATGGCAAGTGGCATTCTTAGTTCACACAGGTATAAGTATGAAGGGTTGAAAAAAATTAAATTGGGAGGGTTTTTTTTTTCCTTCCAGGACTTAAAAGTCTTATTAAAGATGAGCATTTATTACTTTAAGTATGTCATTCCATTAAGAAGATATTTGGCTAATCTGGGTAAATAATTGATGAAATTAAGAGAAAAATCTAAATTTGTTCTTGTATCATGTAAAAAAAAGATAAATTATTTGAATTTTCCTGCATTTGAATGGACTGATTTCTACTATCGTTTTCTCAGCAAGGGACTCAGTAAATATCATTCATAGTGTAAATATTTATTGAGCACCTACTCCCTCCCTACTAGGCATTGTTCTGGAAGCTAAATAGAGAACAGTAAACAAAATAAACAAAAATCCCTGCCTTTTGGAAGCAGACATCCAGTATAAGTCTGTGGTATGTTCAGTGAAAGATGTACATCAGAATCGCCCACAGAGCAGTTTAAAGATGCAGAGTTCTTCCCATCAGAATGTGAGGACATTTGCAGGTTTTATCAGTTCCGCAGAGGATTCTGATTAGGAAACTCAGACTGAGAAACTTCTGTAGAAAGAAGTGGTGATGCTCATATTTTTCCTCCATTGAAACCAGTCTTGCTCCACTTTTCTTATCAAATCCCCACCCTTTGTCAAATATGGAGAGAATATGAGAAAACACAAGGCACAGAGTGATTGCTTTGAGAAAGTGTGGTTTGCTCAGTGTTTTAAATATATTGATTAAATCAACTTTACAAGTAGAATAATGTTTTTTTTAATAAATTTATTTATTATTTATTTATTATTTTTAGCTGTGTTGGGTCTTCGCTTCTGCGCAAGGGCCCCTTCCAGTTGCGGCGAGTGGGGGCCGGCCACCCCTCATCGCGGTGCGCGGGCCTCTCACTATCGCGGCCTCTTGTTGCGGAGCACAGGCTCCAGACGCGCAGGCTCAGCAGTTGTGGCTCACGGGCCTAGTTGCTCCGCGGCATGTGGGATCCTCCCAGACTAGGGCTCGAACCCGTGTCCCCTGCATCGGCAGGCAGACTCTCAACCACTGCACCACCAGGGAAGCCCCTAGAATAATGTTTTAATCCATGAGAAATATTGATGTATAAAGGAACGCTATCAAGATAAGAATGAGGAAATGATCTTATTCTAATTTGAATAGACACCTATAGATCTCACTGTTTCATAAAATTGTACTGAATCATCAACTGTGGGGTATCTTAAACCACCACCCCAGAAGAAGGTGTACACACACTGACCCATTTTCTGCACTAATCTAAAATGTATTGGATATTAACTACTTTTATCATTAATTCTCATTTGGAGAGTCACATTTCTCATTTTTGTCTTATTTTGGTTTTCCAAACGTCAATGCTCTCTTGCTATGAGGACAGAGTTTTATTGGCACTTCTTTCTGATTCTCAGCCTGATCAGTCTCCCATTGTATAGTGTGCTTTTGCTCAGCCATACTCTTAAAGGATAAATCATAATACCCACCTGTCCTTGACGCTTTTTAATTCCATAAAATTTTAAAATATATGTTTTTCAGTTAATTAAATGTCTGGACAGCTAAGTAGTAGATTCTGTGCAGAAGTTGATTTCGAGGTCAGAAAAATTTCAACTATGAAGTTATTAACTAGAATCAGTTTGCATATATCTTGCTTCATTGTTACCTCAGTGTTAGGAAGGAAAGAAGGAACAGCTAGGGAATATGTGATTAGTCCAAAATGAATGAATTGAGTTCATTTGATAAATATAATTAGCCGTTAAACACCAACTTCATAAACAAGGAACAGTTCGCAGAAAACAAAGGTGTATGCAAATTCCGGTGTGCCTTCTATTTTATGTTAGCCCTTCTCTAGATGTATGCAGGACTGAGATAACTTGACCTTCATGTTGAGTGGATGGCTTTCTTGAGGGAAAATTATTTGCGTGGAATACCAAGGCTGCACTGGTGGCTCTGTGATGGATGTTTAACTCTGAGAAAACAGGTGCTGAAATGAGCATCAGTATTGAAATACACAGTAATGATGGCTCATTAAGGTGCCTCATTAAGGTGCAAGTAAGGAGAACCTAGGCAATGAGCAATACAGTTACCAAGGCCACAGGCTGTGTTTCTCACTAGTTCAGAAGGCCAAGGATACATTTATTTTTCACCCCTCGATGTTTGCTTTCTCTTTAGTAAAATTTGGGGTAGGCACTATGTGGTAGAGAAAGGAATCATTACCAGTGGCGAACTTTACCTTTTGACCCTTGACAACTTTGCAGTAGTGAATTTAAATAGGATCTTTTTTTCCTCTTTGGAGGCTAGTTTTGATCAGACCACTGTACATGGCTGCATAGGTCAGATCAACCCTAAAGCAGGAAAGCAGATGTCTTCTCGTTATCCCTCCAGACTCCGAGAGCTGGGCACGAAGTTTCGAGGGTGTCTTTGCGTATTGTGTGAGCTGAGTTTCAGGGTGCTGGAAGCCCATTTTAACAAGGACAGTTAAATCACTAACCAGAGTGGCAGAGTGGTTGCATTTGGTTAAATCAAAATTTCTTTTGTAAGCAAATTAAAATTTAGGTAGGACATTCTGACCTCAGATTATAAAATAGTCCATTTAGAAAGAACTTACCCAAATGGTAAAAGGATACTTGAGTTATAATGATCTGTGTGAATGATACAAAATAGCATAACACTATCACTCTGAGTCTCAGTTAAGGGTTAGGATACTCCATGACTGCCATTGAAGAAATAGTTATTCATAGATTGAATTCTTGTTAGTCAGGATAATAATGACCCTATTACATCAAGTTTTATCTTAAATATCACCCATTCTTACCACTCATCCATTCATATCACCTCCTCTTACTGCTCTTTTCTGGAGCACTCGTTTTCGTAACTGTTCTGACCTGTACTTACCTGCGTCTTTGCACCTGTAACTCAGCATTAGAGTTTGCAACCTACTCGTTTGTTTGGCTGGCACAGGATTTAGTAAACATGTGCAGGATATAAATGGAAGAATATCAGATGAATAGATATAAAGTCACTGGGAAGAAAGTACATGAAAGGCTATAATAGTGAAATTGTAAAAATCATACCTATGCTGAATGAATACTCTAGGAAGTCTCCAATGACATGTATTTATCGTAGTCAAATGCACTTTTGCCATTTATCCAGGAATTTCTTTCTTTGATAACTTGTGTTGCTGCCATCATTCAGTCAACTCTTCAAATTCCATTTTCCATGTGAGGACTTCTCATTCAAAGATTTTTGTATTGCCATCACCCAAAAATCTTCTTCTTACCGAATTTCTCCTGATGGATTCTTTCATCTTATCCTTAACAAAGGATGAAGGAACCCCTTTGGGATTTCTTGCTAACATCAAAATGTGTAAAATAATTATCCCTTGAAGGGATATTCAATGAATAATTGTTGCTACCTCCTATTTGCATCTTTCATGTTGCTCTAAGGCAGGGGTCCCCAACCCCCAGGCCTCGGACCGGTACCAGGCTGCACAACAGGAGGTGAGCCGTGGGCGAGTGAGCAAAGCTTCATCTGCCACTCTCCATCGCTCGCATTACTGCCTGAACCATCGCTTGCATTAGTGCTCGAACCATCCCCACCCCTCGTCCATGGAAGAATTGTCTTCCACGAAAGCGGTCCCTGGTGCCAAGAAGGTTGGGGACCGCTGCTCTAAGGGAAAACAAACGCAAGGTTTCTGTGCTGAAGGTGCCAACTTCCCGGTCAATTTCCGCGATGTAAATCTGCATTTTACATCAGTCACCTTAAACTGACTTGTGCTGTTAAGATAAGAACAAGTAGACATTGGACGTCTAAATAAAGTTCATGTTGTTGGGATTCTTATAAAGATTTTTATTAAAATGTTTTTACTCATAACAACATTTCTTTTGGAAATGAACTTGTGGGTCACAGTTCATGTGCATAACTAGCTAGCGTAATTCCAGAGAAGCAAAGAATCGTCAGGTCAGAAGAAAGAGCATAGGCACTCAGTCAGACACACTGTGATTCTCATCTCAGAACCACCAAGTTATTCAAGGAGCCTCAATATTCCCATCTACAAAATGGGGACAACAGTAGAATCTACCTGAGAGAGTTTGTGGTGAATAAATAATCTCCATGTAAAGTGTTTAACATTGGGTGAAACACAGACTAAGCATTGCAAAAATAGGAGCTATAATAATTTTAACACATTATTATTTTAAAGGTATGCAAGAAGACACAAAACAATTAATTTGCTGAAGAGCCCATCAGGACTATGTATTAGTTAGGGAATGCTACACTGCTCTATCAAAAGATTCCTTATAGTCCAGGGGCTCAAGGAATGCAGAAGTTTATGTATCGTTCACTTAACCCTCCTCAACAGGTATTCCTAGTCAGCGAGTTCTATTTTATATGATCATTTTCAAGGTCTCTCTGGTTAGCATCTTTTCAGCACAGAAAGGACAAAAGAACATGGAAAAGCAAATGTGGGAGATTTAGGGTCGGCCATGGAAATTGCATCTGTCAGGTCCACTCAGATTGCACTGGGAGAAAAAAAATAGTCACAAAGCTTTTCACAACTGGAAGGAGGCAGGATGGTAAAGGAACATACGTAGCTGGGCAGCCATACGCTTCTATGGAAGAAGAGGAAGGTGAATTTTCGTGAGCTGTTAGTCTTCTACGGAAGATTGAATTTTTCGGAAGATTGGCAGAGCACACATGGGTCTTAAGGAAATTGCCTACTTTAGAGATAATAAGCCAGCCTGTCTAGAGTTTATAGTTTTGTGGTTTTCCTTGTATTAAATGAGTGAGTGGGAATAAACTGTTAACCAGATCGTTTCCAGTTCTCGGTATTACAGAATTAGAGAATACTGACTTTTAGCAAAATACCACCTTGGTTATCTTTCCTAATTGGAAAATCACCAACAAAAATATAGAGTAAGTACTATGTGGATTTTTTTTTCCATTTTTCAAAGGTGAATAACATTAAGTGTGAAGTTATGATGAACAATTGCCAAATGTATCCATTCAGACATTTTTAAAAACAAAATAGTTTAATTATGCTAGTTTTTCTAAGTTGCTTTTCTGAACTGGAAAATCGTGAGATTTCTGTGATTGTCTATTTGATGGGATAGTTATATTTTTAAGTGTATTTTCACTAGGCTTCACCTGTTGTGGGATTCACATCATAAATCAGAGGAAAAAAAGGGATTAGGGTCAGGGTTAGCCTCTTCATATCTCGGTAAAGAGAATGTGAAGCTTAAGATAGACATCATTTTTATTGATATTTATGTAGAAGGAGATAGGTAATGTTTTTTAAATTCATTCTTCTTTTAGGCAGCACAGTATTTGTTTGGAAGAAATACTTTGATAAGCTACCTAAGGTAGAGGGCAAGACTGCAAAGACATAAACTACTGTGTGTAAGATAAGAATCATTTATATTCTTTCTGAAATCTAGAGTGAGCATATGAACTTCTCCCAAGCATATCAGCACTTAGAATGACTTCGGGTGAAAAACATAGAAGTTTCTTTATAGTTTCTTGAAGGCAAGAGTTATATCTGTCTTGTTCACCAAGGAGCAGCCCCAGGATCTGGAAGGATGCCTATATCTATATCTATAGACATAGATGATATAGGTATAGACGTAGATATAGATACAGATATAGGTGTAGATATAAATGATAGAGACAGTGCATCCTCATATTTTGTTGAATGAATGGATGATTGTAGAAGTCTGAGCTTCAGGGAGACCCCAGCTGACTCCTGGGTTGTATAGGTAACCTGCAGATTGGGAAGATGTCATTTAGCAAATGACTGCACTTGTTACAAAGACGACAGTGGATATTTCCCAAGAGATTTTTTTTTTTTAAAGACATTTTTCAACAGAGTAAAACATGTAACTCAATAGAAGTAGACAGTTTCCTCTGTTGACCTTTTGAACATCGAAAGTCATGTGTGACCGAGCTCATTCCTGCTTGAATTGTAAGTGTCTTGAATCGTTGGTGGAGACTTTGCTGAGTTCATTCATTTACTAATTTACTGTTGGTTTTCAGTGTTTATTTATGCCAGACCCTGTGCTTATTAGCACTGTGATTACAGTGACAAACAAGGGGAATAAGACACGCTACTCTAAATGAGCTTATAGTTCAGAAGCAAACGTAGCCACGTCATCACCAGGCTATTAGGTATAGGCTGACTGTGGGGGGCAGGGGAGGGGAAGGGAGGGATCCAAGCAAATGTCTTTCAATTGCAGTGGTTGGTACAGAGGAAATATGTCTGATAACCACAATGACAAGCTCTGAATATTTGTGTTCCATGCGAACAAATAATTCAGAACCTAAACATCTTTCGCATATTGACTTGGCAACTATTTAATGGGAATATCACTGCTGGCCTAATTTTAATCTATGTTTGTTAAGATAGTGATGGTTTCTGTAGACGTTTCAGCACAGCACAATGACTACAGTGGTTCTCAATTGGGGCCAGTATGACCCCTGCAGGAGCTTTTTGGAAATATGTTGGAGCCTTTCTGGTTCTCACAATGACTGGGGACACTGGGCAGAGGCCAAGGTTCCTAGACACCCTACAGCTCAGTAGCACAGAGGATTGTTTGACCCGAAATGTCACTGGCTCCCCACTGAGAAGCACTGGGAGAGATCAAGTCATTCTTTCTCCCTTTCTGTGTTCTGAAGCTCCTGCTCTAGGTATCCATCCCGGGCTAAGCATGTAAAGAGGCAATCCATTCCCACAGTGGGGCACAAGACAAAAAGAGTCGTACCAGAATGTGTGATGACTAATGCTATGTTCATAAGGGGAGCGGTGATCCTGGAGTTCACCCCAACCAAAGGACAGTGGGGAAGAAAAAACATCAAAGCCCATCAAAGCCATGAGTTATAGGCTGGTCCTCCAGAGGCTGAAAGAGGCAGAAGGAGGAAGGAAGATTTTCTTTCATAATTTGCCTGATTGTGGGGAAAAATGCCCAATCTAATTCTCAGCATAAGATCATTAATGAATTTTAAATGTGCAGACCCAAGGCTGTCCTAGCCAGTCTTAAAAGGATTATGGATCGTTTTAAGGGACTTTTCTGTTCCATCAAAACTTACCAGAACTTTCCTACTTTGTTGAGGTAGAATTCTTTTTCATCTTAATGAGATTGATCCTTTCTTTGTTCTCTTAAAACTAAATCTAAAGCATGTCCTTATCAATGCTTCTATTACGCAGGTTAAATATTCCAGAGGCCTCTATCCTCCTATTTTTTTAAAGGAAATCTGTTCAAAACCACTGGGGATGTTGTGATCAACATTCTAAAAGGTTTCATTTACCTTAAGTATGTCAGGCAGCCCCCAGATTTAATTTTGCAAACCATTGTGTTTTATTTCAGTAACACAATAAAACCTCACTTATCAGGAAGTGCCTTATCTGTGAACTTCAAATACCTAGGACATGGTAAACTCAGGGAACAAAGTTCCTGATTTTTATGCCCAAAATGGAAAACTTTTGGTGTCTCCAGGGAGTCAATTTATTTTCAATCTACATAGAGTTCTAAGGAGCTTGGTTACCTGGTTCTCTAGCTTACAACAGATTGGAAAGTGAACAGCCAGAGTCTTGTTTAGTTCAGGTTGGGGACTGGAGCAGGAGCCTGCCTATAGCCTAGCAAGGAAAAGGTAGAGAAAATGGCATCAAACATTTGAAAACAATAAAGGAAGTCCAAAACCATGAGAGTCTGGAGCCTGAAGCATGGCTGGTGCCCAGCTAGGGGTAGTCATTGATGAGCATAGTAATCATATCGTAAGAAGTGAGAGAAGTTTGTAGCATATTTTAAAAGTTTCCCCTCAAATTTGTAATTTTTTTAAGTTGTGTTAATTATAAGACTAAGCTATAGTGGTCTGGGGGGAAAAAAACTTTAGACTGTCTTATTTCCTAATAAAATTGGACGGATGAGGCAGTTGTATGTGAACTTCAGTTGAGAAATCCACCATTGAAAGTTGGAACGATTCACAGCTGATCACAGCAAGTTCTGTATTTTCTTATGCCCCTCAAAGGCTAGGTGTGTTTCTGACCTACAGACTTCCTGATACTGTGTGTACTTCACTTGGTTTTCTCATATGCACATTTGGATCCGTCCTGGCTCAACCTCATGCTAATGTGTATCCTCAGGCTGGTTCATGCATGAGATCATCAGTTTCCAGCATTTATTAAGGTGGAAGGAGAGAGCTTCTCCTACTCAGTTCGCACTAGTATGGATAAAAAGGATTGAGGAATTGGACTGAAATCAGATGCTACCAAAATAGAAGATAACTGTTACATAATATTAACTAAAGCTTACATATTACATTATTTCTATATCTTTATTTATCACTCTTAGATTAGTATAATTGCATTTGTATTTGTAGAGTATGATTTCTATGAAATCAATTTATTTCAGAGAAAGACTAATCCATGTTGATAGAGTAAAATGTATAGCCCTAAAATGTATGTACTGGGTCACTATTGTTCTAATACCCAATGTCTGATAAGGAAGAAAAATGTAATAGTTACTGAAATGATGATAAACAATGGGAGTGCTTTGAGACAATGAACTGGATGCTCTGAGGAAAAAAAAAATGGTGGGAGGAAGATTGACCTGTTTTCTATGCAAAGTTTTGAATTATAGAACCATCCAGTTACAGTTATATTTTGATGCCCAAAGTGGGCAGCATAGGTAAATGGTTGCCCTTACCAAATATTGTCTCTTCTTGTCTTATTCTTTCCTGAGTTCTTGACATAATATTTCTGCCCTCTTACTACACAGAGCTAAATTTTTAGACTGTTTATATTATGAGGAAATTCTGAGATGTAGGTTGTCATTTGCATTTTTAAGCATTATGCAAGCGACTTGTGATCATTGAAGAGTTGTATAATTATACATAATCTATTTAATGGAATCTAAAATAGAACATATGCCTTGCTGTAGCCTCATGTTTCTCATTTGAGAATAAAATAGCATCTCTTTTCCTCACATGACAATGTTGTGAATATTGTTTGTAAAGGACTTTGAGAATTTCAAGACAAAGGTGCTAAAGGTTTTTCAGTACAGAAATGAATATTGTTGCAGTTCTTAATCTATCTTCCTCATTCATGAAATAGTTTCAAATTCCTATTTATTCCAAACTTCGTCTAGTTGTTAATTCAAGGAGTGAGAAACTGAAAGATCAACTTCACATGTCTCATCTTTTCCTGTCTAGTTAATGGATGTATGTTATGTCTCCATTCAGTATATACAACCTATTTTAAAATACTATAGGGAAGACTTCTTTATTAAGAATGTCTGAGTGGTAGATGTGGAAGTATTTTTTATGTACTTGCCAGTGGCTTTATAAAGTAGAAGTTCAATATAAGCAATCCATTTTAATCCTTTGCTGTTCTGACTTTAAAGCTCAATAAACATTTGGTAAATGAATGTTGAATGTTAATGCATTCTGTTTACCCAGCTCATGAAATAGACAGAAGGAGGCAGGTACCTTAATAAAGGCAGCAGTGACTGAAGCCCTTAATCCTGGTGATATGAAGGTGTTTAAATGCAACTCACTCTTCCTGAGTGACTCTAGGTCAGTAGTCAGTTCAACTGCAAACATCTTGTGTGTGGTTCAGAAATCTAAGTTAATTTGTAGAATTTAATAATTCCCAGCACTGCCCAGCAAAGTAATGCTAGATCTTAACTGTTTGTTGCATAAATAACAATTATTGATATTGGCTTATAACACTGAGTATCTTACACAACTCTCCTGGATTTACCAGGGATTCCTGAAACTGCCCAATCTCATTGGACATCATAGTCAAGAATAACACGTTTCAAAGGAATCCTTTCTCTTGCTTGTTACCAGTGTAAATTTTGGCTCTGACTATATCCCCAAAATATTTTTAAATGAATATAAAAATTTAGCAAATTATATATATTTTAATGCAATTTTTTTTATTGGAGTATAGTTGATTTACAATGTTGTGTTAGTTTCAGGTATACAGCAAAGTGAATCAGTTAGGCATACACATATATCCACTCTTTTTTAGATTCTTTCCCCATATAGGCCATTACAGAGTATTGAATAGAGTTCCCTGCACTATGCAGTAGAGTAGGTCCTTATATAGAGGGAGTCCAATATCAGATTTAAGACTGCTTTTGGAAGGTAGGGGATAAGAAACAGCTTGCATCGACCTATTATAATATGTTCCAAGGATTGTAGCTCTTGAAACTTTAAATAGTGTCTCAAAATTGTCATTAGGAAAGAGCCTTTTATAGCCAGTATTTTTCATAACTGTGTCCTAGGTGGTAGGCAGGAGATATTCTCTGTTCCTCTGAGTTTTGCCCCAAGCATCCAGCTCTGCTCCTGCACATAGTAGCTCTTGGTGAGTAAATGCTGAATGCGTCACTGAGTGGTACTTTCCGCGGTGTCTCCCCTCCCCACCCCAGCACACAAGGTGGTGTGTAATGATTGTAATGATCCTGCAGAAGCAGCGGCACATTTCCATGAAAATGGTTGGCAATTGCATACTGGGATATGAATATATAAAAACATTTATGTAGGTGATTGCAAATTTATCCAACATTTTGGGAGTTGTCTTCGTGCTTCATAATTTTTAGGTAACAGGAATTGTTAAATGCCTGAACTTTTTGTTTAATTGCCTTGTCTATTAATAGCATTTCAAAGGAAAGAATATTTTTTCTACTTTTATGATTTTTTTTTCTTATCTCACATTGTGTTTTTTGGTAAATTATTGTGGTTATTGATTGATTTCAGAAGTGGGCAACTTTGTTTTGTAAATATTCATGTAATAGAGTTTGGGCTTGATCAATATGATTCCTCGTTCTCATGCATCTATTTAAGCTGTCCTGCCAGGAAATGCTAAGCCTCAGGCATCTTTTCTAAGAAGTCAGGGAATCAGCTGTACAGATTGTCTCAGAGTCAGGTACTTGATGCTTAAATTTGTAGGTTTTTCCACAGTGTTTGTGGTCGGGCGTTCAGATTTATTAAATGGCGCCATACCTAAATCATCAGAGCAGGAGTGGACGACCAATCAAAACTTGGACATTTTCCTCCTAACTCAATGTTTAGTTTAAGCGGCTTATCCAGAATGTCTGTGGGCTTTAGCAGAGAGGAAACTCATATTTTAAAATAAATGCATACTCACTTTGGGCTGAATTTTAACTCAATAAAAAATATGTTATTTTGCAACAAGCTCTTTAATATGTTATCTGTTTAAGTTTACCTGGGATTTCATTTCATATCAAAGAGGAAGGGAGGATGAATAGGGGTACCATTCATACGTTAAAAAAGGAGCTGCAAGCAAAAAAAAATAACAGGCTTTTTGGTATTCCGCATAAATCTTGGCCATGTAACCACAAAACAAAAGGGACTACAGGATTTAACCTGCAGCATTTTCTAGCCTTTTTATCATTCAGAATGAAACAAAACTGACTGTGGCTTCTTGTTTGTTTGTTGATATCTAAATTTGTTCTTCAGTCTGTGTATAAAAATAGCAAAAAATAATCATATTGCTACTTTAAATTTATTTTGAAAAAACTATAAAATTAAGAGATTTTGAAACGGAAAAATGGGTGTGGTCATGCCATGTTTCCCCATTTTTACACAGCCAGGAAGGAACAGAGGAAATGAGTGCAGGCCCCTGCTCTTTCTCCTGTAACAAAATTTTGAGTGCTTAGTTGATTACAGTGTAATTTTACTCCTTAATAATAGTAAATAGTAAATAAGTAGTAAATAAGACATTATTTTTAAAGCACCTAGAAAGGTGTAGGCAAATAATTTTTAACCGATATCTTTTTTTTTTTTTAACATCTTTATTGGAGTGTAATTGCTTTACAATGGTGTGTTAGTTTCTGCTTTGTAACAAAGTGAATCAGTTATACATATACATATGTTCCCACATCTCTTCCCTCTTGCATCTCCCTCCCTCCCACCCTCCCTATCCCACCCTTCTAGCTGGTCACAAAGCACCGAGCTGATCACCCTGTGCTATGTGACTGCTTCCCACTAGCTATCTATATTACATTTGGTAGTGTATATATGTCCATGCCACTCTCTCACTTTGTCACAGCTTACCCTTCCCCCTCCCCGTGTCCTCAAGTCCATTCTCTAGTAGGTCTGTGTCTTAATTCCCGTCTTACCCCTAGGTTATTCATGACCTTTTTTTTTTTTTTTCCTTAGATTCCATATATATGTGTTAGCATGTGGTGTTTGTTTTTCTCTTTCTGACTTACTTCACTCTGTATGGCAGTCTCTAGCTCCATCCACCTCACTACAAATATCTCAATTTCGTTTCTTTTTATGGCTGAATAATGTTCCATTGTATATATGTGCCACATCTTCTTTATCCATTCATCTGATGATGGACACTTAGGTTGCTTCCATGTCCTGGCTATTGTAAACAGAGCTGCAGTGAACATTTTGGTACATGACTCTTTTCGAATTATGCTTTTCTCAGGGTATATGCCCAGTAGTGGGATTGTTGGGTCGTATGGTAGTTCTATTTTTAGTTTTTTAAGGAACCTCCATACTGTTCTCCATAGTGGCTGTATCAATTTACATTCCCACCAACAGTGCAAGAGAGTTCCCTTTTCTCCACACCCTCTCCAGCATTTGTTGTTTGTAGATTTTCTGATGATGCCCATTCTAACTGGTGTGAGGTGATATCTCATTGTAGTTTTGATTTGCATTTCTCTAATAATTAGTGATGTTGAGCAGCTTTTCATGTGCCTCTTGGCCATCTGTATGTCTTCTTTGGAGAAATATATATTTAGGTCTTCTGCCCATTTTTGGATTGGTTTTTTTTTTTTTTTAATATTGAGCTGCATGAGCTGTTTATATATTTTGGAGATTAATCCTTTGTCCGATGATTCATTTTCAAATATTTTCTCCCATTCTGAGGGTTGTCTTTTCGTCTTGTTTATGGTTTCCTTTGCTGTGCAAAAGCTTTTAAGTTTCATTACGTCCCATTTGTTTATTTTTGTTTTTATTTCCATTACTCTAGGAGGTGGATCAAAGAAGATCTTGCTGTGATTTATGTCAAAGAGTGTTCTTCCTATATTTTCCTCTAAGAGTTTTATAGTGCCCAGTCTTATATTTAGGTCTCTAATCCATTTTGAGTTTATTTTTGTGCATGCTGTTAGGGAGTCTTCTAATTTCATTCTTTTACATGTAGCTGTCCAGTTTTCCCAGCACCACTTATTGAAGAGGCTGTCTTTTCTCCATTGTATATCCTTGCCTCCTTTGTCATAGCTTAGTTGACCATAGGTGCTTAGATTTCTCTCTGGGCTTTCTATCCTGTTCCATTGATCTATATTTCTGTTTTTGTGCCAGTACCATATTGTCTTGATGACTGTAGCTTTGTAGTATAGTCTGAAGTCAGGGAGTCTGATTCCTCCAGCTCCGTTTTTTTCCCTCAAGACTGCTTTGGCTATTCGGGGTCTTTTGTGTCTCCATACAAATTTTAAGATTTTTTGTTCTAGTTCTGTAAAGAATGCCATTGGTAATTTGATAGGGATTGCATTGAATCTGTAGATTGCTGTGGGTAGTATAGTCATTTTCACAATATTGATTCTTCCAATCCAAGAACATGGTATATCTCTCCATCTGTTGGTATCATCTTTAATTTCTTTCATCAGTGTCTATAGTTTTCTGCATACAGCTCTTTTGTCTCCCTAGGTAGGTTTATTCCTAGGTATTTTATTCTTTTTGTTGCAGTGGTAAATGGGAGTGTTCCCTTAATTTCTCTTTCAGATTTTTCATCATTAGTGTATAGGAATGCAAGAGATTTCTGTGCATTAATTTTGTACCCTGCAACTTTACCAAATTTATTGATTAGCTCTAGTAGTTTTCTGGTGGCATCTTTAGGATTCTCTATGTATAGCATCATGTCATCTGCAAACAGTGACAGTTTTACTTCTTCTTTTCCAATTTGTATTCCTTTTATTTCTTTTCCTTCTCTGATTGCCGTGGCTAGGACTTCCAAAACTATGTTGAATAATAGCTGTGAGAGTGGACATCCTTGTCTTGTTCCTGATCTTAGAGGAAATGCTTTCAGTTTTTCACCATTGAGAATGATGTTTGCTGTGGGTTTGTCATATATGGCCTTTATTATGTTGAGGTAGGTTCCCTCTATGCCCACTTTCTGGAGAGTTTTTATCATAAATGGGTGTTGAATTTTGTCAAAAGCTTTTTCTGCATCTATTGAGTTGATCATATGGTTTTTATTCTTCAATTTGTTAATATGGTGTATCACATTGATTGATTTGCGTATATTGAAGAATCCTTGCATCTCTGGGATAAATCCCACTTGATCATGGTGTATGATTCTTTTAATGTGTTGTTGGATACCGTTTGCTAGTATTTTGTTGAGGATTTTTGCATCTATATTCATCAGTGATATTGGTCTGTAATTTTCTTTTTTTGTAGTATCTTTGTCTGGTTTTGGTATCAGGATGATGGTGGCCTCATAGAATGGGTTTGGGAGTTTTCTTTCCTCTGCAATTTTTGGAAGAGTTTGAGAAGGATGGGTGTTAGCTCTTCTCTAAATGTTTGATAGAATTCACCTGTGAAGCCATCTGGTCCTGGACTTTTGTTTGTTGGAAGATTTTTAATCACAGTTTCAATTTCATTACTTGTGATTGGTCTGTTCATATTTTCTCTTTCTTCCTGGTTCAGTCTTGGAAGGTTATACCTTTCTAAGAATTTATCCATTTCTTCCAGGTTGTCCATTTTATAGGCATAGAGTTGCTTGTAGTAGTCTCTTAGGATGCTTTGTATTTCTGTGGTGTCTGTTGTGACTTCTCCTTTTTCATTTCTTATTTTATTGATTTGAGTCCTCTCCCTCTTTTTCTTGATAGTCTGGCTAATGGTTTACCAATTTTGTTTATCTTCTCAAAGAAACAGCTTTTAGTTTTATTGATCTTTGCTATTGTTTTCTTTGTTTCTACTTCATTTATTTCTGCTCTGATCTTTATGATTTCTTTCCTTCTGATAACTTTGGGTTTTGTTTGTTCTTCTTTCTCTAGTTTCTTTAGGTGTAACGTTAGATTGTTTATTTGAGATTTTTCTTGTTTCTTGAGGTAAGCTTGTATAGCTATAAACTTCCCTCTTAGAACTGCTTTTGCTGCATCCTGTAGGTTTTGGATCGTCGTGTTTTCATTGTCAATTGTCTCTAGGTATTTTTTGATTTCCTCTTTGATTTCTTCAGTGATCTCTTGGTTATTTAGTAACGTATTGTTTAGCCTCCATGTGTTTGTGTTTTACGTTTTTTTCCCTGTAATTGATTTCTAATCTCATGGCGTTGTGTTCAGAAAAGATGCTTGATATGATTTCAATTTTCTTAAATTTACTGGGGCTTGATTTGCAACCCAAGATGTGATCTATCCTGGAGAATGTTCCGTGCGCACTTGAGAGGAAAGTGTAATCTGCTGTTTTTGGATGGAATGTCCTATAAATATCAATTAAATCTATCTGGTGTATTGTGTCATTTAAAGCTTGTGTTTCCTTATTAATTATCTGTTTGGATGATCTGTCCATTGGTGTAAGTGAGGTGTTAAAGTCCCCCACTATGATTGTGTTACTGTCAATTTCCTCTTTTAGAGCTGTTAGCAGTTGCCTTATGTATTGAGGTGCTCCTATGTTGGGTGCATATATATTTATAATCGTTGTATCTTCTTCTTGGATTGATCCCTTAATCATTATGTAGTGTCCTTCCTTGTCTCTTGTAACATTCCTTATTTTTAAAGTCTATTTTATCTGATATGAGTATTGCTACTCCAGCTTTCTTTTGATTTCCATTTGCATGGAATATCTTTTTCCATCCCCTCACTTTCAGTCTGTATGTGTCCCTAGGTCTGAAGTGGGTCTCTTGTAGACAGCATATATATGGGTCTTGTTTTTGTATTCATTCAGCCAGTCTGTGTCTTTTGGTTGGAGCGTTTAATCCATTCACGTTTAAGGTAATTATCGATATGTATGTTCCTGTGACCATTTTCTGAATTGTTTTGGGTTTGTTTTTGTAGGTCCTTTTCTTCTCTTGTGTTTCCCACTTAGAGAAGTTCCTTTAGCATTTGTTGTAGAGCTGGTTTGGCGGTGCTGAATTCTCTTAGCTTTTCTTGTCTGTAAAGCTTTTGATTTCTCCATCGAATCTAAATGAGATCCTTGCCGGGTACAGTAATCTTGGTTGTAGTTTCTTCCCTTTCATCACTTTAAGTATATCATGCCACTCCATTTTGGCTTGTAGAGTTTCTACTGAGAAATCAGCTGTTAACGTTATGGGAGTGCCCTTGTATGTTATTTGTCGTTTTCCCCTTGCTGCTTTCAGTCATTTTTCTTTGTCTTTAATTTTTGCCAATTTGATTACTATGCGTCTCAGTGTGTTTCTCCTTGGGTTTATCCTGTATGGGACTCCCTGCGCTTCCTGGACTTGGGTGGCTATTTCATTTCCCATGTTTGGGAAGTTTTCGACTATAATCTCTTCAAATATTTTCTCTGGTCCTTTCTCTCTCTCTTCTCCTTCTGGGACCCCTATAATGTGAATGTTGTTGCATTTAATGTTGTCCCAAAGGTCTCTTAGGCTGTCTTCATTTCTTTTCATTCTGTTTTCTTTATTCTGTTCCGCAGCAGTGAATTCCACCATTTGTCTTCCAGGTCTCTTATCCGTTCTTCTGCCTCAGTTATTCTGCTGTTGATTCCTTCTAGTGTATTTTTCATTTCAGTTATTATATTGTTCATCTCTGTTTGTTTGTTCTTTATTTCTTCCAGATCTTTGTTAAACATTTCTTGCATCTTCTCGATCTTTGCCGCCATTCTTTTTCTGAGGTCCTGGATAATCTTCACTATCATTATTCTGAATTCTTTTTCTGGAAGATTGCCTATCTCCATTTCATTTAGTTGTTTTTCTGGGGTTTTATCTTGTTCCTTCGTCTGGTACATAGCCCTCTGCCTTTTCATCTTGTCTATCTTTCTGTGAATGTGGTTTTTGTTCCACAGGCTGCAGGGTTGTAGTTCTTCTTGCTTCTGCTGTCTGGTGCATGAGGCTATCTAAGAGGCTTTTGGAAGTTTTCTCTTTTTATTTTTCTTAATTAATTTTTTTTTATTGGAGTAGAGTTGATTTACAATGTTGTGTTAATTTCTGCTGTACGACAAAGTGAATCAGTTATACATAGATACACACTTTTTTAGCTTCTGTTCCCATAGAGGTCATTACAGAGTATTGAATAGGGTTCCCTGTGCTGTACATCAAGTTCTTATTAATTATCTATTTTATATATTGTAGTATATATGTGTCAGTCCCAACCTCCCAATTTATCCCTCCCCCTCTTTCCCCCTTGGTAACCATAAGTTTGTTTTCTACACCTGTGACTCAATTTCTGTTTTGTAAAATAGGTTCATTTGTACCGTTTTTTAGATTCCACATATAAATGATATCATATGATATTTGTCTTTCTCTATCTGACTTCACTCAGTATGACGATCTCTAGGTTCGTCCATGTCTCTGCAAATGGCCTTATTTCATTTTTTTTTCTTGGAGGTCACTCTTGATGCTCCTTTCCAGTGGGCCTTTCCCAGACCTCAGGTAGTTTCCTCACACTCCTGCACCAGTCAGTTACGCCTGTCGATTTCTGGAACTCTCTCTCTTTGCAGCTGTTTCTTCACTGTGCTGCTGACTCTATTCACTTTGCTCTCCAGAAATTCTCAACTTGGTTTCTCCAACCCAGGGAGAACCCTGCCTCTGTGTGGGTTTCCCTTTCCTGCACTGCAACCTGGAAAGTGCTCTCCAGGCCGTAAACAGGGACTATCATATGACTTACTTCATTTGGTTTCTCTTCTCCTGAGGATCCCTGCCTTGTGCTGCCTGTGGTCCAGTGTCACCATCGTTTTAAATATTTTGTCCAGTTTTGTATTACATGCCTAATGAAAGTTTGTGAATCCCTTTTTCCCCCAAGAGAAATGATTGTGACTTTGTCTACAGGTTTTCACTTTTTTACTTCTTCCAGCATTACTGCACATCTCTGTTCTACTTTGTATTATTCCTCAAGATTCACAAGTTACCTCTCAATAAACTGTAAGCTTCTTGAGAGCAGAATACATGACACACCCTTTTTTAAATTCCCCATTACACATAGCAAAATGTGCTGTACCCAGATGGTGCTTTATAAAAGTCAATCAAATGATTAATAAATTGTCTCAGAGGTATTTATGTTTTTTTAATTTATTTTATTGAAGCATATTTGATTTACGATGTTGTGTTAATTTCTACTTTACAGCAAAGTGATTCAGTTATATATATATATATATATATATATATATATACACACACACACACACACACACACACACACACACACATATTCTTTTAGTTCCCTGTGGTATTCAGTAGGATCTTGTTGTTTATCCATTCTATATGTAATAGTTTGCATCTGCTAATCCCACACTCCCAATGCATCCCTTCCCCACTCCCCTCCCCTTGTATAATATGTTTACATTAATTAAAATGTGAGAATTTGGACCTCTGTTTAACATTGCAGATAAATGGAATCCATTTGTCTGTATTTGCATTCACTCTGCTTTCCCCCTTTAAGTCCTTCTGCACAGTTTTACCAGGGACAGGAATAAGGGAATAATAAGCATGTTCATTAAATTTCTAGATGATACCAAAATCCAAAGGGAATCATAATCTCAAAATATAAGATTAGAGCTAATATCCTTGGCAAGTAGGATGAGTGATCACAAATAAGTAAGTAAAATTAAATGAAACTACAAGGTATTAAACTTTAGAAAGAAACTAAGCCACATGGTGTGATAGAAATGGTTGGAACCACGTGAGATCATAAGAGCCATAGTGAATCACAATTTGAAAATGCGTCAAAAATGAAGTTTCCTGTTATAAGATGCTACAAAAGAATGGCAAAGATAATTATCCTTTTATAGTCATAATTATAAAACCCTTATTAAATTCAGTGGCATTTTTGAGGTCTATTTTTATTTTAAGCACATTAGCAAATACAGGGTTTTAAGAAGAGGGCTATTAAAATGCTGCTAATGGATCCC
Organism: Balaenoptera ricei; assembly: GCF_028023285.1. Taxonomy (NCBI): domain Eukaryota; kingdom Metazoa; phylum Chordata; class Mammalia; order Artiodactyla; family Balaenopteridae; genus Balaenoptera; species Balaenoptera ricei. The sequence goes on from NC_082654.1 coordinate 114,861,104, forward strand.
AAGAAGAAAAGGTACGCCCCTTTTTCCCTTTTCCTTTTTCATTTTTCTGTAAGAGCAAGGTGTGTATACAGAAAATTAGCATGTTTTAACAAAGAAAACACACAAACAAAAAGGAACAACCACTGCCTTTAACTGAAACAAAAGCAATAGCCTTAGTATTGGGAGTCAGTAAATGAAAAACATGACAAACTGTCATTAACATTTACTAGGTTTTCAGTGGTTGCTGTACTAACTGCTTTTCAGGCATTACAAAAGAGCGCCTAGCATTGGAATAGCTCTTTTGACTTTTCAGCTTATCCTGAATATGTAATCCCACTTAAACCTCACAGCTATTCTGTGAAATATTATTTCCATTTTATAGACGATAAAATTGAGTAGTTCCAGAGAAATGAATCCTAGGTCAAGTCAGGTAGCTAATTATCAGCATAGTCCAGACAAATATGGAGGTCTCTACAATACTGTGTCAAACAAATAGTAATCCCAATGCTTTAATATATGTGGAAGTGCTCTGAAGGCATCAAAATGCTATAAAATGGGAGGTGGTAAATATTACTGTCTGTAGTCTGGAGATGGGGCCCTCCTGTGAAAGTGCTGCTGTGAATTTCTGTGAATCCCTTCAACATTCAGGAAGCAAAAACTTATTATGTATTTTCCATGTTCTGGCAGTAGGAATGCAAGAGACACACAACCTAAGACCTTCGTCGTCAGCGAGCCTTGATCTCATTGACTCCTCGGGGGTATGGTGGCCATTAATATTATACGCTGATAATGTTGCCAGCTCCTTCCCCACTGTGCAAGAATAGTTCTTCTTGGGGAACTAAGATCCCACATGCTGCGAGGTGCGGCCAAAAATTAAAAATAAAAATAAGTAAAATATAGTTAAAAAAAAAGAATAGTTCTTTATGTTACCGTGCCACCTCCATTCATTTGCTTTGTTGTTGTTTTGTTTATTTTTTTATTGAAGTGTAGTTGATTTTCAGTGTTGTGTCAGTTTCTGCTGTACAGCAAAGTGACTCAGTTACACACAAACACACACACACACACACACACACACACATATATATATATATATATATATATATATATATACATTCTTTCTTTATATTCTTCTCCATTATGGTTTATCACGGATATTGAATATAGTTTCCTGTGTGTTGTTGTTGTTTTGTATTCCTCTTTAAAAGTGATAAGTTCATAACAGGGCTGCTTGAAGTGAATGTTGAAAATTTGGGCAAAAAAGGCTAAAACTGATGCTGAGTTGGAAGAATTATCCTTTGCTTGGAGAAGACTCCTCTTCCATTGGAACAAAAGGAAAAGAGGGATGAATTGGCACAGAGGCTGTGCGGCAGGTCTGCTTTCTCAGTGAATTCTTTGGAGCACATCAGCTGCCCAGATGTGTGTGTCGGGCATGAGACTTGGGTATGGGAAAGGTGAGGAAGTGGAATAGGGGTTTGAATTGAAGGAGTTTTAAATAGCTCCCATGGAAACCCCACTTCTCAGAATCCTTTCATATCCTTTGTGTGTGCATGTGGTTTTTCATAACAGAAAACAATCTTGGTACCTTCCGAATGTCCAAACTTAGCATAATGGGTTGATAAATTAAGTGACATTAACTCAATGGAATAATTTTGGTAAAAGGAGGCGATTCTCTAGCCACTTCTCATCAAGATTTGTCTCTTGACTTGACAAATTCTGAACAGGTGAAGACATGTCCACATAGTTACTGTTCAAGAGAGTCTTGTCCAGATGAGCCTGAGATTGCCTTTGGTTGGATAACAAGTGTGATCATATGAAGGAATTTAGTCATGCAGTTGACTGGCTACCACTGAGGTAACATTACATGACTCTAGAAAGTCTCCTCTGCCTTTTTCTGTAGTCTACAACTCAGAATATTCTAGAAAAAAATTTTTTTTCAAGGCCCTTCTGGAATCATAGACTTACAGCAGGCTAGAAATGAAAGAGACCTAGAGTTCATCATTTTATTCCCTCATTTTAGAGATGAGGAGAGTCTACCAGTCACGGGGGGCCTTACTCAGTGGTCCAGAAAGTACTAGTGATGCTGCAGTTCTGCTGCCCAGGCTTCTCCAGGGAAATGCTGATCTTTCACTGCGGGAGCCAGCAAACATCTCTACAGCTCTCTCTCTGTTCAGAGAGCCTGGGAATCTGTCTCTGTCCTCCTGTTGGTGTTCATTGCCTCCTAGGAAGCAAGGAGATCCCTTTGCCATTGGCCCTTTGGCCTTGCTGGCTATTTAAGTCCTCATTGCTATGGCAATAAGTCCTGTTCAGGGTCAAGTCCGGTTAATGCTTTGTTATTTTCTAGTTGTGATGTTTGTAATGCTAATTGTTCATGGCAACAGAAAATAGGAACCTACGCAGACTTTATTTTGACAGTCTGTGACATTTGACAGAAATAAACTGAAAACATTTTTAGGACAGAAGATTAGTAGTTGAATCTCTTGATGTTGCTGGTGTCAGATTGGTCATAAAAACTGAAGTCTACTTCTTTCCTTACTCAGAAAGTGGCATTGTAGGAAAAGAGCCCAACTTCTGACTTTCATCTATTTTATTTGATCTAAGAATGTATGAAATATGTTGGAAAGGCCCTCGAGAGGTCAGTACATTCAGCATGCATCTACATGGTCAAACTGGGGAAAAAATCAAACTGGCGAGGAATGAAGAAATGAATGAGTATTTTCTTAACAAAAATACATAGTAGAAATGGGAGAGAGAAGTAAGAAGAGGTGGTATGTATAAATAACTGAAATTCTGAGAGCTTATCATCAACTGTGGGATTACCATAAATGGATATGCTGTCATATAGAAGAAATAAAATGAAGGGAAAACAAGAGGAAAAACAGTTCACCTATCAGAGCACACTGCCCTGCCAAGGCTTGTTGAAATACAGGATGAATAACAAGGGTCCTTTAAGCATAATAAATAAATATTTATTTACCAATACTGCAAATAAAGAAGTTTAAAAGTCTTCCCCTTTAAAATGCAGTAAACTCTTAATATCATTTCTGTTTTTACTTGATTTTAGTAAGCATGCACAGGGAGCTGTAGAGAGTTCATGAAACATCCAGCCCTTCCTCTTACAGAGTGTTCTCTGTGTGGTATCAGTTATAGCAAATACAGAAGGAAGGCCATCCATGCTCCGAAGGTCATGGATCTCACTCACCCTCCTGGCCAGGTGGATGGGGAAGTGGTTTCTACATAAGAAAGGCAGTCAAGCTCCCAACCAGCTAAGCTACTTTAAGAACATGCAGACTCCTACGCTTTAGAACAAAAACTTCCAGAAGACTTAATATTGACGCAATAGTAGGTTTAGCAAAGAGATGGAATACAAAACAACAACAACAACAAATTCACAAAAACCCTGATTTCTTATTCTAGCTTTGCCTGTGAAACACCGTATCCCTTAAAAGTCCTTTAATATCCCTTAAAAGTCCTTTAAAAGTCCCTTAAATCCCCCAGGCCTCTGAAGCATCCTATTAAAAAAAAATACTGTGTGTCTCTTCTACTTCTAGGAAAATATTGTGAGATTTAAAGAGGGGTAATGGGATGCAAGAGGGAAGAGATATGGGAACATATGTATATGTATAACTGATTCACTTTGTTATGAAGCAGAAACTAACACACCATTATAAAGCAATTATACTCCAATAAAGATGTTAAAAAATAAATAAATAAATAAAAAATAAAGAGGGGTAATGGGAAAGGACCTTCTGAACATTTAAAAGTAGACATTGTGTGTGTGTGTTCTATATGATATATGATACATATGTATAATATAGAGAGAAGATTATAGAGAGACTGAAACACATAATTCCTAGGACTTCCTAATCCTAAGAAAAAATGAAAAGTTTTGGCCATTTAAAGCACATGTGGGTACAAAGTACAAATGGAGTTCATAGGATATATGTTAAATAATGTAGCAAAAATAGAAAATGTGGGCAGAAAGGATTTTGCTTGTCGATCAGTTGTTTTTTGTTTTTGTTTTTTTTCATTTAGCTTCACTTCTTTCCCAACTGACTTTTGTACATTTTTCTTTCTGATAGTATCTCAGTAAATGTCTGCTACATGCAACATGGAAAGCAAGCTAATGCAGTTATTTAAAAAATGGATATTGTTTGTGCATGCCTAAGATAAATTGAAGTTGAATTGCTAATTAAATATTAGGGTATTAAATTAATGGCATAAAATGTGTCCTCAGGAGTCTTAAACATTTCAGACATGAGACTTAAATTCCAATTCTGTGTCCTCCATTTCTCCTGCAGGAAAAGGAGAGCAACCAAAAGAGAACCATCTCAGATTTATGTAAAACAACTTCCTATTCCTCTGAAAGTGTAGGTCTGTGTAATGAAAACAATTCCTTTGGAGAAGAAGTGAAGGGGAACTTTTGAGGTTACGAAATTCCCCTTTCATTGCGATAAACATTAATTATACTAACCTTATAGAATCAAAACTATTAACAGATCACTTCTGGTGGTCATTTGAAGTGAAGAACTATAACTACATATTATATAATGAGTGGAGCATATATAAAGTATGAATAACAATCATAATATTAATAGCTATAATTTATTTAGTAAAATTTATCATGTGCCAGGTGATTTATGTATATTACCTTATCTTCACAATGACCATGCAAGATATATATTGTCTTTGCAGGAGATTACACGGTAATCAGATAGATCCATCTGGTTCCAAAGCTAAAGCCTTTTCCAGTTACACCAGAATTTCAGTTGTGTCCTACAAACATTGATGTGTGTGTGAATCATTTTGGGTATCTTGTTAAAGTGCTGGCTCGGGTTCTGTAGGGCGGCGGTCAGAGGCCTGAGATTCTGCATTTCCAACAAGCTCCCAGGTGATGTCAGTGCTGCTGGCCCATGGACCACACTTTGAGTAGCAAAGTTCTAAAGCAGGATAATTCCAGAGTAGGTCAATAGAAATGATTAAAACAAAGAAGTACTCCTATTCAACGTAATAGGTGAGACTGAGCTAAAGATGACTGAACTGATCATGTCAGTGCAGGTCTTTTCAGAGCCTGTAATTTGCTGTGTGCCTGTGACTTCCGGAAGGAGAATAGTATATACCCGATTTTTCAAATCTATTTGGCAGTAGGAATTTTTTCTCATAAAGCATCATACAGGGTTAGTGTTCACTTCTGAAGCATTGCACTCCATCAAGCTGACTGTTTAAAAGTAATTTTTTTTTCTGGAAAACACTGTAATAAAGACTTGACAGTAGTCAGGAGAGGGTGAAATTATAGAACCATTATTATGCCTAATATATGCCTGGTAGTTACCGGAGTTGGGAAAGGATGGGGTGAATAGGGAATACAAAGATGAAGAAAGCAGGACTTGTGCCTTCAAGGAGAGGTCAACCTGGTGAAAATAAATGTGTAAAAAATTAACTGCAGCTCAGGATTAAATAAATTCTAAGTTGCAGGCTGAAAAAAAACAAAACATGCTGTAAGAAATAAAGGGAGGAATTGTTAATTTTAAATTTTTGTTAGTAGTTTGGAACTCTACTTTTTTCTTCCTTATCCAGTGCTTCCGTTATTGACATCTTTAGACACTGTGGGAATTGCTTATGGAGAGATGTCGAGGGCTGAGTACATTTTTCAGATTTAACCTTTTACCATATCATAAGTTTCTTTTTTGCTTTACTTCTCCATGGGGCTGGGCTACAGCATGAGTGATTTTTTCTTTTTCTTCAGAATATGTCCTGCATGATTTTGCACATCTAGGTTTTGAATTTCTTCTTTAATGCAGTTGCTTTATGAGGGGAGTGGTAGGGCCTGTGGTCCATTTGCTTTTCCCTGCCGGCGTCAGGAGAACCTAGGCAGTTGGTAGAAAGGATGGCTGTGTGTCACCACCTGCGCCCATAGCACCCTCGGTTGGTCTAACAAGGCTCTGAGCAGTCTTGTCTGAACTTCCCTGGAGCTAATCTCAAAAGTCTCAGGCAGAGGCATCTACGTTGTTGTTATGACACTCAGAGCTGCCAAAGAACTTCAGTAGCAGAGTTGCCGGTTCTCGTAGACAAGAAGCCCTAAGATCTTCTTTGCTTCACCATGTGAATTTTGGTAATAGAATTACTGACCTATTCAGCATGTAGAACAGTTGTGTAAGCACCATGTTCCAAAAGAGATCATGGCATTTTGCTATCAGCTTTGTTTCTGTAACTTCTTTTTCTAGATCACTCAATAATTCCATCCACGTTTTCTTCTCAGGGTCCAGAATCATTTAGGGTCCACCTCTTCCTTTCCAGTCAACACTTAGTTTATTTTGGTCAAATTCTGTCCATTACTGGAGCTCCTTTCCTCTTAAAAATTGCAGAAACAAAACCACAAATGTTATCATATTACTACCTCATTTAAAGAATACTTACAGATTTTAGAACACTCTGGTTTAATACCCACCAAAGCTCTGTAATAAGTCATGTTAACAGCCCACTGTGGAAAATCCCACAGCGCTTGGAAAGCACAACTGACCTATGGCATTTTCAAATTTATTAGCTTTTCTTCGACTATGCGTTATTGCTCTCAAATTCTATGGACATGTGTTTGTGGAGACCTAAATCCGCATGGGCTCTGGGACGAGGCAGGGGTCCCAGGCAGTATCTGCCTTTATGAGTTCATGTGACTTTATGGGCCTCTGGCAGTCTCAGCTTAATCAGTAATGCCTGTGACATGGAAAGTGTATTTGTGAAAAATGGTCATCAAGTGAAAGAGATAATCTCAGTGAAACTTAAAAACATGTTTCACTTGTGGTGTGGGGATATTCACAGGAAATATGTGACTTCCTACGAAAATGTGATTCAGAAGAAAGCTAGACGCCTGGATAAACATTTCAGTGATCATGAGTTTAAGGATGCAAGGGTGTTTGCCTTAGAAGTTTTGTCTGCTGTTCAGGGGGATGAGGGACAGGACTGCAGGGAAGGTGGCTGTGTAGGTGATCAGGGGAAGGCTGGCGAACCAAGGGGAGGCTGGTGAAGGACAGTGGAAAGACAGCGGGGCGATGACCTCCACACCGGGAACTGTTGGATTTAAAATAACTAGTGTTGGTTGTATATCTGAAACTAATGTAATAGTGTAAATCCACCAGACTTCAAGAAAAACAAACTTACATGGGTAATAAAGAATCCAAACCTTTGTTGACGGTCACACTTACTTGTCCCAGAATGAAAGTACTCATGAGAGCTTTATATCAACTTGTCATAACAGTGATATTCAAGTAAAATACACTTCCTTAAATTCACATTTCTGATGGTGCTTATCTTTTCTTTCCAGTGGATGAGTTACCTAACCTTTTGATTTCAGAAGCATTTCAACCCCAGAAGCATTCAACACCTTCCTTCCTTCTTGACTTTATCCACTGTGAATAACTTGACTATATCCAATGTGGCATTCTCAGCATTCCCTCCTGAATCTCTTCAATTCTAACACTTCTGCCCATTCCCACCTTTGGACTTGCCTAATCTCTAACCTAGATGATAAGAATCACCTTCTAATTGATCCATTTGCCCTAAGACTTCTAACTCCAGACTCTTTACACTGCCACCAGGATTCTCTCCAAAAAATGAAAAAAGAAGAAAATCTGTTAATATAGCAAATCTACTTCTAGAAAACTCTTCTACAGAAACATTCACTTAAACAGATAGAGATATACGTATCAAAATGTTAGTTACAGTTTTATTTGTGACCAAACAGTTGGGTGACCTGTCTGTCAGTATGGAAATGATAAAATTTATTCTAGTGCATATATATTATAGACTGGCAGTCAGCAAATGTTTTCTGTTAAGGACCAGATAGTAATATTGCAGGCTTTGCAGGCCATATGGTCTCTATCATAACTACTCAACTCTGCTCTTAAGAAAGTAACTATAGACAATATGTAAACAAATGAGTGTGGCTGTCTTCCAATAAAACTTTATTTACATAAACAGAGCTGTGCTGATTTGGCCCTTCAACCCATGGGCTGCGGAGCCTGTTATAGATTACTATGCAAATGTTAAGAACAATGAGATAAATCGGCATGTGCTGACAGGGAAGTATACTCTTAGGTAACCAGTAGACTATAGATGTATCCTGTTTGTTATCCTATCTTTTCGGGTCTATCTTTGTTGAAAAGATAGATACATACTCAGAGGGAGATAGATACAGATGCAGACAAATAGATAAAGTAGATGACAGTATACGTGAAAAAGAAAAATCCAGAAGAATACATACCAGATGTTACTAGAAGATTATCCTGAGATAGAATAGGTGTGAAGGCAAGAAAACTTTCCATTTGTATATATCTTACATTTTTATATATTCTGTAGTATTTGAACTTTTACATGATTCTGTATTATATTTTTGTTATAGAAAAATATTGAAATAATGAATTCTCTCCCCAGATCTGATTCTGTCCCTCCACTGTTTCAAGACCTTCTAGTATTCTGCATCATCTGTAGGATAAACTCTAAGCAGTTGATCAGAGCATGAAAGGCAGTTCACAGTCTGCACAGCCATCTACTCTGGTGTCACCTCCCGTCATCCTGCCTCCTCTGCAAAGTCTCCCTACTCCCTTGGCTGCCATGCCACTCCATGACTCCCTCCCTTTACAAAGACCGCTTTCCTTTCTCTAAATGGCTTTTGCCCTGCTTCTCCTCCAGACAAACTCTTACTTATATTTCACAGCCCCAGCTAGATGTCCCCTGCTTTCACATCTTTCCCGTCCCCTTCAGGCAGAAGTTGCTCCCAACACTTTATTTTAATGCATACTTGGTTCCATTTTCCATATCCACTCTTAGAATTAGTTTCTAATCATTTCTCAATCCCCACACTCAGCACAGAGCTTAGCACACTGTACATACTCAGCAAGTCTATGCAGGTGAAAACTTCTAGTTAAGGAAATATTTTGAGTATCTTAGTGATATGATAGGGAGATTTTTACACTGAAATTTAAAATATTCAGTAAAGTCTACAACATAGACTCGTATGGCAAAATTTTTTAAACATCCCCATCTAGAAAAGGGTTCTTCGTTAATGATCTGTAAGAGAAAAGTGCACATTCGGGTGTCCCTTAGGGCCTAACGTACTTACGTGTTTTCAGCATCATCTAAGCAGGCAAAACAAACAGAAGCTTTTTGCAGTATAAGTCAAACAGCACATTTTATTCTAAAATGTTGACTTTATAGCTATATTTATAGTGAAAGTATTCAGCTGCAAATGATAGAATACTCTATTAATGGCCTAGAATATTAAGAGCTTACTTGTCTCAAATATGAGATAGTGTAGAGGAAGGCAGGTGTTGATCTTGAATTAACTGCTCAGTGGTAGCATCAGGGGCAAACGCCCTTTCCATCTTTACTTTTACTGTTTCTTAGCACATTGATTTTGACCCCCATCCTTGTTGACTTATGGTTGCAGGGTGACTACTGCACCACCAAGAATCACATCCACATTCAAGGCAGGAGTTAAAGTGTAAGAACAAAAGACCTTCTCTTCTTTGTCTTTAATTCTGAAAGAGAAGCCTTTACTAATAGTCTTTGCCTTACGTTTCGTTGGCCCCTTACCCATGGCCACTCATATCAGTCTAGTTAAGGGAAGTGAGATGAAGATGATTAGTTTAAATCAATCATGATTTAACCCCCAGGCTTAGGAGAATGAGCATAGCCTCTCTTAATTGAAGGAATCTCTACCTGTTACCTCAATATGTAAGGATTTTGTTAGAATGGAAGACAGAGGGAGGATGAGCGAGCATCCAGAGGGAGGATGAGTGAGCAAAGAACTTCTACATCAGTGTTGCTTATCCATTGTCAGATTGGTAGGTGATTGGACTCAGATATACTAGAAAAAAAATCATGGAATTTATAGTTACACAGAAGGATTCTAGTTCTGCTATTAGCAACTATGGGAACCTGAGATAATTACCTAACTTCTCTGGACATTTTGCTCTATCTATAAAATAGGAGAAAATACTATATGTCTCACGGGATTATTGCGAGGACTCGACCGAGATGGCCTACCTCAAAGCCTAATGCAATGCACCACGTGGCCGTCATGCCAGCAATCCAGGTCCCTTCTTTATTGGTCTTGGCACAGGGATTGAACTTGATCGATTCTTCCTTATCCTTGGGTTTCAGTCTCCATTTGAGTCCACTGATGTCACTTTTCTTTGTACCATCATGGCTGTGTCAGGCTAGATATAAATTAGGTTCTTTTAAAGCTCTAAGTGTGTATTTAAATAGTCAAAGTAGGAACACCTTGGCAATGTGTTTATTTAAAGAGAGTGGTGAGGTGCTCACAACACACAGCAGTTCCTGTGTTGCTTAATCATGAAAGCCAAATACTGTTCCAACATGGGGAGAAGAAAGATTTGTACAATCAGGATGTAAAAGAAGAACATTTAATTTAGGAACCAACGCAAAATGAAATTTCTTTTGAATCTGAAGTCCTTGGATGCCATAGCTTTGATTAAATAAAATGTTTTGTTCATCAATGATGACAGACATTCCATTAAATAAAATAATGAGTCTAAGGGACTGTTTCGTGCTTCAGGATAGTCTTGACCCTCCAGGGCCCTTCACCCATCCTTTCCTTCTGGAAGCTTTCTACAAACTCTGGGGTTCCATGTGAGCAAAGTCCCTCAATTTAGAAACAAGAACTATCTGATCCACACCTTGTCAGATACCCCTACTACTAAAAAGGACCAGGAAGGATTTCCCTTCGCAGAAAAAAAAGACACCATGTACCACTCAGACATTTCCCAACAGCTACTGTGGTGCAGGGTGCCGAGAAGGAAGGATTTGGGGAAGGGGAAATAACTTCCTTAAAACTTATTGTGCAATAGTTGTGGAACTCTTCCTGTCATAAAAGAGGGAGTCAATCTCCATGGAAAAAAAGGATTTGGGAAAAAAAACCCAAAATCAGAAAACCTCCCATGTATTCTTTATATGAATTCTGTCTTTTTGGAGCCCTACTGAACTGAACTTTGCAATAAGTGCTATTTGATATCATTCCCTTATCTGACAGCCTCCCATATCTGTTCTAATTTAGGATCACGGCTCCAAAAAAAAGTTCATGTCTTTAGGTAAGTTAAAAAAAAAAAATCAGATTAGTTTTGAGAATTACTAAAATATCAAACAATAACTTTATCTTTGACATCCACATTAATAATCCAGTAACACTTTTCTATTTATTATTAAAGAAATAGTTGGAATCTTGAAAGTTTTCCTACTTACTTCTTGAGGAATATTTGAACTGCAGCCTTGCACAATTAAGTATTACTCTCTGAAAAGTACTTATTTGGGAAACTCCAGGTACTCTTTTTATATTTAATACAGTCAGCTTTTTAAAAAGTGTAGGACTGTCTATGAAAATGTTCAAGATTTCTACCCAGATGGGAGAGATTTTTCAGTTTTCAAAATCTTACCGAAAAGAATTGTGCCATGAAGAAGGTTTAAAAACACATATTATCTTTTGTAATATGAACAGAGAAGTGTCCTCAGTCTCCTTAAACAGAAAATTCAGTTCGGCTTTAACTTGTACTTTGAGAACTCCCAAAGTAGCAGTTGCTGTTTTCCTCGGTTGGTTGTGTACTACAGCAATGCCTGTAGTGTGTTTGATTTCAAGATTCCATTTTAGGCTGCTTAGTGAAAGAAAGCAGGAGGTATTGTACAAAATAAATTGTAGAATACCGTCATGTGATGGGAGAAACAAACGTTCAGTATATTGCAACTTGTCGTTATATAATCAGTGGAGAGGTGCAACAGGCTATCACAGGGCAGAATTTGAGAAGCACCCTAAGATTTAGGGATGCTGCTAGTGATACAAAAAGGTTTTCAGTTCCGTACAGGTGAGTTTTTAAGAAGGGAGCTTTCTGGGAAAGATTGGTTTAGCTATAATGCCCTGGTGCATCTCAACCTTAAGAGACTTTTAACCTGTATACTTATGTGTACACCTGAAGTTCTAGCATGCTTTGTACACGTCCTAATAAGAGAAGTCTGATAGGTTTTTTTGCATCCCTCCTTTCTTTTGTGCTTGTTATTTGTTTCTCCATTCATTTTCTTTGTATTATCTTCTCTGTTGAAAGGGGCATCAAATGATGATTTGGCATCTGGAGATGTTTTTCCTATTACTTCCGTAGCAGCATAGTGTAGAGGCTAAAAGCACAGACCATGGAGCCAGACTCCCTGAGTTCGAATCTGGGCTCCACCTGTTACCAACCTTGTGCCTCAGTTTTCTCATCTGTAAAATGGGAATAATAATAGCTCCTATCTTATAAAGTTGTTATAAAGATTACATGAATTAATGATCATAAAGCCCTTAAAACAATGTCTGAAACATAGTAAACACCTATATAAATATATCCTAAATTAATTTGTAAAATATAGTCTAACCTGTTATTAAATAGGATAATAGCATAAAGGTTTGTTCAATATATTCTCATTTCTCTCAGTGCTGCTACTCAGAACTAGATGACATACTCCATATCTCCCTCACCCCCTGTCAGAGCGTAAGCCCTTTACAAAATTTTATGAAAGGCAAGGAGGAAGAAGAAGAAAAGGAAGGAGAGGAAAGCAGGACTCTTCCCTTGGGAAAGGATCTACTAATTGAGGACCATGCCAGGCGACTGACCGTAGAGTGGAATATAAAGTAGTACATCCTTCATCCATGAGCTGGAACAATAATTCTCTCAACCAAAGTTTTTTGACTGTCTATGTAATACACTGTACTACTTGTATTCTAGAAAAGTTTGTTAAGTAGATGATTGTGAATAATGGGGAAATAGAAGACACTCCTAGGAATAAACAGGAACTCACCGAAAGAATGTCATGCCAAACCAACATCATCATCTATTTGAAAGAAGAGATTAGTAGAGTCAAATGTTGTGCATCTTGATTTCAGATGAGGGAATCTTGACTTCAGAAAGACATTTGACAAAGTTTCTCAGGGTACAGTGCTTGAAAAGAATATGGATTGCTTAATAATGCAAGGAGATGGATGTTTAATTGGATCAACAACTGTAAAAAAGAAAACGAACATTATTTCATAAAACGTTTTTCTGGAAATTGTGCTATGTGTGAGGTGGGATAGTTATAATCAACGAACACTTCACATAGACAAAACGTTGAAGGTATCATGTTTAAGTCAGTAAACTTTAAGCCCCAAATTTGGGCGAGGTCCAAAGTTTTTGTTAAGGGAATTAGGTAGGTGGGTGGTGCACAGAGGGGAAAAAACATAACCTTATCCTATTCTTTGAGCAGCCAGGTTATAAGGCTAACTAATGATTTATGCTATTTAGGCACAAATGCAGTGCGAATAAAAATGAAAGCTTGAAGAGAGCCAACTGTATTCTAGGTTTTTATGTAAGACATTAGCGACAAACTTAAATCCCTGATAGTTGGAGGGTGTGTTTCTGGATACTCGTGTATTGATAATATGCCTTTGTTCAGTTTCTTTTCGTCAGGGGAACATAAGGAACACAGAACTGGGTTTGACCTTTGATCATCCACCTCAGCATTCTGCCTAAGAACAGCACAGCAAGCAAGGCCATATCCTTAAATTCAAGACATTACTGGGATATAGTCTCAAAGCATAAAATTGCACTATTAGACTTGATATTATGCAAGTCTTTTGGAGTTCTGTGTACTTGTACCCTTTACCAATTCTTGAAGTAATGAGTGATAAAAGTTTACTATATACTGATTAAATGGTACTTTTATTTATCCTAAATTGACTTCTGAAATCTCCAAGGCATCACCTCTACCACCCTCTCTCCATCTCCGGGTTTTAACAGCATTGGGCTGTAAAAGTTCCATGTTTACCCTACCCGTACCCTTTTGATTCTGTAGACTTCCATCAGCTCCCTCTTCCACATTCATCGTGGCAGACGAGAATTTATACAAATTTAACGGCCCCCTCCTGACCGTGATCATTTCCACTCCCTTTCTCTGGCCCCCATCCAGTAACATTATAGGATTCTCACAGGGCAGTAACGAAGAACTCAAGTCCTTGCTGTGAGGTGGATGATTGTGAATCGTTGGTTTGCATACAGTTTTCCTGATAGCAGCTAGGGGATTTGGATTGGATTCAGAAATGACTTGGACGTTACCCACACGCAATCCTGTAATTCCTCTCCTTAGAGCCACAATTACAAGGGATGCCAGGTCCTATTCATTTTGGCCTTTTTTGTCCAACTTTTCCTCCTCTGATTATAAACACTTGCCATGACCATATAAAGTCCTATCCTTAAAGGACACTCACTTATAGGTTCAGAAAGGTGATGTCTCTGAGTGCAGCTCCGTTTCCATCCTTCTTCCTTCAAAAAGTGTGGTTTAACAGTATCTTCTTGTCGCTTGTCAGAAAGAGGAGTGGACAGTTTTTCCTTTCTTTATATTTATAGCGATCACGTACTAATCAGTCTCGACTTATGGGTTTGTTTGTTTTTATTTGTTTATATTTTTTAGGGACAGAATTAACTTACTAGTGACAATGCCTTACATAAGTCATTTGAGCCTCCCTGTATAAATATTTGGGGGGCAGGGGCGGGAGAGAGGGGGCTAAGTTATTTCTAATGTCTCTTCCAGCTCTACTTTTCAGTGATTTTAGTTGAGTCTTTATCTTCTTTTATTGCTCACTAGATTTGCATACCGAATTGTTAGTTAAAACCGAACAGCGTAGTATCCCACAGTTGTCTAGCATTTCCATTGTCTCTTCAGCTCCCTTGCTCTCTTTCCAATTTGCCATCTGTCCGTTTGCTGACTTGGCAATATTTCCACCACCCTTGTGCCAGCTTTGCAACCTCTCAGCAAAGCTTGCAGCTCCTTACACGTGATTTGAGGGTCTCAGTATAAATAAAACCAGGGAGGCAGAGGGAAGCCTTCTAGCCCCTGCCATGTGATTGCTCCCCCGTAAACCACACAGGGCCCATCCAGCATCCTCTTGGCCCATGACTATAGATGAACCCCCTGTAACCTCATTTAGAAGGATTTCGTTTATATAGACAAGGTGAACTTAATGAGTTGAGAAAAATAAAACCTAGTTATGTGACTTCTTAAAGTTAAATTCTGAGTTTTGAAGCCTGCATGATTTTAAATGGATTTTGGAATTTAGTTGAGATGAGCATTTGAGGATGTAAAAATAGAAAAATAAATCACTTAAGCCCCTGGCTTTCTGTCCGCCTGCATGGAGACCACATAGCTTGTTTTCTTTGTTACAGTCTCACCCTGTCTCTATTATTCTTCCTTGAGATGTTTGCCCTACTCTTCTGTCTTCTTTCTTTCTCTTTTCTTTTCGCTTTTTCTTTTTTTTTTTTTTTTTTTGATGTTTATGTAATTTCTTATTACCTTATTGATACTTTGTGGATTTCTCAGCTCATGTTTGCCTTGGATGATGATTTCTCCTGATCCCACATGTATTATCTGGGATTGACAAGGGTTAGTTCCTTCAGGAAAAAATGGGGACTAAACTGATTGTGGGAGCAGCTGTCACCAAGAGGCTATAGTTTTTATTTTAATCTTCACGGAAAGGTTTAGTTTGTAGAACCTTCCTGCTTTGGCCCTTAGGAGCCTTTCCTGTGCAAGGGAGTGGAAATATTTTCTTTGGGTAAAATTATGTATTAAAAAATGTGTGTGTGTGTGTGTGTGTGTACACGTGGGTATAAGTGATCTTATAGGTCCAAGTGTTTTCATTATATCAACTGATCTAATATTTTAAACATTATCTCAGGTTACTGAGATACATTAAAGGGTTCATCAGCTGCACTTTTAATCCATCTTCTGTTTCCCCCGTGGTAGCATTAGCCTGTACTTCTCCTGATGTCCATTTAATTTCAGGAGGACTTGGTATTGCTATAGCCAAGATGCAGTCTGATTTCATTTTATTTTTAAAATACCTCCTAAGAGCAATGGCTCCCGCAGTTATGTGTAGTTCATTATATTAACATTTTCTGCCCACTGTGCTAGGCTGTGCTGAGGCAAAAGCAAATCATAATTATTACCAACGCTTATAAAATACTATGTGCTGAGTATCATTCTAAGTGCATTATAAGTATTGCCTCATTTAATCCTCACAACATTCCTGTCGCACAGAGACTGTTACTAGGCAAGAGGGACAGCAGTATAGCATCAACCAGCTTTAGGGCACCGTTTAGCACAGTGGAGGCAGGGTAGGAACTAGGTAAACAGTGCAGAACAGGAGTTTGGAGAGCAACAGGATAGGTGGAGAATATCTTGTAGCTAAACCAGTTTGAAGTTACATTGGGGGCCGGGGTGTGGGGTTGCTGTTAAAGGACATTATGGAAGCAAATTCAATGATAAGATTTCTTTTTCAGAAAGAGCACTCTGGCTTAAATGCCGAGGTGGTTGGCAGAGGGGCCAGACAGAAGTCAGGATGGCTATTGGTGAGCTCTTGCAATAAACCAGAGGGAAGGTGAAAAGGTTCAGATCTAGGGTATTGGCTTTTGTAAATAGATGAATGATACTAATTCATATAGAAAACGTAGGAAGACCAGGTGGGAAAGGAAAGATGGCAAGTTCGATGGCAGCTCAAGAGGCCTGTCTGGAAGTCGGAGGACATTTGATTTGAAGAAATAGAGTTCCCCTTGAGGTAGCTGGTAAAGGCAGGGGACTCGGACAGTTAAGTAAAGCCATTCCCATATAGAGTGAGAAGTCCATGGGGCAGAGGATGCAGCAGAAGTTGTGTAGAAGCTTGAAGCCTGCAGGAGGAAAGAAAACCAGGAGAGAATTAAATCTTAGAATCTAAAACAGGAGTTTCCAGTGGCAGGAATGTTCAATAACCTGGATTCTGAGAGAAGTCAAATAAGGATAGAGAAAGGGTCAGTAGATTCGGCAGTTCAGAGGTCTTTGTGACCTGAAGATAGGTCAGTGGAGTGAAGCAGGCAGAGGCAGACTTCACTGTGAGCCTGCTGGCCCATGCTCAGAGGATGTAGGGACAGCTCTCTCCAGCTTCTCTTCTAATGAGAAGGAACATGGTAACCAGCACAACTGAGTTCACGCTACAGCCCTGTCATTTGCAAGTTGTCTGGTCTTAGGTAGGTGACAACACACCCTTCCAGCAGTTTTCTGACATGTGAAGTTAATACTGTGCATCTCAAGGAATACTGGGGGGATTAAATGTGCCAATATAAAAAGATTTTACATATAAAAGATGTTATATGTGATATATGTAATATATCTATTGAATACATGTAACATATTTTATAACATTTTGTAACATGTTTTATAACATGTTTTATTACGTATGTATATATATATTTAAAGTACATTGGTAATGTGAATAGTTATTTTAAACTGTAATTCTTAGATTAAATAGATAAGTGTTTTTCTTCCCTTGAATCCCATTTTGGGCAAATATTTTAATATTGGGAAACCAGACAACCACTGAGCTCCAGCAACTAGGCATTTTTTTACATTTTTCATTTGGATGACCCCAAATGTAAGACTCTGCAGTCCATGTTAAATCACCAAAGAAAGACGAAACTTCATTCAATTATAGAGTAAGGTATATTTTATGCTATTTAAATTATTTGAAAGAATATTGAATATGTATTAAATATGACAATTCTAGCTGATATAACTGATAAACTCCAAAAACTCAGTGGATTAAAACAGTGTTAACTTATATTTCGCTTATGCAAGAGTCCACTTTGGATTTTTCTGGTCAGCTATGTCTTCTCTGAGTGGTGATTTGAGGATCATTCCATCCTCTGGGTTTATCATGCCAGATACAGTTTCACAGTCACCCTAAGGTTCTCTCTGTTGCAGCCAGTGGGAAGAGGAAAAGAGCATGTAAGATTGGGCATGGGAGGGGATGCTGTGGGTGGGGCTTGAAGTTTTGCAGATTATCAGTACTTCTGCCCATGTCCCACTGATAGCACTCACACCTCCCTAATTACAAAGGAGGCTGGAGAAAGTCATCTAGCTGTATGCTTAGAAGGAAGAGAAAATAAATTTTGTAAAAATTAGCCAGTGTATGCCCAGTATGTAAGCAATAAGAAATAAGGTGTATATTTTTACTGTTTTAACTAGAATACCACTTTCGCAGCCACACTGAATAAATATACAGTTAGTTCCATTTTAGTCTTTTGAGGATTACCTGAGATAATTCTTCATTATTCTTCTGAGGATTACTTAAGATAAATATCCGTTCTCTAGCCTGGCGATTGTGCAAACCTAAACAGAGGCAACCACAAAACTGTTAGTAGCAGAACTAAAAGGGGGAAGATCAGGTCTCTGACCTCTTGCACAGAATATTAGTTCCTAATCACACTAACCTCCTAGAGCATAGACACAACAGAGCCAAGACCCGGCTTGTGCCTCAAAAGTCAGCTTTATTGACACCAGAGTCAGTTGGAGGGTAAAGCTTCATCTACTCTGCAGTCGTACTAAATGTGTAACTTTGTGAAAAGAACAGTTAAAAAAGAAAATGTACAGTGAAATTATTCACAGATAAACTATTTTGTGTTTTTACTAGCAAAATTCCACATGCACAAAAATAATAGACAAATAGCTGCAGGAGTCTCTCCTGAAGAAAAAAAAATAGCATGTCCTACAGCTTATCAAGATCAATAGTATTTCTTTAAAAGGGGCACCTTGGGCAATTTTAGTAATATCATTAAAGATCTGCTGAGCAAGGAGAATTGAGTTGAGTGAACATGTCTGAGTATCTCTGCATCTTTAGCTGCCGTAGAACTGCAACTGTTGGCATTTCAGTTTTTCTCATCAGTTATATTTTTTGATGTTTGAGGTAATGATAGATTTTGCTGGTCATCCTAAGGCTTGCTTTGCCCTGGGAGGTCTTGAACCAAACTGAAAGCTCAGTGTAATCTCTGCCAGTTCTGAGAGCTTGAAGGGGAAAAAAAAGTATTCCATTAGAATACACAGGCACTAAGATGGTGTGGAAAAGAGGAAATGGGTCTTCGTGAAGTTGGATGAGGAGACCGGATTGAAAGCCTATGGATTCAGTTGTGAAGATGAGAAAGTGATGGGGGCGTGGGGTTACCAGAACCACATTGGGTAAGTGGGCAGCTACAGGAAGGCCTTTAGTAATATATGTGTGTGTGTGTGTGTGTGTGTGTGTAAATATATGTATTTAGTCTTTTTTTTAAATTTTTATTGGAGTATAGTTGATTTACAATGTTGTGTCAGTTTCAGGTGTACAGCAAAGTAAACTTGCCATACCTATACATATATCCACTCTTTTTGAGATTCTTTTTCCCATACAGGCCATTACAGAGTATTGAGAAGAGTTCTCTGTGCTGTACAGTAGGTCCTTATTAGTTACCTATACTATATATAGTAGTGTGTATATGTCAATGTATTTAGTCTTATAAGTCCTACTCAGCATACTGATTTAAAGAAGAGGAAGAGGAAGGGTCCAGTGTGAAGAAGAAGCACGTGGGTGGTCGGGATACAGAAGCGGTTTCTCACTTCCCCTTCCTTGTGTCTCACTGTCACCGCTGTCCACAGCTCTGGCTACCTTCCAGCCTCTCTCTCTCAGCTCCTTGGCCACTGGGGCATCAGGCTAGTAGAAAAAAAAAAAATCCTATTTTTTTCCTGTGCCCTTTTTTCTCCCTGATTTTCACTGCCAGGATAATGGAGGAGAAAAAAACTGCTATTTATGTGTGTGTTAGTTTATGTATTACTGAGTACCTACTATGAACCAGGCATTGTACTGGATACCAGGGAAACAGTGAACAGAGGTCCCTGCCCACTGAGAGCTTTCATTCTGTTCAGCAAAAAGCTTCTGAGATGGAGAATTAATGTTCAGACATCAGCCAAAGAAAGCCTACGTACCTGCCAGGCTCCTAGTGAAGCCTTAGAAAAGACAGAGACGAAAGTCACTTGCCTGCTAGTAACTAGTAACATGTCTTTTAATGTTCACACGTAGATGAGATCATTTTTAATTTTTTCCTCTTAGTCAACAAACTATAAATATGATGACTTCAAAATTCATTGTTCTCCCCTGTTTATAGCAATTTGTTAAAATCAAAATGTGTTTGTATGAAACTACAGGATGTTAGGACTATGGATTTTAAAGATGGTAAAATTCAAGGCTCACAGAGGATACCTAGTTCTTTCCAAGGACATTCAAATCATGGGCCACAGAGTCAAGTCTAAAACCTGAGTGTTGAGCCCTGGGCTTGAGGCTTGTTCATTAAATTATATCATTACTAGTGTCTTCGGTAAATCATGACATGCTTGAATGACACAGCTATGATTGGCATCTTATAGCAAGACCTAGCCTGTGTTTGTGAATGGCCAAGTTACAGATGCCATTAAATAGAAAATGATTACCCTTTATGATACAAGTGTCAATAGGAATCCAAATCCTGAACTTGCTGGCTGTTCTCAGCTAGAGAGAGTTTGACTTGGCTTGCAATTATTTTTCAAGAAATACTTCCCATGTGCTTTAGTCATTTCTCATTCTGTGTCCCACACTTGGATATCTTCCCAATTTTAGAATATGAATTATTGAGCTTCCATAAAACACTGCTATGGATTTTAATTTCACCTTTTAAAATGAGTTCCGGGACTTCCCCGGTGGTCCAGTGGTAAAGAATCCACCTTCCAGTGCAGGGGACGCAGGTTCAATTCCTGGTTGGGGAACTAGGATCCCACGTGCAGTGGGGCAACTAAGCCCTTGCGGCGCAACTACTGAGCTCCTGCGCCTCAACGAGAGAGACCACGCACCATAACTAGAGAGAGAAAATTCGCACGCCACAACTAGAGAGAAGCTCTCACACCACAACGAAGAGCCCGCACCACAATGAAAGATCCCACATGCCTCAACTAAGACCCGACGCAACCAAAAAAAAAAAAGTCACCATTCTTAAAGGTATTATAATGCTCGTTTCTTAATTCTCTAGGGATTACTTCAGGATTGTTTGTTTTAATGTAGTTTTATCTTCTGTTTCAAGAGATTAAGATTTTGTCTGCCCCTGGAAGAGGGAGAAATAAAATCATGATGACCTCGTCATTTTTCACTGGGATGGAGTCGTGGGGAGGATACTGGTGAGACCAGTGGGCTTCCCTTTGATGGGAATCACCTCTCGGATTCTCCACCAGGTTATCATAATTCCAGGAAGGAATGAGGGGGAGCTTGCCCACGTTAGGGACTTTTTGAAAACTGATGGTAAGCAATCAGACGTAAATCTGAAGAAAAATGATTCCTAGAAACATCCAAAATTTTACCTAACTGCTCAAGCAGATGAGTTAAACATATCAGATTGGAATCATGAGTGAAAACTCCTGCATGCTCCTGCATGCTCTTATCTTTTGAGCTTTTAAGCATAAAAGCATTTCATCTACTAGGATTAGGCAAAGGAACCTGAATGATGGAACTGGCATATCTGCTTAGCTTTTTTGAGGAGTTTAGGGAATTCTCACTTTATCACCACCTTCCGAGTAAGGAGTAAGCCAATGTGTACCTTGCAAGAAATGAAATGTGTCCTTTCTCCTCCGATTACCTGCTGTCAATTGTTTAGATCAGAACATTTTTCTTTTCTGTACAGCCCATATTTCTGAATGGAAAATATAGAGATTGCAGTAAAATAAATGATATTCTAGGTATTAGCTGTAACATTTCTGTTAGGAGACAATGCGGAAAGCACAGTCAAATAAATGGTAGGCTAACTATTTGCTATAATGATGGTGTGTGCATGGCTGGGGGAACACCTCACAAGTGTAGCAAACACCTTAGCATGACCTTGAGTTTTGTCTTACCACTTATTAGCTTGTTCCTTTTTTGTCATTTTCCCCTGGGCTGACCTCTCATTTGTATTAGATTTATTGTGTGACCATCATATAAATCAAACAGATATATCTATAACATGCAAGATTTCAGACATTAGAGCCAAAGGGGTGGTAACCAAGAATCTGCTATATGCAGTCTGTGTTTTGTTTTAATTAGTGTCACTTGGGCACTTGATACCTAATCTCTCTGTGTTTTTACTCTCCTAGCAGTAAAATATGGGAGTTGGGCTCTACGAATTTGGAGGTTTGTTTCAGCTCTAACACGGTAGTTTTAATTACCACCCTCTGAACAAGCAGTAGTGTTTGTTTATTAATTTGCACATTTTATAAGGTATGAAGCCACTTCTAAGATGAAGCAAGTATTTGATAATACATTGCTATGTCTCCATTTCATCATTTTTCTCTTTCATTCTATATTTGCAAGATGTTTCTGTTCATATCAATGAAATTAGTAGCTCTTTTAAACAGCAGAATGGCCCCTGTGTTGGCCAGATAACAATACTTAACTTGTTATCACATCTCTGTAAATATCTAGTACTGGACAATTTCCAAAGTTGTTTATATTATCCATACATGAGGACAGGTTATTCATCTATTCATTAACTCACATTTGCAAACTAACTGTTGATGTTCCAAATCCTTACAATATTATACTGGTTATTCTTAAGAGGATACAATCATCTTTAATAATTATTTTGTACTCTTTGTATGAAAAACAAATAAGTATCAGTATCTTCGCTGTGGCAACCAGGTTTTTTTTAAACCTCAAATTAAGGAAATATTGACCTCTCTGGTGTTAACTTATCCAAAGCCCTTTGATTTCATGAGTAGCATTTTGAAAATGAGCTGGCATAAAAAATAGGGGGAGAATAAGGAATATTTTTATTGATGATCTTTTAAGAGTAATTTTACTGAAGTAGATGGGTTTAATGAATATTTTTATTGAGGAACCTTAAGAGTAATTTTTCTTGAGATCCTCCAAGAGAATATATGCCTTTGACTAAAGTGGCTTTAAATTTTTGTTCACCAGCGGAGTTGAATTGCATCACGAGTGACTGGTACAAGTACTGGTCAGTTCAACCCCTTATGCTGTGAGTTAGCACATCGTTGTCTCAGAGGGTGTGTTTTGATTAATCGTTTCTGAAGCTGATCTCCTGCCTGCTGTCTGAGTTGGCTCTCTTCCAGTCCTTGTTAATTGTCCAAGTACATGCTGATCGGAGTCAGGCAGGAGAATAAATATAAAAGCCTTTCTGTTAATTTCTTCATTTGTTTCCACCTTCTATAAAGTGCTTTATTAATCTGTGGTAATAATGGACTCCTTGAGTAGATTTACTATAGCCTCAGAAATTGGGAAAACATTGAAAGAGTCACAGTTTTTACTGAAAGTTGATCGTCCTTGTGTTTTCAAGAACAGCTTTTTTTTTTTTTTTTTTTTTTTCAGATTTAGAAGGATCGCATTTTGAATAACTGAAAATTTTTGTTTGCTTAGCTGGCAGCACATTAGATCCGACCAATTTGTCTTAGCTTATTTATACTCAACTCAGACTATCATTTCCACACGATGAGGTATCAGGGGAGTTTATGCTGATATTTTTATGTTGACTGTGTTCAGTGACATTTACATTCTGGCCTGGGGAACACAAAAGAGATATTTCTTGGAGTCTTCTGGCAACGCGTATTTTTTAAGTTCATCAAAAAATGCAAATGCTGAAAATCCTATTGCTATTATAGTTAGTTTTATGACATCTGTTAATATTACTACTGCTTTGAACAAATGTATATTAAATATGCACCTGGATGGAAGCTCATCTTTCTTGAAGAACATCTAAAGTTACACATATATGTGTTGGCGTTTTGATGTTTTCCTCCTTTCTCTATACTTTACTCTATTTTTTCCATTAGAGTTGAAGAAATAAAAATAGAATAAGATGAAGTAAGAAGGAAGGCAGTTACAGGGGATTAAAAAAAAAAAAGGAAGTGGAAAACAGTGATTTTTACCTGTATGTCACAGGGGAAAGAAAATCACATTTTTAAGAGGTATAGGGGTCTCAAAATGAACAGACATCACAAAAGGTCCTTGCAGATAGGCAGAGTTTCAGTGTAACTTTCCAATTATTTCATAAATAGTGAATGGAGACTGGAAATCAGTGGTGTGGGTTCCATGTACATTTTGGTGTAATTAGCTATTCACTTTAGGCTCTTGTGGCCACTGGCAGATGTCCGTGGGAGGTCACTTGGATGATCCACCTCTCAGAGGCTTTCTCTCCGTTGCTGAAAGGCATGCTCCCATTGTCTCTCCTTGGCATCCACCACGTCATACTGTAGAATATTTCATTTGCTATTGTTTGTAAACAAAGTAAATGAATTCATCAATTATATGAACATTTCCTCTCAACAGCACACTAATAGTTTTTGCAATGAAAGTAAGACAAAAGACCTGAATTGTTCCCAAAATAATTGGTTTACAAATATGAAATGGTTAGGCCTGTTTGAAGGAATACCTCAACTGTATGATAGAAACCACTTTATTTAGTGGATGGCTGTTTTCAGTGTGTAGTGTGCAAAACAGCAGTAGCAGCTTGTGTGATATGCCTCATTCCTTCCCCTGTGGGATCTATTTCCTTTTGCTATACAGCATTTTAAAAGTTTTATGTTCAGCACAGTGGTCGTCTAAGAGTGTAGCAACTAGGGCACATATAATAAATTGCCTCCTTGATTCTATGCCTGATGCACACTTCAAAATTAAAAGGTCCAAACCCAAATTCTATATTCCCATAGCCCCAAACCTGCCCCTCTGTCTTTTGACAGCTCTTTTTTTTCCATTTGCTCAGGTCTACAACTTTGGGGTTATCCTGCTTTTGTCTTTCTCCCCTATTGCTGTTGGCTCTATCTTTAAAAAAACAGACAAAAAAAACCCCCATAATATCCAGCCAGTTCTACCAGCCCCTCACTTTTTCCCAGTCCAATTCACCCCCAACTCTCATGTGAGTTATTTTAATCATCTCTCACTACACTCCCTGCTTCCATCTTTGAATACACAAGTTTTCCCAGCATATTCTCAACGTGGCAGTCAGCACGATTCTTACACTTACATCCATTACATTCCCAGCACTCTTATTCAAAACTCTATACTGGCTTCTTCTCTTATCCGGAGTAAAATCCAAAATCTTTGCTGGCACCTGAGCCCCAGATGATCTGCTCCCCAGTGCTTCTCCAGTGTCACCTCCCACCACCATCCCCTTCCCTCTCTGCCTGGCCCACACCGGCTTCATCACTGTGTCCCCTGTATGGCACACTACTCTTTGGGGGGCACCTGGAATACCTTTCCTGCAGTTGTCATCATGCCTTGCTGTCTCTCCCTTTAGACCTCTGTTCAATATCAGGCTGTCAGAGAGGCCCCCTTGAACAACCCTAAATAGCCATCCTCTACAATCATGTCATTTCCTTCCTACTGACTTTTATTTATGTTCCTTCATGGTGCTTATTACCACATGAGATATATATATATATTTTATTGGTCAGGTCCCCCTTCTATTCCAGAATAGAAGCTTCTTGATGGCAAACCTGTTTGTAGACTTCTCTATTCCTAGCACATAGAACAGTGCCTGGCACACAGCAGATACTCCATAAATATTTGCTGAATGAGTGAGTGATACAAGGCAGAAATCTCACCCTGCACAATGTCAAATGTTGCTCAGTGCTGCACTGTCTTGGGGAGAGAAATAACTCTGTGAAATACCAAAGAGCAAAGACTACTTTGCAAATCTTAACTGGCACACATCAGTAGGAAGAGAGGGGTTGTTATAGGCTTAGAAGTCTTTGAAGGCTTCATGGCGCAGATAAGACCAGGACTCAGCCTGGGATGATGGGTAGTGTTTAGAGTTAGATGCAAGTAAATGGAGAGATTGCCAATCATATGCAAATGCCAGGGAGACAGTGGGAGATTCATTATTGGATTCTGGGGAATAAAAACCTCAGATGCTGATACCTATATTCTAGAGGTATTTTCAGCAAAGTATCATTTGAAGCTGTTGGAGTGGATGAGTATCTAAAAATGAGAGTATAGCTGGAAGAAGGCAGAGACTGGACCTCAGGAAGTGGCTGTGTTTAACAGATAGGGTGAGGGGTAAAGCCGTTAAAGGCAAAACGGAAGAGGAGGCCAGATATGTTGAAAAGAAGCCAAAAAATGAGGTTCCAAAGGAAGATAAGACATTGAAAGACAAAAATGTTTCAAATATTGAGGCAAAGTCTAGTAGAAGAGCTTTTGAAAGGCCATTGGGCTTGAAACTTAAGAGGTCATGGGTAGACTTTGTGCCATGTAAGTGATGGGAAGGGATGCAGGCTGGATGGAATGAGCTTCAAAGTGAGCACGTGGGAAAGCAGGGCAGCTGGTACGGATAACAGGCTCAGGAAGTTAGGCAGGAAAAGGACCAAGATATAAACGTGATCAAGGAGCAGGGCCAGAGCTGAGGGATCTGCTGTTCCGGTGCACACGAGATAAGCCCTCCTTTCCCTGCCTATGCCCAGGACAGAGGAACCACGTCTCAGAATCCCTCAGCCCACCCTCTTAGATAACCCACCGGTTCTGTTGTTATCTGCCCATGCCACAGAGGACACCTTGTCACCTTGTCCCTTTTGTTGACCCAGGTCCATTTGTAGACATTAGGAGAAACAGTCATATTGGACTTGCATTGACTTTTCTGCCTTAGCTTTTTCTGCCTTGACCATCCTTTCTAACAGTGCACATCTTATTGTCTTCAGGTGAAAATGCCGCTCGGCGCAGCCCTGTCTTGGGGAGAAAATAAGAGCTCTGTAAAATACAGAAAAGCGTTCATTCCCTTGCAGCTTTCAACGAACCCATGAATTATTAGCAACAGAGTCAAATGAGCACATGTCAGAAGCTTAGACCGCCAACAGGCGTCTGCAATGCACACACAATTCGTTATGCACCCTAAGAGTTGCCGCAGGAAAACTGCTTATTGCTGGTCTTGTTAAAATGGATTTTTATTTCTTCTTCATACCAGGTCATTTATTTTTTTTTTCAACACTAATGATATGTGTAGGAACGTAAGCATAATATATGAGAATGCTGAGGAATTTTTTAATAGGGCTGGATATAGGTAGGGAGGTGGAGAAGGGAATAGATGGAAAGAGGATTATGGTCATTTTTCTAAGATTTCCAGGTAAAGAGCACCAGTCTCCTTTATTTGCACTTCTCTTTTACGTGGGCGGTCTCTAAAGAATAGCTGAGTAAATTTCTAATGGAGCAGATGACAAGTTCCTGTGGGACCAGCTCATTGCTGCTCCCTGGTTTCCAGCTAGAAAACCCTCAAGAGAAGGGGGACATATCACTGTCATCTCTGTGTTCCTCTCAGCTTTTAGCACAATGTCAGGCTCCCATTAGATGCTCAATGACTGTTTGCTGATTTCTCCATCTTCATCACAGTAGGTTAGAGCCTGTAGTTCCTTGGAGATCATCAAGTTCATTGCTTCTCAGTGTTAACACGCATACTAACCACCCAGGGATCTTTATAATATGCAGCTCTGCTCCTGTGGGTCTGCAGTGAGGCCTGATTGTGCATTTCCCACCAGCTCCTAGCGGTGCTTCAACCACACTTTGCGTAGCAGGGATCTGGTGGAATGCATTTCCCAGGGCCCCCCCTCCCCCGCCCCGCCGCCTACCTCTGTGGGTGGGCTGAGGGGACCCAGAGCCAGAAGATGATCAAAGTTCTTCTTCATGAAATGTCGAAGGTGATTGAAGAGAATTTGAGCTCTGATATTTTTTTAAATATTTAGATAAAGATTTAATATGAAGCAGAATATAAAATGTGATTAAGGAAATTTGTAAAAAATAAAAATGTAAACTGTTATAAAAATGTAAGACAAATGGAAGGGATTTTTTTGCAGTTGAAAATTCCCTCTTCAGTTTATACTCCCAGTTGGCCTCCAGGGGATGCATTCTGATCAGATGCTCTTAAGGGTACTTTAGTGGAAAAGTTTCAGAAGCACTAACGTAGTACCGATGAGGAAATGGGGACCTGGGGAGGTTCAAATAGCTAGTTAGTCTAATAATAACTAACTTTTTAAAATTTATTTGTTTTTTTAATTTAAGTATAGTTGATTTACAATGTTGTGTTAATTCCTGCTGTACAGCAAAGTGATATATATATATATATATATATTATATATATATATATATATATATTATATATATATATATATATATATAATATATATATATATTCTTTTTTATATTCTTTTCTGTTATGGTTTATCCGAGGATATTGAATATAGTTCCCTGTGCTATACAATAGGACCTTGTTGTTTATCCATTCTATATAATAATCACTAACTTTTACTGGTCTCTTACTATGAGCAAGGCGTGGTGCACAAAACATATATCATCACATTTAATATCAGGCTAATTTTCTCAAGTCCATATCACTGTTGTTTCCATTTGGATCTGAGTAAACTGAGGCTTCGAGGAGCTGGGTAGTTTGCCCCAGAAGTTACCTGAAAGTCCCTGCTGTCAAGTACGGAGTTTCAGATCCTCCTGAAGAGAGAAGGCCTGGGGCTGGAACCAGACTATATCACTTCTGTCCAGGACTCCACGGAGAAGCTGGGCTAAACCAGGACGATGCACCTGGCAGCCCTCAGTGTTTCCAAGGAGTGCCTTTGACGATTATGGAAATGTGTCTCGTATGAATCGGGGTATTTATTCCTTCCTTGTTTCTTTCATGATAACAGTAAGCAGATTAACTAGGTTTTCTGTTCAGTAACTGAGCCCCGGTTCTAGGCTCAGAGAAAACCAATAGTTTCTCACTAATGTGTACTTTTCCTGCCAAGCAGCCATCGGAGTTAAAGGAAAAGAGTGTCTATAATGAGCTTCTATAAATTGCATTACTAGGTGACAGTTAATGGCTTTCATTCCTTACACAAATGGGATTAAAAAGAGTAGTGCCCGGAGTGCTGTAAAGAGTGACTGCTCCGCTTCTCTGCATTTCAACTCAGCATTCTGGAAGCTATCCAGACAAATCTTCTGGATTTTTCCATGCTTGTGATACTACACCTTCCATGTTTGTGGTAGCAAATATGCACTGAGCTCATCATGGGATGAGGCTAAACGTGCCTGCTGCCCCCAGATCTCCCTGGTGACCAAGGGCGGGTGCAGCAAGAGCTTCAGCCCCAGTGGCAGGTCTGTTTTTCTTGTTCATTATGGCTCTCCGTCCTATAAAAATAGACCAAATTTTTCCTCTTCCCTCTAATGAATCCCTGACATTTCCAAACGTGAGAAACACTGGGTCATTTCTATGAAGTGAGATTTTTGTAGAGGTTTCGGTTTGGATAAAGCCAAGACGCTTTGAAATTATACAGTCTGACATTGCCGAGATCATCTGTAGATCCCAGGGTAAGTAGAAACCCTGAGGTTTTGTATCTCTCCCCTTAAACTAATAAACATTAAACACGCGCTAAAGAAAAAATATGATTCTGAACCACACGATATCATCATTTTGAAACTTATTTCATACTGACGGCTGAGAATATGTAAAAATTTAACACAGCTCGTTAAGCAAGAAATACAACAGGAGCTGAAACGCCACACGGCAGGGCAGTTCAGAACACTTCCACGCCTGTGAATTACATGCTAAAGACTCCATCCAGTGGCTTAGCGGTGCCCTCTGTTTATCAGCGGCAGTAAGCAGTGCCTAGCCTTTGTGAGAGTAAGAAGCTGAGGGACCCAGGACTCACTCTATACGTAAATGGCATGTGTAGTCAGCTCTAAATCTTAATTTGAGGTTTGATTGAGAGGCGCAGGGAAGCTGCTCCACAGGAAAATATCTCCTCTAACGAAGCCTAAAAGCCACCATATGCACACTATGATTCCTGCTAAATCTGGCCATACTCTTCCCATTGTCTTTACGATACAAATATCCCTGAGAAAAATGATAAAGTTCCTCACATCACAGTGTGAAGACATTTTTTTTAAGGTTTTTTTGGTGTGGACCATTTTTAAAGTCTTTATTGAATTTATTACACTATTGCTTCTGTTTTATGTTTTGGTTTTTTGGTCCCGAGGCGTGTGGGATCTTAGCTCCCCAACCAGGGATCGAACCCGCAACCCCCTGCATTGGAGGGCAAAGTCTTAACCACTGGACCGCCAGGGATGTCCCTGGAGATATTTTTAGAGTCTTCCTTCAGAGCGTAGCAGGGGGGAAAGCTGTATTTTTTCCTAATGCACGGGGACACAAGGTCTTACCTTGTTGGAAGTTTGGGGTCGGGTAAGTATCCTTTGTGCCGGACCATTTTGATATAGTCTGTTATTACAACACAAAGCCTAACACATGGCAGCAAATTCAGACAACACTTTCCTTAAAGCATATCCTGCAGGTGAGCTTTGATACATATTTGCTTATCACTTATTCACTTGGCTATAGTGGGGAACACAGAAAGAATAAAGTACTTAAAAAACACAGGGCATGCATCTTCGTCATCACACGCCTTTCAAAACCATGAGTCAGTTTACCAAATCCTTTTTATTTTTTTATTTTTTTTAACATCTTTATTGGAGTATAAGTGCTTTACAGTGGTGTGTTAGTTTCTGCTGTATAACAAAGTGAGTCAGCTATATGTATACATATATCCCCATATCCCCTCCCTCTTGCGTCTCCCACCCACCCTTCCTATCCCACCCCTCTAGGTGGTCACAAAGCACCGAGCTGATCTCCCTGTGCTATGCGGCTGCTTCCCACTAGCTATCGACTTTACATTTGGTAGTGTATATATGTCCATGCGACTCTCTCACTTCGTCCCAGCTTACCCTTCTCCCTCCCCGTGTCCTCAGGTCCATTCTCTATGTCTGCATCTTTATTCCTGTCCTGCCATACAGTACCTTTCCCGGAGAGCATGGTGTATCACCACATTAGGCAAGAATCCTGGGAAATGTTTTCCTTTTTTATCAACTGGAGCCGATTCACAGAGCTTTGAATTTCAAGAGGTGACCGGTTTCTCTACCCATCCTCACTGTGATCATTTCACTGTCAAATTTAATTATGGATTAAATTCTTAAAGATCAACTTTTTTTTCTTAGTATGAATTTTCTAGTTAGCTGCTAAGATAAAATCTGAAAGGCATATGGTAGGTAATCATGGTTAACAAGTTAAATGATGCGGGCCAGCTAAGGGTATGTACCACGTTGCCAAGCAGAGCGGACCTCTCATCAAGTGACGCAGAAAAGCAGGGCACCAGCTCTCCCTTTCAGAGCCGTCTATTGGAGCTCCCAGTAAGTGCCTTAAGTCACAATGGCATTTGTCTGAATTTAACTCTGCTGTGGTAGCCCTGGGTACAGCAGCAGACAGACTGGTATCTTGCCATTGTCAGACTTGCCAGATTTGCCAACCAAACCAATTTACTTTTTAAACTATGATGATTAGAGGATTTATAGTCTCCAAGAGCAGTAGACGTTATGCTAATGGGAGAGAGGCGGCCTTCCCCTTCTCGGGGAACATTTATCTCTCCTGGGTGATGACAGCTTTATGATTTTACTGAGAAAACCCATGGAAGGTACTTTTACAAAATCGACCGTCTTTCGAGATATTTCCAAGGGCAATGGCACAGGAAAAGAGGAACCATATTATGAAGCAGAAGCTTAATAAAACTCGGGAGTGAAAAACGAGATGTCATAACCATGAGGGGAAATTGACTTTCTTTCACTTGATCCATCCCATCCCATTGCATCCTCACATGTTATCCATTGCATTTCTTTATTCATAATGGACCACAATGGGGAAGTTATTCGTCCTGTGGTAAAGACCTGTGCGTTTGCTGTTTGACATGCTCTCCTGGGAAATTCTCAAAGTTAGGGGCCTTTGAGCTGCATTGTTCCTACTTGGCACAGGTAGAGGGGCTACCCCACCACTTCTTACTGCTGGAAGTCTTATCCTCGTTTCGATCAGAACTGCCTTTTGTTTTGAAGGGAGTTTGTTTTGCAGTCAGGTGTCTAAGGGAAACAGGCTGATGGTGACCCTGACTCCCACAGCATCGTTCCTGTACATCACGTGGTCCACAGGGCATGTGCAAGTTCATCCCCAAATCCTATGACTCAGCTTGAGTGAACTGCAGTCCTTTCCTCCTAACTGGGGCCGAGGAGGCAGCAGAAGACAGAGCTCCATCATTCTTCAAAATCTTCTTCCCTAGCTGCTCACATTGATCCTTTTTCTTTCTGTGTCACTTTGCTCTCATATGTTTTCCTCTTGATTTCTCTCTGGCTGTGACTTGTGCAAACTCTTCTCTTCTCCTTGATCATATCCTTGTGCTAATATTTCTACTATTTCATTTCTTCTCATTCTTCCCAAAGATTATTAAGTCATTTCCATCTCCTGTTCCTCCACTATCCTAAAGTCATCCTCTGCTCAGTTCCTTCCCTCTTGCATTATTTCCCTTCTAGACCTAAAGTAAGTCATAATGATGAGAGTAGTAATTATTGCATGTTGAAGCTGCTGTGTTTCAGGACACACTGGGCTACACACTTCACATTTGGCATCTCAATTAATCCCTGCAAATGAGAGGGTGGTATCATGCCCTTTTAATTGATGAGAATCAATGAGGTTCATAACAGTGATTAGTTGGCAGAGCTGCTGGTCCAGCGCAGTTTATCTGACTCCTGGTGTACAAAAAAAAAAAGCCATAGCTTGCTTAATGATGAGCTATAACTCATAGGCCTCAGGTGAATTTGAACAAATATCTACACCCTTTCACTCAGGGTATTCATTGACCTGTATCCATTGATGCAGATAAATTCCTTTTCCTGCAAACCTATCAATAATTATATACTGAATATTTAGCTTAAGAAATTCATAAATTGAGGTATGATAGGTAGACATAGTGGAGGACCAGGAGGAGGAAGAGGAGAGGAAAGGACCACAGAAGCAGCTGAAAGAGAAAAAAAATTAAGAGCTGGCTTGTCTATACTTTTAAAGCCTCTGCTCCAGCTAAGCTCTCCAGGAATCTGGGGCCATGTTGGAAGGTGAGATGAGGAGTCAGAGCCTCAAAGTGGTGGGATTTCATCTTGGTCCCACTCGCCCCTTTCCCATGAAACTGAAGGAGATTTCTTCCTGCCGAGGAGAAAACTGCAAATATATCTTGCAACTGTAAAATTGGTTTACCTAAGTATAAAAACTCACAAGGTTGGTTTTCAGTCAAAATGTACAGCATGCACATGATGTACCAACCCAACTAGTGAGGACCAGGTGCCTTTCTGGGCTCTCTTCCACTCTATCTGTAATATCACCACCAAATCCATCATGAAATAATTAAGTAAAAGGAAGAGGGGAATGGGGTATGAAGCAGGATAAGCATTAATGGAAAAAAAGCACCTGGGTTTGAGTCCAAGCCCCATCACTCCTATCACTTCATACATATATTGAGATCTGTTACATGTTTTGAATAATGGGAATACTAGTGCCATATATCCTGTCCTATTATTGTAAGAGCTAAACAAACTAGGGTACTTTAAAATGCTTTGTGAAATGTAAAACACTCTCCAAGGAAGGGAATAATTAGCATCATCAATTTTATTATTATTTACTATACTAACTTCAAAGCACGTGATTTCCCTTACTGGTTAATTCTAAAGAGGTTTGCTTCCAATGTTTTTTTCCAGCGTCTTAATAAATGGTATTTCAGTACTACGTTTTTTTAAAAAACAGGATCTCTCCTGAGTTTGTTTTGTATTTTGAAAGCTTTTGATTCCTTGGGCCAAGATATCAAGGAATCCAGCCTGCCCAGACACCTTTGTCACAGCCCCACATAAAGCCCCTACCCTGCTCCTGTCTGCAGGTTCCTGGGAGAGGTTCTGGGATGGAACGAGCCCTCGGCTGCCAGCCTCCAATTCAGTTAGCAGCTTTTGCCCAGCTTCGAGCAGCCATCTAATGAATAAGAGACCTGAAAGAAAATCTCAGATCTCAGAACTTCTGCTCTTCCAGTGGCCTGACTGCTTGCTTAAAATGGCCTTGGCCTCATTCACTTAAAAAAAAAAAAAAAAAAAAAAAAACACTTGTGCACAGGTGTTAAGCAGGGCCCTGCAGTATGGGTTGGAGTTACACCCCACATACACATCTGTGGGCCTCCAGAGATTATAATTGTTGAGTTCATCAGGAGTAAGTGGGCATGCTTAGCAAGAAAATAGGATTGACTGCAGGAATTAAGCTGACAGCAGTAAGTGAATTAGTGGGCCAGATGCATCAGGCCTACAAAGTAAGGGCATGCAGCGTTGCAGGTCACATGACCTTGAGTGTGCCCACACGCCATAGGGCCAGGCTTCCTCTGAGAAATGGGCCATTACTGTGTTCACATATATCATAGAAAACAAATACATAGCTGCATGCTATTTCCACTTCTAAAAAAATTAGACAAATTTTAACTTTCTTTTCGTGGTTCAGAATAGGCAGGGGTTCTTTTGGTTGGTTGGTTGGTTGGTTTTAACTTGAAGTATAGTTGATTTACAATTTTATGTTAGTTTCCGGTGTACAACATAATGATTCAATATTTTTATAGCTTATGCTCAATTTAAAGTTATTATAAAATATTGGCTAGATTCCCTGTGCTATATAATATATCCTTGTAGCCTATTTATTTTATACACAGTAGTTTGTACCTCTTTAATCCCCTACCCCTATCTTGCCTGTCTTCCCACTGGTAACCAACCACTAGTTTGTTCTCTATATCTGTAAGCAGACTAGGCAATTTTGGCAAGGAAAGTTAATCGCTGAAAGAAAAGCTAGATATACAAGGTATCTAGAAATATTAGATGTACTTCCGTTATCTTTCAAGATGTGAAGATAATAGTCCAAGGAAGAACCAGAAAGAAGCATGTATTCTGTCATCTCTCATAGGCTGCTCCCTGGTCAGAGAATATTCCAAATGGCTGTGGCTCCACATGACTTTTGATGGTGATGATAATGAAAATTCCCATTAATGCAGTTTCTTTATTTGAGGTTAGTATTAGATGACTGTGTCTAGCAAAGTCTCAGGATTTGACTAACACATCCATCTGCAGGTTTTAGTTGCTAACACAATGAAAATATAAGAAAAGAAGCAAAAGTCTTATTTCGGTAGAAGATCATGTGACCTTTTTAATCTTTAAAAATGTAGTTCCTTTTTGTTCTTTAGAGAAAGAAAAGTAGCTCCAACTCCCTAATACCTCGTTGTAAATAATTATTCTTCTGGCCTTTTTATTAGTGGGTTTTAGTTTAGAGTTTTATGGCAAGAATAATGTTTATAGGTTGGCACACCCTAAAAAAAATCACCTTGTTAAAAATTGTCCTACCATTTAAATATCATCATTTTGGCAGTGAATACCTTCTAAACTTCTCCTTCTCAATTGCGGGCATTAAGCCCATAAATAGGAATGCTAGAGGGGGAGAAAAAGGAGTCTCTTCCAGGAGAAGAAAAGCCTTGGAGAAGTGAATGGAAAATGTTGCCTCTGTTTAGCATGAATGAGCCTGGGATTTAAATAACATTCTTCAGGCCAGATAAATAGTTTTTCTTTGGCTTAGTAATCATGCATGGCATTCAAATATTTAAGTGAAATGTTTTCTGGCTTTCCTCACTTCCTCTTTGATCTTTACGTGCCCTGTTGTATTTTAACTCATCAGCTTCACCAAATAAAAACTCTAATTTATTCCTTTTAGTACGTGTAACAGAGGCAAATTTGCTGTAAGACATTGGAAATACACATAATCAAGTTTTTTGCTTTATACACATATATCCCTAAATGCTGAAATACACCAGGATAATTAAAGTAGTCGCTGCTTGATGGCTGCATCATGAGAGATTATGATCTCATTTATTCTTTTCTTTGCTCTCTTTTCAAGCTGTTCCACAATGACTATGCATTACATTTATTTTAAAATGAAGATGTTTTTAAAGAGAACTATTCCAAAATTTATTTGAATTCTTTGTCAGTAAACTTCATTTTGAGACACTGGTTATTTTGGAGTTTTGGGGGATTTTTTCTTTTGTTTTTAATTTTTATTGGAGTATAGTTGATTTACAGTATTGTGTTCGTTTCAGGTGTACAGCAAAGTGAATCACTTATTCATATGTCCACTCTTTTTTAGATTCTTTTCTCATATAGGCCATTACACAGTATTGAGTAGAGTTCCCTGTGCTATACAGTAGGTCCTTATTAGTTATCTGTTTTATATATAGTAATGTGTATATGTCAATCCCAATCTCCCAATTTATCCCCCCCCCATTACCCCCTGGTAGCCATAAGTTTGTTTTCTACATCTGTAGCTCTACTTCTTTTTTGTAGATAAGTTCAGTTGTACCATTTTTTTAGATTCCACATATAAACGGGATCATATGATATTTGTCTTTCTCAAGACACTGGTTATTTTGACCCAGATCTGAATAGCCCCAAAGTCCAGTTGCAGCCAAGCTCCTCTGAAGTATTTACTGCATGGGAGTTCGATAAAGACAGCCTTACAGAATGTATGCACACATCTTGACAAGTCATAGCTGAAATCACATGAGCAAAAAGGAATTGCAAGTCTATTTTGTGTCTCTCCCTTTGTGTGACCGTCAGGCAAGGTAAATCATTACAGCCCTGATCACTCAATAGAATGCTAGGTTATTTTATGGGCAGGATTAATCTGCACCAGAGAAGGTGGGAATTCATGTTGGGCATTCAAAAAAAGGGAGACAAATAGAGTTTGCCCTAGAATCGTGCTATGGGTAAGGAGACAACCTCATGCTACCTTTATTACATGCTATGTGAACTATTTTCACTCTTATACAGGTGATCTTTTCTAGGTCTAATGATATATCAAATCTGGAGGATAAAAAAGTCTGTTACTTGTCACCTGGAAAGGGCCTGGTGATAATCTTTGCTGTGTCCATAGGGCTGATTAATCAAGTGTGACAAGACTGTCACCCCTTCTGTTTCCTAAAACTCAAAATGGATCATGAAGAAAGAATCAGGGCGAACCACTGATTTTCTTCATAACCTTTAACTGTACATAAACTCTGTATAAGCCTTTCAGACAATTGCCTAAAGTATTTGCATTTCCTAGAAATAGACTAAAAAGAATTAATCAGCTCTTCTATAAAACCCAACACAGATGACTGCTCGTGTTGATGCAGTGGACAGGCAGTTATTGAAAAGGCTTATTTATAATACTGTCTTTTCCTATCAGTAGTATCTTGACAAGCTACCAGTGAAGCATTGCACGTTAATCTTTACAAAAGGAGGAAATAAGGAAGTCGGAACCAGGGGTCTGTGACTCTGAAGTCTATTTTTTTTCTCCAAATGGCTTAGAAAGATCAGCTTTTGAACCCAAAAGATTTCAGCTCGGAAGCCAGTGTGAACCCCCCCCACTTTGTCCCGTCCCTCCCCCAACACTGTCCCTTCCCAGGAGTACATCTTGGGCCCGCTTGTTGTTTTTCCTTTTTGCTTCAGCAAAGCCTCCTTTTGCCCTTTCAGCTGAGTTGATTTGCCACATGAGAAGATAAGGAAGCCACACACTTCTCCACATAGGCGGTAGACAGACTCAGGAAAGGCCAAGGCAGCGTCTGCTCAGCCAAGGAGGAGCGGGTATTTGTGGCCATTGCAGTTTTCAATCTCGGGATTTTCAATCTCGGGACTCGCAAAGGTTCCTCCTCTGCCTTGAGATGCAGTGCATTCTCAGGAGGCCCACGTGTGGAATGTGACCACCGTTAGCGTTGTGTTTATCAGCGTGGGCCAAGCTTAGGGGACCCGAGATGATCTGTGTGCTTCCGCTGTCAGAATGCAATGACTGTTCTTCCAAATATCCTTTTGCAATCCCTGGGGCTGGGGTGAAATGCCAGCTGTGAGGTAATCCTCACCAAAAAGGGATCTGTGCTGCTTTGCATTCCCAGGCTATGAAAGGGATGCCGGAGAACTTGAGGGCCCACTTGGCTGTCCTGCTGAAGCTCTGATGAAGAGCCCACAGACACCTGGGGACCAAGTCACAGCCCGCTTCCCCATGGCCCTGGGGACCGCGCCGCTGGTATTCCAGAGGAAAGCTAGGCTAGCCCTTGGAAATGTCGACTTCCTCCTGTGAGATCAAAAGAAGGCCCTGCCAGGGGAACACATCCCAAGATCTTCAAGGGGAATGCACCTGAAGGACTGGGAAGGGGGAGGATTTCCAAATTATGTGCTTAGGATCCCAGAATTTAAACCTGTGCCACGTACTTCAAATGTTATTTTCCTGGAATTGATTGGAAGTTTTGTTTCCCAGTAGCCTATCATAGAGGGCCAAGTGATAAATGTTAAATTTCAGAGAGTACTTGCAATTATCAGTAGTGTGTCCTTGGCCAAGTCCAAAGACACGTTGATCATTTGCTAGTAAGAGCTAACAAATGGGGCTGGACTACCAAGTTGTGATTAAACACTGCCACCTGCTTATCAGCCCTTTGAGGCTAAGGAAAATAGTTGTCCTCATTTCACCTTTCATACGTTGTAATATTGCCCTGGTAGCATTTCTGAAAATGGCCATCTGTAAGTGTAAAATTCACTGCTGAGTACCTGTACCTGTGTGTGGTTCTAACTGAGCCATGGTTTCCAAGATATCCTTAGAATCATCCTAAGTTTTACTTCTAAGAGCATAGAGCAACCTTGATATCTTACATATTCGGGGCATAAGCATACTCAATATATATGTGTGAATTTTTAAAGCGTCTCCTCTCTTTTAAAGCAAGACACAGTTTATGGATTTGCACTTGCCCATGATTTGACTTTGTTGGTAAAAGCCATCCTGATTGCCAAGTCTGGATAACATTTCAGGGTATCACTGAGAATGCTCTGTCTGTGAACTGTAAGGCTCTGCCTTTTGTGTTTCCCAGGTCGTCTGTGATTAGATTTATTTTAGCAATTATGCTGTGGCCGCTCATCTGGCAAGTGATAGCACGCTGACCACAGGACCTATTGTCTCGCATTCAGGCCATCCAAGACCACTGTGAAAATTATCTTCTTTGCCAGCCGCTTTGATCTGGTCACTCTGGCACTGAAATCTTCTGGCTGTTTCCTAAAGCCCTTCCCATTAGCCTCAGCCTCCTCACTCTGGTTGCTGCAGCTTGGCCCTCCCCTAACCACAGATTTTCTCCCCTGATCTCCTGTCACCTCCTTTGCTTCAGCCAAAGAAAGCTATTCTCAGATTCTTTTGACACGATCTGACATTTTTGATACCTTGATTTCACTAGCACAGTTTACCGAAATAGAACGAGGATACATAAACCAAAGTCTATAAGGCATGTGTTAGTTCCGTTGGCTTCCTAACCTTTAGAAGTTAGGAAAGGATACAAGAGAATGAGACCTGCATGTTGAGTCATGCTTTGCATCTTTTACATGGTTATCAGGCATTTAATGTCATAGTCACTCCAGGAGAAATTTCAAGAGGGAGAAAGAACTGTTCCATGTTATTTTAATCACACTTTAAGGATGTTTTAAACCCAATTAAAAAACATGATAAAAGAAACAGAATTTATAGCATCAAAAAGTATCGCAGGTGAGGAGGCAACCAAAATGAATAGAAGGTAAAGCTATTCAGTGACCAACGGATAAATTTCGCAAGTGAGCAGCATGGAATGAAGTACAAGGCACAGAATGTGGATTCAATGACTTTTTAAGCCACCTTCATTTATACATTCATTCACCTATTTGATAAAATATATCAACAGCCTGATATGTGTCAGGTGGAATCCAAAAAATAAAAAATATTGTCTCTACCCTGCAAAACTAACAACACAAGTTACAGTTATAGGAAAGCGAGACATATAAGATACAGTGGGGATAGAAACTATAGTGGGTTCCCCATGTAAGCCCTTTAAGTCTACTTATTTTAAATACTCTTTTTTAAAATTCATGATTTATACTAAGAAAATTTATGGACAAGTTTTATAGTATTACTAGTCTCTTTGCAGTTGTATCTATTTACTATTTTTCAGTCCATTTCTTAGACCTTTGGATATCAATCGTGTAGAGAGTACACCTAGGATTCATGTGTGAACCTGAAACCATGGCTGCCAACTCAGCAGCAGAGATCCTGGGATCAACACCAGAAGCAAAGCTTGGTTTCATTTCAATCATGCATGAACTGGCTGATTGCCACCATCCTGGGGAAGGATTTTTGTCCCCTTGGAGTCTTTTGCTATAATCTAGTATCTGGTAGAAAACATCACTTCTCTTAGAGGAAAGATGATCTGGTCCTGCCATTATGATGACTCTCCAGCAGTGAGGTGGGAGGTCCTATCCAGTGGTGTTGGTGATCGCTGAGCAACGGAGCCTGGGTCTCATTGAGGCATTCCCAGAACTGATGGTGAAACTTGGGGGAATTCCCTTAACCACTTGTTTGAATCTCCCCTACCAAACGGAGAATATTCCCATAAACATGTATGTGTTTACTTATAAGATGTACGTGGTAGGGCTTCCCAGAAACTATAGAATATGTTGTTAAACATTTCACATGCATCAAGTCCTTTTGCATTTCCCACCTATGTGACCTTGGGGACTTAACTGCTATGCTGCCATTACTTCATTTGGTTGGGATTTCTCAGTACCTTCCCCTCCATTTGGAATAAGACTGGGAAGTAGGAGATAAGCTGTTTGCTGAAGCAGTTGAGAAAGTGAATATTTGCGAAAATTAGTTCATGGAGAAAAGGTTTCTTGATCAAAGAAGTGTTTGAAATTCTGGTTAGTCTAAGTTAGATTTTTTTCTCACACCGCCCACCCCACCTTTTTAAGTGTAGGTTGTACTTCTTAGGACCATTAGTATACTGATATGTATTGTGAATCTCTGAACGAGAGAATATAGTGGGCATCCTTTGCTAAATTCATTTTTTAATTGAAGTGTAGTTGATTTACAATGTCGTGTTTCAGGTGTACAGCACAGTGATTTGGATATAGATAGATAGATAGATAGATAGATAGATAGATAGATAGATAGATATAGATATATAGATATATATATACTACCCCTCTTTCCTCTTTGGTAAACATATGTTTGTTTTCTGTGTCTGTGGGTCTGTTTCTGTTTTGTAAGTTCATTTGTATCATTTTTTTTAGATTCCATATGTAAGTGGTATATGATATTTGTCTTTCTCTATCTGGCTTATTTCATTTAGTATGATAATCTCCAGGTCCAGCCATGTTGCTGCAAATGGCATTATTTCATTCTTTTTTATGGCTGCGTAAGCAATAATTTTTAAATTTGTATGGAAACACAAAAGACCTCGAATAGCCAAAGCAGTCTTGAGAAAGAAGAAATGGAGCTGGAGGAATCAGGCTCCCTGGCTTCAGACTATACTACAAAGCTCTGTAGTCAAGACAGTATGGTACTGGCACAAAAACAGACATATAGATCAATGGAACAGGATGGAAAGCCCAGAGATACACCCACACACCCATGGTCAATTAATCCATGACAGAGGAGTCAAGAATATACAATGAGGGAAAGACAGTCTGCAATAAATGGTGCTGGGAAAGCTAAATTCATTTTTTTAAAGAAAATTTCATGGAACTAGTTTTCTGCAGAAGCTTCTTTAGGAAGTAGTGGAGTAACAGACCAATGTATCTCCTTCTAAAACCTGCCTTCTTTCCACTGTGAAGTAAAGGCAACTTTCACACATAGAGTTGTAGGACGGCTTTCCCAGTGACAGAGTTCTTTGCTTTTATTCACACCCAACTTCACAATAATCCTGTGAAAGCTATTAACTTGCCTTAGGAAAAAAACGGATGAAATAATCTCAAAAGGCCAATTTGAGATTTTTTTTTGGTTGTTTAAATCCAAATTTAAATGAAAGATTATAATCACTTTAGGTGCTCATGGTCTAGAAGTCAAATGTTAAATATCAAAGTGAGAATGAAGTTCAGTATGTGGTTTCTTTCTCTCTCTCGCTCTCTGTCTCTCACTCTTTTTCTCTCTTTCTCTTTCTGATTCCTTCTCTCATTCTTTCATTCTCTCTCCCTTTCTCTTTCTCTCTCTCTCCCTCTCAGTATCACAAAATGCATATGGATTATCTAAGTCTTGCGCATGGGATTTAAGCAAGGCACCGTAGAGTTTATCTGATGTTATTTCTCAGCAAACTTAGCCTTCCCTGCTTTACAGTGTTGGCTGCTTCTCCTCTTAGTCACTCATAAGAGAAATAGTCTTGAGTCACATCAAAGCCGCCTGGGCCTGGAGACAAATATAATGTGAATTTCAGAGGCACACAAAACTTCCTTTCCCTCCCCCAACCCCAACCGGGGGGTAATGCACCTGTTTTCCTTTCACCTGTGGTAACTACCACGTGTACCTGCTGGCACCTTCAGCATTATGGATATCAGTGAAATTGTCTGTAATGCTGATTCTGTCATCCCAGGGATGAGGCACGCTGATGAGTGGCTGAGCTTGGGAGAAAGAGGGTCGACAGAAGGCAGCACGCAGAAGTGCTATAAATGAGGCATTGTGTTTCAGCCCAGCAAGTGGTTTCTGAGAGTGACTCAGTCGGCCTCAGGGATAGGAACAGGATTTTGGCTCCTCCTGATTCTTTTCTTTTTATTATTATTTTATTTTATTGAGGTATAGTTGATTTACAATGTTGTGTTAATTTCTGCTGTACAGCAAAAGTGATTCAGTTATACATATATATATGCTTTTTCGTATTCTTTTCCATTATGGTTTATCACAGGATATCGAATGTAGTTCCCTGTGCTTTACAGTAGGATCTTGTTGTTTATCCATTCTATATATAATAGTTTGTATCTGCTAATCCCAAACTCCCAATCCATCCCTCCCCCAACTCCCTCCCCCTTGGCAACCACAAGTCTGTTCTCTATGTCTGTAAGTCTGTTTCTGTTTTGTAGATAAGTTCATTTGTGTCATATTTTAGATTCCACATATAAGTGATATCATATGGTATTTGTCTTTCTCTTTCTGACTTATTGATACTTGACTCAGTATGATCATGTCTAGGTCCATCCATGTTGCTACAAGTGGTATTACTTCATTCTTTTTTATGGCTGAGTAGTATTCCATTGTATGTATTTACCACATCTTCTTTTTTTTTAATTTTATTTATTTTTGGCTGCATTGGGTCTTTGTTGCTGCATGCGGGCTTTCTCTAGTTGTGGCGAGCGGGGGCTACTCTTTGTTGCGGCGTACAGGCTTCTCATTGCGGTGGCTTCTCCCATTGCGGATCACGGACTCTAGGCGTGGGGCTTCAGTAGTTGTGGCTTACAGGCTTAGTTGCTCCATGGCATGTGGAATCTTCCCAGACTAGGGCTCGAACCCATGTCCCCAGCATTGGCAGGTGGATTCTTAACCACTGTACCATCAGGGAAGTCCCTACCACATCTTCTTTATCTATTCATCTGTCGATGGACATTTAGGTAGCTTCCATGTCTTGGCTATTGTAAATAGTGGTGCTGTGAACATAGGGGTTCATGTATCTTTTCAAATCATAATTTTGTCCAGATATATGCCCAGAAGTGGGATTGCTGGATCATATGGCAACTCTATTTTTAGTTTTTTGAACCTCTTGATCCTTCATGTTACTGTGTACTTGCTTTTCTTTCTCTTTCCTCTGGCAAACCACCCATCGATCCCTTTTATACATTTTAGCACCTCATCATGTTATCAGAAGGCAGAGATAAAGTCAGTTTTGCCAATCGAAGGCCACAGAAGAGGGTTCATGAATAAAATTGAAAGTAGCTGTGTTGATTTATGTATACCGTCCTCTGTACTGTCATCGCAAATCAGAGCATACTCACTTTCAGGACTCACCCAGGCAAGGGAATATGTGACTTGGAACTACATTTCAACTCTCTTCACTTTGTTTTGTGGAAATTTTTTCTTCCATTTCTTTTTTTTTTTAATTAATTAATTTATTTTTATTTTTGGCTGTGCTGGGGTCTTCGTTGCTGTGCGCAGGCTTTTCTGAAGTTGCGGCGAGTGGGGGCTACTCTTAGTTGCAGTGTGCAGGCTTCTCATTGCAGTGGCTTATCTTGTTGCAGAGCACAGGCTCTAGGCACGTAGGCTTCAGTAGTTGTGGCACATGGGCTCAGTAGTTGTGGCTCTTGGGCTCTAGAGCACAGGCTCAGTAGTTGTGGCTCACGGGCTTAGTTGCTCCGCGGCATGTGGGATCTTCCTGGACCAGGTCTCGAACCCATGTCCCCTGTATTGGCAGGCGGATTCTTAACCTCTGTGCCAGCAGGGAAGTCCCTTTTCCTCCATTTTTAAGCAAGTTTCTTTGTTTGTAAAATGAAGAGATTTGTCTAAAACATTCTAAGAGCCCTCCTGCCTTGTTGTCTGATTCCATATACTATGCATAAGTCCATATCTTCATTGAAATGGTACTTATTTCAAAACTTATAGTAATTAAACCCAATAATATAATACAGTCTTTCTGAAAGCTTAAATCTTTCAGAAAAACTAATTTGAAAAGTGGAAGGAAGTGAGCTTGTAGACCCAAGTATAAAGAAAATGCCAGAATATTTGCCACCAGGTAGGCCTAGCTCAACTTACAGGCAATTAAATCAAATGTGAAACAAAATGTTATTTGAACATTGAACAGAGGTAAATTGACTTCAGGAGGAGGAGGGAGACATTTTCATCTTGAAACCTGTATTTGATCTTGAGGCACACGCTGCCTGGGTCTCCTGCTACACCTTTGGTCTGGGTTTTATGTATCTCTGAATTGCACTCTTAATTGACTCTTCTCCAGATGAATGATGTGTAGTGACAGCACTTCAGCAAAATCAATGTGGCACTTTTATCTCAATGACAAATTGGACAGTAGGTCATTACAGTTCATCAGACATCAATACATTTCATTCTGGTTGGCCTTTTTTTTTTTCTTTTTGGCTAAGAGTCATTTAGGAAGCCAAAAGAAAGAAACAAACAAACAAAAACAACAAAAAAGGGGCTTCCCTGTGGCGCAGTGGTTAAGAATCCGCCTGCCAGTGCAGGGGACACGGGTTTGAGCCCTGGTCCCGGAAGATCCCACATGCCGTGGAGCAACTAAGCCCGTGTGCCACAACTACTGAGCCTGTGCTCTAGAGCCCACATGCCACAACTACTGAGCCTCTGTGCCACAACTACTG
Source organism: Balaenoptera ricei (assembly GCF_028023285.1). Taxonomy (NCBI): domain Eukaryota; kingdom Metazoa; phylum Chordata; class Mammalia; order Artiodactyla; family Balaenopteridae; genus Balaenoptera; species Balaenoptera ricei. The sequence goes on from NC_082654.1 coordinate 114,905,973, forward strand.
AAGCCCGTGCACCTAGAGCCCATGCTCCACAACAAGAGAAGCCACTGCAATGAGAAGCCTGCGCGCCACAACGAAGAGTAGGCCCCACTCGCCACAAGTAGAGAAAGCCCACGCGCAGCAACGAAGACCCAATGCAGCCAAAAATAAACAAATAAATTAAGTAATTTTAAAAAAAGAAAAGAAAAATGACGACAACAACAACAAAAAAAACAAAGCCAGGCTTCTAGTCAGCTTTCTCCCCTCAGACTCTCCTCCCAGTGTTGTATATCCAGAGGATTCACCCACCAGTTGATGCCATCTGGATGCTCTCATAGCTGGCAGAGCCACAGGGCTGCATAGAAGCTTCTAGAAGGCAGAAAAGGCTGCACCTCAGCATGATTGATGTCTGCTGCTACCCATTCCCATGAGGCTGATTCAGGCTAAAGGAATGTGTTTGCCTTGCTTCAAAGAGATGGTCTTTCCTAATACAGTCTTGCTTTACTACTCCAGCAGGAATGCTCCTTTTTTTTTTTTTAATCCACATAATCCTGTTTTCCTGAGCAGAATTATTAATAACTTCCAAGAATTCCCTCACTAATCCCACAGAGAGTCTATAAGTAAGATCTATAGTGAATGACACTGTTTGAAGGAAGGCAAACTGAGACACAGGTGGAGGAAGAAAAAGAGTCAATGTCAGCCTTTCTGATACCAAGCTCGGAACTTTGCTGGCCATGCCTGCCTGCCCCTCTCCTGGTCCGGGAAGTACAGAGCAAGGTGGATTTCTTCAGGAAGTCACCAGGAGGTGGACTTTAGTGGTTAAGAACAGGGGAGGGAGTCCACCTGGGCTCAAATCTTGGCCCCTTTACTTGCTGTGTGACCTGAGAAACAACATCCAGCCTCTCTGTGCCTCACTTTCTTTATCTATAAACTTAGGAATATTAGTACAGGTTTCAAAAAGCACTTGTGAGGATAGATGAGATGATGTATGCCAAAAGCTTTGCAGAATACTTGGACATAGAAAGTGCCGCCTAAGAGTTTGCTGCACTCGTGACCCTCTCTAGGGAGCCAGGAATGCCCATCACGGAAGCTCCCTGTTCAATCCTGGAGACCTACTTAAATCCAGGCTAGCTCTTCGTTCAAGGTCTCCTTCCCTGAGTCTTTGCAGAACAGCCTTTATCTCCTTACTTTCCCCTTCCTAACAGGGGTTTCTCAGTCAGTTCGATGTGAGTCATATTCTCTAATGGTCCCCTCCCCAGAACTGCCAAAATTTTCAAGATAGGACGCAGCCCCACTGAAATCGTCATGGGCCAGAGCTCCCCCTGGGTCCTTGGGACCACCTAGAGTCTTTCAAAGGCATGTAGAAGCCTCCCACGGGCTGCTGGGGGCACTGCCTTTGGCTTCCTCTGCCTTAACTTTCCCCCACCTCCTCCCAGCTGATGCGTCCCCCAAACACACAAGCACTCACATACACGACCTCCACCCTCACCCCCAACAAACCCACTACTCCACCCACTGGCTTCCACAAGCTCGCACCGACTTCTAAGCTCAGATCTTTAGATCATAAAGAGATCCCCCCTCTCCGGACTCAGGGAACTGCAATTCAGTCAAAAAATGAGCTCCACTGTTCCCGTGCCCCTTCCCTGTTCAAATGTCAAGAGACACTTACTTGCCATGGAGCATTAGAGACATGGCTTTCTTTTTCTGAGCCTGTTTCTGCATGCATGAAACGGAGATAATAAAGCCTGCTTCACGCAGAGGTTTTGAGAATTAAATGAACTAATAGTACCTGTGGTGTCTGCCACACTGTCTCTGTCTCCTCTGATGGCCACCACAGACTGGGTGACTTAGGCTGCAGTCATGTGTTCTCTCACATGTCTCAGGAGGACAAGTTCAAAATCAAGATGCCAACAGAGTTGGTCTCGGGTGAGATCTCCCTTCCTGGTTTGCAGGTGGCTACCTGCGCTTCATATCCTCACTGCCCTTTCCTCTGCGCGTGCCTAGAGAGAGATCCCTGGTGTCCCTTCTGGATTAGGGGCCTACCCTTATGACCTTATCTAACTTTAATTACCTCTTTAAATATGCTGTCTCCAAATGTGGTCACTTTGGGGGTTAGGGCTTCAATGTAAGAATGGGGGGCAGCGTGGATACACATTTCAGCTTATAGCACACATCATAGTAAATGATATTCACTCTTGCCCTTCCTGTGCTCCTCCCACCCCCTGGCAACCCCTTGGTTTCCAGTTATTAAATCAAATGCATGTGTCCCTCTTGTCCTAGAGTCCTGCCTCACATGTAATCCGTTGACTGAGAGCCACAGTCCTGCATCATGCCAGACTCCCAATGGCCAGGGTCCTCTGTGCTCCTGCGAGCACCTCATGTTGTAGGGATGTCAGCCATCCTCTCTGCCACCCACCACTCAGCGCACCTGCCTGACCGGAGCCCGCGGCCAAGCTGAGTAGCAGTGCCCCTGTGGGAGATCTGCCCTCCCTGCCCTCCAACCAGTGTCACCTGGAATAACGGAGGCTGGTGGGCATGGATCCCACAGCTGCAGGTGTGCATCTTAGGTCCCCTCTGAGAGGCACGTGGTCAGTTACTTCATCATATGCATGGGAAAGGTTTGGGTCAACACTTTCCACAGTTACATTTGTAGTATTTCTAGAGATCAGCTATCATCTTGGGACCTGTGGTTCCTTCGGAGGGAGAAGAGTAGCAAACAGATGGATCTACCGTCCCTTCTGAGCTCAGCCTGCATTTGACCTCAATTTTCTACTATTTTCTGGCCGTGTTGAGAAAGATAGTTAAAGGCATTGAGCTGCATATATACTCATTTAAAGGATCGGGGAAAGTTGATTGGAAAGTTTAATGCATGTACAAAAGCCTGTAGAAAAGATAAGTGTGAAGGTTAAAGTCATTAAGATGACTGTGGGAAGTATTTGCTGTGTTGAAATGTTCGTTGAAGAAACGTGTATGGAAGAAATCTCACTGAAGCCGTGTTACCGTGAGCTCTGACATATGTCAGGCTGCTAAATCAGAACACCATCATCCTGTGAATGTGTTGTTTACAGTAAAGCTTGAAGTACAGAGCAGGCTAGAGGTGTCTAAGAGCTGTTTTGCCCTGCCAGTCATCTTCTGGTTCTCATAAATGAAGAGGCTCTGTGACTGATCTGGGGTCCCCTTCTCCCCTCCGACCCTGGTCCCCACCCTTTTCACAGTTCATTTCTAGACACAGTCTCAGGGGCCGCCCCAGAGACAGCTACCTGCCCCTGTGCTCATACGGCATCCAGGACACAGGCGAGGCCGCACCCCATGTTTATCAGGTGGGCAAGACCTCCAGGGCGTTCAGATAATCCATTTTTGAATCCCCAGGCCCAGAAGAACCAGTAGTTCTACAGCATAGTAAATAGGAAGATGCCTCGCTGATCTTCAAGAGAGACACCAAAACGAGTGGCCAAAAATTGTGCTTTTTCTGCTTTACGTTTTCGGGGCAATTATGTATTTCTTTAAACAATCTCACACTAAAGCTATAGCCATTTAAAAATGGCCACAGCTAGATGTGTATATTGTTCATTAGGGACTCACACAACAGAGGCATTGAATGAGATTTCTTCTTTTCTCTCCTTACATTCTCTTGCGTCGTTAAACTGAAGGCAAACTAGAAACGTCGTAACCCATGGTGATTTCTGTGGGCTTATTACTATCTTATGATGTGCCTCCAGACCATCCAAGGAGGCGAACAGGAGAAAAAGCTGCATGTTCTGACTTAAGAGGTTAGGTGGTCATCCCAAATCAGAAGAAAGCATCTGTAGTTCAGCTGTTGTTAAAATTCAAGCCGCCTTATTTACTTTATGGTGTGTCCATCGTGTAGGATAAAGTCGGCCAACTCTTTCAATGATACTGTGGTTAGGGTCTGTAATCAGTCACATACACCCTGATCTCTGCTTTATCTAAAGACCGACAGTATGTCCCATCCTCTACCCCAGTTAATCTGCTTTAGTATGTGGAGCGATCTGATTTGTCTCCAAGAAAACAGGGCAATGGAGCCCCTCTGATTCCTTTACTTTGAGTCCTTGCTGGTCTTGAAGCGACTCTCTACTCACATCAGTTATCAAGATATTCCCAGATTCTGGTGCACATTCTGATGACACTCGTTTCCATTCTGCACTACCTGGTGCTGGGTGGGAAGTAGAAACCAAGAGCCAGGAGCCAAGGGAGTGGCAGTGATGAAGGGCAGAGGGGTGGGGATGGGCCCCAGGCCTTATGTGTGCTGTCTCCCAGACATTACCCCTCGACATGCACACCAGGGCTCACTTCCTTGTGGCATGCAAAAGGGGCAGATTTGAAACTGCTTTATTGAAGGTTAAGAACAGAATCTTTAAATTCCAAAATCAGAATACAGTTTTCTAAAACTGCACTTTGAACATTCGAAAAGTAATAGAGGAAAAACATTCATGGAAGTATTTCTGGATGGAAATCTAATCCACTAAATTATAATGTCGTTCAAAAATTATGGCACCATCACCAACACAATTAAGTATTAATAATTGCTCTTTGTCCCAGCAAAGATTATAAAGCAGAAACTAACACACCGTTGTAAAGCAATTATACTCCAATAAAGAAGTTAAAATAATAATCATAATAATAATTGCTCTTTTATAACCAACTAACAATACATATGACTTAATTCTGATGCTGGGATTCCCAAACAGTGTCTTATAACTTGTATTTGTGTTTGTAAAACCAGGATAGAAATCTGACACAAGGATAACTAAGTTGAGTACCAGGAGTTGCAGGAGAAAAGCTTTTTGCTACTTTCCAGGGACTGTGCATTTGTTTAACCAGAATCTGTTTTAACACACGTAAAGGTGGGTGTACAGGGATGATAATTTACCCAGCATGAAATGTGAGTATATTGCAGAATTGTTATTCTCCAGAAACTCAGTGAGTACTTCTTCAAATAACTTTTGCAACTAGAAACACTGCCAACACAGAAGAAAAAGTTTAGACTGAGACCCAGATCCTGCTTTTCAATATCAATCCAGGAAGGTAACTTTATATGTATACTTAAGTTAATTATTATATAACCTTAGTAAGCAAAGATTCCTATTATCTATCCCCACGTTTACCCTAACGTGCAAGGCAAAAAAATATGTATAAATAATCAATAGGAGTGAAACTTGTGTTATGAACGCTAACACCATTGCTGAAAAATGAGACGTGGAAATGTTTTTCATGAAGTTGTGCCTTTGAGGAGCCTAGGAAATTTGTACTGTTTGCATCATTACCTAAGTAACATAGATACCCAGAGTAGCAATGAAACAGTTAAAAAAAAAAAAAAATCAATGAAAAAGAAAAAAAGGACATGCATGGAGAACCAAACCCAACAGCTGTAGTTTCCCCACAGTTATAAAGTGGCAAAGAAATAGACTAGAACTCTGGTCTCAAAAAAATAATAATTAAAATAACAATAATAATAATAATAAGGAGGAGGAGGAGGAGGAGAAGTTAATATCAGAAAGAATTGTTCAGTCAGGTACTCAGAAGTTTGAGAGTGAAATATTACAAACCAATGGTGGAAAGTTTATCACAGATTTATGCCAAAGTGGGATCATTGTCATTATACATAATCTAATTTCAAAGCACTGTGTCCTACATTATGTTTTCTAATTTTTAAGAAAACTTGATGAAGGAGGCAGATAAGGTGATACCCCTCCAGAAACTGAGACTTGGAATCAGTGACATAATGACATTCAAGCTAGGAACGTAAAAACCAACAGCCTTATGGAATAATAGAGCCAGAAAAGGCCTCCAGGTACCACGTGGTCATGCCTGATCCCTTTCAGCAGGATGATAGCTAATGCTCCCAAGAAAGTTGACAAGCAGTTGATGACAAATTCCCCTAGCCTTGTTCCAGGAAGGCCACTTATATGGTGCCCAAGGCAGAGCCTGGCTTTCGCTCACTTCTGTGTATTCTGTGTATCCAGCAAGTGGACCATTATGCCTTTGTTCCTGCTCCCTTCCCTCTCAGTCTCAAGTCAGTATCGTCAAGAGAATGTAATTGATTGCTCAAAACACTCCCCATGAAATAACTTACTAATGAGTCCGGGTCATCTTTAAGAAACCGTTCAAAAAACAGTTATCAGTTTATGATGCTGATAAAATGAATTATTTTTCTCTTAAGTAAGCGGTTTATGGGAGATGTTTCAAATAGGAAAGACAGAAAAAGCAGACAACTCCAGAACACATTTTTTAAGTAAAATGACAAACTAGGGAAAAAATAGTTTTCCAAAAGGAATTAAAGAGAAAACTGCCAAGCAGAGAGAATGTCAAATGATACTAAAAGAGGGCAAATGCGGTGAAGGAAACTATAACTGTGCAGCTGTGGGCGGAACCAGATTAGATGCTGACCTTTCACAAACACCTAAAGAACACAGCTCCCGAATAATAAATGTTGAGAGTAGCTGGAGGGGCCCCTGTGTGCCTGGGCTGGTGCCTCCTCGGCATGTGTGTGGCTGTCTGCTACCCAGACACAGAAGGCCAGGCCAGGGTTGGTGCCTCCAGCCCACGCTGGCAATGCCTCGTTTCACTGCAGTTTCTCATGACATATTTATTAACTATCTTTGATCTTTATAGTCTAAAACATCTGGGTTTTTTTTTTACATTTTTTTTTTATTGATTGACATGCCTCTTAAATCGCTTATTTATTTATTTATTTATTTATTTATTTATTTATTTATTTATTTATTTTTGGCTGTGTTGGGTCTTCGTTTCTGTGCGAGGGCTTTCTCCAGTTGCGGCAAGTGGGGGCCACTCTTCATCACGGTGCGCGGGCCTCTCACTATCGCGTCCTCTCTTGTTGCGGAGCACAGGCTCCAGTCGCGCAGGCTCAGTAATTGTGGCTCACGGGCCTAGTTGTTCCGCGGCATGTGGGATCTTCCCAGACCAGGGCTCGAACCCGTGTCCCCTGCATTGGCAGGCAGATTCTCAACCACTACGCCACCAGGGAAGCCCGAGGATGTATTTTATCATAATTTTAAAATGTGTTTTTAAAAATTACTCATGCTCATTCCCCCACCCCACTCATTTGTGAATGGGACTCTTTTGCTATCTTATACTGCTGATGTCATTTGTAATGTTCTCTAGACTCTGAAAACATAACATAAACAAATATGCTCGATAGACATAATAAATATGATTGCAAAATGACACCACCTGAGAGAAAGAGACACTTTTTCAACATCAAAGCATGTCTGTCCTTCCTCTGGTTCCAGTGTCATGCAACAGTCATAGTCTGATTAAACCAAGGTCAGTGGAGCAGATATTTAGGGAGAGGACTGTGGCAAAGAACCAAACAAGAAAAAGAAAAAATTACGTTAATCCACAGCATTGGAAAAATGAAAAGAATCAGGTAAAGTTATCAGTAGAAAAGCTTTGAGATAAATACAGAAGCAGGACACTTTATTAAATAGATTTTTTGAAACAGGGTGGAAGCAAGCGCCGTCATCAATAAAAGAAACCTGTGAGACGTATAAGATACACGAGTGAAGGGACTTCCCTGGTGGTCCAGTGGTTAAGACGGTGCCTTCCAGAGCAGGGGGTGCAGGTTCGATCCCTTGTCAGGGAGCTAAGATCCCACATGCCTCACGGCCAAAACCCAAAACATAAAACAGAAGCACTATTGTAACAAATTCAATGAAGACTTTAAAAATGGTCTACATCAAAAAAAAAAAAAAAAAAGATGAGTGAAATCAGATGAGAGAACGTGCATCAATATATTGAGGGGAAATGCAAGAAAATCGCATTTCCACAATAGAGGGAAAGACATGAACCAATGGAAATAATAATAATATATTTCTTCCCGGGCCAACACTAAACGCAAGTTGCAGAGCTGGCCTGTGGTGGAACTCGCAAGTTTTATTGGCAATATATGTGAGGAGACAAAAAGCAACATATGGAGGAATGCAAAAATATCCTCTCTAGAGACACTGCCTCTTCAGATGTCAAGAAAAACCTGGCTGAAGTGCAGCAAGAGTGGCACACTGCAAAGTTACAGATTCAAGGCCACCCACAGAACCAAACAGCAAGGCTTAGGCAACTTATTACTGAAATAGCCCCTTTCTTCTCTGCGTTCAGTGGAAGACTCTAGGGGACGAAGAGGGAGAACCTGGATCTCTCCACGGTGCTTAATGACCCCACCATTAATATGGAAGTTACAATGGAGAAGGGACTAACTCTGTGCCCAGTGAAGCCTCCCTGGTCCCATCACCCCAGGTGGGCTTGGCCTCTCGGGCAGCCTGGTGTCCTGTCCACTGCCCTGTTCCATGTGACAGTAGGGGTTACATCATTGTGTTGCATCTTTGCTACTTGACTCGATGCCTGATACACTGTAGATAAATAAAAGGTGTTTTGTTTTTTTTTTATAAAAGGTGTTTTTTAAATTAAAAATGATGACTAAATAGAAGCGTGAAGACATTGTCATTTGTACCCTGGTTCCACTGCTAATGAGCCCTGTGGCCTCCGTTAGGATATTTTAACTCTCTGTATTTCAGGGTCCTCATTGGTAAATTGGAGGTAGTAATATTTCCTACCTCAGAGATTTTTTTTTAAGGATTAAATGAATTAGAACAGGTAAAAGGTTTAGACCAGAGCCTATAAATAGCATACCTCAATAAATATTAGCTATTTCTCATATTATTTTCCCTAAGTGATTGCATAAACCTAGTAGCCGTCATAAATTTCGCTATACATAGAGAATAAGAAAAATTTTTAAGTACAAATTTAACCCACTAAAAAGTTCAGCATAATTTCCACCTAACAATAAAACCTCAATTGTCCATAAATTTTCGGCAGTATATCATATTGAACTGCAAAGATTTTTATGGTACCTAAGTAGTAAATGCTAGGATAATTTTAATGTGCTTTAAATAAGAAAACATTATAAAGTGCACCATATACTTCTTTTAGAATATGTGGGAGATAATTTTCTCTTTGCATTTCAGATTTACTGTTATGATCATAAATTATTCATTCCTCATCAAACACATTTTTATTAAGCATCTGTTATGTTTCAGGCATTGTTCTAGACACAAAGGAGGCAGTGATGCATTAAAGTCCCTGCTCTCATGGAGCTTGTGTTTCCATTAGAAAAAACAAACACACACACATACACACACATCATGTTATGGGGCAACAATTATCGTGAAGGAAAATGGTTCTGGAGGGCATAGCGTGAAGAAGATGGCTTATTTAGTGTAGCCAGGAGTGGGCTCTGATGCAATGACATTTGAGTAAAGAACCGAATGACGTGATGCTGCTCTCTGGGAATCGACTAGTTCAGGAAAGAGGACAGGTGATGCAAAGGCCCTGAGGTGGGAGCCTGTTTGGAGTGTTCACGGAGCAGCCTGGAGGCTGTATGACAGTGGGTAAGAGAAATTCAGGAAGGTAACTGGGAGCTGTAACATGGGTTTGGATTTTGCTCTAAGTAATAGGAAAAGATTGGAGGGATTTTATGCTGAGGAGTGAGATGTTTTATGTTTTACAAGTGCCCCTCTGGCTGCTGTCAATATAATGGATGGTAGGAGGCCCAAGATGGAAGAAGCAGACAACTCAGGAGACTGTTGTGTGAGTTGATCACGGCTTGGACTAAGATTCTGGACCTATTTGAAGTGGAGCTACAGGGACCTGCTGATGGGCTGGAGGTACTAAGGGTAATAGATGCTGGTGTAGATTCCGTGGGGCAAGATAAGTGTGATTTCCCACAACAGGTATGCATAGATTTGCTTTTTTGAAATGTCCTTTATGTCAGCTTGCTTTTGTTTTTGTTGTTGTCTGTTTTGGTTTGAACTTATTTCTATCCTTTTGTGAAAGAAATGAATCTGTGTGGTGAATTGGATTGTTTAACTGTAGTGGTGTGTGGAACTAGCAGTTCTAAATCTAATTTCAGCAGTGGGGGTCTTGGCCTCCCTGAGCCTCACCTTCTTTAATTATAAGGTAAGAAAAATTGCTGCCTCTGAGAATCTGTGTGACTCTCCTACCAGAAGGTATGGCAACTGTTGCTCTAAAGCCTAGTTTAAGTTCTTTCTTACTTTCTTTCTTTCTTTCTTTCTTTCTTTCTTCCTTCCTTCCTTCCTTCCTTTTCTTTCTCTCTCTTTCTCCCTCCCTCCCTTCCTTCCCTTCTTCCTTCCTTCCATCTTTCTTTTCTTCCTTCCTTTCTTTCTTTCTTTCTTTCTTTCTTTCTTTCCTTCCTTCTTTTCTCTTTCTTTCTCTCTCTTTCTTCCCTCCCTCCCCCTTCCTTCCTTCCTTCCTTCCTTCCCTCCCTCCCTCCCTCCCTCTTCCCTTTCTCTCCCTCTCTCTTTCTCTCTTTCTTTCTTCCTTTTTCTGCTCACCAAGGAATTTTAGAACTTTCAAACTTGATTAGCTTAGTTTCCATTGCGGTCAATAGTTATTCCAGCAACCCTGAGGTTCGAAAACACCTGCTATCTAGTATAGTGTTTTACTTTCCATATTTAAGAAGCATTTATTTTCAAATCAATTTCAGTATATCAGTCTTTGGTGTTTCTTCTCATACCAGCCTTCCTTAAAACTCTCCAGCCTGCCTTGTCTGCATACAAGGACTGGGAAAGTCAGCCAACAGAATGGTTAAAGCAGGATCTGTAGAGCCTGACCACATGGATTTCAAACCCAGCTCTGCCACTTACTAGCTGTGTGATCTTGAGCAAATTACTCAACCTCTGTATTCAGTTTGCTCATCTCTAAAAAGAAGGTAACAACAGTACTTCCCTCACAGGATTGAGGATCAAATGGATTCATGTCTGATAGGCACTTGGGGCATTGCCTGACACATGGACAAGCTGAATAGGACTTCTTGATAATTATCATTCCTTCACCCTGCTCAAATACTGTACCCTTCCTTTTAAAGAATTTGAAAAAGGCTTAATATTTAAAATCTCTGTGTCTCTTTCCAAGAATTCTTTTTAATGGTAAAATGATACCCATGCCCTGGAACTGTGATTTAAGACCGACTGTGAAATGTGCCTTTTAAAATACCATGAATTTTCAAATCAGAAAGAACTCAGTTAATCCCATCCTGCTTATTTATTGGCTCCATGTATTTGGGGAGATTCTGAGTTTCTAGTCCTACATCTGTCACATAAACATTAAAATATATACTTCTTGAGGTGGTTGTAAGGTTTAAAAGAGATAATGTATGTAAAGTGCTGGAAAATACATTACATTCTTTGCCCTTCACCCTTAGTCAAAACGTGCTTAATTTAAAGCAGCGTATGTAATATTTAACATGATGTCCACAAGATTCAGAAATGAAATGTGTCAGTGGACCACGCTTGGATGAGAGTTGCTTCTAAGAAAATGAGGCCATATATGGTGACTCATGTGGGCAATGGGGGACAGATGACGTCCCTGGGGGGTGGGCAGTGCCAGCACATGATCTCCGCAGAACCACTCTGTAGCCTCTCACCACCCTGAAACTACTGTGTTTTCGTTTGGTGTTTCCTCTGTCTCAATTTCAGAACATCTAGTACCAGTTGACTGAGGAGACAGAAAATTCCCCTATTCATTTCATGAGGAGTTTTTCACAGTTGTCTTTCTTTGTGTTTGGTGGTGTTTTTTTAATGTGGGCTTTGTATTCTAAAAGCACATTTAAGAAAGTCAGAGCTATACAATGTTGCCTTATTTCCTTTTCCATCACCTGTCACCCAGAGAGGTGGGTACAAGCAGTGTAGCTCCTGGACCAGGAGTCAGAATAAGGGACTTGGTCCCAAAACACTACGTAGTGGCCAGAGACTGTTGGAGGAGTTGGTTAATCTCTGCATTTTCTCAACTCTAAGTGGAAGATACTGAATCAGATGCTTCCTAAGCCTTCCTTCCATCTGTAATCCTTGGATTCCCCGTGAGCAATTTATTTGAAGGGTGAAATTGAGATGTGGTTACACCCCAGGTCCTGGATGCACCAGGAAGGGGCGCAGGAGGCTGCTGGTCTCTGAGGTTCACTCCTTCAACAAAGCCTTTTGGCATCAAGCGCTGTATAAATACCCTCTTGACCGACTTGAGGGAACAGATACACTATCAGAATACCTGAAGGAACCGTTTTTCTTTGTATATGAATTTTTAAAATATGTTGCTATTCCTGACTATGATGGTAAGCGTTCTGGCAATTTTAACAGATAGGAGCAGAAAAATGAGAAATCATCTTCCACAGTTTTGTCTCCAATATAGAAGGGGCATCAAAGAGATTATAGAACTGTTGAGAGTCCCAAGGAAGGGGATAATTTATCATTACAAAGTTAGCCTGGCAAATATCCATTCTCTGAAAATTAAGTCAGAAGTCCAGAAGCAAAGGTGAGGTCTGGAGGTGCCCTGACCTGGAGCAAAAGCCCACCTGTGGGATGGGGAGCGCTCTTTGCCAGCAGCATTCCGGAGACATAATTTACTAAGTACCGTGTGATTAAATCAGCAGTACAGATTGAAAGCAATATTTTTATATTTTATCAGGAATAAGCAGTAAGACTTTTTAAGTAACTAGACTTTTTTTTCCTCTTAGAAGCATCCTTCCCCCAAAGCAAATGGACGTTAGCATTCTTTATGTGATATGCTTTCTCCGTGTATTTACGGCGTTACGTTTCTGCCTCAGCTGTCATGCTCATTTTTTTGCTCATGACCTTTATGGAAATGAGGGAAAAAATTAACACTACCTGCTTGTGGTCTAGGACAGAATGTGTCACTTAACGTTTTATGGTAAAATCACTTAGAGAAAACTGCTGCGTGTGAATCTATGTGGTTCCTCCGTTGTAGTGCCAACCTCCTGATATCTGGAAGAAACTGCTTTTCCACGGGTTAGTTGCCAGCCAATTACCTTTTGCCCTATTCTTGTTCTTCGATTATAATTTTGTCAAACGGAGACAAAAGCTGCCACATCATGTGAAAAGCAAATGATTATTGGTGTCTGAGCTGCCTCTGAGGACATCTGGATTTCCATGGCTCCTTGTTCATCTTTGAATTATTTTTTTCCTTTGCAAAAATCCCTAGCATTTGTCTTCATTCTTGGACATTTAGAAACCCTCCACTGGATCTATTCCTTATTAGAGCATGCTAAGAGGGCACCCTGGCCTTCTTGAGCAACAGGGGCCCTGCCACTGGGTCCGTTGTGCAGGGCACAATTGCATAAGCTACAAAGCCTTGTGGCTTAATTCTCCCAGAGAGTTAGTGCAACTCTGCTTTCATATTGACCTGATTTGGGGTCCACCTTCCTTGTGCAACTGGGCTGGGACTGAGCCAGAATTAAATGACTCGGCCCCTCCCCTTGAAAGTGAAGCTTCTTCCTTGGATTGAGCTTATTACCTTGACTCTGTCCTCCTTCGGGATGAGATCTTTCTCAGCAGGCTCTTTGATTGCTCATGCAAAGACACCCAGGCCTGTCCTATCACTAGGATGAATATGGCCTATGCTCAAGATGGGGCCCCACAAGCCAGAGTTTAATGTCCATGGAAATCGAGAACTAGCCCCTGAGAGGAGAGGTTTCTCAAAATCCTTCAGGCATTGACTTCTCAGAGCCTCTTCTGGGGTCACAGTATCTTATGATCTACATCCCAGAGGAGGTCGAGACAAGACCCATCAAAGGAGGCTGATACACTTAGACTCAGGGTATTATTCATGGAGCGGCCTCTACCCCAAAATTTCTTGTTACCAACCGAGGAATTCCTATTCACTAACTAGAGAGAATTTTCTTTTAAATCCCGAAGGAGGGGAAGACCTTCTATGTGTGCTGTTCATGACTGAATTAAAAGACACCCTGGTGGGGTCCAGAGGCTCTGCCTTGTGATTACTTTTGGCATAAAACTGCCTCATTACCGAGTCCTCCTGGTACTTCTGTAGCTCAGTTTCCTTGGAAGGTGTCCAAATCAAAGCTACCTTTACACTAAATTCGTCTGTGCCCTGAATAGTGAGATTATCGGGTCCACCCACCTGCTCCTGCACTTCCTTCCTGCTCAATTTAAATAAACAGTGAGCTGTTTTTCTTTTTGACTAAGTGCCAGTCTATACAACAGCAGCAGGAGGATTGCTTTCTATCTATATGCAAATGGGCTGAATTTTCTCCAATCCTTGGGAAAAGACCCTTTTAACCAAATGACTTATACTTCTGTTTCTTCATGTATAAAATTAGTGGTTTGGGGGTAAATAACGTGAGTTTCCTTCCAGCTATATAATTCCACATCACAAACGCTGAGGAGGACAAGCTTTGCACACTCTCAAAAATTAAAGAAGAAACATAGTGCTACATGTTTAAATGCCCAGTAAATACCCAGCTGCCTACCATGATACTCTAGTTTTTTCTCAACTGGATATCAGCTTCTTCCTGTTCAACTTGCACCATAAACCTTTAAGCAACAAAAACACCCAGCCACTTAGCAATCCCTAAAGCATCCTAGACTTACCTGCTCCTGGCAGCCAAGTTCATATAGTCCCCACTAACCTGAATGCCCCTTACCCTTCGACTTCTGGAAATTCCCATTCCATCTTTAAAGACCTGCTCAAACGTCACCTCCTCTGTCAAGTCCTCCCCCTGGACTCTACCTCTCACTCTTGGCATAACAGGAGACTTTCTGTGTATACACAGCTCTTTACTCAGATCTATGGTCTGATGCTTGAAATACCATAGCAAAGCTTACTGTGTACATGGCTGCCTGCACCAAATAGGCTGAGATCTGGTCAGGTTTCACTTACCTTTCATGCTATCTAGCACTATGCCTGATGTGGAGCGAGTTCTCAGTGACACTCGTTGCATATAGCTTGAATACGATCCATTAGGGAAAGGTTCTTAAAATAATCTATTTAGGCTAAAGTTTAACATGTTGTGTATTTAAAGTCAGTGCTATAGGAAAAGCAAATGAAGATATGGGCAAGCTTTGGTTCCTGGCAAATTAGTTTGCTTTCATTACTTGGAGATGTTAGAGGCCATATCTGGTGAAGATTCAGGTGGTAGGGCTGGGGATCAAGGGAGAATTACCCTTTCACCTTAAATTGCCATTTTGATTTAACGTGTTTCCCTGCTAGCAATGTTTTGTCTAGCAATGATAAAATATAAATCACATGGAGCTCTCATGGGCCAACATGAAACTCGGCAGATCTTCAGTCTTCCTGGATTCTCCATGCCAGCTCATTCCTATGCCTTTTGTTTGAAAATGAACAGAGCTAGCTCTGCCTTTCTTCCCTTTTTTTTCCTATTCCTTCCTTCAATGAAGATGTTAAAGAATGAATCTTTTCTACATTTCTGTGGCCATTCAGCAAGCGACTGTCCAGCTCCCACTATGTTCTCTGCACCACACAAAACACAGGGAGAGAAATCAAAAGATGGTTTTTGGGTAGTGCTGTCCAAGAGAGTATTCTTTTTACTCAGGAAAAAATATTTATGTAACAACATTTCTTGACTTTCTTCTATGTGTGAAGGCACCACATGAGATAGAGATGAATAAAGACTGGTTCTCAAAGTCCTTAGAGTTTCAAACAGTAGTTTTCACATTTCAAGTCATGAAATCAACTTAGTAGATTCAGAAGAGCATTTTTATTTATTTAGGATAGCATAGAATAGAACGCATCAGAACAACTCCCACAAAGTGAGGATATTGTCACACGAAATTCATTCTCAGTAGAATGCGTATGTGTGTGCACTGAATCACAAGGTAGAATGTGTTTTTATTTCTGTAAAACACAGTTAAAAAAAGTTAGAAGCCCACTGATTCAGAAGAATCAATGAACATGTATATAAGTCACTGCAATTCAGGTTTTAAGAAATTGAAGATGAGAAGAAAAGTGGGAGTGAGAGGACTCTATGTCAAATTTATAAGCTTCAAGGATCTTAACTACCAAAACTGTGTCACGTTTGTGCCACTTTATAACTTCCTTCCTAGGACCAGTCAATTCTGTATTAAAGTGTTATCTCTAAGCATCCCATCATGCAGTATTGGAATTAGATGAACTAATTCTTTGAATGTCCTGCTTCAATTGTTAGTATTCATAACAAGTAGAAGGAGACTGATCGGAAGACCTCATATCTGTCTTCTGACTACTATTTATCATCTTTATTATATCAATAATACATAGTCACCATATTACATTGCAGTATTTAGAAAAATGACCTATAACCTCATCTCCCAGAGATAATCACTTTTAGTATTTTCCTCGAGGTCATTTTCTGTACATATCATATACTATACATTTATATAAGATCACTTTCTTGGATGTCTAAATGTTTTTGAGGAAAGCTCGTGTATTCAGTCTTCTTAAAGAAATAACCAACCATATCCCTAACACATCTTTTGCATCAACTGAAAAAAAAACCTTAAAGATTTTCAAGATAATCTTTAGAGTTTTATTTTCAAATTAAATGGAACAAATATGAGTGAACCCCCTATGTGCCAATCACTAGGAACACAGGTAGGTAAACATGTTCCTTCCCTTTAAAGGGTTTGTAATCTAGTAGGGGATAAGAAAAAGGTAAATCACCAGAAAACAAAGCAAAACAATGCGATAAGGCTCATTTGAAAAGTAAGTATTATGTGCAGAGGAGAAAATGAAGCATGTTTTCTGGGGGAGCGTCACAGGGAGCTTTCCAGAGGAGGTGACCTCGGTAGAATGAGTAGTGCTGCCGAGCTGGCAGGGAACCTACCCGATAAAAAGCCAATTCAAGAACCATTTCCAGGCATGATTCAAACACAGAACCAACTAAGAGGTAGCAAAATCTGGAACGGGTAGTGCATAAGGGGATTCATCTGACCACAAACCTGGGGACCTTCTCTTTCGAGTGACACAGGGATCAATCATGACTGGAGAGAAAGAAATGCAATTCTAGTTCACTCTAGCTCACTTCTTGGCTCTGCATTAGAGTCATAATAAAGGAAGTGTTCATTATTGGCTTTCAGCTTTTAGAGTCAACCTGAAAACAAAATAAAGAAAATGACGATAATGTAACAGATGTAGACATTATCAGTTTTGGCAACAGAAATACTAAAGATGTGGTCAGCAGAAGATGGAAAAGGGACAGAAAGAGGAAAGTTGGGCATAGCAATAATACCTCATCTTGCAAAGCCAGGGAAACAGATCAGAGTTGATGTTATAAGAATGCAGGGGTTAACTATTTAAACTGTGGAGGCCCCGCCATTATTGCTTTGAGTAAAAAATAAATAAAAGCATTTACAATAGGTATCATTGAGGGGAAAAGCCTACCATAAATATAATACCTTTAGTCGGAGCTATTTCAAAGATTCTGTAACTGTAGTACTAATTTCTCTTTAAGCTTATATTCCTGGAACGCTGAACTCACAGCATGATTTTATTTAGGAAACAGTAGTCTAATAGGAAATATATTACTGTAAGTGAAAAGGTAATTCTTACGATTGATGTCATAAATTTGTTTTTTTAATGTAGCCACATCTTTTTGACTTATGTGTTTTGATCGTTCTTCTAGCTGAAAGAGCAAATCAAAGTTGCAAACTCAAAAAAAAAAAAAAAAGAATCCTTTTCAATTCTAGGGACAAAGGTTAAAACTAGGTAAGAAGAGCCAGCTAGGATGAGGGGAATAAATCAGTCCTCCTTTATCTCACATTTGAATTCATGGAGCTCTGCGTATGTCCCCAGAAACCCATTTGTTTTCCCTGTGAAAATTGTATCAAAATACCCAGGAAATAATACCATGCATAGCCCATAAAGTCAGTGCAAAAGGACAGGTGCATATGTATACAATGATATATTCAGTGCAGAAAGAATGTACTCAGGCAGGGTTATTTAGAGGTCGGCTTCTTTTGAGTTGATGGAGATACATTGGTAGAGGAGAAGGAATTCAGTGCCATGTGTACACAGGCATGGATGGCATTTCGTGGATAGAACTGGCCACAGATTCCAGCCAATCACCTGGTATCACCTCTTGTTTTCACCAAGGGGAATATTAGCTTCATCCTGATGAAGCTAAGGTGACCAGTTCCGCAACCAACAAATCCACAAGTGAGAAATAAGAAGACTTAACAAAACATCAGGAAATGCAAGTTATTTTAGCCCTGTCTCTCTCAGCTATTTCAGAACCAAAATCTTATCCTCAGACCAAGAAAGGGTGTAGCTTTAGAGGAAGTATGCTTTTCTCCATTCTGTTGCCTAGCCAAGCATCTGAGCCTGGCACAGTGTTTGCTGAATGAAGCCATATCAAATCTTTCTCTCTCTTTTTTTTTTTTTAAACACGCAGAATATAAATATATTCCAATTGATAAAAATATAAGAAACCCTGTGATTATGTGATTCCTATTTCATTATTTTTCTTGCCTGGGGAGCTGAGATAGGAACCAGTCTGTCCTTAACACACTCCTCTGCTACAAGTGTGGGATCCAAATTTATTCCCACTATCCCCGGACAGAGCCCTCAGAGCTCCTTTTCACCTGAGAGCAGACCCTCTTAGGATTCCAGGAAGGAGCGCTGTGGATGTGTATGGAAATCAGAAACAAAAAGAAAGTTTCTTAAAGTGTAAGATGGATAGAGGGGTAGGGAATCTTTTTGAGCACATAGCATCATTTCCTGCTGTCAGAGATGCATAATAAATAGAGTTGTAAGAGAAGATAAGGAACACTTTTGCCTGGTGTTTCGTGGATCCCCCACTGAAATGCTAGCTAAACCATGGATGGAGAATCTGTCATGCCTCAGGGTGTGTGAAGCACTGGGGACACCTCTTGCTTTTCTTTCATTTCCATGCTTACCCTTTGAAGATCTGTTTAGAGCCAATAAATGATACCTTTGACACATCCTTAATGATAGCTCAGAAGAGCCAGAAAAATATCCAGGGGTCTAGATTTGCAAAATTAGGATGAAGTTGTCGAGGTCATCCAGCCCAGCCTCTTGTCTCCAGATAGTCCCGTCCCTGACATTGCCAATTATAGTTTTGAGATGAGAGGGACCCTGGAGAGGGAATCAGGTACAAGTCCTCACTGTTTCGCTCTCTTAGCCCTGCTCTCCTTAGAAAGTGGCAAACCCTGACAGACATTTGCAACCAATTAATTCCAGAGACTTAATGGCTCCATTATGTTATATGTTTTAGCTTATACTCCACAGAACACCACTGTGAAACACAGCAGTAAAAACTGTATGACTGTAGTGAATTTGAATTCCTGCAAAATATTTTTGCACTTAAGCACTTAACTACACAATTATGTAACGATTACTAGCCATTTCTCCTTTGCAGTTTCATCGATTTGCTGATTTTACTTGTTTATCTCAAGTCCCCAATCTCCTAAAGACGGAGTTGGGGTCTCCTTTTGATAATGTCTTATCTGTATCCGCTCAATGCAGCCTTTCTCTCTCTCTCTCTCTCTCTCTCTCCCCCTCCTCTTCCTCATTTGCTGAGTCTCTGTTAAGTGGTGCCTTGGCCCACACTGTGTAGTTACTATAAGTCTGAAACAGACTGGGTTCTACTCTCGAGTTTACAGTGTCATCGAGAAGATACATTGCGTGCAGAGGTAACAATACTAAAAGGTAGAAATGATAAAATGGCAACATTCTGTGGAATTTTAAAGAACAGAGAGAATACTTCAGGATACAGGACTCAAAGAAGGCTGGTTAAGCAAGTGATATTTGGATTGAGTCCTAAAGACCAGGACATGCAAAATGACATGTAAAAATGGGACAGAGTGTGCTAAGAGGTGGATAAACAATGAGGTAGGAAATTTCCAGGAGTATTAGGTACGTGAGAAGCAGTTTCTTTTGACTAAAAAATGGGGTCTATTAATGGAAGGGTAGTTTAAAGTCAGACAATAGTAGGCAACAGAGCTTCAGCTTGATTCTAGATTGTGGGAACCAGGGAAGGTGTTTAGGCAGAAGGAATAGATTTGATCAGAAACAGATGTTTGTGGTTAAAGATTCCAAGCTACACAAGTACCATCTGTTTTCATGCAGTGTGGGATAACACTGCAACATATCCCACGATATAGGGATCGTGTTGGCTGTCACTGGAACAGAACACATGGGAGACACATTCCTTTTTTCACTGCTCCTCTTAACATTTGTGAACTCTTTAAAATTGCCACGCCCCTTCTGTATGAAACTGATCTCATTTGTTCCTTACCACGAGCCTATGAAGTTTTATCCCATTGTATAGGTGAAGAGAAGCGCACTCAAGGAGGTTGGGTGATTTGTCATCTGGGCACATAGCTAGTTAGTAACTAAGTGAACACTGGAATCTTCTTCCTCCAGATCCAGGGAACTTCTCATCGTATGCCGGGCCGCCCCCCACATAGTTCTTATGTACTGTTAACCACAAGCCCTGTAAAATACTATGGGTCCTTTTATGGGTGAAACATTGTAATAAATAAAGAGAGCTCTTATTGCAGACATTTGAAAGGATTTTCTGGGAAACTGACATTTCTAAAAAATGCAGCTAGTTTTTTTTATATATTCAGAGAAGAATCAAGAAGGTTCAAATTAGACTAAGGAAGATGTCAAGCAAAGTGTCATATCATCTAGAAAATTAAAGCTTGGATGAGGACCTATTTTCTAAGAGGAGGAGTAAAAAGAAGGGAGCGTTATATTCATCCTTGAAAATATAGGATGCGTAATAAATATCCCTTCCCTCTGATCACCCTTCAGGCCATTTTCAAAACACCTGATCCTCCAAATAACCCCATAAGAAAGGCATGGTAGATGTTATTATGCCCCATTTGGTAAATAAGAACATCAAGGCTAATTAATTTGCCCCAGATCATGCTAGTAAATAATTGTGCTTGTAGATCGTGTGGCTCTTAATTCAAAGCCACTTTCACTGCCCTTAGATCTGACACACGACTGAAGAAGTTTTTGTTTTTTTGTGTTTTTTTAATTTATTTTTGGCTGCATTGGGTCTTCATTGCTGCACACAGGCTTTCTCTAGTTGTGGCGAGCGGGGGCTACTCTTCGTTGCGAAGGGCAGGCTTCTCATTGCGGTGGCTTCTCTTGTTGTGGAGCATGGGCTCTAGGCGCACGGGCTTCAGTAGTTGCAGCACACGGGCCCTAGAGTGCACAGGCTTCAGTAGTTGCGGCACATGGGCTCAGTAGTTGCGGTGTGCGGACTAAGTAGTTGTGGCTCCCGGGCTCTAGAGTGCAGACTCAGTAGTTGTGGTGCACAGGCTCAGCTGCTCCGCGGGATGTGGGATCTTCCCGGACCAGGGATCAAACCCGTGTCCCCTGCACTGGCAGGCAGATTCTTAACCACTGTACCACCAGGGAAGTCTTAAAGATGTTTTGAGATGATTAAATAATAAAGAGCTATCAGCTGTACATTGTTTGGGAAATATCATTTATTCCAGTGGTTCCGCATGCCAGTCAACCACATCTTTTAGGTTTTTCTGGGACAGTTCGTTTGGCCTTTGGAAAGTGCTGTCCAAGTCAGAACAGGATACTTGGGAGCAACATTACCATTTTTTTCCCTCGCTATTTAAATGCTGTAAAACATTCAGGGTCAGCAATCAGAACCTCCTGAGGGTCCAGTTATTCATATGTATCCTCTGAACAGAGAGGCACGGGTGAAGTGTCTCACAAAGGGGTTAGCAAGTGCCATAAATGCCTTGAGAGGTTCGATATTAAATTCAGTGGGGGGGTGTGAGCAGTCCTTCCGCAGAGCCCACCAGAACTGGAAGAGGAGAAGTAAAAAGAGACAAAAGGAGGTGACATGGGCTCTCCTCCCAGCACTCAAGGAAGAATGTCAGTTCCTGGCGCAGAGTGCAATCCAGCCTTGGCCTCAGTTTTTAAGTCATTAATGAAATTGTTACATGTTTTATTTATTTTTAATTTGGACAATAGTGCAGGAATACATTCTTACTCCAAAAACCTCAAACAGGAAAGAGGGAACTAATATCTCCCTTGACCAGCACTCAGTCTCACCCTCCTCCCCAGATGTAACCACACTCTTCAATTTTGGGTATCCATCCAGTTGTCTATAAATGTACCTTAATGTGTGCATTCAGAAATACATGGGTTTGTTTTGGTTGTGGTCTTTTTTTTTTTCTTTTTGGCATCCCGTTAAAGATATTAAGAAGTCAGTTACCTTAGGACACTGTGTAAATTAAAGAATTCACCCCATTAACCTGTTCTCTATGCCTCATAACTCATTCGAGAGACCATCACTGTCTGGCAGCCCTTGGACACTTGACAGGGCATTGATTTCCTATTCTTCTTTTTTTATAAATTTATTTATTTATTTATTTATTTATTTATTTATGGCTGTGTTGGGTCTTCGTTTCTGTGCGAGGGCTTTCTCTAGTTGCGGCAAGCGGGGGCCACTCTTCATTGCGGTGCGCGAGCCTTTCATTGTCGCGGCCTCTCTTGTTGTGGGGCACAGGCTCTAGACGCGCAGGCTCAGTAGTTGTGGCTCATGGGCCCAGTTGCTCCGCGGCATGTGGGATCTTCCCAGACCAAGGCTCGAACCCGTGTCCCCTGCATTGGCAGGCAGATTCTCAACCACCACGCCACCAGGGAAGCCCCTGATTTCCTATTCTTAATCATGTCCAAAGAAACAATCTGGTCTGCAGTTCCAGCTGAACTCCTGACAAACTGATATTTGGAGGAAAGTGACAGATAATACACAAAAGAATATTCTGTAAAGAAGCAAATAGCAGTATCAAAATGTAGTCTTCTGGCCTGAAGAAAAAGGCGTGGGCAGCAGAAGTGGACACCATTCATCTGTGGCAGGATGTTAGATTTTGAATTATTACTCATCAAGTACAGACCGTTATCCTGGGGTAAACAGAAAACATTTTAAAGATCCGATTTTAAAAGTCACACCAAACAAAATCTATTTGGACAATAGAAATCTCATTTTTGCATTTGTATGTTCCTTCCATAATTCAAATAACATCAGTTAGAATAAGAAAGAGAGTTACCATGGTGTTTTCTCTTCAAAACTTTCAGGATTACTTCCATTTGTAGTATGCTGTTCAGAAATTGAGCACAGTCACTGTTTGTTCCATTTCTCTGTGATTAATATTCATTGCTGTCACTCTGGCATATGAAGTGATTGTCCCTTGATTCATGGTGCACGTGTGGGCAGCAGCAGACATGGAGAAAGCATCATAATTTTAGGCCATTTACAAAGGTCCAGCTATCAGAACAGATTGCTCAGAGGTCATCCACCTACATTGTACTTCAAGACACCCTGCCTCTCTGTCTGCTGTGAAACTGACCTGAGGCGTCTTCTTCAGTAATGAGCAAAGATTAAGTGAGAACATCTAGTATTGCCTTTCACTGATCCTTAAAGATTGAGAAATGACTTCAGATATGATAAAGCTCTGTACACTTAACTCTGAATTTTCTTGTGGAATCAGCCTCTTGTTGAATGATAACAGTGTAGTATGTGTTAGATATTGGCCCTTGGGGGGGCAATTTGCTTGAACTTTCAACGTGAGCCTTGAGCTACTATGCTCTAGAGGTGAATTTAGAAGAAATGTGGGATTTGGTGGGACATGTCTGAACCTGATGTTGCATTTTGGTAAAACAGAATTAGGTTCATTTCCGATGTTCTGTTGGGATTCACTGTAGAATTTTATTGTGTGCATATTCACAAACTCCCAGCTGTCTCAAAGGGGGAAAATAGGAAGTAAAACTCTATTATTTGTTGAACTGCTATTTTTCATTAGGGCCCACAGGGCCCCATATTTTTCCACTACAAGAGATTTTCCATGTGGTTAGAAACCTGAAAGGCTATGGGACTTGGTATTCTGAATCCATTGACAATTAAGGTAGAAAATGAATCCCAAGAGTCAGACGGCCAAGGCCCCGGGAGCTAACTAGACTTACTTCGTTTTCCAGTTAGAGTCATGAGTAGTGTGTGACTCCTGGCA
Source organism: Balaenoptera ricei (assembly GCF_028023285.1). Taxonomy (NCBI): domain Eukaryota; kingdom Metazoa; phylum Chordata; class Mammalia; order Artiodactyla; family Balaenopteridae; genus Balaenoptera; species Balaenoptera ricei. The sequence continues at coordinate 114,929,807 of NC_082654.1, forward strand.
TAACTGGCTTTTTATTTTTGTCTCCAATGGGAAGATGGCCCCAAAGGATAGCCTCAAAAGCCACAGAAAGTTGTCTCTATCTCCAGTGGCTGAAAACTGGAAGTAAACAGGGTAAGATGAGGAGAGAAATTGTGCAAAATAGAATTATAGAATTGTGCAAAATAGAATTATAGAATTGTGCAAAATAGAATTATAGAACAATAATACTTTGCATCTGGAAGGAAACTTGGAGTTCATTTATTCCAGAGGATTCTTAGCTGTTGGTCCTGTGTAGTTTGAAAATCTCCTTCAGGTGAGGGTGAAATGGGCTGCCCCTAATTTTACTAGTGAGATTCAAAGATATTGAAAGATTTATTTAAGGTTATCCAACTTATAACAAAACTAAAATTTGAATCCATGCCATCCATCTCCAAGCCCTATGATTATTGCGTATCATAGAATTATAATATTTTACCTTTAAATCCCATTTTTTTCTTCTTCTTCCTTATTGATAATGGGTGGGGAGAGCTGGAAGGAGAAAAGAAGGGAAGGGGAGGGAAGGAATGATAAACACAGGAGAAGAGTACAGAACTATATAGGCATCTTTTTTGCCCCAGATGTTTTATCACTTTGAGGTATTAGGAATCCAGGCATCTTCATAAAATCCCAAAGTTAGATGGATCATCTAGGCTACCCCAACACACACACACGCTTTAAACATAAAGTATAGCAGGAGATTTGAAAAATGTTAGAATATTATCACCATATCTCAAAACTCTTGGGTTTCCATTCCCATGGCCACCGTGAGGGATTCAGATCTTTGTCATCCCTCACCCAGACTACCTCATCAGACTCCTAGATGGTCTTCCTGCCTCTAGAACCTCCATTGTTTTGACCCTCCTTTAAATCAGAGCCTAAAGTTTTGTGGTGATCATCTCATTCCTCTCTTCCAGAAACTTCAGTAGATAAGATCCCACCACTTACTGAATAAGGACAAAACCTCTTATGTGGCTTTCTTGTCCCAAGTTGCTTTTGTTGCCTTTTACCCTTTTTACTTCTTACTTTCCAGGTAATATAAATTTGTGGCCCCAAACAAGGACTGTGCTTTGATGACTTGGTGGCTTTGCTCATATTAATCCTTCTGCCCATAAACACATCATCATTGTACTCTTTACCTCCATTTACCAAACTTTTGCCCATCCTTCAAAACTTAGCACAACTGTGGAATGTGATATTCACTTCCTTTAATCATTCTATAACAGTGCCTTTGTAGCACCCAGGGACCCATGCTGACTTATGTTACAGCTATTGATAGATATTTCTTACCTACTCTATTAGAAATTCTGTTGCATTCTCATTTTTCTTGGCATTCCTCTGAGGCCTTATCATTTGCCTTGATATAGCGGATTAGCTGGAGGCATGAATGATTCAGCAATGGTCGTATATAGACAAAGGCAGAAATCCAGCAGAAGATTTAGTTATCAATAAAAGAGCAAGAGTTTCCTGTACTAAAATTTAGGTTAACCCAGTACCCTTAGCATTTCCACATGTTACCAGCTAAAAAAACTAATTTTCTACATAAAAGTACTGGGTCCCAAAAAAAAAAAGGGGGAAAGAAATGGATAAATTTTTAAAAACAAGGACCTAAAGATGCTAGTTTTAGTTTCCCTTTCAACCAATAATGGACAGGTAATTTATGTCTAGAGGAGATTATTTGCCGACTTTTTTTCTGAAATTATATTTTTTTCACTAAGGCTTCAGGAGGAAAAAAATGTAAGTTTCTACACTTAGAATCAAAAATCAAAGTTTAGGAGATTTGATGTATCAGTGAGCTCAGTATGAGTCATTGATGTAAGGCACTATTATTTTCTATGGCAAATGTGATCCCAGACTATAGGAAAAGAAATGCAGTCAGTATCTAGAATAAAGGAGGTGATAGTAAATCCCCTCTCCAAATGGATCCAACCACACCTGTTCACTTTGAAATTACGTTTAAGATGAAACATGATTCCTTCAACCCTAGGAAGTAGCACTGGGGCCAGTAGATGACATTTTAACTCAAATTCAGGGAAAATTCCCTGGGAATAAGAACCATATGATGATGAAATGAGTAGCTCTTGCTAATATTTGCGGTTAACGATAGAGCAGACTCTGATTTGTTATTCCATTCAGTCCTTCCCACCAGTAGATTCTATTATTATCAAGCCCATTTTACCAGTAAGAATATTTAGATACGAAGAGACTAAGTAATTTATCCTAGGTTACTTGATGAGTAAGTGGCAGAGCAGGTAATTTACCCCCATGCATTTGACTTTAAAGCCCAGGTTCTTAACCAAGACACTGATACCCTTTTGGTAATTGAAGGTGGAGGAGGGAGAGGGGTAGGATAAAGATGGCCTGAGAAAGTTGTAGAAGGAATGCAATGCAAACAAAGGGAAGGGGCTTGTAGTAGATGTCATAAAAATTGTTACCAACCCCCAGATTCAGGGGAGATTTAATCTGCCTCCAAAGGATGTGCTCTTTGAAAGGTAGAAGGTCACAGATGGGCTAAATGGCATGGTATCAGCAGAAAAGAGCTTATAGCCAGTTCACAATGAGTTTTCCCTTAAGCTTCACTTAGTCACAGCATAAAGAAGCTACATAATGCCTGTGAAAGAGCCAATGAATAAGGAGATACTAGGAAACTGTAGGAAGTGCTTCCTCAATGAGGGGATGAGTGAGGAAAAGAGATGGTATAAACAAGATGTAGCAAACTGGCAGCCCCTGGGCCAAATCAGGAATTAGACCCACAGATTTTTTTTTTTTTTTTTTTTTAGCTGATTTTGACTCTGCTAATTTGGGGGAGGGAGGGGTGTGTTTTAGGTCTGTTTGTGTTTGCTTTTCAAATAATTAGTTGCCAATATCTTAAAATCAGAATGTTTACATACATGCTTTTCTTGAAAAGTCAAATCTGGCATTGCTGGACCTGAGTCCTTGCTTCCAGAAGGTTCCTACCATACACTATGGTCTTAGACCTTGTCTGCTTCACTCAGTATATGGTCTGCTCAGCTCTTGTAGTCATTTCAGCATGGTCCCACCATTTATTCCAACTTTAAGAATACTTTTTAAGTTGCTGGAGTTCACTAAGTGAATAAAGCATCATTTTGTTTCTGAAACAGTTTTGCATAAAGAGGCATTAAAGAAAAAAAAAACCTTCAGTAAATCTAAAGAACAACAACAACAAAACAGTTCAAAGCTTAGGCCTTGCATGTCAAATTATAGCTTCTGACCTATTGTACAGATACATGCTAAACACATGTCAAGAGTGGACACATATATCACTGTAAACTGTATACAGTCAAATGGGCCCTTGCTTACTCTGGTTAATCTTCCTTTATTTTTGCTTTTCTAAAGAAGGATCACTTTTAAGCATTGCCTTTATGAAAATGGATTTTAAATTTGTATTGATTTTACAGAATGAAGGTTTGGTAGAGAGTGATTTGTCAACAGAGGGATAGGTGGGAACATTTTTTAAGTGCATACTAATAAAATTTTAACTGCTAAAAAAGAAAATGTATCAACACACTTATCTCAGGTTCAGCGATTTTGAAATTAATCTTACAGCTTTTTTTAAAAAGCTGTGGTTGAATAGATGTTTTTGAGGACAGGGCTCTTGCTGTTGTAATAAATCTGTGCTTTGTTTCCTTGTAAATTTTCTTTCTGACAGAGACAGCAGTGTCAATGTCATTTTTAAAGTAAATTTCAGAAAATGCTTTCTCTTGAAAGGCCTATAACAAAAATTATATTCTTGGGACTACTATAGTTATTGGCTATTTGAGACTTGAACATTTATCTAGACATAAAGGAAAAATTATTACTCCTAGTAGATATCTAGTGATTTTTTTTGTTATAACACAAGAAAAATCCAACAGACTGTATCTAAATTCAGTAAAACTAATTGCCTCCATTTCACATAAGGAAAGGAGTCTCAGTCTAGTGCACCAATGGACAACACAATGAAATATACTCCAGACGTGCCAGCTTGGCCAAGATCTGAGAAAAAACTGAGAGACAGGTCTTCCCAAGCAGCAAGTTAGCAAAAGGCTGAGTGATATGGACAATTCATGACGAATACTAATTCAGAGGAACAGCAACACAGAACAGCATTTCCCAAAGTGTACTGTGTGGAAGGGATACTAATAACCCAGGATATTAATAGGTATTATTCCAACAATTAAAAAAGCTGTGGTCATATAAGTTTGGGAAACAGTGAGTTAATGAAGTCAAGCGTTTTCTTTTATTACAGGATTCTCTGAGTTCTTATAGTTATTGTGTTAATATGAATGGTGAATTCCCAGGAAAGATATGTGGCATACAGTAATTCTTAAAAGAAATCCAGTTTGTATAGAACATCTCTTTGGATGAGTACTCCATATACTATATCTTATATATTGATTAGGAATAAGTCCAGCTGCAGGAGACAGGATACTAAGCTTCAGTAATAGTGACTTGTTTCTCTTACATGTAAAAGAAGTTTAGGAGCCAGGACAGGACTCACAGGGCTCCATGTTTATAGAGTCCTCAAACTCCCTCCAGTGTTCTGTTCTATCTACATTTTTATGGTCAAAGATGGCTGCTGTAGCTCCACCCATCACATCCATATTTCAAAAATAAGATGAAAGTGAGGGTGATATCCCACCTCTCTTTTAAGGAGATTTTCTGGAAGTGCAGCCAACATTTTCTTTTATTTCTCAATGAACAAGACTTAGTCCTGACTGCCAGGGAGATTGGAAATGTAGTCTTTTAGCTAAGTGGTTAAATGCATGACTAAAAGTGGAGAATCTGTTTAGTTCAGAGAGAAAAGGAGGATGGGTATAGCATAGGCTATTAGAATATGCCATGCCTCAGAAATCACCAAAATAGATAAAATAATACATAACATAAATATTTATCTTTGATTTAGATACATTTAAAGGTTATTTACAAAGGCTTTAATGTTTTTACCAGTATGAATTTTTTAAGCCCATAACCAAAAAGAAATAGATGTAATGTTGAACTACATGGGAAAAATAAGTAAATGAAAAATAACTACATGGATTCATGATAGTGGGAAGCTGATCTCATTATTTGAAATATATAGGAGATAACCACCATTTAACCCAGTCTTCACCCTCATATTAAAATATCTTTTTGTTAAGATTTTTATGCATAAATTTGCCTAATTGTAATAGATATATCCACCCATCCATGGCAAGGGAGACATTGTCTAAATTCAGAATTTTTTCATACCGTCCAATAAAATTCGCTCTGACTCAGCTAAGCGATAAATCACTATTACAGATGCTTTAAAAAGGAGTAGGAAGAGTTGTGGTCAATGTTTCTGTCATTCAAAGTTATTCTCAAAATTATCCTAGTTGGCTCAGTCATTTGTTCTGCTAGGTTCAAACCCATATCAAATCACACTATGCTTTATTTATCAATAGTTTCCAAACATCCTGTTGTTGCAGTTGATTTTATATGATTTTAATGATTCTCTCAAAAAATTAGAGAAAATTGTTACAGTTTACTGACTGCTAGGTATTGTGTTAAGTGGTCTATATACATTGTCACTTTATCCTCATAATATCTTATCTCCATTTTTCAAATGGAAACTGAGGCGCAAGGAGGTTAAATAACCTAATGTCCACATTTAGGAAGCAGCAGTTGCAAGCTTTTTGGTCTTAGTTTCTGAACTCTATGCTATATTTCTCCAACTTGGAAAGAGACTATTAATCCTTTCAGAAGTGTTTATTATATCTATTTGAATTGATTTCTGCAAGGGCATCTCAATATACCATGTTCATGTATAATAGAACAACACATGCCTATTGTTTATTATCAAGAATAATAAACCTTAACTCATTAAACTGTGGTATTAATGTGCCATGGTGTTTACACAGCATGCACAGGAATACAATTCTGAACATTCTTGGTCCTATTAGATTGAAAATAATTTGATCATCTGCAAATAAATTTCACCAAACCATCATTACAGTATAGAGTTTTCAAAATAAATGATTCCATTTTCACCATGGAGTCTTTGAGACTTAGTCCTTATGGATAAACTTTAAAGCATTTTAAGAAAAGGGACAGAATGGTGGTTTCAGCTGATTATATAAAAAAGTGATGATGGATAAGTAGTCTTTTAAAAATCAACATCTGTTGCCTATGTATCTTCTAGTCATATTTGCTTAGTTTACACTTCAGGCAAAATCTGGGCTGTTTTTAGCAAAGCCAACACATCAATGGAGGAAGGCGCTGAATACCATTCTGATTTTGCATATTTGCTTCCCTGTCCCAGGAGTCTTTATTACTGATGATGATTCAAGTATCATTGCAGCACAAAGATAAGACCAACAGCTACATTCTTCCATCTACAGACATTTCCTATTATAGGTGCAGTGCATGCCTGGGGGTTGAGTTTAAAACAAACCTAAAATCCAGTCTATATAGGAGTTGTTGACTTAATCTCTTTAAATACTAGAAAGACTGTCATATGAAATGATAAAACTTACAAGAAACAAAACACAGATACTTATTGTGCAGCAAAATACAAAGAGACCCTAATAAAATAGTTTTACATTCTTCCCATATTCTAAGGTGGTAGTTAAAAGCAGAAACTTTTTTAAAATTAATTTTTATTGGAGTATAGTTGATTTACAGTGTTGTATTAGTTTCTGCTGTACAGAAGAGTGAATCAGTTATACCTATATATACAGCCATTCTTTTTTAGATTCTATTCCCATATAAGTCATTACAGAGTATTGAATAGAGTTCCTGTGCTATACAGTAGGTTCTTATTAGTTATCTATTTTATATATAGTAGGATATATGTGTCAATCCCAATCTCCCAATTTATCCCTCCCCCCACCTTTCCCCCTTGGTAACCGTAAGTTTGTTTTCTACATCTGTGACTCTATTTCTGTTTTGTAAATAGGTTCATTTGTACCAATTTTATTAGATTCTGCATATAAGCTATATTATATGATATTTGTCTTTCTCTGTCTGACTTAATTCACTTAGTATGATAATCTCTAGGTCCATCCATGTCGCTGCAGATGGTATTATTTCATTCTTTTTTATGGCTGAGTAATATTCCATTGTATGTATGTACCACATCTTCTTATCCATTCCTCTGTCAATGGACATTTAGGTTGCTTCCATATCCTGACTATTGTAAATAGAAAGCACAAACTTTCGATGTAGGTTGATCTTGATTTGTTCAAAGAAGCACCATTCTTTCACTAGCTGTGTGACTTTGTTGATTAACCCTCTTGTTTCCTCAGTTTCTTCATCTATAAAATGAGATGATAATGATACTTGCCTCATGGGGTTTTTCTAAGAAATAAGAGAGTTAACATAGGTAAAGTTCTTTGAAAGTGACCAGTAAACGTTAGCTATTCTTGTTAATATTAGTAATGGGTGTAATTGGTATCTTCAGCTCATGAATCCTGGTTTTCTTACTGAAATGTATCTGCTCCCTTTTTGACACTTGGCATACACTTTTAATACAAATATGTCCAAATTCCTGGGAAAATACTTAAGAAATATATAATCTTTTCAAAACTTTGACATCATTTGCTGGGAAATACGTTATAACCAGCCATCTATGGAGAGTAAGTTTCCAATTATGGGACATGCCGGCTTCTATTTGCTGTATGTTCTCATTGGTAAGAGATAAAATGGTATCTACCCAATACAGGAGAGTAAGTGGTCCGATCATCCCACATATTTATGTCAAGCAGAAGAAAAATGACTTCTCTCTTTCCCAAACTATGGGCTTCCATGACACATGTGGCATTCTTGGATCTGTTACAGACCCTAAGATTCAGCTCCTATATCCCAAAGAAAATAGTCAAGTTCTGGGAAAAGTGAGTAAAACCAAGGCTGGTCTGGCTCAGGAAAAAACAATATTGTTGAGGAAAACCCACTGTTATTACTTTCTAGTGAAAAACATAAAATGAACTGAATGATTGAAAAAGTGTAATTCGTTTTGAAGAGTAATGGTTACCTAGCAAATTTAATCATTGATCTCAGAAATTAACTAAAATTTGAAGAACACAATCTAGAACCTTTAATCCTTCATTAAGAAACAATTTGCTACTTTAGTTGGAATGTGTATCACTCTGAAATATCAAGGAAATTCAAAGAAAAAATAATTTCCATCTTTTTTATTTCAGAAGAACCATATATCTTTGCTAAATTATTGCAAATACAAGCAAAGCATTTTTATCTTCCAGTATTACGTAGCAAGATCAGGCAGAACCACAGAAAGGCACGTTTTTAAGCCTCTTACTTACCCCTCACTCGTTGAGAAGAAGCTATTTCATATAATACAATTGTCTAACAAATGAAATTTAGGTATAAAAGAATCCAAATTTGATTTCAACCATGTATGATAAAAAAAAAACTTTCCTGAAACATATTAAAGACCCACAGCCCTTTTCAGATAGGAAATAAATAGCAAAATTTGACACCTTAGGAACCCAGGATTGTCATAATATAGATATGGAAGAAGCACGTGCTGCTCTCAGCAGTGGCCTAGGACTTAATTTATAGGAACTCTTGCTGTCACCTGCTTACCTATTGACTATTTGCTTGTTTCCATAAAACTAGCCTAGTAAAGGTACAGTTGCCTTACCTCTAGGGATGAGTCTATATAAAATTATTTGAGAAATGAAAGGCTTTCTCCAAATGACTTTCCTACCATCTAGTAGACATTGGCTTCTCAAAGTGACCAGCAACATCAACATCACTTGGGAACTTGGTAGAACTGAGGAATCTCAAGTTCAGCCCCAACCTCATGGAAGCGGTCTATATTTGACAAAATCCCTGTAGGCACACTAAAGTTTTGAGAAGTGCTGATTTAGATAATCTGGTTCATTATCACCCTTAACTTAGCAGAAACATGAGACAACAACTCTAATTCAACTCCAATTAACTGGTCCATTCTTATTTACAGTGAGTTTGTTGAAGGTCTGTGAAGGAAGTTTCTCCCTCACCAAGTCAAGGAATCACGCTAGGGTATTTTGGAAAAGGCTTTTTTTTGGCTGCATTGGGTATTCGTTGCTGTGCGTGGGCTTTCTCTAGTTGGGGTGAGCAGGCTTACTCTTCCTTGCGGTGGGTGGGCTTCTGATTGTAGTGGCTTCTCTTGTTGCGGAACACGGGCTCTAGGCACGCAGGCTTCAGTAGTTGCAGCATGCAGGCTCAGCAGTTGTGGCTCACGGGCTCTAGAACGCAGGCTCAGTAGTTGTGGCGCACGGGCTTGGTTGCTCCGCGGCATGTGGGATCTTCCCGGACGAGGGCTCGAACCCGTGTCCCCTGCATTGGCAGGTGGATTCTTAACCACTGCGCCACCAGGGAAGCCCTGGAAAAGGCTTATTTTTAAAAGCTATGTTTGTTTCATAAAAGAGACATGGAGGAAAATGGGACAGTCTGACAAAACTGAAAAAGCAATTAATTAGACACTGCCCATCATACATTAACTGTAATGTGAACTTGGTCTAGTCATTATAACTCTGAGCCCGTTTCCGCCTCTGAAAATTTCTCAAGTCCCTTTCAATATAATGATCGTGCACTTGCACAAGTATACCAACAGGCATATTTTTCAAGTCTTCAATTATATTCTTTGTATAGGATTTCAGATACAAGCACTACTATGTCCTTCCAGAGAGGGAGTTTTTCATTTGTAACAAAGATCATGAAGTCATGGATAGCGGCTAAGACTAGAATCCAGGTCTCTTGATTCAGCATTCAGACCTACATTATCAATAAATTCTTCAGGAAATTATGTGTAAATGAAAAAGGTGCCCATACTCTTGGATTATGAGCAACCGATCTAAAAGGTTTCAGTTGCCCATATTTTATCAATTTTTCATATACTCTAGAATTAGTCAGCAAATACTTTGAATTCATGACATGAAGTATTTTCAAGAAACTACCAGTACTGCTATATAGTATATTTTAAAGTTCATAAGAAAGTAGATCCTAAGACTTCTCATCATAAGGAAAGTTTTTTCTTTTTTTTTTAATCTATATGAGATGATGGATGTTAACTAAACTTATTGTGGTATGATAATCATTTCTCAGTGTATGTAAGTCAAATCATTATGCTGGACACCTTAAATTTATACAGTGCTGTGTAATGATTACATCTCAATAAAACTGGAGAAAATGAACAGTGATGGATAAGTAAGAAATTAAAAAAACAACATACTCAAAAATATTTTCAAGAAATTAATGAAAATGAAAAAAGTTTGTACTTGGTAGTTTTACTAAAAAATTTCATGCGTCATTGTGAGCATTCTAATTTATGTATTGACAAGAATTACATGGTAATTTTTACTTTCTTTTCTCTTAATCTATAAGAAATTAATATGTTCTGTTGTTGTTTTTTTTTTAATATCTTTATTGGAGTATAATTGCTTTACAATGGTGTATTAGTTTCTGCTGTATAACAAAGTGAACCAGCTATGTACATACATATATCCCCATATCTCCTCCCTCTTGCGTCTCCCTCCCACCCTCCCTAATCCCACCCCTCTAGGTGGTCACAAAGCACTGAGCTGATCTCCCTGTGCTATGTGGCTGCTTCCCACTAGCTATCTATTTTACGTTTGGTAGTGTATATATGTCCATGCCATTTTCTCACATCGTCCCAGATTACCCTTCCCCCTCCCCGTGTCCTCACGTCCATTCTCTATGTCTGCGTCTTTATTCCTCTCCTGCCCCTAGGTTCTTCAGAACCTTTTTTTTTTTTTTTTTAGATTCCATATATATGTGTTAACATACAGTATTTGTTTTTCTCTTTCTGACTTACTTCACTCTGTATGACAGACTCTAGGTCCATCCACCTCACTACAAATATCTCAATTTCGTTTCTTTTTATGGCTGAGTAATATTCCATTATATATATGTGCCACATCTTCTTTATCCATTCACCTGTCGATGGACACTTAGGTTGCTTCCATGTCCTGGCTATTGTAAATAGAGCTGCAGTGAACATTGTGGTACATGACTCTTTTTAAATTATGGTTTTCTCAGGGTATATGCCCAGTAGTGGGATTGCTGGGTCATATGGTAGTTCTATTTTTAGTTTTCTAAGGAACCTGCATACTGTTCTCCATAGTGGCTGTATCAATTTATATTCCCACCAACAGTGCAAGAGGGTTCCCTTTTCTCCACACCCTCTCTAGCATTTATTATTTGTAGATTTTTTGATGATGGCTATTCTGACAGGTGTGAGGTGATACCTCATTGTAGTTTTGATTTGCATTTCTCTAATGATTAGTGACGTTGAGCATCCTTTCATGTGTTTGTTGGCAATCTGTATATCTTCTTTGGAGAAATGCATATTTAGGTCTTCTGCCCATTTTTGGATTGGGTTGTTTGTTTTTCTGATATTGAGCTTCATGAGCTGCTTGTAAATTTTGAGATTAATCCTTTGTAAGTTGCTTCATTTGCAAATATTTTCTCCCATTCTGAGGGTTGGATTTGAGTCTTGTTTATGGTTTCCTTTGCTGTGCAAAAGCTTTTAAATTTCATTAGGTCCCATTTGTTTATTTTTGTTTTTATTTCCATTTCTCTAGGAGGTGGGTCAAAAAGGATCTTGCTGTGATGTATGTCATAGAGTGTTCTGCCTATGTTTTCCTCTAAGAGTTTGATAGTGTCTGGCCTTACATTTAGATCTTTAATCCATTTTGAGTTTATTTTTGTGTACAGTGTTAAGGAGTGTTCTAATTTCATTCTTTTACATGTAGCTGTCCAGTTTTCCCAGCACCACTTATTGAAGAGACTATCTTTTCTCCACTGTATATTCTTGCCTCCTTTATCAAAAATAAGGTGACCATATGTGTGTGGGTTTATCTCTGGGCTTTCTATCCTGTTCCATTGATCTATATTTCTTTTTTTGTGCCAGCACTATACTATCTTGATAACTGTAGCTAAGTCAGGGAGCCTGATTCCTCCAGCTCTGTTTTTCTTTCTCAAGATTGCTTTGGCTATTCGGGGTCCTTTGTGTTTGCATACAAATTGTGAACTTTTTTGTTCTAGTTCTGTGAAAAATGCCAGTGGTAGTTTCATAGGGATTGCATTGAATCTGTAGACTGCTTTGGGTAGTATAGTCATTTTCACAATGTTGATTCTTCCAATCCAAGAACATGGTATATCTCTCCATCTGTTTGTATCATTTTTAATTTCTTTCATCAGTGTCTTATAATTTTCTGCATACAGGTCTTTTGTCTCCTTAGGTACGTTTATTCCTAGGTATTTTATTCTTTTTGTTGCAGTGGTAAATGGGAGTGTTTCCTTAATTTCTCTTTCAGATTTTTCATCATTAGTGTATAGGAATGCAAGAGATTTCTGTGCATTAATTTTGTATCCTGCAACTTTACCAAATTCATTGATTAGCTCTAGTAGTTTTCTGGTAGCATCTTTAGGATTCTCTATGTATAGTATCGTATCATCAGCAAACAGTGACAGCTTTACTTGTTTTCCGATTTGGATTCCTTTTATTTCTTTTTCTCCTCTGATTGCTGTGGGTAAAACTTCCAAAACTATGTTGAATAATAGTGGTGAGAGTGGGCAACCTTGTCTTGTTCCTGATCTTAGAAGAAATGGTTTCAGTTTTTCACCATTGAGAACAATGTTGGCTGTGGGTTTGTCATATGTGGCCTTTATTATGTTGAGGTAAGTTCCCTCTATGCCTACTTTCTAGAGGCTTTTTATCATAAATGGGTGTTGAATGTTGTCAAAAGCTTTTTCTGCATCTATTGAGATGATCATATGGTTTTTCTCCTTCAATTTCTTAATATGGTCTATCACATTGATTGATTTGCATATATTCAAGAATCCTTGCATTCCTGGGATAAACCCCACTTGATCATGGTGTATGATCCTTTTAATGTGCTGTTGGATTCTGTTTGCTAGTATATTGTTGAGGATTTTTACATCTATGTTCATCAGGGATACTGGCCTGTAGTTATCTTTCTTTATGACATCTTTGTCTGGTTTTGGTATCAGGGTGACGGTGGCCTTGTAGAATGAGTTTGGGAGTGTTCCTCCCTCTGCTATATTTTGGAAGAGTTTGAGAAGGATAGGTGTTAGCTCTTCTCTAAATGTTTGATAGAATTCGCCTGTGAAGCCATCTGGTGCTGGGCTTTAGTTTGTTGGAAGATTTTTAATCACAGTCTCAGTTTCAGTGCTTGTGATTGGTCTGTTTATATTTTCTATTTCTTCCTGGTTCAGTCTCGGAAGGTTGTGCTTTTCTAAGAATTTGTCCATTTCTTCCAGGTTGTCCATTTTATTAGATATAGTTGCTTGTAGTAATCTCTCATGATCCTTTGTATTTCTGCAGTGTCAGTTGTTACTTCTCCTTTTTCATTTCTATTTCTATTGATTTGAGTCTTCTCCCCTTTTTTCTTGGTGAGTCTGGCTAATGGTTTGTCAATTTTGTTTATCTTCTCAAAGAACCAGCTTTTAGTTTTATTGATCTTTGCTATTGTTTCCTTCATTTCTTTTTCATTTATTTCTGATCTGATCTTTATGATTTCTTTCCTTCTGCTAACTTTGGGGGGTTTTTGTTCTTCTTTCTGTAATTGCTTTAGGTCTAAGGTTAGGATGTTTATTTGAGATGTTTCTTGGTTCTTGAGGTATGCTTGTATTGCTATAAACTTTCCTCTTAGAACTGCTTTTGCTGCATCCCATCAATTTTGGGTCGTCGTGTTTTCATTTTCATTTGTTTCTAGGTATTTTTTGATTTCCTCTTTGATTTCTTCAGTGATCTCTTGGTTATTTAATAGTGTACTGTTTAGCCTCCATGTGTTTGTAGTTTTTACAGATTTTCCTGTAATTAATATCTAGTCTTATAGCCGTGGAGTCGGAAAAGATACTTGATACGATTTCAATTTTCTTAAATGTACCAAGGCTTGATTTGTGACCCAAGATATGATCTATCCTGGAGAATGTTCCATGATCACTTAAGAAAGTGTAATTCTGTTTTTTTTTGGATGGAATGTCCTATAAATATCAATTAAGTCCATCTTGTTTAATGTATCATTTAAAACTTGTGTTTCCTTATTTATTTTCATTTTGGATCATCTGTCCATTGGTGAAAGTGGGTGTTAAATTCCCCTACTATGATTGTGTTACTGTCGATTTCCCCTTTTATGGCTGTTGGCATTTGCCTTATGTATTGAAGTGCTCCTATGTTGGGTGCATAAATATTTACAGTTGTTTTATGTTCTTCCTGGATTGATCCCTTGATCATTATGTAGTGTCCTTCTTTGTCTCTTCTAATAGTCTTTATTTTAAAGTCTATTTTGTCTGATATGAGAATTGCTTCTCCAGCTTTGTTTTGATTTCCATTTGCGTGGAATATCTTCTTCTATCCCCTCACTTTCAGTCTGTATGTGTCGCTAGGTCTGAAGTGGGTCTCTTGTACACAGCATATGTATGGATCTTGTTTTTGTAACCATTCAGCCAGTCTATGTCTTTTGGTTGGAGCGTTTAATCCATTTACATTTAAGGTAGTTATCGATATGTATGTTCCTATTACCATTTTCTTAGTTGTTTTGGGTTTGTTATTGTAGGTCTTTTCCTTCTCTTGTGTTTCCTGCCTAGAGAAGTTCCTTTAGCATTTGTTGTAAAGCTGGATTGGTGATGCTGAATTCTCTTAGCTTTTGCTTGTCTGTAAAGGTTTTAATTTCTCCATCGAATCTGAATGAGATCCTTGCTGGGTAATCTTGGTTGTAGGTTTTTCCCTTTCATCACTTTAAATATGTCCTGCCACTCCCTTCTGGCTTGCAGAGTTTCTGCTGAAAGATCAGCTGTTAACCTTATGGGGATTCCCTTGTATGTTATTTGTTGTTTTTCCTTTGCTGCTTTTGATATTTTTTCTTTGTATTTAGTTTTTGATAGTTTAATTAATATGTGTCTTGACGTGTTTCTCCTTGGATTTACCCTGTATGTGACTCTCTGTGCTTCCTGGGCTTGATTGACTATTTCCTTTCCCATGTTAGGGAAATTTTCAACTATAATCTCTTCAGATTTTTTCTCAGGGCCTTTCTTTTTCTCTTCTTCTTCTGGGACCCCTATAATTCAAATGTTGGTGCATTTAATGTTGTCTCAGAGGTCTCTGAGACTGTCCTCAATTCTTTTCATTCTTTTTTCTTTATTCTGCTCCCTGGCAGTTATTTCCTCTATTTTATCTTCCAGCTCACTTATCCGTTCTTCTGCCTCAGTTATTCTGCTATTGATTCCTTCTAGAGAATTTTTAATTTCATTTATTGTTTTGTTCATCGTTTGTTTGCTCTTTAGTTCTTCTAGGTCCTTGTTAAATGTATCTTGTATTTTCTCCATTCTATTTCCAAGATTTTGGATCATCTTTACTATGATTACTCTGAATTCTTTTTCAGGTAGACTGCCTAGTCCCTCTTCATTTGTTTGGTTGGGTGGGTTTTTACCTTGCTCCTTCATCTGCTGTGTGTTTCTCTGTCTTCTCATTTTCTTAACCTTCTGTGTTTGGGGTCTCCTTTTCACAGGCTGCAGGTTCGTAGTTCCCGTTGTTTTTGGTGTCTGCCCCCAGTGGGTAAGGTGGGTTCAGTGGGTTGTGTAGTAGGCTTCCTGGTGGAGGGGACCGGTGCCTATGGTCTGGTGGATGAGGCTGGATCTTGTCTTTCTGGTGGGTAGGACCGCATCTGGTGGTGTGTTTTGGGGTGTCTCTGAACTTATTATGATTTTAGGCAGGCTCTCTGCTAATGGGTGGGATTGTGTTCCTGTCTTGCTAGTTGTTTGGCATAGGGTGTCTAGCACTGTAGCTTGGTGATCGTTGAGTGTTGCTGGGTCTTAGCGTTGAGATGGAGATCTCTGGGAGAGCTTTTGCCATTTGATATTACATGGAGCTGGGGGGTCGCTGGTGGACCAGTGTCCTGAACTCAGCTCTCCTTACCTCAGAGGCACAGGCCTGACACCCAGCCGGAGCACCAAGACCCTGTCAGCCACACGGCTCAGAAAAACAGGGAGAAAAAAAGAAAGAAAGAAAGAAAAAATAAAATTAAAAAGTTATTAAAATAAAATATAAGAAAAAATTATTAAAAATTAGAAAGTAATTATAAAGAAAAAGAAAAAAAAAGAAAGAAAGAAGAGAGCAACCAAACCAAAAAACAAATCCACCAATGATAAGAACTGCTAAAAACTATACTAAAACACAAAAACAAAAAACGGACATCCAGAACCCTGGGACAGATGGTAAAAGCAAAGCCATAGAGACAAAATCACACAAAGAAGCATACACATACACACTCACAAAAAGAGAAAAAGGAAAAAAAAAATGTATCTTTTGGGAAGTCTGAGGTCTTCTGCCAGCGTTCAGTAGGTGTTCTGTAGGAGTTGTTCCACATGTAGATGTATTTCTGATGTATTTGTGGGGAGGAAGGTGATCTCCACGTCTTACTCCTCCGCCATCTTGAAGGTCTCTGTTTCTTACAACGGATATAACTCAGGGACAGCCAGATGGGAGAGACACACAAGGCAAGGCACGTGGGGAAGGGGCTGGAAGCTTCTGTCTCTCTCTACGGGCATCACTCTTGCAGCACCTGCCTATGTTCAGTCTCCTGGAAGTTCTCTGAACACTCCTGTTGTTGGTTTTTTTAGGCCATTATTTTACTTGGATTTTGCTTTTGTGTGTTCCACTAAATTTACCAATTTATTTTCATAATTTTTTCTACTTACTCCTTGAGTTTTTTGTCTTTGTTCTTCCTATACCTTCTTAAATGGAATGCTAGGGTGTTTATTTTCTTTGCTTCTATTAATATAGTGAAATTATTTATGACTAAAAAGTAATCTCATAAAGGTTTGGTCTCATCCTCTTTTTACTTTTATTTTTAAATCTCAGTATCTCCTTCACAACCAAATAAATGTTTGGGGAAATGGTTTTAACTATCTAAAGAGTTGGAAATATTAAGTTCTTTTTATTGTAAATTTCTAGTTTTATTAGACTAAATTTAAAGGCAGATTCTGTTGTGAAATGTAATTTGACACTTCTAAATCGTAGAAAGTAAAAGTAAATGTAGCATTTTGAAACATTTTTCAAAGTTCAATGCCAAAAAATATAAGTGACTTGGAAAATGAAATATATTTCTAAGTTCCAACATTATAAGGAATTGCCTTTTCTGTAGAATTTAATTGCTCTTTTAATTTGAAAAAGTGAATACTCTTTGTACCTCCACTGTTTGTGTAAAAACTTCATCAGTGTGTGTGTCTCCCTGTCTACATAGCAGATTCTTTATCTTCAGAGAACATGTGTGATTCACCTGTGTGTTCTTTTTCCTCTCCTTTTTGCAAAGCTCAATAGAAAATCAATATTTTTGAAATTAGATTAAGTTGAAAGGAGAAGAGATAATGGATGAAATCACATCACCTCCAAACACATAAAAAAACTTAAGTGTAAAAGTGATCTTATTTATCTTTCCATCCTTTTCATATTATAAAGGGCTGGAACTAAATGGAAAGAAAGAGTTGAAAAAAAAATACAAAGGAAAGGATCTGGTCTGATGTTCTCAAAGTTTTGATAAAGGCCCACCTTGGTGGAGAAATTAAGAAATACATTACTCTCTGTTTTCAAGAATTTTAAAGATTTTTGTGTATGTAGCTTCTTGGGGGAGAGGGATATATGTGATATTTTATTTTAGATATGAATCATGTGAAATCTAAAAAAAATACCTGAATAAGGTAAATTCATTCTTCTTTAGAATTTTGAAATTTACATAAAGACATCAGCTGTAATAGGCAACATAGATGAAGAGACTGTCAAGGATTCTATCAGAAGCAATATCCATGGTTTTAGAATTGATTTTACTCTTCTGTCCCTCTGAAAATGGAATCATTCAGAATTTACTTTAAATATTCATTCATTCATTTAGTCATTCATTCATTAAATAATTGCTGAGCTCCTACTGTGTGCCAGGCGCTCTTCTCAGTAGGGGATGCAGCACTGATCAACTACAACAAAATCCCTTCCCTCATGAGGGTTACAGGTGGTATCCTGAGCAGAAAGGAATGATAAGGAGCATGAAATCCCAGCATCATGTGTTTCACCCATGAAAGTACAGGTGAGAAAAAACAGTATGAGAGCAAGAAGAAATGCCAGTCACTAGCAACAGTATGATAAGCTAGTAATAAATGTTTCCCAGAAGACAGAGTTCTGAGAAGAGAAGATCAGTAAGATCAGAGTACAGCAAAGAAGGAAACAGTTGGAAATGTAAGAAAATGAAAACGAATTGTTTCTTATTTTCATAGGCTTTCATTCAGTGTCGGTTTTGGAAGTTTTTAATATCAATGTAAATTATTGTTGTTCCCTAAATCCTAAAATGGATAAAGTGGAGAGTATTTAACTGAATGCTGGAGAACAAGATGTGAGCTGTTAAAATATAGTATAGAAGACAAACTAAGGATGTTCTTCATATGTTTTGAAGAGAAGTATGTTTCAGGTGAAAGGTTGAAAATATTCAATAAAATGACCAATATAGAGATATAGATAAAGATACACATATACATATATAGATATACACATCTGGTGAGAAAGAATCATTTAAAATATCAATGCAGTTTATGATAAAGGGCAATTTAAAACATTTGAGACACAAATAGATTTATTTCTATATAAAATAGAATACTTTCAAGATGATTCTTTAATGAATAAATATTAGGTCAAGACATAAATAAATTCAGTGAATATATAGCTTTGTGTTTTTAGGCTGGTAAATTCACACCATGATACATGAATCAATATACACATAGAATGAATAAGGAAAGGATGTGGAAAAGGAGTTGAATTATTTATTTTTTAATTGAGGTTTTTTACAATTTTTGAGATATAACTGACATATATCGTATTAGTTTCAGGTGTACAACATAATGATTCAGTATTTGTATATGTTGCAAAATGATCACCACAATAAGTCTGGTTAACATTCATCACCACACTTAGTTACAATATTTTTTTCCTATGATGAGAACTTTTAAGATATACTCTCTTAGCAACTTTCAAATATTCCATAGTGTTATTAACTATAGTCACCATGCTGTACTTAACATCCCCGGGGCTTCTTTATTGTATAACTGGAGGTTTATACCTTTTGACCACCTTCACCCATTTCACCCACCCCTCACCCCCTAGCTCTGACAACCACCAATCTCTTCTCTGATTCTATAAGCTCATTTTTTGTTGCTTTTTTAAAATTCCACAGGTAAGTGAAATCATAAAGCATTTGTCTTTCTCTGTCTGACTTATTTCACTTAACATAATGCCCTCGAGGTCCAAGGTTCATCCATGTTGCCACAAATGACAAGATTTCCTTCTTTTTTGTGGCTGAATAATGTTCCATTTTATACACATTCCATTATGTGTACATGTGTGTATTCTTTATATATTCATCCATTGATGGACACTTAGGTGGTTTCCATGTCTTTGCTATTGTAAATAATGTTGCAATGAACATGGGAATGAATAAATCTTGTCCAGTTACTGTTGTTGTTTCCTTTGGATAAATACCCAGAAGTGGAATTGCTGGACTGTATGGTAGCTCTATTTTTAGTTTTTTGAAGAACCTCCATACAGTTTTCCAGATTGGCTGCACCAATTTACATTCCCACCAACAGTGTATAAGTGTTCCCTTTTCTTCACATCCTCGCAAATGCTTGTTATTTGTTGTCTTTTTTTTTTTTTAAACAGCTCCTGTTTATTTTTTTTTAATTTTAATTTTTATTTTTTTTAATTTTTATTTATTTATTTTATTTATGGCTGTGTTGGGTCTTCGTTTCTGTGCGAGGGCTTTCTCCAGTTGTGGCAAGTGGGGGCCACTCTTCATCGCGGTGCGCGGGCCTCTCACTATCGCAGCCTCTCCTGTTGTGGAGCACAGGCTCCAAACGCGCAGGCTCAGCAGTTGTGGCTCACGGGCCTAGTTGCTCCGCGGCATGTGGGATCCTCCCGGACCAGGGCTCGAACCCGTGTCCCCTGCATTGGCAGGCAGATTCTCAACCACTGCGCCACCAGGGAAGCCCTTGTTGTCTTTTTGATAATAGCCATTCTGACATGTGTGAGGTGATATCTCATTGTGGTTTTGATTTGCATTTCCCTGATGATTAGTGATGTTGAGCATATTTTTATGTACCTGTTGGCCATTGGTATGTCTTCTTTGGAAAAATGTCTATTCAGATCCTTAGCCCATTTTTTAATTGGGTTGCTTGGTTTTTGCTATTTTATTTTTTAATAAGGATCTAATGAAAGAGTCAACTCTTTATTCTAAAATATAGTTCAAAAGATTTTATAATGGAAGTTACTTCATGTCATGATGTGCTACTTTAGAAGTCATTTTATAAGGTTATCAGATTTGCAAGTAATTATTAGAAGGACTATAGGACAGATATGCATTGAGAGCTAGCTATGTATTGTGAATATTTTGAAATGTAGTTAAATAGGAGTAAATTAGCAAATATAAAATCATCCATGTGCCATTCCTTTCCAATTAACCCCAAGAATAAAGCCAAAACAATGACAGATCTACAAAGATGATTTGAAAATTAAGTCCCATGATTCCTGCTTTTACTGTCATTTATGTAAGACTAGAGATATTCCTCAAAAGGGAAACATGACAATGCAATTCCTGGGTAGGATTTTTAATAAGTATATTGAATTTAATTGGCCCAGTTGAATCTCCTTCTTCCATGAGCTTTCAAACTCTCCCAGTACTGTAAGGATCTAACTTTACAAAGGCCAGCAATGCCCTGATAACTGTTAGGAGAGTTTAAAACAAATATATCACTTCTTTATACTTTCTGTGTCTCACCAATAATAAACTTCTGTAACCTATGCTACCCTCATTAAAACTCCTTCGTATTCGATCTTTTGTTATTCACTAGTGGTTTCCAACCACATTGCAAGCTCTTGCAGTTTCACAATAGGGAACAGAGTTGGCCCTAATGCCCACTTGATTGACCGTTTGAAATGCATGCAGTGTGGGAACTGAGCAGTCAGTGATTTATGAAGGCTTAAGTGGATTGTTTCTGGGTTATCCTTGAGAACACATTTTATTCTACGTATGAACCTCTTTGTTGATAACACCGGGAAAATTCTGGGTCATAACCTATAGGTCCAAATATAAAGAAGCTAAAAAAATAGTAATTTCATTTGAAGATGTCTGTTAAAATCATGTGGTCTCTTATTAAACAATTGCTTACGTCTCTACGGTTTAGGAGCATTAAACAACACTCTCTGTCATGGTGGCCATGTCCCTAGAATGAAGGAATTTAGCAACATATATTGAATCCATAGGCGTTGAAGCTTGCATTCATTCTTTGTCCAATGTGCAAAAAAACTGGGCATGTTTTAAAAAGAGACAAATGCCAAAGTACTCAACGTTTATGGGCTCTATTTAGCCTGAAGGTGATTGACAGAAGACATGACTCATATGCCACCTGGGTTCATAATGAAAAAAAAAGAAATCTTTTCCAAACTGCCTGTCGCCTTGCCTTTGTGCCTAAGGAATCACATCCACCATGAAACATGGGCTCTCTGTCGTTACTGTTTGCAGGGAAGAAATGATAAGTCCAAAGGTTTTACCTATCTGTTCATTCTAAATCACTTTGGCTGTTAGGGATTTCAGAAATATTTTACTGTGTGGAAAATATGAAAAATTTAAGCTCTAGCATGTTCTCTTCACTCTTTTAAAGCTTAATACTGAATGACTCAAAAGAATTCAGATAAGGGGAAGGCATTTTAAAGTTAATTGCTCCATTTTACAAATTGCGTTGCTCAGATTCAAGAATAAAAGCCATTTCCTAGTTTTTGTCAGGTACTTCTTTCACTGTGTATCAGATGTCAACTTCATTCATAAAGTCTGCAAAGATTGAACAGCCTTATTATGCAGTTGTTTCTGGTAATGCCCTTCACTCTTGACTTTGCAAATTGAAATATGTTTTATTGATCCAGATGCATTAAGTGTTTCAGACGCTCTTCAGCATATTCCACCTTGCTCGCAGCTACTTTAGGAATGCCTACTTGAACATAAATGATGACTGTCCCTTGATTAAACCCTTGCCTTCCAATAATGGCTTTAAAATGGTCAAAATGATCATGAGTCATCATACATTCCCAAAATATGTTTTAGCACTTGAGTAAAAAAAATAGAGGGATTTTTAGGTTTGAAGTGGACCTTTTTTGATTTGCAGCTTCATTGTGAAGTGCATTCAGAAATTACATAACTCAGTTTTACATCAAATATTTTTATTTAAGCTTCAGATGAATTACTATTGTCAAAAGACGTTAGAGAAGAATTTCCTTCACTATGTGTGGACAAAGCAGACTATAAGCGAGATAAACACACATTAGTCTAATATATCGATGTGTCCTATGAAACCTAGTCAACATTAGTGGGTTTTTGGTAGCAAATGAACCTTTTTTCAGATTCACAACACACACGCATGCGCGCGCACACACACACACACACACACACACACACACACACACACTGGCTTTATTCACATATAAACTTATCTGTTTATAGATTGACCAGTGGGTGAAATAAGAGAACATCTCTTTATATCGCCTTTTTACATTATAACTAGCTTTCTCTCCCATCATTGATTATAAAAATTTTCAAACATACTGAAAAGCTGTAAGAAATTTTACAGTGAATATCCCTAAACCCACCTCTTAAGAGTGGATAATTAGGGTTGTGCTGTATTTGCTATGGCACATATCTGCCCACATGTCCATCCAACAATTTGTCATGTTTATTTGGTAGATTTCAAAGTTAGCTGCAGACATCGGTACATGTTCCCCTAAATATTTCAGCGAACATATCATTGTAACTCATTTTTATGTTGTTGTGGTTTTCTTTTTTAATAGTTTCCAAGAGGGGATCATTTCAGAAGATCTTAAGTATTATAAACTACTGAAAATTTTAGTCTAGTTGTTCTAGCTTCCGTAAAGATCCAATATTCTCCATTCTCTTTTTGGCTACATCCACTGCTCCCTTGAGACTGATGCTAATTGTCCTAACTCTGTGTTTCCATCTCTGTCCCTTCTGCTTCACCACACTGATTTGTTTATGCAGCCATGAATCAGTTAGAGTTCTTGAACCAAGGTGCTCGTAGCTGTGTAGGTTGTATGAGATCACTACCATCAAGACAATTGGCAGCCATAGAATATTGCAGACCATGAAAGGCAGGGATGGTTGACAAAGTGTCTAATGCAGTGTCTGTGACACCTAGATGGTGCTTGATCAACGTTTATGGGTGGGAGGTTGGAAGCAGAGAGGAAAGGAGAGAGGGAGGAAGGGAAACCACAAGCTAAGACAGTAAGTGAAGGCTTCTTGGAAGAGCTGACATTTATTTGAATGAGATTTCATAAAGAGAGTAGGCAAGGCTCATCTCAGTAGAAAATTTTAAGCAAACCCTCAGCTGAACATAATCTCTACAGCACATTAAAAGAAATGAATCCCTTGCTAAATTAAAAGTAGAGCTGGCCAGTGTGTTCTTTGTGGCAGCAAGTTGATTGCAGAAATCTTCCTGAAGACAAGTAGGCTTCAGGGGTGTCTTTAAAACTTAGATGATTTTGTAGGCATCTGCTTAAAGGACTTGAAAATCAGATAGAAGCCACAGGGTAGAAATGAGTGAGTGGTGAGTTTGGGGCAAACAGAAAGTTGCTAAAGCAAGATGGATAACTTTCAGCCACTGATCCCAGTATTTATTTTTTTTAAATGGTAGTATCTCAACACACTTCCCAAAGGGAAAGAACCATTTTTATTTGAAACAAGAATCTCCTTACATTTAGTATATGAAAACTAAGGCGCCTTTCCCAAATTGATTTACAATGATACTCTGACAAACAGGCAGAAATACTAGTCTGTTTCCTAAAGATGAGAAGATGAGATTTATTGCTTTCAAGATGAAAAATATTAAATAATCCAAAAAATTCCATGTGTATATAATTTAAAATTATATATCTAAAAAATCAAGATAAAAATAAAACATCCTTCTAAAATTTATCATATAATTCCAAAAGGTTTTGAAGTTACAAGCTAGGTCTAAGGAAACTGAACTAATATGTACCATTTGTTTTTATTTATTTATATCATTTAAAAATTAATCTTATAAGTTAGTGATGCCAGAGGCTCTCTATGAGTAATTTGAGCTATCACTTGAAGTGCCTTTTTTTTTAACCTTGTTTAGGTCCATGAAGAGACCTTGAGGGCAGCTGGATAAGCATAATGAATGACAGTACAGTCAGACTTTCTAGTTCAATTGGACACAAAAATTAAAATAATTTATCAGATGACAAAGAGTTTAATTATCCGTAAGTCTTTAATCATGTTTTACCACTATTACTATCTGTCTGAAATCTTAGATGTTTTAACATGATCTGAACTTGCTTTGGACATTACCTAGTGTGGTCCCTAGTCAGTTAAATGATCTAGGTGTTAAAATGTTTATGTTTAAACAATTTATATGCTATAGAAATATGGCTATAAATATGTGTACAAGGTAGGGGTTACATAGTTCTCACCATATCTCTCTTATTGGTTGCCTAACAGCAAGATGACTTCAAATTAATTCACTCAGTGATGCACTGGTCATTTTATTAGACAGCAAGAAAGCATCAACAGTTAAATTCATTCACTGGTTTTCAAGAGCTCTCACAAAATGGCATCCTTGTTGTGATTTCACAATATTGCACAGCCAAATGGTGGTGTTCTTTAATCATACACACGAATGCATTCACTCTAAGTATATATTAGATCATCCCTTTCCTTCTCCACACATCCCCTTTTAGAGCTGGCTCTTACTTCTTATTGTCACTTGAATCAAATCAAAGAACATCCAAAAGGAATAGTAAGAGGAACATTCGTAAGTAGTTGCGTATGTGTTCTAGAATCAGACTGCCTAGACTCCTGTTTTTGTTCTTCCACTAACTACCTATGAAACTTGCAGCAAGTTACTTAACCTTTCTGTGTCTGAGTATTTTCATTTGGAAAAAAGATAATTGTACTTGCTTCATACAGTTTGCGGGATTTTTTTTAAATCAAGGTAAAATTTATATAGCATAAAATAAACCACTAACCATTTTAAAGTGTACAGTTCAGTGACATTTAGTATGTTCACAGTATTAGTAATGATCACCTCTGTCTAGTTTCAAGTTCTTTTCATCACCCCATAAAGAAACCTTGTACATATTAAGCAGTCACTCTCGATTCCACTACCCCCAGCCACTGGCAACCACCAGTCTGCTTTCTGTCTCTATGGATTTATTCTGGATATTTCATATAAATGAAATTACACAATAAGTGACCTTTTTTGTCATGCTGCTTTCACTTAGCATATTTTCGAGGTGTCCGCATGGTACCATGTATCAGTACTTCATTACTTTTTATGGCTGAATAATAATCCATTATATGGAAATACCACATTTGTTTATCCATTCAACAGTTGCTGGACATTTGGGTTGTTTCTCTCTTTTGACTGTTATAAATAATGCTGCTAAGAACAATTGTGTACAAGTTTTTGTGTAGACATATGTTTTCATTTCTCTTGGAGTAGAGTTACTGGATCATATGGCAACTCTATGTTTAACCATTTGAAAAACTGCAGGACTGTTTTCCAAAGTGGCTGCACCATTTTACACTCCCACCAGCAATGTATGAAGATTCTAATTTCTTCATATCCTTGCTAACACTTGTTATTTCCATTTTATTTTGATTTTTTTTTTTTTTTTTTTACTATAGCTATCCTAATGTCCAGGAAGTAGTACCTCATTGTGGTTTTGATTTGCATTTCCCTAATGATGAATGAGGTTGAGCATGCTTTTCACATGCTTGTTGATCTTGTAGCATTTTTAAATAAGAATTGAATGAGCAAATAATGCATAATACTTACATAGTGCATACTACATGTCAGACATTGTACTAAATTATATATATAACTAAGTTTTATATATATATATATATATATATATATATATATAAAAGTGTGTGTATATATAAAACACACACATATAATCACTGAATCTCAAAATAGGTATAGTATTATTATATATAAGGTATTTAGAACAGTACTTTGCAGATAGTAAATGTGAGTTAGAAGGGAAAGCCAGAGAGAACAAGCATAGGAAAGAACACCATATCTTCCTTCTCTTACTACACCATTGATTAACGTTTATGACTGACTACCCAAAGATATCAAAATTGTTTCTCCTGTTCTCTCTGTCATACAGGAATTCACCAGAAGTAGGACAACTACTTCATTGCTTTTGGTTCATCAGCAGTGAGGATTTAGTTCTTAGGGTGGAGCAGAGTGTTTTTAAGGTTCTGTATTCTAGTGGCATTGATATTTTTAGCCAGTCGGGATCCAGAGATGAACTTCACTCACTTTAAATTCAGTAACTCCTTTAAACTGCTATGGGGAAAATATGCACCTTTATTTCTCATACCCAATCGTAATTTTGAGAAGGAGTGAGAACATGACTATTATATTCTTTCTTTAGCATTTGCATATGACTCGAAGATTTGGTGGCTCCATCTATCACAGTCCATTGATAGTTGCTAGAAATATAAGCTTTGCCATTAGCAGGGACATTTCAACAAGCCAACACAACCTCATTTTTCAGAAATGTCTAATTCAGCTATGAGCAAACAATAAGGTGCCAAGTATGTACCTAACGTCAAAGGCTAGTCTAAAAGTATTTAGCAACAGACATGGCTTGGTTATTACTAACCAATCCAAAAAGATTCTGGCCTTGAACAGTGGCGTGGCCATGACAGTGTGTGTCAGCCAGATGCGTGCTTATGTAAGATCACTCTTTCTCTTCCGTACTTAGATCCTCTTTTATGAATTAAAGAGGCAGGGGTATATTGGGGAGTACTAGAGCCAGACAGACTTGGTTTTGATTCATACTTCTGGCATCAAGCAGTCTGGCCTGTGGCAAGGCCATTTGTTTACTGTAAAATGCATATAATAATAACTATTTTGCAAGATTGTTGTAAAAACTACATGGAGTAGATAAAAAGAATCCAGGATGGCATCTGAAGCAGAGTAGGTACTCAATACATTACAACGGTGGAAATTATCCTTGTGGTTACTGTGATTCATATCTGGCCAAAATCACTTTGACCTCAAGTGGGCATTAAAAGAGCTTCAGAAAGACTCTAAAGCCCAGCCTCAAACAATGCAAAGGCTGAAATGTGCAGCCCAAAGAATTTGACACTCAGCAGTTGGAAAGGAAATCTCTCTCTAACTCATATGTGGCCACAATGAGGAGAAAGCTGCTAAGGAATTGGTCGGTGGTGGAAATTGCTCAGGGAGTTGGAGCTGAGCACTAAACTTAAATCAGAGAATCTCTGGCCAAGTTTCAGCTCTTCATTCACTAGGTCTGTGACCTTGGGCAACTCAATCACTTAACATAAACAGAAGCCTGTTCTTTCATTTATAAAATGGAACCATAATAATGCCTATGAAAGTTCATTGTAAACTACAGGGTATTATACAAAAACATTATTGTTATTAAATGTATGAATACCTACATTTCTGCCTTTAACAATAAGCACAGTATCAAAAGTATACAGAGATTCCTTTAAAAATTAAAAATAGAACTACCATACAATCCAGCAACTCCACTCCTGGGTATTTATCCAAAGAAAATGAAACCACTAATTTAAAAAGATACATTTACTCCTATGTTCATAACAGCATTATTTATAATAGCCAAGATATGGAAGCAATCTAAGTGCCCATCAGTAGATCAGTAGATGAATGGATAAAGGAGATATATATATATATAAAGGAATATTACTCACTTGTAAGAAAGAATGCAATCTTGCCATTTGCAACAACATGGGTGGACCTAGAGGGTATTATGCCTAGTGAAATAAGTCAGACAGAGAAACACAAATACTGTATGATTTCACTTATATGTGGAACCTAAGAAACAAAACAAATGAACAAACATAACAAAACAGAAACAGAGTTAATAGATTCAGAGAACAGAAAGATGGTTGCCAGAGGGTAAGGGGGTGGGGAGAGGAAAGAAATAGGTGAGGGATGTTGAGGTATAAACTTCCAGATGCAAAATAAATGGGTCACGGTGTGAAATGTACAGTGAGGAATGTAGTCAGTAATTATGTAATATCTTTGTATGGTGACATTGTAACTAGACTTACCTTGGTAATCATTTTGAAATGTATAGAAATATAAAATCACTTCGTTGCTTAACAGGAACTAACATAGTGTTGTAGGTCAGTTATGCCTCAAAAACAAACAAACTCGTAGAAAATGAGATCAGATTTGTGGTTACCAGAAGTGGGAGGGCCATGGGGGGAGGAGGAATTGGAGGAAGGTGGTCAAAACATACAAGTTTCCAGTTATAAGATAAATAAGTACTAGGGATGTAATGTACAACATGATAACTATAATTAACATTTTGTATGTTACATATGAAAGTTAAGAGTAATTCCTGAGTTCCCATCACAAGGAAAAAAATTTTTCTATTTCTTTAATTTTGTGTCTATATGAGATGATAGATGTTCACTAAACTTATTGTGATAATAATTTCATGATGTATATAAGTCAAATCATTATGTTGTACACCCTAAACTTATACAGAGCTGTATGTCAATTATATCTCAATAAAAGAGGAAGAAAAAAATAATTTTAAGAAAGTAAGCCTTCTAAAACTGTGAATTATTATAAATACGCTTGTCCATCAATTATTCCTAAATATACAGATAGCAACTGATAGGGTGGAATTGAGAAATTAGTCTGTGCAGCTCAAATTCTTTTTTTTTAATTATTGAAGTATAGTTGATTTACAGTGTTGTGTTAGTTTCTGTTGTACAGCAGAATGATTCAGTTTAAATATATATATGTGTGTGTGTATATCTATGTATATAAGTATATATATATATATATATTTATATATATACACACACATACATATATATATTCTTTTTCATATTCTTTTCCATTATGGTTTATCACAGGATATTGAATATAGTTCTCTGTGCTATACAATAGAACCTTGTCGTTTATCCATACTATATATAGTAGTTTGCATTTGCTAATCCCAAATTCCCAATCCAACCCTCCCCCTCCCCTCCTCCCCCTTGACAACCACGAGTCTGTTCTCTATGTCTGTGAGTCTGTTTCTATTTTGTAAATAAGTTCATTTTTGTCATATTTCAGATTCCACATATAAGTGTTACCACATGTTTGTCTTTCTCTTTCTGACTTAACTTCGCTTAGTATGATCATCTCTAGGTCCATCCATGTTGCTGCAAATGGCATTATTTCATTCTTTTTATCGCTGAGGAGTATTCTATTGTATGTGTACATACCACATCTTCTTTATCCATCCATCAGTGGACATTTAGGTTGTTTCCATGTCTTGGCTGCTATAAATAGTGTGCAGCTCAAATTCTTAGCATCAAATATGTAGGTGGTAGCATTTATCTAAGAAATTTGAAGCATTTCAAATATCTTTTCATAGATTTTTTTATTTTATTTTATTTTATTTATTTATTTATTTATGGCTGTGTTGGGTCTCCGTTTCTGTGCGAGGGCTTTCTCTAGTTGCGGCAAGCGGGGGCCACTCTTCATCGTGGTGCGTGGGCCTCTCACTGTCGCGGCCTCTCTTGCTGCGGAGCACAGGCTCCAGACACGCAGGCTCAGCAATTATGGCTCACGGGCCTAGTCGCTCCGCGGCATGTGGGATCCTCCCAGACCAGGGCTCGAACCCGTGTCCCCTGCATTGGCAGGCAGATTCTCAACCACTGCGCCACCAGGGAAGCCCTCAAATATCTTTTAAATTAATCCCTAGAAGTTTCAATCACATCTATTATTTTGTTCTTATAATATCCTTTGAGCACTGTTGTTATTATTCATATTCAGAGGATAAGAAAATTAAAGACCAAAAAAGTGTCGTCTCCAGTATCTCACAAGTCACTTAGTGGAGTAATTATGACTAAAATTTAGAGGTTGTTTTCTTTCTATAATTAATATCTATTATAAATAACATTCAGTTCATGTCCATTAGTATATTTTATGAGTCAGGCCCTCTGCTAGACCGTAGGGATTCAACGTGAAGGAAAAGAACCTGTGGAGCTTATGAAGGAGAAGGAACTGTTAGTCCAGTAACCACACAATTAAACATAAAATCACAATTGGAGAAGTGTCTTTGAAAGCAAGTGTTTTGGTATTTTGAGAGCCTGCAGTGGGAGATTGACGTAGATGGGGAATCAGGAGAGATTTCCCAAGGAAGTGATGATGGAGTTGAGATCTAAAGGATAATTTTATATTGATTCAGCAAGACCAAACAGAAAGCTAATTCCAGGCAGAAGAAACTGTATGAACAGCATGTGTTGAAAAGAAACAAGGCCAGTGTTAGAGACTGAAAGAGGACTGAGAAACTGGAGTGCAAGAATGGTGCAGAGAAAGGTCCAAGATGAGGCTGGAGAGGTACAAGGGTCAGCTTGCCCAGGGTCACACAGGGCTTGTAATTGTTCATGTGACCAAGTGGGACAAGGCAGGGGTAAGACAATGTTGAGTGATGTGTCTAAAGTCACATGAACTTCTTTGTCCCCTCTCCATAAAGACCTAGCAGAGCTCTTGAGAGCCGAAAGCACATTTCTAAAGCCCTTGGAAATGTCCCTGAGAAATTCAGATCTTCCAATCCAGTGTTTCATATTGTTTTCTTCTTCTAGGCCTTCTTAATTCACGTAATTTTAGTAAGGGATTAACCTGATCAAATCATTAAAAAGTGAATAAATGTTTTTAGTAGAAAGAACAAAAATGGTTTTGGGAGAGATGAACAATTTTGTAGATAGGACATTGAATTCTCTGAAATAGGCCTCTCTTTTGAGACTGTGGATCCCAGAGCCATCAGGAAAATCCAATAGAACAGCTTAAACAGTAAATCAGCCTTCCTGTCTGGTTTTCTGGTTTGCAGTAAGGGAATGGCATGACGCTATCCAGACCCCAGCCTCTCAGTTTAGACAGGAGTGCTTGTTTCAATGAAGGCTGCAAAATTAAGGAAAAGATTGCAAAGCCTTCTGAAGTCTGTGGAATTCTCTCATGATTTTGTGAACATTACCTACTATGTAAACCCTAGAGGAAGTTTGCTAAGTTTCTCAATAACTATGCAGACTTTTAGAAAAAAAACAGCTTTTATGCTGGTTTATTTTCCTCTTATCTGAGAAATCTAGGGTATTAAAAAGCAAGCTGTATCAGAAAATTGAAATATCCCTGCAGCATAACTGCTTGGACAGTCCTCATCCCTTTGACTTTACCCATAAATCGAAGAATTACAGGTTTATCAAAATAATCAGTGCAGTGATGACTGTACTTTGGAAGTCATTAAGTGACAATTCTAATGACATGGTTATTTTTACTTTTTTTCTTTGCTAAGTCCCAAGAGGACGGTAGAACACACACACACACACACAAAAATAAGAATTGAAATTTAAACATAGCACTTGGAGGTAGAGATTTTCAGGTAGAGTGTGTTTGAACATGTAGGCAAATAATTAAATTTAATGTTTTGATAGTTATTCATTTGATTTCTATAAGTGGCCTATTACTTAGTAACATGTGAAAATAAATATAACAAAGACTCACACACTGTTTCATAATGCAGAAAGAAAAACGAGGAGCTCATAGGCTCTGAATCACGTAAGTGCAGCCCACACTCACAGAACCTTCTTTCCATTAGGCTGTATCCATCGCAGCATAGATTCCCATGAAATTAAGGGACACTTATAGGAAAATAATCACAACAGTTTTCTAATTTATTTTCACCCTTATAATTCTAAATGAAATGCTTGTGGAAAAAAAAAAAAGATTCACAGAAAAATGTCCCTAACGTTTGCATCATTAAGGTGGATGTTAGGTTACAGAATCCATATTTACATAAATGTTTTTGAGCCTCAGGATGGATGTCAGGAGGTGTTTTTGCCTGGAGGGAACTTGCAGTCAGTTGATGAGTCTTGGAGTGGGTGGTGGGAGGCTGGAAGAGGTTGGAGCGAAACCTGGGCTTGTTCGGCTCCAAACCCTGTACTCCTAATGGCTAAACCACAGCATCTCATATTATGTAGGTTCGTAAATTGCAAGGAAGAGACACTTTGTATATAAGCTTGGACCCTGTTGCTCTGAAAGCAGAATGACATGCTTGGCGGTCCTCTGAGAGGATGGAGACCGTGGCTGGTCTTTATTCTGGCTATAATTGCAGCACCTGCAGTGACCCAGCCATCATCTTATGAGAGACCCTCAGAAGCCAGGGCCACTTTCTCTCTGTTCCTTCTGTGTGGGCAGCTCAGACTGAGAATCCCCAAGAGCAGAACACATCAGGTCCTGAGTCACTTTGCAGTATGAATGACCTCACTGGCCAGAACCTTGCAGTATGAATGATCTCACTGGCCAGAACCTTGCTCTGAAGGGCCTTAGCCCAGCCAGTTGACATCACCCAGTAGAAGCATTCTTGTCTAATCAGTAATAACCAGGGTAGCAAATAGAACCACTGATGGCTGGTTCCTAAAAATGGGAACATGGAAAGCATGGAGTCACCATCCCCATTACTACTAACATTGTTCTAAAGTTACTGCAATCAAAAAAGAAACTAGATATGAAAGTTTTTTTACTTGATTCTCTTGGATTCTCTAAGTGTAGAATGATATGCAAATTAAACTATCCGAGATCTCATTTTTTATCTATCAGATTGGAGAAGATTAACAAGTATGGTGACACATTATGTTGTCAAGAGTGAGAAGAATCTGGCACTCTCATGTGTTGCTGATGGGAGTATAAATTGATACATCTTCTAAGGTGGAGAATGTGACAACATCTATCACAATTACAAGTTCATTTCTAGGAATACTTATGCATGTTATGTAAGTACAGAATGAAGAATGTACACTGCAGCATTGTGTGTAATAGTAAAAACACAGAAAACACCTAAATGGCCACTAGTTGATTAAATCATGATCCACCCATGAAGTGGAGTCAACGCAGTCATAAAGGGAATGAGGAATCTCCTTGTGAAAGGACATGGAATTATTCTCCTCTGTGGTATTTTAAATGTGAAAAAGCAAGATGGAGAACAATATCTGTAGTAGAAACGCTTATATGTGTATGGCATGCCCCCACTTGGATGAAAAGAAGAAAGCAGAATCTATAAACTTACATATGCATAAAATATCTCTAAAAGAATCACGAGACGCTGAAAACATGGGTTGCCTGTGGGGTAGAACACTGGGTGTCTGGGAGTTAAGGATGTCAGGGAAACATTTCCATTTGGAGTTCTTAAATTGTGAACCATATGAATATATTACCTTCTCAAAAATAAATGAATAAAATGTAAATTAAAGAAGGAAAGGGAAGGCAGAGGAAGAGCGGGGGAGTATGGCAGGAATTTAGAGATGAGTGGCTGGTCTGGTCCAAGTAGCTAGAAGGACGCCTCACCTGGAGAAGGAGTAAGGGCAGAGAGGAGCAGTGTGGGCGTTCCATGTGGTGGGAAGGCTGGAGCAGAGGGGTAGGGCTGGGAAAGTGCAGGAGGGAGAATGTTCAAAGGGCAACAGCGACTCAAGTTTGACCAGAAAGAACAGAGCAAGAGTCAAAGGTAGAGGACTTCCCTGGTGGCACAGTGGAGAAGACTCCGCACTCCCAATGCAGGGGGCCCAGGTTCGATCCCTGGTCAGGGCACTAGATCCCACGTGCATGTCGCAACTAAGAGTTCGCATGCCACAACTAAGGAGCCCGCCTGCTGCAGCTAAGACCCGGTGCAAGCAAATAAATAAATAAATATTAAAAGAATAAAAAGAATCAAAGGTAGAAATATTGGGGCAGCATTGCATAGGGCATTTGGCAGCAGGCTTGAAGGGGCTGCCTTTTACTTGGTAGACAATGGGAAACCATCAGAGGCTTTTCATTAGAGAGGCAACGTGATCAAAACTGTTCTGTTAAAAGCTTAACCTGTTACCAATGGAGATGATAAATTTAAAAGAAAAGACATTGCATGTCAGCTGCTTGAGCACAGAAACTCATGCTGGTTCAGCCCTGCAGCCCCTGTGCCCGGAGCAGTGCCTGGTGCAGAGTAGGGAGACATGCAGGCAGGACTAGCTAAGGCATTACCATGTGCTAGACACTGTTCTAGAATGTTCCATGAAGGGCCTGATTTAATCCTGGCAACAAACATATGAGGGGGCTTCTGCTGTTGTCCTCATTTTATAGATGGAAGAAATTGAGGTTGGGAGGGTTTAAAAATACTTGCCCAAAGTCACAGCCAGGAAAGGTGGAGCCTGGATTCACCAAGCATTCTGGCTGTAGAGTCTGTGCTCTTGAAGTACATTGAACTCTGTTTGACCTCTGTAAACTAGGCTGGTCACAATGTACCTGAAGAGGAAGGCACGGATTCAGAAAAAAAGAAATACAACAGCACACACTGAGCCCGGCAAAATTAGGATGACATCCTTACATTTGCCATTAAATTAGGTAATGAATGTGGAAGTTGTTTAAGGAAAAAGAAATGATAATACAGCATATTCCTTCCTTCATTCAACAAATATTATTAGTCATTTTGTGCAAGGAAATTCATTTGACTGGATATAGGATGAATAATAAATACTAACCCCACTTTTAAGAACTGTCTATAAAAAATAATAAATATCATTTATTATTATGCACCTAGGATTAATAAACCTTTACCTGGGATTTTGCCTGCATCATGCTATTGGACCCAGTGATCATGGGGTAAAATAGATACCACTGCCCCCATTTTACATAGGAAGGATGGGTACTTATCCATGAAAACTGCTTTGCCAGGGGTCCTACTAGCTAGTGTGTGGTAGAACCGCAGGGAAATCTGTGTGTCTGACTCTGGAGCCCTTTGCTGAAGCCCCAGGCTGGCTCCTGCGGCCTCCCCTTCCCTGCCAAACTCAGAGTAGGACTGCTTGCACAGAGCTCCTTTCTAGCCCAGAGCTCCAACCCAAAACCTCAATCAGGCACCCGCAGAACGAGGGGACATTGCTCAAATCGAAATAAAATTATAAAACAAATAAATATAACAAAATACCTTTTCCCTGACACCAACCCAGGAGAAGACTTTTTTTTTTCCTGTTTTACATTGATACAGAAAGTTTATTTAAGTTGTACTTAGTGGTTTCCTTATCTGATATTCAGATATATTGTGATTTTTTTTTAACATCTTTATTGGAGTATAATTGCTTTACAATGGTGTGTTAGTTTCTGCTTTATAACAAAGTGAATCAGCTATACATATACATTTATCCCCATATCTCCTCCCTTTTGCGTCTCCCTCCCACCCTCCCTATCCCACCCCTCTAGGTGGTCACAAAACACTGAGCTGGTCTCCCTGTGCTATGCGGCTGCTTCCCACTAGCTATCGGTTTTACATTTGGTAGTGTATATAGGTCCATGCCACTCTCTCACTTCGTCCCAGCTTACCCTTCCCCCTCCCCCTGTCCTCAAGTCCATTCTCTACATCTGCATCTTTATTGCTGGAGACGACTGTTTTTAAATGAAGATTGTGCTGAGGACAGCAAAGCCTGAACATACAAAATCAATGGTTATATGATCATGTTCTGCATATTTGAAAAGTGAATCAGATCGTAAGAAATAGGAATATACCCACTAGGAGTAGGGCATTTTCTGTGACACTGAAAGTCCCATACAGTATACGACTGTCTTTCTTTCATGATAAAAGAACTTAAGAGTGTACCCGGAGAAATACGGCATATTTTTATAGCTGTGCCTGTAGCCACGCCCACTGGGGCCCCGAACAACACACGACCTCCTATGTTATCTTCCATCTCCCCTCCAAAGGTAGCCTTAGATGCACTGTAGAACTGGCAAAACCTTCAGGCCCCAGAGGTGATGGGGGTGCCGGGTCTCTCCTGGTAATCAGCGTCATTTCATGAGCACTTTGGAGGCACCAGCTGTCACCTGTCTTGTATTCAGCTAGACATGGGTGAGCCAAGGAGGAAGATGAGGCAGAAGCCCACCGATGATGTGCCCATGGCACCCCTTCTCCAAGTGCTTCCTTATCTTTCCCTCTCCTGTCCTCCGTGCACTGTAAACAAATATGAAACATGGGCCTCTGAAGGAGTTTGCAGGAAAGTACTAGTGTGTGGGCAAGAAATTAAACTGCTCGGCAATAGCCTTGGATGCTTTCAGAGAAGAATATTAGGGAACGACTACAGCATGTTGCTGTAAGTGGTCTCCGGTGACCTTAAATGATAATGCTGCATCAGGGTACCCTAGTACAAACTTCCATTGGGCATGTTTATTTTACATCTGCCGCCAAATACCACGTGTATTTATTCCTGTGGTGTAGCTGGACTGCCACCCAGGGCCCATGTGGAGGGGCTGTTATCCTTATTTTCTCTGTCTCTGTCTCTGTCTCTGTCTCTGTCTCTGTCTCTGTCTCTGTCTCTCTCTCTCTCTCTCTCTCTCTCTGTAAGTGGCAGCTCCTGACCTTAAATGATAAATTAGATAAAAGATATTTCAACAGAAACACCCAAACAAAGCTCACTTTACTGTGAATGCTACCCTGCTGTTTTGCCTCACCCACACCTTCAAGCCAAGTCTGTGACCCCATCCTAGGAAGTCCTCAAGTTCATTCTCAACCACCATCCAATACTCAAAATCCTCCTTTACCACCCTCCTCCCTGCCTCCCTGCTCGGCTGAATAAAAGAAGGTCCAGTACTTCCAGCCATGCGCCAGGGGAAAGACCCCAGAGCCTGGAGCCCCATCTCGGCCCTGGGGGAAGGGTAGGTGAATTAATGAAAGTATGGTGCTGAGACAGGAGCCTTTGCTGCTTAGTAAGCCCTGTTGTTATCACTGATGCTACAACTTCATGTCTTTGAGCTTCAGTTTCAAGATTGAGAAAATGTGGACAATAGCCTGCTTCTCATGAAATAAAAATACCTGTGAAATCGCTTTGTAAACCTTAGGTCAAGTTTCCGGGAAACAGAGCCTGTGGTGAGAATTCCTGTGCCTGGAATGGTTGGGGCAGTGCTCTCAGGAGCTGAGCAGGGTTGCTTCTTGGCTGGAGCCTGTTTCCACCCAATCCCAGGAGAGCCCTGGGGCCCACCTGCACCACAGAGTTGGTCCCACCCCGAGGCAGGGCCCCAGGTGAACCACTGTGTGTTATCAGCCCTAACACAGCAGGGCAGTAGGGAAGGAAGCTGTGTAGCCCTGGAACATGAAGAGGGGGTGTGCAAGTGGGGTCTGCGCGGGGCCCCAGCACCGTGCACCGAGAGGTGCCGTGGAACGTGATACTACAGATTATCAGCCACATGCAAGGCAGCGTGATGCAAACTGAAAGCTGGGCTTGGAGGAAGATGAAGGGAGTTGAGAATTGGTCCTGAAACAATGGTGGGAGGCAAGTCAGAGGGATGCTTTTTCAAGCCCCAAGAATGAGCCAACAATTCTTCCCCACTTCCGGCTCTAACCTCTCCATCTGAAAAAGAACACGCAGTCCAAAAGAGTCTTGCAGCCTGGAACATGGTAATTAGGCAATTAGGTGGAACAGAGAATTCACCTGACCCGGAGGCCTGCAGCTTCCTTTGAGGAGGCCTGGCTCATCCCATCCACACCCACGGGCTGCTTCCTCCCTCTGACCCCCAGAGCCCTAAATTTATATTTATTACAGTATTTATGGCCTCTTGGTAGGTATTCTCTCTTCCTGTGCATATGTCGTCATTTGGCCAAATTGTGAATTCCTGTAGGAAAGGGCTGTGTCTAAAATTTTTATATGCCTTGTTCTACCTGGATGTTTGGTAACTATTCATTGATGGGACATAAATTCCTTTATTATTGGAGTGCCAGAGGTTTCAGGCATCTGGAAAGGAGGGGAGAGTCTGTGAAGGGGAGGAGCCCTTGCAGTCACGTTCAGCTCGTGTCTTGGTTTCAGGTGCATTGTCTGTCTTCTATTCAGAATGGGCTGTTCGGGCTTATTGTTTCCACTGCCATGTATCTTTTACATTTGAGAGCCATTCTGGCATTCTTCTTGGCCAGTTATTCCTTGGTTCTCAAAGCCGAATAGGATTAGGGAACATTCTGTGAGGCTCTCCTGGGAAGATTCTCAATGTGTAAATCGCACAGTCTTTGCACACGAGGAGTTTATTATCTAAAGAAGGAAAGAAAAGGTGTTTGCATACAAGGCTGACAGAAAGAAGTAGACCGACAAGTCACATACGCTGTACGGTCACAGGTTTAGACCTAGGGACGTTAGGAGAGGTGAGAAGCAAAGAGCTGAGCGTTTCCATTTCCCAGGCACCTTACAGTTGTCCAAATAAGTGGAATTACCCCTTCCGGGCAGGGAGGACAGATGAAACCTTGTCTGTTAGTTTCCTGTGCAGGCCTTCAATTAAGTCATATGATAAGGATTAATATTGTTTGTTGAGTGTCAGCAAGGTGCCAGACATCTGACACCATCCCTTCCTGCGAGTGCTAGACAGGCGAACAATTCAAACACAAAACGGATCAGCTGACGAGATGGTTCCATCTCAGAGGTGGGCTGTTTCAGGGCTCCAGGGACTGGATTTGTCGTTTGTTCTTTAGATATTTTTCCCCAGATTTTCACCGGGCGCTCTGGAAAGAAGTAAAGCGCCTCCTGTGTGTCTTGTGTTGGGCAATCACTCTGCGGTTATGCTTCCAGAATAGCTGTCAACCTCGTTAGCCACCTTCCTTAATATTAAAATCTGTCTAAAGCAGAATTGCTCTAAGGAGATCCTGCTTTCCATCCATTCTCACTGGTGCATTAAATAGGTGAGTGATCACAGGTGCCGG
This sequence comes from Balaenoptera ricei, assembly GCF_028023285.1. NCBI lineage: Eukaryota > Metazoa > Chordata > Mammalia > Artiodactyla > Balaenopteridae > Balaenoptera > Balaenoptera ricei. The sequence goes on from NC_082654.1 coordinate 114,968,652, forward strand.
GTATGTTTATCCTCTTTTAGACTAAAATGACATTCATTCGTTTTCGCCTCTGGCATACCTGAAAGCTAGCTTCGCTTCAAGTGAGCAGGGATGAAAATGATCACAATTACAGAAGCAATTTTGTGCCTTCCTTCTCCTTGTATCTCCCAGACTCATAGCTAATGTGCTGCCCTTCTGATCTAAGGTACCATGTCTGACCTACCCCAGCAGTGAGATGTTCCCAGTGAGTTCTGCAAAGTGAGGATTGTGGAATTGCTCCAAAACTGCTAGTGAGAGAAGATGATCAAGAAAAGTGGAAAGTTAAAATTATAATGGCATATATTTAAACACATATTATTACTTATACAGAGGATGTCTGGGAGGTACTACAGAGTAGCCTATGGTATTATTATTTTCTGTGTTTTATGTGCAGTATGGGTGGAAATAAGTACTGTAGTAAACCTGAATCAGAATATATGATTAGTGGTTTGTTTCTTCTTCTCTTTTCTTTGTCTTGGTCTGTTAATTTGTAATATGTCCCTGTCATTGTATTTTGAGTAGATACTTGCAGTTCCATGAGCTACCCAGCCTGAAAGGGATTCTGGGGCTCTAATGCTTACTGCCTCAGACTTAATATAAGTGCATTAACCTAGAATGGGTTCTCCTTTTCTCCTCAGTAAAAGGCAGCATTCCCAAAGATTGGCCAAATAGGAGGGGTACGTTGAAAATTTTAATTGGGGCCAAGAGTAAAAAAAGTTCTTGGGCCACAAATATGCCCATGTTTATACGCAGCCTTTTTACATCTTGCTAATTAATTTGGACAATTGTGTTGATTGAATTCTGAAAATAGAAACACAAAACAATTAGTCCCTGGTTGTTCTGATAAACTTGGTAAGGTGGCCAACATACCTCACCCCCACCCTAGCCCCTGGCCACTTTGGGAATTGCTGGTGTTTCCTACATAGATGAGGCCTGGGTTTCCAGTCCACTCTGACCTGGAGCTACTGATTAAACACTGGGTCAAGGGGAGGCTTGAGAGTTTAGAAAAGTGGCTGCATAGTGTGGTCAAAATACAATTTCCTGTGAGTCAGAAGACCTGAACCTTTGTCATGTTACCACTTCTCAGTTTTAGACTGAAACCCTAAGGGCCTCAGTTTTCATGTCTGTAAAATGGGGTAAGAAGCTGGCATGTCAGTTGAGGTTGGTGAGCTGATGATACCTTCCAACTCCGACACTCTGTGACAAATCAAAGCTCCAGTTATACCCAACAGACCTTCAGGCATGGCTAGGCCAGGAAGAGGAGAACCTATGGCGAGAACCTTCCTGAAGAGAACTACTTCACTACCTATGTGTGAGAGGGGCCCACACTCAAAATCATCTCCACAACAAGCAACTGGGGCTAAATGATTTATCCAGAAGAACTGAGAAATGGCAGGCTACGACACGCATCCTTTCCTGAAGCAGCCCTCTTTAAGCCTGAGTCCACATGGTCTACTTTTATAAAGAAAAACCAAAAAAAAAAAAAAAAAAAAGTAAACATTATACTTGTGAGAATGTCCAAATATCAGCAGGAAGTATCAAAATCAGAATATAACATTCTGACAGCCTGCAGTCAGGCTAGACTGTGGAGTATTTTTGGCATCATGAGTCTGTTTTTTCAAGTCGTATACATGCTGTGATCGATGTCATGAACAGACCTCAGGAATCAGCAGTCTCCGAATTCCTCAGAACATAAGCCACCTGCCCAAAACAGTGCTTTCGTCAAAGTTTCTCTTGTTCAACTTGAAAGATTTGCAGAACAACCCTTCAGTTCATATTTTTTTCCTTCTGGAACTACATGCAGAATCTAGGACCAGAAGATTGTTGTCTCCAGAAAGTACTTTTGAAATGGCCCCAGTACATTGATGGTCCCAGGAATTGTTAGGGAAGCACGACTCTTCCTGGGATCCTCAAATGGTTTTAAAATCACAACTGGGCTCAGCGAGGACACTGGGATGTATGCATGCAAACACCTCCGGGGTCTTCGAGGCTAGAACTGTGAAAAAGCTGAAAGCCCACACTGGTAACATGATCACGTGGAGGGAAATTTTCTAAAAACTACTTTACAGCTATCACTTCCCGTAGCAGACCTCAATTCTTTTCCCATAAGAGTCAAAACCCCGGAAGCAGGCCGTGCATAATTTGCTGTTTCTCTCCCTGTGTGTCTTTCATCACATTTCCCTGTACGTGAACCCTCCGGTACTGCCACCCTCGTTTCATTTTCCTCTGCGTGTGCCACATACTTCCTGATGCTGACCTGCCCTCTTAGATCCAGGATCTGGTTCTTCACAGGCCAGCTAAAGACCCCCCTCTCCTCCCAGTTGTGTTCATAACACTCAGGCTCTGTCTCCACGGTGTTCACTGAATTCTTAATACATAAGGACTGTCATTTATCTCATGCCCACCACTTGACTAGGAATTTTACACACATCATTTTATTTTAGCTTCACAGGAACCCAGAGAGGTAGGCAGTATCCCCATTTTATAGATGAGGAAACCGAGGCTCAGGAGGACAAATGACTTGCCAAAGGTGCCAGCATTCATCTTTGGAACTGGTTTTGAACTCAGTGTGAACTCAATTTGAACTTCCCTGTGTGTAGGTTTCCTTCACATAGTTTCCTTGCAACTTTAGTTTTAGGATATATATATATATTCTAAATAAATATACATGTAAATATGTGTATGTATGTGCACATACACACATATATGTATTCATTTAGACCATACACACATGTATATGTTCAATGTCCCTGGTTAAATTTAAACCTAAAGGCAGGGTCAGTATATTATATGTCTAGAAAAATGCCCAAGAAGTCATTGTTCATTGTTCAATCATTTGGCAAATACACTGAAATGCCAACTACCTGGGAAGCCTGTGCCACTTGCTACGTAAACAGTAGTAATAAGACAGACAAGATCCCTGCCCTTCAGGACCACATGGCTCGAGAGTAGATGCGTGTTACAAAGAAGGCTAGATGTGCTTCCATGGCAGGGGGCCACATACTTTTTCTGTGAAGGGCCAGAGAGTAAATGCTTTGGGTTTCACTGTCCTGTGGAGCTCTGTTGTAGCATGAAAGTGTAAACAAATGGGCCTGGCTTTTTCCAGTAAACTTTATTTATAGAGACTAAAGATGGAATTCCATATACTTTCCATGCATTGCAAAGTGTTATTCTTTTGATTTTACTCTGAACCACTTTAAAATGTAAAAACCTTTCTTAGCTCAACAGACCTTACAAAATAAGAGGGCTTGCCAGATCTGGTCCACAGTCAGCCCCTGATCTATGGAACAGTGTGACAATTAGGACGTAACTGAGTCATGTTTTTTATTGACAATAGTGACGTTAGGGGCTGTATCTTCAGACAGTGTTGTGTAGCCATTGTTGTTTTATGTTCAGTCTGCCTCAGATTGTTGATCTAATCTTGGTGTTTGATTTAACATGTTGGGGGAAATGAGTAGCAATTGGTCAAAATTAACTGGAAGTTAGTATTTTTCTATATAATGCTTCTTTTTTTTTTTTTTTTTGCTTATTTATTTATTTATTTATGGCTGTGTTGGGTCTTCGTTTCTGTGCGAGGGCTTTCTCCAGTTGCGGCAAGCTGGGGCCACTCTTCATTGCGGTGCGCGGGCTTCTCACTGTCGCGGCCTCTCTTGTTGCGGAGCACAAGCTCCAGACGCGCAGGCTCAGTAGCTGTGGCTCACGGGGCTAGTTGCTCCGCGGCATGTGGGATCTTCCCAGACCAGGGCTCAAACCCGTGTCCCCTGCATTGGCAGGCAGACTCTCAACCACTGCGCCACCAGGGAAGCCCTATAATGCTTCTTATAATCTCTCCTGTTGTTTCTTCCAAGACAATTTCAAAGGAATTAAAGGACAGAAATTTATATTTAATTGCTCACTCCATCCCCCAATCAGGACACTTACTGCCACCCCAGCCTCTTTCCCAAACTGTCCCCCTCGAAGGTAGTTTTATACATTGCTGTAGAAGTAAATAGCATCCCCTATACTTGACTGCATCTTCATCCTTAATTTGTGAATATGGGGGCATCAAAAAGCTCATTTCCATACCTTTCCCACTGGTAACATGCTGTATAACTCCACTTCTGCAGATTATTCAAAATCAAAGAATGGCAGTCCAGCCCTTGTTCCCAGTTCCAGCTCTCCTTTGGCTGTTAGTGGTATTAGCCCAATGGATAGGAATTATTTGAATAACCAGCTTCAATTTACGGGGTCTTCGCACATAACTGATAGTTATACACAGAGATGAAGAGCCCCACATCCTCAAAATTGGTCTGATTTCTAAATGTTAAAATATCGGTACGCATTTATGGTTGACACGTTACGGCTCCTGTGGTTTATCAGCTTCAAAGCAGCTGGAGATAGTGTAAGCACAACAGAGAGGCAGTGAGATGGTAACACGTATCACAGGGAACCTGAGGCCGGGAAAAGGGCAAGGCTTACGTGAGGCCCTAACTGGGACCTGGAAAGCCATTAGGACCCCAAGCAGAACTGTGTCTGCCGCTGTGGCCTAGTCTCATCTGCAGACCAACTTTCTCCAAACTTCTCTACACACCCATAGCCTGAGGGTGCATCTCCACTGTACAGGAAACTAGCCTCCACCGACCCACCGCCTGCCATTCAGTCCCAAATGCACATTCTTGGGAGAAAGAATGTCATCCGACCTCCTCTGGTCAGCTCACCCTGCCCAACCATCTGTGCCAGCACGACAGGGTTAAATAGCAGAAACTAGGAAACCAGAGGGATTTCTGCTGAAGTTACTCTGCATTTGGGTATACTATATATATATATATTTTTTTTTTAATTCTGGTTATGCCAACAATCAGCTTCTAGAGTGGTTATTCAACACTCCATAACCTTTTTTTTTTTTAATTTATTTTATTGAAGTATAGTTGATTTACACTGTTGTGCTAGTTTCTGGTGTACAGCAAAGTGATTCAGTTATACATATATATACTCTTTTTCATATTCTTTTCCATTATAGTTTATTGTAGGATATTGAATATAGTTCCCTGTGCTATACACTGGGACCTTGTTGTTTATCCATCCCATATATACTAGTTTGCATCTGCTCATCCCAAACTCCCAATCCATCCCTCCCCCACTCCCCTCCCTGTTGGCAACCACAAGTCTCTTCTCTATGCTCATGACCCTTTTTTAGTTTCACTTTTGGGGTCACTAAAGTGTTTCAAACCAGGCAGATTTGCAAAAAGTCATTTGCTTATTGAACAGCTCTCAGGAAGAGACAAACATCATTTTGTTTTCACTTTCCACATGTCATCATTGATATCTTCAACAGAGAGAGCAAGTACAAAATGTCTGGAAAATTGCTGCGCGAGAAGTGGCTTATAGAACTCGAAGCAAGTTTATGTTAGAATTTCTCCCTCTCTCTCTCTCTCATAAACACAGGCCTACATAGAGTCTTTGTGTTTGCTTGCAATTTTAATCTATAAAAGGCACTCACAGGTAATTTAGGTTCCACTTAAGAGTCTATCATAATCATTCCTTCAGAACCTAACTAAAAGATGTGTATTTTGAAACATACAGGCACTTTTCATTAAAATCCTATAGGAAGTTGAGGACTTTAGGGAAACCACAGTCCTATTTTTTTTTTTTTTAAGAATCAAATTTTCAACTACACGATAAATCTACCTGGTGAATAATAACACCAGTTGTTATTTATTTAGTGCCTATTATGTGCTAGATACGGCTGTAGGTGATTTCTAACTTTCAAAACTGCTGCAGAAAGATAATCGCTCCATTTTACAGATGAAGAGACTGAGGCTCAGTTTTGTGAGAGGATTCAAACCCAGGGGTCAGTTGACATGCTTCTTCCCCTGCAAAGAACATCCAGAATTTTTTTCTAACAGAAAATGTTATGTGATGACCATCTTCTCGGTGTTTTTAAATTGTTAGATTAAAAAAAAACAGAATCTACCCTTAGCTGACCACAGGTGCTAAGGGAGGTGGGCAATCAGACGGACAGTTGAAACGCAGCTGGTTTCATCATTGCCGTGTGAGAACACGTGCTGGGTGCTCTGTGACTGCCCAGCTGAGGCGCCTAACCCAGCCTGAGGATGTGCGGGATGGGGGGAGGATTTTCCATCAGCATCCTCTGGGCTTGACCAGGTGACCCTGGAAGGTGAGGCAAGACTGTACAGGTCTAGAGAGTGGCAAGTGCAGAGACACAGCAGAAAGAAAAGAGGTAGTCCTTGAACTTGAATGAGCATCAGAATGCCCTGGCGAGCTGGTTAAAACAACCCTGATTGCTGGGTGTCACCCCCAGAGCTTCTGACTCAGCAGGTCTGGCATGGGGTCCAAGAACTGTGCACTTCCAGCAAGCTCCCCAGTGACTCTGCTGCTACTGGACGCCCCCCGCCCCCGCTTGAGAAGCACTGCTTTAAACATCCCAAGCCTCAGTAGGCCATTCAAACTGGGCTTTGCTTTCCAGGTTTTATCAATTTGGTGTTTATAGCCACGTGTTACCTCAGAAACCAATTTTGTGTCACTAAACATTTACTAAAGCATCTATAAATCTGTCAGGCTTTCTTCGTTCAATCTGAAAACTCCCCCAGCAAGGGAGCCATGAATCGTCAAATTGAAAATCGGGCTCCCCGATGAACTGGTTGGTCCAGGCACCGGGCTACATGCTGGCAGTTCCTGGTGAGCAGAAACCGGAGTGATGAAAGCCAGAGAGGAGAGAGAACTGCCCTCCTTCCTTCTCGCCCCTCCAACCCCCTTAGAGAAGTACTCTCTGGTCCAAAGCAGAGCCAGTCTACCACACACCCCTCCAGGCTCACACACAGCTTCGTGTCTGGTCCCTCTGCCTCAATAAAAATCTCCCCTCCCCAGTCATGACAACAGCACTGAACATACTTCGATTATATCTGCTTCTGACGGCCATGAAGATGCAACGGCGAGTTTCAGACATCTCTTGTTGCTGTTAATTTGTATGATACTCCTCTGAGTTCAGAAGAGGAAACGGCAGCAATCCCAGTTTTCAGCTGAGGAAGCGGAGAGTAAGATTCTTAGTAATGAAGGCAGCAAGCAGGTGCCCCATAAAAGAACTGTGAACCAGAAGGCAGTGCGGGTTGCTAAAGCTGCCACCAACTGGCCTAACAGGAAAGTGGGAGAAGGGGGTAGAAATGAAAGGGAAAAAAATGAAAGCAGTAGAGAAAGAATAAATCAAGAGTGCAAATTGATCGGGGCCCCATCCACAAATATACCTGGGTTCTCACTTGGATAATTATCAGTTGCCTCACGCTGCCCGCAATCGCATTTTCCCCAAAGCTTCCCATGTCCTAAATCAAACAGAAAAATCCACATCTCCAGATTCTACCTTAATTTTCCCAGGGTTCTTTCCTAAGCTACTGAGTTGGAACTCACCCTCAACCATCTGCTTCCTGTGCCCTTTGAATAACTATTTAAAGGAAGTTGTTTGCGTGCCAGTTTCACCAATGGAAGAAAACCTTTTTATGGTTGTTTTCCCTGCAAGGCAGTAGGTCTCTCTCTTGATGGACCATTAGTGAAACAACAGAACCTACAGAAACAACAGAAGCACTGAGGGGGTTAGAAACACAAGAGTTCTGCAACGTTACAGCTGGAGAACAGCGATTTCCTCCATTGTCCTCATTTTACCCAGGAGAAAATTGAAGCCTTCAGGGAAAAATGACTTGCCCCAAATCATCTGCTAATTAGCGCAGAACTGCTCCAAATGATGGTGATCATTAGTTAGTTGTTCGTTTGGCTTGTTTTTACTAATTAAGAAGTTTGGAATTAAGAGGTTTCCCGGTTATGGGGCTTCCCTGGTGGCGCAGTGGATAAGAATCCGCCTGCCAATGCAGGGGACACGGGTTCAAGCCCTGGTCTGGGAAGATCCCACATGCAGCGGAGCAACTAAGCCCGTGTGCCACAACTACTGAGCCCACGCACCGCAACTACTGAAGCCCGTGTGCCTAGAGCCCGTGCTCCACAACAAGAGAAGCCACTGCAATGAGAAGCCCACACACCGCAACGAAGAGTAACCCCCACTCGCTCCAACTAGAGGAAAGCCCGTGCGCAGCAACGAAGACCCAACGCAGCCATAAATAAATAAATAAATACATACATACATACATACATAATCTTTAAAGAGGTTTCCCAGTGATACTAGTAAAGGATAACTGTAATCATTCAACACTTACTGGGTCCTTACTATGTGCAGACACTGTTCAAACTACATAGAGTAACTTATTTAATTCCAGCACAATCCTAGGATGCTGCTGTTATCTCCACTTGACCATTTAGGAAACGGAGGTACAGAAAGCCTCCTAAAGCCTTTCACGTATTTAGTCTTTCACATATTCATGCATATTTAGGAAACACTGAGAGTAGTGAATTGTTAACTTGCATGGGAGCAATAAGACAAATTTGAAGGAAAATCTAATCTATGCTAAATTTTAACCTGAAATGTACATATCTTTATACTACCACGTATGTCTGTTACAACGAGGCCATATGACCTAACAGCCATAGCAGGGTCCCTTGCAGACCCTCATGTAGGGCAAACTGGCTGCACCACGTGTGTCAGATAAACCTATAGTGAATTGAAATTTACCGATGGGTGGGATTTCTATTCCAGGGTACTCCACGGTTTTGAGGCTACTTTTTACTATAGGAAGGATTCTCTCCAAGATGATTTGAGGATCATCTTGCTGTAGTAGCTTAGGAAATACATATCCATGCATTCCCTCTGCGTGGGATATTTTCTTTGTGGCTCTGGAGAATTTCCTGCCTGTGTCCACCCCCTGTAGTCTAGGTTCTGTTGAAACATCAAATGACATTTAACCAATTACTCAATAGAATAAGTGCCCCCCCCCACTTTGACTCATCATTGTAAAATATAAAAGTCTGTCTTATCAAGAACCAACATCTCTCAGCCCATAATGCTCCCCCACCCACATTTTGCATGGCTTCACTTTTTTACGCTTTAGTTGTCAGGTTAAATGGCACCTCATTAAAGAGCTGACCCCTCCCCTCATTTTCTAAAATTGGGTCCCCAGCTACCCTTTAACTCCAGCTCAGAGCTTTATTTCTTTGTAGCACCACAATTGTGTCCATTCATTTTTTGAAGGATTCTCCTTTCTGTTAGAATGTAACCTTTCATTTGTCTTGTTCATCCCAAAAGCACAGAATCTGGCACTTTTATGTCCTTAGCAAACACGACCTATTCTATATGTGCTCTGCATTTTAAGTGTTTAATTTATTTATTTTATTATTTTTTTTTTTGGCTGTGTTGGGTCTTTGTTGCTGCGTGCGGGCTTTCGCTAGTTGTGGCGAGCAGGGGCTACACTTCACTGCGGCGCGTGGGATTTTCATTGTCGTGGCTTCTCTTGTTGCAGAGCACGGGCTCTAGGCACATGGGCTTCAGTAGTTGTGGCACGCAGGCTCATTAGTTGTGGCTCGCAGGCTCAGTAGTCATAGCACACAGGCTTAGTTCCGTGGCATGTGGGATCTTCCCGGACCAGGGCTCGAACCCGTGTCCCCTGCATTGGCAGACGGATTCTTTTTTTTTTTTTTAATTATTTATTTATTTATGGCTGTGTTGGGTCTTCGTTTCTGTGCGAGGGCTTTCTCTAGTTGCGGCAAGTGGGGGCCACTCTTCATCGTGGTGCGCGGGCCTCTCATTATCACGGCCTCTCTTGTTGCGGAGCACAGGCTCCAGACGCGCAGGCTCAGTAATTGTGGCTCACGGGCCTAGTTGCTCCGCGGCATGTGGGATCTTCCCAGACCAGGGCTCGAACCCGTGTCCCCTGCATTGGCAGGCAGATTCTCAACCACTGCGCCACCAGAGAAGCCCTGAAGTGCTTAATTTATTTAATCCCCACACTCAGGCACTCATTCCACGTTTAACAGGTGAGGAAACTGAGGCACAAAAGTGGAATAAGAGTTTGAACTCACACTAACTCTGCGTTTGTGTTCAGCCATTACTTTTAACCAATCCATGCACATTGAATTTTTTTTAATTAATTAATTAATTAATTTTTGGCTGCATTGGGTCTTCAGTGCTGCGCGTGGACTTTCCTCTAGTTGTGAGCAGGGGCTACTCTTCGCTGCAGTGCGCGGGCTTCTTGCAGTGGCTTCTCTTGTTGAGGACCACGGGCTCTAGGTGCACGGGCTTCAGTAGTTGTGGCACACGGGCTCAGTAGTTGTGGCTCGTGGGCTCTAGAGCGCAGGCTCAGTAGTTGTGGCTCACGGGCTTAGTTGCTCCACGGCATGTGGGATCTTCCTGGACCAGTGCTCAAACCCACGACCCCTGCATTGGCAGGCGGATTCTTAACCACTGCGCCACCAGGGAAGCCCTGAATTCTTATTTGTTGAACATATGAGCATGTTACTGAATGCATGTTTGTGTGCCCAATGCACAATAAAGCCAAACAAACCATAACGTCATAGTTTGGAGCAGAGAAAGGTTTATTGCAGGGCCATGCAAGGAGACGGGTGGCTCGTCCCCAGAAAACCCCAAACTCCCCAAAGGATTTCAGCAAGGCTTTTTAAAGGCCAGGTGAGGGAGGAGCGTGCTTAGTTGTTGCGCTCTTCTTGGTGTCAACATCCTTTGTTCTTGCAGCTGTGCAGGTAGGTCAGGTCACAATGTTCCTTTAAACCTCCAACAAGACAAATGTTATTCTCTGTTATGTAACTTTTTATTTCTATATGAATGCACTCTTAAAGGTCAGAACCCTGAGAATGGGCTATCCTGTATATTTCAGGCTATACGCGACCTTTCACAAAAGGTGCAGAGCCAGCATGACTAAGCACAGGCAACAAAACATAAAGGTTAAAGTAAAAGAAACAGATCTAATATGGAGTCAGGTGTGTTCTTCCCTGTTACAAACATATGAATAAATGAAATTGAAATATAAGTAAAGCAGCTGAGGATGAAATGTCCTACTGTGTCTGCTTTCCTACCACTTCACTTCCTACATCTGTATGCACCTTTAGCCACATCTCTAATTTTGGGGTCTTTTTTTTTTTTTTTTGAAGTATTATTGAAAGTGTTTCTCTTCTCTTAAAATTTTTCTAATGCAAATAAAAAACACACTGATGAAGCTAGAATTCCAAAGGAAATATATTCATCATATGAAAAGAGAACCCCATCAACAAACACAAACGTCAGCCTCTGTTTGATAAAAGTTCTATTCTCAAGAGGAGAGCTAAATTTGCCTGCTTTATACTATGCTAACTTTAGCCCCCAAAAGATATGCCCACATCCTAACCTCCTGGAACTTATGAATGTTACCTTATTTGGAAAAAGGGTCATTAGAGATGAAATTAAGGGCTTGAGATAAGAAGATCATCCTGATTATCTACGAGGGCCCCAAATCCGATGACAAGTGTCCTTATAGAAGACATCCAGAGGAGAAGACAAAGAGGAGTTGGCAAAGTGACCATAGAGGCAGATTACTGCCACAAACCAAGGGATGCCTGGAGCCACTGGAAGCTGGAAGAAGCCTGGAAGGGATTCTGGAGGAACTGCAGTCCTGCAACACCTTGTTGGACTTCTAACCACTAGGACTGTGAGAGAATAAATTTCTCTTGTTTTTAAGCCACCTAAATTGGGGTAATTTGTTATGGCAGCCGCGGGAAGCTAATACACTGATACATGATGATTATATTAAATGCTTCTTAGTTTCCTTAATGAAACTTTTTGAGGCTGATTTGGTTCATCTCTTTTGTGTAAATGGATGATAAGGGGTAAGAAAAATAGCTCACCACAGGCATCTTGAAATATCTATTTTCTTTTAGTAACTCTGGCTTTACTGAGCATGCCTGTGCATTCAGATTAAATCCAGCAGTCCTACAGTGCTTACTAGTAAGTTTTAAATATTACTCTTCCTAGGTAGTCATTCAGCAGGTCTTTGTTTAAGGTTTGCCCATCACTTTATTTGGCGTTGTGGAGGGAACAGCAAAACAGAAGTCTGTTTTTAACTTCAATGGCTCTGACTGTTTCATTCTCTTCACCTGGACCATAATCCCCTGAGTTAAAAACACATGCCTTGAAATTTGTTAAGTATCTTTCAAAGCCTTAGGAGGCTGAATCTGTAGGAAAGGTGCAGAGTGAATTCCTGTTCAGTGGCTGGTAGAAAACAAGTAAAGTGTGCTTAGCCCCCAACAGCAGATGTCTTAGAGATAGAAGACTTGGATCAGGCCACTGGTCTTGATTTCTTCTTAACTGTCAGAGTTTACAGTCTAACTGCCTGTTTAGAATCTGATAAGAATTGGGGTTGGGGAGGCGACCAGGAGGAATGCCTGAAGAGAAATTTTGAGAGATCATTGGAAAAATTGTAACAGGCAGGTGCCTTAGAAGGAATGAAAGATAATTGATATCCCTGAAATGCCCCCATGGTACACAGTATGTGAGGGTGTCTTGATTCTGTAAACCAGTGAGGTAGAAGACACATGCCAATCATCTAGGACAATGGTTCTCCACCTTGAACATGCATTAGAAAGACCTGGAAGACTTGTTAAAACACAGATTGCTTGTCCCCACCTCCAGAATTTCTGATACAGGAGATCTGGAGTAGGACCCAAAAATGTGCATGTCTAACAAGTAACAGGTTGAGGCTGATGCTTAAAGTGTGACAGGGACCACTCTGAGAACCAGTGGTTGAGGAAACTCATATGAGTGAAGCCCATACTCATCTGATTAAAACTGGTTGGCTTGTTGACAGTTATTGGCGATCATTTTTTGTACCCTGAAAGAAATATCACTACGTTGTTTTTGTGCTAAAGCCCTCAGTATATTTTTAGCAGCAGATAAGTTTATTTGGTGACAACTTTGGTACCAAACAACGACTTTCTGCCGTGGGTACTCCAGCAAGCACGTCATGCCTTAATCAAGTAAAGGGCACACCTGCTCGGTACTTCCTATGTCCATACGGTGACTAAGCCATTAAGCCTCTGTAAACATGACACCTGCCATGGTTTTTCCCTTAAAGGTCCCATAGGGAACCCATTCCAGTACAGTGGAAGGCGACTAAGCTAAACAGCTAACTGATCCAAGTGCACCAGGTTAAAGTGGGTCCTACATCTTGCTCATTCTCTGATCTTGTCAAATGGAAACTAACCTCTCTCTGGTTCATCACTAGATTATTGAGGGGAAGGCTAATTAAAATGCTCCTGAAGCTGTTTCTAAATGATCTTGTGACTATTTCTAAGAGTTTTGCTAAGAAATTTAGTACTATATAGGCTGCTCCCCTAATTTCTCCTTAGTTGTATTTTGTTATTTCAAGCCAGAGTGAGTCATGTGGCAGTGATTGTTTAAGTAAGCAAGGAGGATAAGAATGGTTCTTCTTCAATCCTTGTTGAAGTAGAGTCTAAGCCTTGAATTGAATCTTCTCTCATACCCAACTTTGGCGAGAGAGGGAAGTCTTGGGTTGCAATTGTAAGCATTCCAGAAGTGATCTTGAGCCCTGGATGGCCAGCAGAGGAGTCTCCCACAGGAAGGGAGATGTGCTAAAGACCAATGATAATCCTTTGGGTATGTGCAATGAGGGTTTCCAACACTGATGGATATGTATTCTAATTTAAAATATCACAGGGAGGAGAAAATAGACGTTCCCATGGAAACATTTTTTCAGGGCCAGCTCTTCTGTCTCATTATCATATCTTATTTAAATATTTCCTGGAAACAGTTTTAACTTAATCCTTCTGTATGTCTTCTATCTTCAGTGGCCTTGAATAGCCTAACATCTGGTCAGAGGTTTTCTTTAAATAAATTGCATAATAGTGGGTAGTTCCTTCGATTTCCATAGGTCTTCTTACAATAGTTGCAAATCTAATATCATGTGAAAATTGCATTAGCATTCATTTCCAGTCTGTAATTAAGAATTTTAAGTTGGCTGAACCTCACATTCCTTCAGGAACTACAGTAGACACCTGCCTGCAGCTGGATATAGTACCATTTGTCACAGATATGCTGTTTATTCCAGCTGGGCTCCAGTAAGCCTTACTGGGCCTCTGTGCACGACATTGTACCAAATACAGGGAGAAAATTGCCCCATAAATGTTGCTTTGGCATGTGGTATTATCAAAGTGACCTCCTATTTATTATTCTTTATTATTCTCAGAAACACTAAATCCCCCAACTGTGATGTTTGCATGTCCCGATTTGTCCCTTTGCCCTTCTTGAAGAACTTGCTTATGTGACTCACAATGCCTTGTGTTCCCTGTGTTCAGGGATGGGTCCCCTTCTGGCTCTGCATTGACACCAGCTCACCAACAGAGGGAATTTGCTCTTCCTTTTTTCCCTATTTCCCCCTTTTTTGATGGGATCGTTTGATAGTGTACAGTGGGAACTTGTGGGTTCTCAAACAATTTTAAAAGCTGATTACACCTTCAGTCATCTAATTCCCTGAAATGCATTATACCTGGGCAAGTTGAATTTCCTTCCTTACAGCATCAGGATTTCCAGCCATTCTATTTGTATACGTTTGTTGAGTTGCTTTTGGAGAGACCTTCCTTACCTCTAAATATATGAATACACATATTGAGTTACTTAGCTATATGCAGAGATTTTAAAACTTTCAGTATCTCAGTCATAACCAGATCATCTCAATTTTTATTGGAATCAGGAGAAAATCTACTGTGAATCTAATAAATCAAAACCTTCAAGTTCTCTCACTTACATAGGACCCCTGAGGGAGAGAGGAGAGGTGGCATTTTGTAGTCATAATTTTGTGTTCATTTTGTTAAAGGAGGACAATAGATTTAGAGAAGCTCCAGTCTCCACAAAATCTGTATCTGCCCCTGGTTGGAATATATTGAAATATGAATTTTATAAAAAGCCTTTTCTTTTGCAGTCTCTTTTTAGAGTTGAAAGGTTTTCTTGTTGAAATTGTGGTGTTGATGGTCATTGTGGTGTTTTTCTCTGGAGACAGATGCATTCTGACACCAACACTCGTATGTCATTAAGAATGGCAATGAAAAATAAACTGGATAAAGCTGTCCATTCTGAGGCATGTCCATGCCTTCACGGAGAAACCAAGCAGTGTGTTAATCAGCTTCCCCAAACTATTAATCTTCACCAGTAACTTCCCACATCCAGGTTTCCTAATGTTCTAGGGCTAGAGGAGGAAGGTAGTGATCTTAGTGCTGCTTCCTCTGGAGTGTGACACCTGCCCAGAGGTCTCAGGTCACCTCAGTGTATTACTGAGTCCAAGCTCGTACTACTCCCTGAACGACAGGCCAGTAAATCGAGACATGAGCTATTGGGGCAAGGAACAGAGACTTTATTCGGAAAGCCAGCAGACCAAGAGGATGGTGGACTACTTTCCCAAAGAACGACCTTTCTAAATTAAAATTCAGGCTTTTTTTATACTAAAAGGGGACTGGGTGTGGTTGGTTGTTTCAACTTCTTCCTGCAGGAATCTTTTGTTCTTGCAGCTGTCCTTGTAGGTCAAGCTAGGATGTTTCTATAAACCTCCAACAAGGCAATTGTTGTTTTCTGTTCTGCAACTTTTTATCTCTATATGAATGGAAAAGTGTTACACTTTTAAAGGTCAGAGCCAGAATGGGCTCTCCTGTATATTTCAGGCTATAGGCAACATTGTTTTACAAAAGGTGCAGAGACTGCATGACAAAGTACAGGCAACAGAGCACAAGGCTTAGAGCTAAAGGAATAGGTCCAATATGGGGTCAGGTTTGTTCTCTGTTACAAGTGTACAGACGGGCCCTGCCTTATGATGGTTCGGCTTAGGATTTTTCAACTTCACGATGGTGTGAAAAACAACACACGGTTGAAACCGTACTTCGAATTTTGAATTTTGATCTTTTCCTCGGCTAGTGATACATGGTCAAAATCCTCTCCTGTGATGCTGGGCAGTGGCAGCTGCAGCTCCCAGTCAGCCACGTGATCACAGGGGTCAACACCTGATACACGTACAACCATTCTGTACCCAGACAACCATTCTGTTGTTCACTTTCAGTACAACATTCAGTAAATTGCATGAGATATTCAACACTTTATCATAAAATAGCCTTTGTGTTCGATGATTTTGTCCAACTGTAGGCTAATGTGAGTGTTCTGAGCACGTTTAAGGCTAGGCTAAGCTATGATGTTTGGTAGGTTAGGTGTATTAAATGCATTTTTGTTTTAGGATATTTTCAGTTTACAATGGGTTTATCGGGGCTTAATCCCATCATAAGTCGAGGAAGATCTGTACATCTCCATCACTTTTGGCTTGTGCAGGCTGGTTCAGCCAGGCTACGCCAGTGATGGAGAACAACAAAGTACCTCATCATCTCCACGGCAGCTGGTGACCAGGAACCAGTCCATTCACGTTAGCAGGTGTTCATGGGGCAGTGTTTCAGCCTTCAGTCCTGGGCTGAGATATGCTGGGACTGTGTCAAAAATTTAACCAATTCTAAATGACAGGCCTTCCAGAGGACATCAAGCATAATGAGGGAGGTTAAGTATGAAAAAGACAATCATTGGGACTTAGGGATTGACATGTACACACTGCCATATTTAAAATAGATAACCAACAAGGACCTACTGTATAGCACAGGGAACTCTGCTCAGTATTCTGTAATAATCTACATTAGAAAAGAATTTGAAAAAAAAAGATAACGTGTATAAGTGAATCACTTTGCTGTACACCTGAAACTAATACAACATTGTTAATCAACTATACTCCAATATAAAATAAAAATTTAAAAAAAGAAAAAATCAAAGAGTATAACTTTAAATTCTGGAAGGCCCTCACCCTATTTAGTCTTGCACCCTCTTACGAACCATTTCCAGGTTCATCTGTCACAGAGAAAGAAGAATCAAATGTGTTGATTCTTAAACTAGCAATGTATGAACACAACAATAATCACGCGATTAATGCCAATTACAAGAGGAGCCCACTGTAGGGTAGGCTAAACAGAGAGTGTGTTTCAGTGTCAGATACACACAGTAATCCCAGCACTGGTACTTAACTAGTCCAGTGTCCCTGGGGCAGGTTCTTAACTCCTCTGAGCCTCAGTTTCCTCAAACATAAAATACTAAGAATATCCACCTTATAGAGTTATTATAAGGATTTACCCTAATGAATATGTATATATATATTTTGAATATATATAATTAATATATGTATGCCATATAGAGAGTGGCACATTACATATATATATGTGGCACTTATGGAGGCATATCACATACACGTGTGTGTGTGCATATATATATATATATATACACATACATACACACCTTATGTGGAGTGGCACATTATATATATGGCATTTATGAAGGCATATTCTATATATGCCATATATGGAATGGGACATAGTAAGCACTCAATGGATGACAGGTATTATCAGTTATTATAGAATTGGTTGTGTCATAAACCATGTTGTAGACCCTGAAATATATCAGTTCAGCAATATGCACAGCACTTTGCAACATGCAGTGCAATCTCCACTGCGAATGTTGTGTTCCATGCTGAATCACTTAGATCATGAAGACTTTAAAATCATTTGATGGATAAAGAAGACGTGGCATATATATACAATGGAATATTACTCAGCCATAAAAAGAAATGAAATTTATTTGTAGTGAGGTGGATGGACCTAGAGTCTGTCCTACAGAGTGAAGTAAGTCAGAAAGAGAAAAAAAAATACCGTTTGCTAACACATATATATGGAATCAAAAAAAATAAAAAGTGGTTCTGAATAACCTAGGGGCAGGACAGGAATAAAGATGCAGACATAGAGAATGGACTTGAGGACACAGGGAGAGGGAAGGGTAAGCTGGGACAAAGTGAGAGAGTAGCATGGACATATATACACTACCAAATGTAAATAGATAGCTAGTGGGATGCAGCCGCATAGCACAGGGTGATCAGCTCGGTGCTTTGTGACCACCTAGGGGGGTGGGATAGGGAGGATGGGAGGGAGGCGCAAGAGGGAGGAGATATGGGGATATATGTATATGTATAGCTGATTCACTTTGTTATACAGCAGAAACTAACACACTATTATAGAGCAATTATACTCCAATAAAGATGTTAAAAAATTAAAATAAAATAAAATCATTTGAATCTGGGGGTTGGCAATTGCTAAAAGAATTCCTTTGGTGAATTATGGCTGCCCCATTGTGGTATATTAATTCTATGAAGCATTTCATGCATGTAATCAACAGTAAGATACAGCTAAGAATAATATTTCCTGCAGATAGAGACTTCATATCTCAGCCACTGAATTATATGCTTTTCAAATATTATCCCAGGGAAGATAAACACAAGCCTCACCACAGAGGGTGAAGTCATCTACCCAGATAACTTGGGTGTACATGGACAGTTTGCTGTCAGGTGTGTCTGGCTCCAAATCGTCCACTGGCTGGGTTGTATATGCGTATGAGCCCAGTTCCTTGACCTCGGGGAGCTTAGGGGCAGGTGGTAAGACATGATACTTCTGAACTCATCAGCGCAAAGTACTCTCATGCCAAGATGCCCAGGCGAGGCCCAGGCAGCCAGTATATCACTCAGAGGAAGTGCAGATTCCTTCTAAAAGTAATTCCAGGCACCAAACCACAACAGTCAACGTGAAGTTATTTTTTGTTTGTTTTTATTCATAAACCCCAGTATAATTTCTTCTTTTCTGCCTGGATAAATCTTTTCATTTGATTGATTTCACACTTTCAGGGTTTAATTTTTAATTCACATTCCTCTCGCATTTTACAATGAGGATTCGCACTGTTTCTTTGGACTAGCTCAACTTTCTTCCTTGGCCTCTGTTTTTCATCCCATGGAGCCAGAGTTAATAGTGATGTGAGTTTTAGTTTCCATTTGGGTTCAGGAAATTTAAAACAAGAGATCATTGTTTTCCAATATTTAATTATACAGGCTGTGCCAAAATATACATTTTATTATTATTTTATTTCAATTCTCACAGTTTCTGTTCTCATTGTTTCATTTTAAGAGATAGGTAGTACTTTCAATAATAGTCTCTTTTTTTATACTTGTATATCATATTTAAAGAATTTAATTTCCATTTTATTTTTTAATCAAAAACTGCAAATGCCCTTGGAGTTTAGTGTTTTAAGAGTTGTTTAAGCTCCTGATCCATCTTATACTTCATCAGAGTGCTTTCATATCTATTCATTTGTTTGATTTTCTATACAATTTTGTGATGTGAGCTAGGTAGTCAATGGATAGCTCTTTCAAACACTGATAAACTGAGGCTGGCCTTTAACTCCTTCTGAAATTACAGTAGAACTTGTGGGGGGAAATGAGTTTGGATACCCGCCAGACTCATTTTTGGAGTGTCTTAGGGATTTGTATTGGCTGCATTCATGCTCTTCACTATTTCACTTCAAAGAAAGAATCTTCAGCAAACACAGCAACATGCACTTACCTGCCCTGAAAATTCTATTTGAGTCAAGAACACAGTCTGCCAATAGATGAATCCTCAACAGTCCCTCTCTATGTTTTTGAGTTCATTTTAAAGTATGTGTGACATAGGTTTATCTGCACTGAATGAGAAAGATGCCCATGATACATTGTGAAGTGAAAAAAAGAAAACTAGGGAACATAATATACCATTGTTTGTTTGGGAGCAAAATTTTGGGTCAGATTGCCTTACTTCACATCTTAACTCTGCAACTGAGGAGCTGTGTGATCTGGCTCAGTCACTTAACCTCTCTGTGCCTCCATTTTCTCATCTGGACATTAAAAGACTTAACTCACAGGGTTGTTATGCAGATTAAAAGACTTAATGTATGTAAACAAAGAGAACAGTGCCTGGCACATAGTGAGTGCTTAAAAACACACATATGTATTTTGTAATTACAAGAACACGTTTGGGAAAGACATATCCATTCATCTAACAAATATTTACTAAGTGACTGTTACCAGTGGTTACCTCTAGGGCATGGGAATGAGAGAGGCAAGGGCAAGAGGACTGAACTTCTGCTTTATACACTTAGGTGTTGTTTGGAAATTTTGCTTGTTCATGACAAATCCACTACTAGGGTAGAGGTTAGGAATAGACTCGGAGCCAGCACACCTGTGTCTTACAATTAGTTGTATGTGGACTCCGGGCAGGTCTTTTAACCGCTTGCTGTACCAGTTTCTTCAGTTTCAAGTAGAAAGCCTAATAGCCTCCACCTCACATGATTATGATGAGGATTAAGTGAGTTAACACATGCACATCACTTAGAAAAGCACCTGGCTCCCTGAAGAACAGATGCTATCACAATAGCAGAAAGGAAACACTGAGAGCAAAACCTGCAGTGTCCTGAGGTCATCATGACGTTTGTCCTCAAAGTCATATAAAAAGAACTTAGAAAGCATGTCCCTGGAAGGACAAAAGAAATCAAAATATAATTGTGGTGTCTTGTTTTCATTTACCTAGTTTCCTATCCTTCCCACAATGCTTGTTTTTAATTTGAAGTATAGTTGATTTACAGTGTTGTGTCAGTTTCCCACAATGCTTTTAAATCTCTTAGCCATGCATAAAATTCTTCACTGAGTATCTAAAGCCATCTTGCTAGGTTGTTTTTTTTTCCCCATGACTGGTGGGGTTTTTTCATTTTGTATCCTGTCTTTCCTTCTCCCCATCCTTCAATGCTTCTTCTTTTTCAGTGGAATTCATTTTGATCTTCAGGACTTTTTACTTTCAAGTTGTTGAGAGAAACCATGATTACTATGTCTTTTTCTTGCCTAATTTGCTTTCATTAAAAAAAGATGAACATTTATTAATAAAATCATATGTATCAAATATCTATACATTAAACATGTTACCTATGAGGAAACCACTTTATTGTATCACAAAAAAAGACTTGGAAACTTAAAGAAAGGAAGGAAGAAAATAAAAGAAAAGAAAAAATAAGCCTTTGTTACTGTCCCCGGAGGTTTATAACCAAATAGTAAAATGAAAATTCATATATACACAAAGTAATATTTCAAACATTTAAAAACAAGGAATGGCACACGTGGCTGCAAGTGCAAGTGGTCACCTCACCACGACCACCTTGACATATCCCAGTGAAACAGGAGGGAAGGGGTCAGGGCACAACCTTTAAAAGAATGAAATATCCATAGGACATGACAAAAACTGGCTAGAACCAACTAGGTCCAAGATGGCAGAATATTCAACTTCCAGTGGACCTTGAGCCTCATCACAGGCTCCTTGTAATACATTAGCTAAATGACACACCCACCAGCATCATGACAGTTCTGAGGCTAACCACAAAAGGCCAATAAGTGGGCAGTGGCCCAATTCCTGGAAATCTCCACCCCTCCCCTGAAATAACTGGAATAATCCTCCCACTCATTAACCTATGAAATTACCCAGCCCATAAAAACTAACCACACCATGTTTCTCCCAAGGCCTCTCACTTTCCAAGATGGCCCATACTCTGTCTGTGGAGTGTGTTTCTCTCTAAATAAATCCACTTCTTACCTATCACTTTGTCTCTCACTGAATTCTTTCTGCGATGAGACATCAAGAACCTCAAATTCACTGGGACCATATTGGCGAGACAGCCAGGAGAATTCGGTAAGCCTCAGCCTCTTGCCTCCCTTGCGCTTGAGAGGTGCTGCCTTACTTCCAGCCATCTCCATCTCTCTCTCCCTCTCTTTCCTATAGTCTGTCTCATTTTCAGACCTATTGCCACAAAAATGTGGACGCAGGACGAGCAGTTAAAAGCCATCAGGGTGCTTGGCATGGAAAAGAAGTCTATGTGAGCGGATAAGTGGATCGTGGAACAGACTACAGAGACGCTAGGTCTGTCCGCCCACCTCAAGGCAATTTCCACGCAATGATTTCAGGCTCACAGTTAAAAGCATAACACTGCCCCCTCCCCGCGGCTACCGTCATAGGCTTATTATTGGTCCACCTACACCTAATTATCCTTGTCTCAACTCTGCATTCCTACCTCACTCTTTCCACTCTTATCTCGTGCCTTACTCTGCTGCACATGGGGAAAAAGAAATCTGCCAGGCACTCTCCAACCTTGCTTGTAGGTCTTTCACTTCCTAATGTTACATATGGGCAGGGCATGTCAGGGAAAGTTTCCAGCCATCGTCACAGGCAACCAGGGACCCGAGCCATAGGATCTTTCCCCTCTGGGTTTGCCTTATCCACCATTTGATTAACTGTTAACAGGTCCAGTTGTGTAAAAATATGAAATACAGCCTTACTTAGAGTTTGTGCCATGGTTGCAGCAGCTGTGATCCCTTCGGGAGCTCCCTCACGCAGTAGGCGGGCTGTGCGCATAACCCCCAGGTATCAGGAGGGGGATGGTCCTGAACCACATGGTTGGGACTCAGGGTAGTGGGACCATCTTTCACCTCCCCACCCCCACCCCCCACCCCCCCGCCTCCTGGTGTTTGGCCAGCCCCTCCGGAGTCTGCCCTGACCCCACCCTGTTAGGGCAGGGCAGGCGACTCAAGCTTGGTGGGTCACACAAATGACCACGCACCCGGGGATACATGCTTGGGAAGTGACCCAAATTTGCTGTGCTTGCCTCCCTGGGGTCGCAAGATTGGGAGTATCCTTCCAGGATCATGGGGCCTTCCATCCCCCTAACTACAGTCACGGTGCCTCCACTTCAGCTGCCATATCCGCCCCTGCACTCAGCCCCACTGCCCACTGGCCAGAGCACATGTGGGAAGAGGGGAGGGCGAGGATGGCACCAAGGCCCCAGGGGTGCCACCCACAAAAAGAAATGGAAAAGAGAGGTTTTTTTTCCTTTTTCACAAACTGTCTCCCTTGATGGCCAGTGCCTGTTTTCCAAAACTTACCACCTTTGTAGAGAAAGAGGCTGGGACTTAAATAGGTCCTAGAACCATGAGGATGTCCATTCCAGGGGAACATATCCCAGAATACAAGGATTAATCTATAGAATCTATAGAGAAACCTTCAGGAAGGTCACTTATCCTGGGTGCTGCAGATGCCAGGATAGGACACGTGCCCCAGAATGCTGGGGCCAAAAAGACTGCCACATGGGGAAGTAGCTAACCCACATTGTGGATAAAGTCGACAGGACAAGGGGAATGGGGACACCTGGAACCAGTCCTGTCTTAGCCCCTATGGGACCTCTTAATGCTAGTGCTCCTCTCTGGTACAGGAGCATTCTCTCCCTGAAGGAACGATGGTAAACACCTCCTCCATCCCCAAGGACTCACCCTTCGGGTGCATTTTGAGTCACTGGGACAAATTTTCTCTAGATTCTTTAAAACAAAAAAAGCTCATTTTCTTTTGTGATGAAGCCTGGCCCCAATATAAACTTGAGGACGATGAGGCCTGGCCAGAAAATGTGAGCCTCAACTATAGTACCATCCTACAGCTAGACATCTTTTGCAAAAGGCAGGGGAAATGGACAGAAGTTCCTTATGTACAGGCTTTTATGGCCCTAAGAGAAAACCTGGAGCTATGCAAGTCCTGCGTTAGGGAACCTTGCCAGCTGGGACCCGTTCGGGCTACACAAAAGCCCTCTCTAGTGGCACCCGGAAGAACGGGAGCCCCAGACAGAGGACCCAAACCCCAATACTCTTCCACCATCTTCAGTCTCTCCCCTGCCCTACTGCCCTATAAGCCTCTTTATGCTTCCATACCAGAAATGTAGCCAGAGCCTCTTTGCCCTCTTCAGGAAGTAGTAGTGTTCCCGGTGAATCTGAGGTTCTTGATGTCTCATTGCAGACAGAATTCAGTGAGAGACAAAGTTATAGGTAAGAAGTGGATTTACTTAGAGAGAAACACACTCCACAGACAGAGTGTGGGCCATCTCAGAAGGCAAGAGGCCTTGGGAGAAATATGGCGTGGTTAGTTTTTATGGGCTGGGTAATTTCATAGGCTAATGAGCGGGAGGATTATTCCAATTATTTCGGGGAAGGGGTGGAGATTTCCAGGAATTGGGCCACCGCCCACTTTTTGGCCTTTGGTGGTTAGCCTCAGAACTGTCATGGCGCTGGTGGGTGGGTCATTTAGCTAGTGTATTACAAGGAGCGTGTGATGAGGCTCAAGGTCCACTGGAAGTCAAATATTCTGCCATCTTGGACCTAGTTGGTTCTAGCCAGTTTTTGTCATGTCCTATGGCTATGTCATTCTTTTAAAGGTTGTGCCCTGCCCCCTTCCCTCCTGTTTCATTCCCTCCCCCAGAGATTTTACTCCCATATTCTTATGGGAAACAGAGGGGCGACAGTCCATCTTCTGTAACTGCTTCAATGCTAAGTAGGGGCATCGACCCTGCCTGTCAGGGAGTAAAAATCTCTGGATGCCTGATCTAGGGGCCTCAGGGGCAGGACAACTCCTTGTTTTAAGTCGGAATGGGCTGAAATCCTCACATAGCCATCTTCTTGATGTGGAACTGTTGTAACTGTTTCCATAGCCTTTCTGTGGATCTTCTTGATGATGAAGTACTTTTTGTAACAGCATCATAGTACGAAATATCTAAACATGACAAAAGACTTAAAAGGCATGGTTAAACATCTGATTACAGTGTAATTGATAAAGAACCTTGGTTACAGTAACCAGAATTACAAATGATTACATTTAACTTAACATAGCAAATAATCCTAGTTAAATATTTTTCTTTGGGTTACCTCAGGGCCCCCCTAAAGCATCCCAAAGTTAGCTGGAAATCAAAAGAACTTTAATTAAAATTTGATATTTGGGAAGTTTGTCAAGAAGTTTTAAAACACTTGGTCAAATAAGATCATAGGGCACTGTGAGACAACACTTATTTCTCAAAGTTACAAGAGATCTCAAAAGCAAATACAAATCACTTAAAGGCAAAGAAACTCACACAATCTGTTGTAAAAGGCAGCATTTCAAGAATACTTTGGAGGGAGAAACCAAATGCAGTCTTGTCCTAGCCCATTCCCAACAAAATCCATTTACCTGACTAGATGTAATTCAATCTTAGAAAATCCTGATCATGCACAACTCTTTTCTCAGGGTCTACTTTCCACAAACCTTTCATCACTTTCTGTATCCATCACTTTATTTTTCCATCCAGAAACAGCCAGCTCTAAGTCAGACCTATTTCCTTTTCGCTTAATAAAATGCAATTCCATTCCTCATACTTTCTTTACTGAAAACACACATCCTACTTTTCTTAAAAGTTTTTTTTTCCCCATTTTGAGTTACTTTTCTTGCTAACAGATTTGCCAGGTATACAGTAAAAAGGTTTTATTTGACCTCTAGTAAACCTAGGTGCAATAGAAGTACTATACTTAACATTGATGACTGTAAAGAGGTGTCTGTATTAATCAGACCAACAAGCTTAAGCCACCTTTAATACCAGATATCACTTTAGTATTGAATATTTCCCAGATGACATGAACCTGAAATTCATTTTGGCCAGTTTTATATTTCTGAGTATTTATATAAGCACTTAATTAAGTCAATTAAGTAGAGCTCTTTTACTAATTAATTTTGGTAATACCACACATTTAAAACACATATAGATACATATGAACACACAAACAGAGAGACCTCATAGTTCTCATCTCAGAATTTCAGCCCTGAGTCAGGTACAAGGTAAAACCCATCAATTACAAAGGGTTGGATTCAAATTGGGCTTCTGGCAGATGGAACAAATCAAGGTCACCTGTCTAGATGGCTAAACCCTTTTTACTAATGTTTACAGAAAAGACACTTAGGATTTCTACTTAGTCTTGACAAGTCTAGTTCTAAATTACTTTACTCCCTTTTGCAAAATTTGCTTTTTGTAAGGATGGCAGAGATGAGGGTTCCTGAGAAGACCAGGTAGGATTGGAGTATTACAGAGAGATTGGCATGGCACCAAAAGCTCATATTTAATGAGAGCTCATATTTAATTTGAGATTAGGGGTTGGAGGCCTTGTCAAACCTCTGGTTTTATGGGGTTTTGGTGCCTGGAAGGGAAGTTATTAGTTTCCTTTAAGGTGATTTTTATAAGAGTGATGAACTTTGTCTTCCCTGGGATTCCCTGATCCCAGGCCTGCGGATCTATGTTTTTCAATTTCTGGGGGAATATTTTGGGTTGGACTGTCTGTGTCTTGTATAATACATAGTCCAGCCAAACACACTCCTTGGCTTTGGTCTTCAGAGAGAGTAAGAGTTGCCCCCAAGGCTGAGAGAAAATTCCTCCCCAATAATGGGCTGGGGCATTCAGGCATGACAAGAAACTTGTGAGTTATAAGAGTCTTTCCCCAGGTGCAAGGTAGAGGGGTGGCGAAATATTTTAGTTTTGGCTTTCCTCTGACCCCAACGATAGAGCAGGATTAGGGGCAAGGGGCCTAGCATGAGACGTCAGGACAGAGTAAGTGGCTCTCATGTCCACTAGAAATTGGACAAGCTTATCTGCCACGTCAGTGGTCACCCGTGGTTCCTCCCGTGTGATGATGACAGTCTCCTCAGGAGCCTTGGGAGGTCCCAGGTCCCATCAGTCAACCACTGGCATGACTGGTGTGGGGGAATTTCCTCGCTCCCTTCAGTGCTGGGGGCATTCCCTCTTCCAGTGGCCCATCTTCTTGCAGAGTGGGCATGGCATTTTGGGTGTAGGCTGGGACCTGTTTCCTGTGCATTCCTTGCTCCAGTGTTCAGGACTCCCACAGCTGAGAAAGGCTCCCTTCCTTGGCAGAGGTCTTCTGGGAGTACTTTTGGGGTGATCAGGTGGTGGGTTAGGTCTTGTCATGATGGCTGCCAAAAGCCTGGCTTCCTGTCATTCCTTCCTTAAGTCATGCTGTTCCTTCTTTTCATCCTCAGCCTGGTCTCTATTGTTAAAAATACTGAAGGCTATGTCAATAAGAAGGTTGAGAGGGGTTTGGGACCCCATGGCAAGCTTTTGAAGCTTCCAACGGATGTCAGGGGCTGATTGGCTAATGAAGTGAGTTGCAAATACAGTGTGTCCCTCGAAAGTATTTGGGTCTACATTCTTATACTTTCTGAGGGCATCTACCAATCGGGCCTGAAATAGGGCTGGATTTTCATCTTGGCCTTGGGTGATCTCTTTAACCTTATCATAGTTAACAGGTTTAATTATGCATCATTTCATCCCTTCAGTGAGGCAAAGGATCACGTGATCCCTACTAGTGATACCAGGCTGGCCTGGTTGATAGTCCCAATTGGGATCCATTAGAGGTACTGCTGTCACAGGGTTTCTATGTGGTTGGGCAACATGTAGCCTGTGCCCAAATTCGGGCCTTTTCCTCACTGGTGCAGCAGTGGGAAAGGACAATATTTACATTCTTCCAGGTAAGTCCAAGGAAAGCATCAGGGCCTGCAATTCTTCACTGAACCTGTTAGGGTCCTCCGAGAATCTACCTAAGCAGGTGCAGCATTGGTTAACGTCAGACAAGGAAAAAGGGGTGTAGACTTTGGTAATTCCCTGAGGCCCACCTACTGAAACAGGAGGGAAGGGGGCAGGGCACAACCTTTCAAAGAATGACATAGCCATAGGACATGACAAAAACTGGGTAGAACCAACTAGGTCCAAGATGGCGGAATATTCGACTTCCAGTGGACCTTGAGCCTCATTATATGCTCATTGTAGTACATTAGCTAAATGACACACCCACCAGTGCTATGACAATTCTGAGGCTAACCACCAAAGGCCAAAAAGTGGGCGGTGGCCCAATTCCTGGAAATCTCCACTCCTTCCCCAAAATAATTGGAATAATCCTCCCACTCATTAGCCTATGAAATTACCTAGCCTATAAAAACTAACCACACCGTGTTTCTCCCAAGACCTCTTGCCTTCTGAGATGGCCCACACTCTGTGTATTGTGTTTCTCTTTAAATAAATCCACTTCTTACCTATCATTTTGTTTCTCACTGAATTCTTTCTGAGATGAGACATCAAGAACCTCAAATTCACCAGGAACACCAGGGACCCCAGTTCTGGGTGTGAGGATGAAGTGGGAGAGGAGGGGTCTCCCACTTACAAAACATCTATTGAGTGATGGCAATTGTATCAGATGCTTCACCTGTTACCTCACTGAATCTGCTTAACAACCATATGGTATTACTGCTATTACTATTCTTCATTTTCTGGTGTGTGTGGAAACTGAGAGTTTCCGAGCTTTCATAACTAACCGGAGATGCCACAGCTGGGTGAACAGTGAGCTAGGACTCAAACCCAGGGTACCACCTTGCAGGACTCCTAGTGCCATCAGGGTGTGTGACAAGTATTAAGGGTATGAGGTCCAGAGTACATTCAAGGGCAGCAAAGAGTGATTACAAAATTTGTGTATTATGTGATGCTTGTTTTTCCAGAAAACTCTTGTGTTTGTATTGTGCCAACTACCAGATGAACCTTCAAAGAGAGGGTGTGGTTATTTGAGAACCCATCTCTCTTTCTCTTAGGTGGAAGAGGCTGAAGCCGCCCCTGGGCAATGGCCTGGTGATCAAGGGAAGACTCCTCTCTCACTCACGTTCTTCTAGTCCTGAAAGATGTATTCCACCGAACTCTTTCTTTTCTTGGGTCATTCCCAGCCAAATGCCACCATATCTGAGGTCGCTTTGAGAACCCCAGAGAAGTTTGTCAGCCGTCCCTACAGCTGGAGCCCCCAGCCTGTTGCAAATACAATGTGTTTCTTCCTTCCTGCCGCCTTTACCTTCTCCAAGCTTATCTCCTTGAGCCCTTATCGGTTCTCCTGTCCAAAGTATAACAGTGTTCATCTCAGTAATGCTGGGGTGGAGACAATAGTTCTGGGTCTACTCTGGGAAGGAAATTGTGCTAGATGTCGGAGGAAAGAGTTGAGTAGCAGAAGACGGAATCTTCGGTGTAGTGAGGGAGACAAGTTGAAATGCCGTGGGCTCGGATGGGAGGATGTGCAGGGCGTGCAGGACCACTGGGCGGTCGACTTTGAATAGTGTGTGTCCTCCCTTCGGAATGCTGTGTTCTCCTTTTACTGCATGGCAGCCTGGAGTTATATTCCTCAAACTCACAAAATAGCCTCGCCTTTCTCCTTCTATTGCAGTGATGTTGTTTAGTTGATGGTGTCTCCAGGTGGTTCCTAGACAGCAAGAACTCTGTCTTCCACATAAGGCCTGCAGTAAGCACTCAGACACATTGACTGTCTGAAATAATGATTGAAGAGCCAAATAAATGAACGTGAGATTCATCCTCAGGGGGAGTGGGGGAGAGTGCGACTTCCAGAGAAATTAAATGTGAGCTGATTCTGGAAGAGACTTAGAGTATGCCAGGTATGTGAGTGCCAGGACATTTTCCAGATTCTCCTGGCAAATGGAATGTTGCAACATTTTCTGAATCTCTACTCTCTTTCTTTATAGTAGAGTTTCTCAACTTCAGCACTGTTGACCTCTTGGGCTGGATAATTCTCTATTGTAGGGGCATGTCTGGTGCATGTAGGATGTTTATCAGCATCCCTGGCCTCTACACACCGTATGCCAGTAGCACGTTCTCCCCAGATTGTGACAAGAAATGTCCGCAGACATTGCCAAATGGAGACAGAGTCACCCTGGGTTGAGACCTCAACACAACAAGTGTTTTATACTCAACAAATGTCAGCTCTTGTTAGCCTTGAAAAGCGCCAATCTATAAAATCAAACAGTCATAGAAAATTATTCAATTAGTCACCATTTTTGAGAAACTGCCATGGACCCGTCAGACTATACTGACTGTTTTCTACACATTCTATCCAATCCTGAAATATGATAATCCTCATTTTATAGATGAGGAAGCAGGATCAGAGGACTCAGATAATGTGCCCATGTGGCAGAATCAGTATGTTTCTGACCCTAATGCATCGTGGCAGGGCTTGTTACACTGTTTTCTACGTGTCTCCCGCTTACTGCTACTTTCTTTGCAAACAGTCTTCTGTACATGTGCGAATTGGGCAGGACGCATGTAGGCTGAAGTTTAAAAGGAAATCACATGTATGGACTATGTCCAGATACAAAAATAAATACTCTGATAAATATGGACCTTGAAAAAAATCATAGCTACTCTAACTTAAAGCAATCACAAGAAGTCAAAATCAAGCCAGAAGAACTTTCTTCCCAGGTGTCCTTTCAGTATGTAAATGGAGATGTAAGAAATATTTAGCCCATATGATTGTTTTCACTAAAAAGATTTCCAATCAGAATTATTTCTACAATTATGTTAGCTCTAATAACATTACAAAAGCACGGTTTTCAAAATATTAATAAATAACAATGAATTTGCAGAATGTTGAAACCATACTGAACGTACCTTAGGTCATAAGGGTTTGCAGTGGAACAGAATCCAGCTGCACTCTGTCCCTCTTTTTCCCTCAGAAAAGGACTGCAGGGGGAGTGCATGGACTCCTGTGGGCAAAGTGGGCTTACAGATATTTATTTATTATTTTTAAATTTATTTATTTTTATTTTTGGCTGTGTTGGGTCTTCGTTGCTACGGCGGGCTTTCTCTAGTTGCAGCGAGCGGGGGCTACTCTTTGTTGCGGTGCGTGGGCTTCTCATTGCGGTGGCTTCTCTTGTTGCGGAGCACGGGCTCTAGGCGTGTGGGCTCAGTAGTTGTGGCACGTGGGCTCAGTAGCTGTGGCTCGCAGGCTCTAGAGCACAAGCTCAGTAGTTGTAGCACCCGTGCTTAGTTGCTCCGTGGCATGTGGGGTCTTCCCGGACCAGGGCTCGAACCCGTGTCCCCTGCATTGGCAGGCGGATTCTTAACCACTGCGCCACCAGGGAAGCCCCCAGATATTTAAAAAGAACTGCTTCACCTCTGTTTTTCATTTCTTGTCATTTCTCTAGAAATTCTAATAACAAAGGCTTGAGAGTGCTGAGGCAGATAATCATTAGTCCCATTTAGGCTTTTGTTTTTAAGGTAAAAACCATGTTATTTCAGTAGCAACTTCTATGCCTGGGCAGTGCTGATGCAAGTGCTTTTCCAAGCAGCCTTCATTTTTGTTGTCAAACTGAATAAAACATATGAAAGGCGGCAACCAAGGGAGGCAGCACGATGCATCCACTTTTTGAAAACAAGCTTTGTCCTTTTTAAATGGAATTCTGTTCCAGTTTTGGCTTCTGGGATGTTCTGTTTTGCACCAGGAGTGACTGCACCATATTAGGGCACATCTGTCCTCCCTGCAGCTTGAAATGAATAACACGAGCTGAGTTCACAAAGTTTGATTCTGACTGTGCGCGTCTGAAAAGGTTGGATGCCCTTTAAAGACATGTTTGATTGCCGAGCGTGTGTTGACCCTGTTTGATATCCTTCACGGACTGCATGACTGAACTAAGCTGAAGTTTCCCCATCACCAGCCTGGGGAAACAGGCGGCGCTTTGGCGCCTGCTGGAGAGATTGTTCTCCGAGTCAGCTCTGCCACCTAGTGGTCGGCGGTGGCATTTCCTGTGCCCGACCAAGCTAGTTTCGGGGTAAGTCATTTTAGCTTGCATACTGTGATGAATTATGACAGAAAACAGAGACACTCTTAGCAAAGAAGGCAGTCCAAGAGAGACCCGAAACAAGCCCTGCAACATGATGCATACCAGATTTCGAATATGGAAGAAGCACTAAATAATTGGTCTTAGAAAAAAGCATGATTGTGAATTGCAAGATATTTTTCCTTTTTTTCCCTGAGCCTTCATGATTAAAATAATAATAATAGAGGTAGAATTCATTTAGACAAAGGCTTCAGATTTATATTGGCCTTTTAGGACTCTCTAAGAACTTTCACATGTATTTTCATATCAGATATTTAAACATTTTAAAAAAAAGTTATCTATATATTTTACAGATGTATAATCCCAGAAAAATTTTATTCCATAACTAGGGGGAAGGGAGTTAATTTCTGATGAGTGTCCTTCGCTTTCCTCTAAACTTAGTACTCTCAAATTGTTCTTTCATATTTTCTCCTTCACTTTCTCCTTTTAAATTTTAAAAAGATGTCAAACTATCAACTGCAGTGGTTTTTAAACATTGTTGAATGTGACCCACAGTACAAAATACACTTTACATCATGACTATATATTGAATGTGTGGGTGTGTGTGTGCACATGCGCTAATCAGAACTTTTATGAAACAGTACTGTTATCATCATGTGGTTCGTGTTCTGCTATGTCCCATTCAATTCTGTTTATTTCCTTTTCTTTTTTATTCTCCTGCTGGCCCACTAATTGGCTCCTGACTTACATTTTGAAAAACTAAGTGAATCAATTCTGTTTGTGCTCCTAGATGGAATGAAGTGAAAACGGTCTGGAAATCTATATATACTCAGAGATGAAATCAAGAACCATTCTATATGTACAGAGTTGTAACTAACCCACATGGAAGGATGACCCTCCTCGCAGAATCCAGGAGGGTTCTAGAAGGTGCTCGTCTCGCCCACCGGCAGGATCATGTTCAGTTTTGAGCTCCTTGCCTGGGGGCTGGGCCTGCATCACTTCAGTAGCAACGCCCTGAATGTCTCAGGGACCCCACAGCCCCCAGCTCCCACCCTGGGCAGGAACCTGCTGTAAATCCCAGAGCGGATCTAGAGCCACCCCCCGCCCCCTTCTGCTCCTGTGTGATAACCCCGTTTGCCCTCATGCGGGCTGCATTCCTGCCTGGGACCACTTACAAAGTACTAAGGTCAGCAGGCTTACAGACCTCTCTGTTCCCACCACCTGTTTCTTCCTGAGCATTAAAAAGCAATGTTTCCCTTAGCTCTCCTCACCAATATAAGTCAATTCAATGAGCACTAACCATGACCTCCCTTGACTCAAAATATACTAGCTGCACAGCATATAGGCTGTTGAGTCAGGATGCGGAAAAGAGCATGGAGCATAGACGTGACATCCCTTTCTCGGAAAAAGCACCTTAAACAGAATACATTTAGTCCAGGTTTATCGTTGTTTCATCTCAGTCTCAACTAGAACCCCTGATTCTTAGGAAGTCACATATTACTTATGAAAGGATAGCTGTACAGGAAGAAAGGCGTTGGGTGACTATCATGTCTAATAAGAACTTTTAGATATTCTGTGTTGAAGTCCTTATGAACTTCTGATCAGGTTCTTCTGATGTCACACTGTGTACTAACAAGACATCAATTGTCAAGCCTCCAGAATGGGAGGATCCTTTTTATGAGATGAATATGGCACAGTGGCATGGAGCCCAGAGAAAAGGTGATGGAAAATGTCTCAGGTACAGGGACCTGAGTGAAGGTTGGGGGAGGGAGATCTTTCTTATTTGCCTAATGTTTAGGCCACTGCACCATCCCTTAATGCTCAAAGATCAATGTGTTTGCAGCTCAGAAGACCTTATCTCAAAGCTCTGTCTCTACTAGAGTATTTAAAGACCAATTGACCGTATATACATGGATTTATTTCTGGTTACATTAGTCTCTATTTAGGCCAGTAAAGATATATCCTGTTTTATTGCACTTAGCTTTACTGCTCTTCACAGATAATTGCATTTTTAACAAATTGAAAGTTTGTAGCAACCCTGCATCAAGCAAGTCTATCAGTGCCATTTTTCCAACAGCATTATTTTTTAATTAAAGTATGTACATTGTTTTTTCAGGCATAGTGCTAATGCACACAGTATCTGAAACTTTTAAGTGATATTAGATAGTGAATTAATGTTGAATTATAAAAAGAACAATGGCTACTGGTAAGTATACCAAAGATTTCAGGTCAAAGATCACCTAACAATTTGTGGTTCACAGGTTTTCTGATGATGAGTCAAGATACCCCTAGACACCAGAAACACCAGGAGAGGTATTTAATCAACCCATTATAGAAAGCTGGTCCTAAGTGTAGGTGTCTTTCCTCAATTCTGGTTTCTTTTATATTCTGTATTCCAACAAAGCATAATTGGACTGGAATATTGTATAACGTGTATTGCCCTCATGAGTCACAGAAATGAACTGAAAGAGAGAATTGATCTCCGGCTTATTTCCAAAATTCCTACTTATATTCTTCACTATTATTGGTCAACTGAGCAAAATAAATTGATATTAATTGTACAAACATAATGTGTTATTTGCAGTGAGCAATGTGACTTTCCTTAAAAACTACGTGCTTTTTAAAATTATGTTATCCATGTCCTGTATCTCATCTAAGGTGTAAGTCCTTGGAAGGCAGAGTCTTGACTTACTGAATTCAGTGGCACCAATCTGAATGACCTAAAGCTAGTAGTGGTTCAGTGAGAAGTGCTGATGTAGCTGATGGCAGTTATGTTAATAAGGACCCTTTCAGGTGCAGATGACAGTAACCTTTCTCAGGTAGCCCAGGCAGCAAAGGAAATGGTTGGCTTACATAACTGGCAAGTTGAAAGAGGCAGAGTTGACTTCAGGAATGGCTAGATCCAGGTTTGAGAGGCCATGATGATCATACTGTCTCTATTCCCCCACATTCCCTCCCATCTCTCTCCTTCCCCCATATCTCTCCTCTGTGTTTGCTTGCTTCACAGATTTTTCCATGTGGGTGTAAATAGAGTCACCAGCACCCAGGAATCCCAAGGAACAGAGAATTACCCTCTCTCTTTCCAACATCCATGTCAATTCCCCATATTTACTCTTACTGCTCCTCTTTGCATGTCCTTCAGGCCCATTACTGAGGCAGAGGAGTCAGACCATGTGATTGATGCCCAGCCAGAAATACATACTGTGGATGACAGGCCATTTCCAAAAGAATGGCTGAAGGAAAGACAAATAACAGCCATCCACTGCATGGCATTGATAAAAAGAAAAAAAAAGAAAGATGAAAGAAGACTGATGTATTATCAGCACAAATATAAAGCTGTGGGATTATTAGCCATTGTATTTATTTATAATAAAATCAGCATGGCATAAGTGATAAAAATAGGTCTATAGAACGTGATCGATTCCATATGACATGAAAGCAGAGACCTAGAAAGTATTTTAAGTGTCTTAAAAGGTGCTAGAGAAGGTTACGTGAGATTCAGAGCACACCAGTGACTGGGGTGGGGAGGGAGTAGGAGGAAGCGAGGAACGTACAATGGGCCCTAACCCAACCCAAGCAGTGGACAAGGAGACTTAGCTGCTGTGTCCAGGAAGCTTTGGAGTGAAAGGTGGTGGGAAGACAAAAGCTGTTCAGAGAGCACAAACCTTCCTTGACTTATGATAGGGTTGCTCCTGATAAACCCATTGTAAGTTGAAAATGTTGTAAGTTGAAAATACATGTAATACACCTAAACCTACCGAACATCATAGCTGAGCTTACCCTGCCTTAAACATGCTCAGGACACTCACATTAGCCTACAGTTGGGTAAAAACATCTCACACAAAGCCTATTTTATAACGAAGTGTTGAATAGCTCATGTTACTTATTGAATACTGTACTGAAAGTGAAAACCAGAATGGTGGTCTGGGTACAGAATGGATGTAAGTGTATCAGTTGTTCACCCTCGTGATCGTGTGGCTGATTGAGAGCTGCGGCTCTCTGCCACTGCCCAGCATCAAGAGAAACTATTGTAACTTGTATCACTCACCTGGAGAAGAGATCAAAATTCAAAGTATGGTTTCCACTGGAATGCATGTCACTTTTGTATCATCGTAAAGTTGAAAAATCAAGTCTAAACATCATTAAGCTGGAGACTGTCTGTATATAAAAACTTAGCAAGGGATGGTGCAGGAAAAAGAGAAATGCATGAATAAGGGTGAAAATGCAAAAAAGAAAAAAGTAGTCCTTATCTGAACATATGTAGTAGAGGACATTGGAGAGGGATCCTAGACCTCCTAGTAGAAAAGTGGTTACTAACCTCAGAGACGGCACATTGAGCAGAGATGTCTCATTAAAGACAAGGCTGATCTCATTCATATGTGTAGTTGCAGGTGTGATGGTGGGGATTCCAAGGCAAACACCTTTAGAACTAAGGTGAACTGGGATCTGGGTGGAGAGGAGACAGCAGATAGACTTTCCATACATGTATCTTGGAAGAAACCATAAATGTGAGTACCCCAAACAGCATGTAGCACTTCCCAGATATGGACATCCCCTCACTGAGAGGGAGCTGGAAATATAGATGAGCTGACAACACCTAATAAAACCCAGAGAAAGAAAAAGGAGTAAAGAAGAAAAAAATGCATCAATTACCTATAATTGGAAATTAGTGCAATGTAGATTTCATCTATGGGAAAATAGTGATGAATTATACAGTTCTTTTTTTTTTTTTTTTAAACATCTTTATTGAAGTATAATTGCTTTACAATGGTGTGTTAGTTTCTGCTTTATAACAAAGTGAATCAGTTATACATATACATATGTTCCCATATCTCTTCCCTCTTGCATCTCCCTCCCTCCCACCCTCCCTATCCTACCCCTCTAGGTGGTCACAAAGCACCGAGCTGATCTCCCTGTGCTATGCGGCTGCTTCCCACTAGCTATCTATTTTACATTTGGTAGTGTATATATGTCCATGACACTCTCTCACCCTGTCACATCTCACCCCTCCCCCTCCCCATATCCTCAAGTCCATTCTTTAGTAGGTCTGTGTCTTTATTCCCATCCTGCCACTAGGTTCTTCATGACCTTTTTTTTTTTTTTTCCTTAGATTCCATATATATGTGTTAGCATACTGTATTTGTTTTTCTCTTTCTGACTTACTTCACTCTGTATGACAGACTCTAACTCCATCCACCTCATTACAAATACCTCCATTTCATTTCTTTTTATGGCTGAGTAATATTCCATTGTATATATGTGCCACATCTTCTTTATCCATTCATCCGATGATGGACACTTAGGTTGCTTCCATGTCCTGGCTATTGTAAATAGAGCTGCAGTGAACATTGTGGTACATGACTCTTTTTGAATTATGGTTTTCTCAGGGTATATGCCCAGTAGTGGGATTGCTGGGTCGTATGGTAGTTCTATTTTTAGTTTTTTAAGGAACCTCCATACTGTTCTCTATAGTGGCTGTATCAATTTACATTCCCATCAACAGTGCAAGAGTGTTCCCTTTCCTCCACACCCTCTCCAGCATTTATTGTTTCTAGATTTTTTGATGATGGCCATTCTGACTGGTGTGAGATGATACCTCATTGTAGTTTTGATTTGCATTTCTCTAACGATTAATGATGTTGAGCATTCTTTCATGTGTCTGTTGGCCATCTGTATATCTTCTTTGGAGAAATGTCTATTTAGGTCTTCTGCCCATTTTTGGATTGGGTTGTTTGTTTTTTTGTTATTGAGCTGCATGAGCTGCTTGTAAATCTTGGAGATTAATCCTTTGTCAGTTGCTTCATTTGCAAATATTTTCTCCCATTCTGAGGGTTTATACAGTTCTTAAACTATTCTTCTCTGTAACAGAATAATACATTATAATATTTAGACTATTTCCAATATTCTACTGTTGCAAATAGTGCTGAAGTGAATATACGTAAGTGTATTTTATATATGTAAAAGTGTGTGTGCTTTCATATGTCCAACCATGAATGTATGTACACACACACGGTACATATATACTGCATATACACACTTTCCAATATTCTTCAATTATACTTTAAAGAGGTGTATAATGAGTTATAACCAGTTAGGAGGGACTAGTTGTATGGCTGACTTGGTGGTGAGACAGAGTAATACCACAGTTAAACAAGGAGGCAGTAGGCTCAGATTATCTGGTTGTGAATCTCTGCCCCTTTACCGTCACTTGTTAGCTTGAATCTTTGGACAAATTACTTAACTCTCTGGGTCTCGATTTCCTGTTAAAATGATGTTATTTTAAAGATTAAATGAGACAGTGCATATGATGGTTTACAAAATGTGTACCACGTAGGAAGTGTCTAATAAATATTCTCTTCTGTCATTTATAATTGTGCTAAATTGACCTCTGAGCATCTTGGCCACCAAAGCAAAGTGAGTTCACTGTTCAGCAAAAAAATAATAATAATAAAACAGCAGACACTACACTTACGTAGCATGTACTACCTGCAGACTCTGGTCTAAGTACTTTACATGCATTAAAACATTTTGATGAAAGACAAAGTTTCTTTCACCACTTACTATTGAATTCTAGGTTGAATTTATTCCATTATACAGAATGTTTCATTCCCATTTTTCAATGAGGAAACTGGGACTCAAAGAGTTTAAATAATACCCAAGATCTCACCCTCAGGAAGTGGTTGAACTAAGATTTGAACCTATGCCTTTGGGACTCCAAAATCTTCCTGCTACACCCTAAGCTCTTTCCAAAAGGCAGTGTGTGAATCTGACTACACTCCTTTGAGAGATACCCTGACCTGCAATAACTAAAGGCCTGATTTAGGACTCTTAACCATGTGCATGGGTACACAGATTTGCACTATAAGAATTTACAGTTGAACATTTTAACCAAGAGCCAAAACACAGCAGAAGTGTCCTCAATAGCTTTTGCTGTGATTCTCCAACGTTGAATTCTTAGAATGACACTCGTTGAGGAATGATTTACTGAGTAAAGTCCACAGAGGTTGGTGGTGTGAGAATCCCTGAGTCAGTTGCGTCCTGGAAGTAAAAATCTGGAGGTTCTGAGAGGTTGGAGCTGGTCTCAGCCAAGGCTTTCCGTGACAGCATAGAGGGTCTTACTAGAGATGCATTCATTGTAACAATTCTTGGTTATTTATTTATTTTGGTAACACGTGTTTGAAAGAACTAATTGCCAAAGAAAAAACGTGATGTAAATGAACTTACTTACAAAACAGATACAGACTCACAGACTTCGAAAACAAACTTATGGTTACCAAAGGGGAAAGGTGGGGGGGAGCGGGATGGGGGATAAGTTAGGAGACTGGGACTGACATATACACACTACTATGTATAAAATAGACAACTAGTAAGGACCTACTGTAGAGCACAGGGAACTCTGCTCAATACTCTGTAATAACCTCTATGGGAAAAGAATCTGAAAAAGAATGGATATATGCATATGTGCAACTGAATCACTTTGCTGTATACCTGAAACTAACACAACACTGTAAATCAACTATACTGCTATATAAAATTAAAAATTAAATTGAAAAAAGAACTAATCGCAGTTTTGCAACTATTTATATGCAAATGTGTGTGGTGCTAACATGCTTTTTCATAGCTAGAAATAACATATCTAAATACTAGAAATATTCAAAACTGGTTCGGTCAGTTCAGAACAGTCTGGTCAAGGTTCTGCATATTATCAAGCAAAAGATAGCTGCCTCGTATACTGTCCCCAGCCATTACAAGGAACCAATACATTACTTTTTCTAACTGTGTGTTAAAGAGATAATATAATGTAAAGTGATTTATGCGTATTTCCCCCCTTGCTCCAGGTTGCTGTTGCTTATTCCAGTGAGGCTTACATGGCTGGAATTGCCTTAAAGTTGCTTATGTTTGAAGCCTGGGTTAGGTAAATGCCCAGGTGGATAAAATGCAAATGAATAAGATCAATTTCTCATGTAGTGTGATGATAAAGCTATGCTGGATGAGTATCATATATGCGTCTACTATTTTTCCCCTACTTTTCAAAGAAAG
Organism: Balaenoptera ricei; assembly: GCF_028023285.1. Taxonomy (NCBI): domain Eukaryota; kingdom Metazoa; phylum Chordata; class Mammalia; order Artiodactyla; family Balaenopteridae; genus Balaenoptera; species Balaenoptera ricei. The sequence continues at coordinate 115,008,060 of NC_082654.1, forward strand.
AGAAGGAAGGAAGATTTTGTTTGATAACAACGTCATGTGGAAGTATATGTGGTCTGTATTTAGAAAGGTGGAAAATGTGGAGAAAAAGCACAATATTCAGTGCGTGTCACCAGCTAATCGTGCTACCTACCTTGAACAAATCGATCTCTGCCTGCCCTGTGCTCCTCACCTTTATTTAATTTATCTATTTTTATCGAAATAAAGTTGACAACTCCTCAGCTTTAAAATAAGGGGATGAACTGATGTGCTGGACTCTCCCAGGTTCGCCTATAATATAGGTCCTATTATCCAATAATAGGAGGAGTGCTACTTTTAAAGGATGCAATGCAAAGAACAAATCCAGTGAAGGCAGAAATGGTCCTGACTCCATCTTTTCTCTTTTCTCCCCAGACTATGTCAGAGAGTCACCATGACCTTGCACAATAACAATACAACCTCACCTTTGTTTCCGAACATCAGCTCTTCCTGGATTCACGGCCCTTCCGATGCAGGGCTGCCCCCAGGAACGGTTACTCATTTTGGCAGCTACAACATTTCTCGGGCAGCTGGGAATTTCTCCTCTCCAAATGGCACCACCAGTGACCCTCTGGGAGGTCATACCATCTGGCAAGTGGTCTTCATTGCATTCTTAACGGGCGTCCTGGCCTTGGTGACCATCATCGGCAACATCCTGGTGATAGTGGCGTTCAAGGTCAACAAGCAACTGAAGACCGTCAACAACTACTTCCTCTTAAGTCTGGCCTGTGCTGACCTGATTATTGGGGTCATTTCAATGAATCTGTTTACTACCTACATCATCATGAACCGATGGGCTTTAGGGAACTTGGCCTGTGACCTCTGGCTTTCCATTGACTACGTGGCTAGCAATGCCTCCGTCATGAATCTTCTGGTCATTAGCTTTGACAGGTACTTTTCCATCACGAGGCCGCTCACGTACCGAGCCAAACGAACAACAAAGCGAGCTGGTGTGATGATAGGTCTGGCTTGGGTCATCTCCTTCATCCTTTGGGCTCCTGCCATCTTGTTCTGGCAATACTTTGTCGGGAAGAGAACTGTGCCTCCAGGGGAGTGTTTCATCCAGTTCCTCAGTGAGCCCACCATCACCTTCGGCACGGCAATCGCTGCCTTTTATATGCCTGTCACCATTATGACTATTTTATACTGGAGGATCTATAAGGAAACTGAAAAACGTACCAAAGAGCTTGCTGGGCTGCAGGCCTCTGGGACAGAGGCAGAGGCAGAGAACTTTGTCCATCCCACAGGTAGTTCTCGAAGCTGCAGCAGCTATGAGCTTCAACAGCAAAGCATGAAACGCTCAGCCAGGAGGAAGTACGGACGCTGCCACTTCTGGTTCACAACCAAGAGCTGGAAGCCCAGCGCCGAACAGATGGACCAAGACCACAGCAGCAGTGACAGCTGGAATAACAACGACGCTGCCGCCTCCCTGGAAAATTCCGCTTCCTCCGATGAGGAGGACATTGGCTCGGAGACAAGAGCCATCTACTCCATCGTGCTCAAGCTTCCAGGTCACAGCACGATCCTCAGCTCCACCAAATTACCCTCGTCAGACAACCTGCAGGTGCCGGAGGAGGAGCTGGGGGCAGTGGACTTAGAGACGAAAGCCAGCAAACTGCAGGCCCAAAAGAGCATGGACGACGGAGGCAGTTTTCAGAAAAGCTTCTCCAAGCTTCCCATCCAGTTAGAGTCAGCCGTGGACACAGCCAAGGCCTCTGATGTCAACTCCTCAGTGGGCAAGACCACGGCCACCCTGCCTCTGTCCTTTAAGGAAGCTACTCTGGCCAAGAGGTTTGCTCTGAAGACCAGAAGCCAGATCACTAAGCGGAAACGGATGTCCCTCATCAAGGAGAAAAAGGCGGCCCAGACCCTCAGCGCCATCTTGCTTGCCTTCATCATCACCTGGACCCCCTACAATATTATGGTTCTGGTGAATACCTTTTGTGACAGCTGCATCCCCAAAACCTATTGGAATCTGGGCTATTGGCTGTGCTACATCAACAGCACCGTGAACCCCGTGTGCTATGCCCTGTGCAACAAAACATTCAGAACCACTTTCAAGATGCTGCTGTTGTGCCAGTGTGACAAAAGGAAGAGGCGCAAGCAGCAGTACCAGCAAAGACAGTCGGTCATTTTCCACAAGCGGGTGCCCGAGCAGGCCTTGTAGAATGAGGTGTGTTGTCAATAGCAGTCACCAAACGCACACATCAACCCACAGACCTTAGGAGGGAGTGAGGCGAGGGTGGGGGTGATTTCTGGCGCTGATAAAAAAATGTCTTTATCACCCAGATGTGAAAGGAGCTGCCTGTTTACCGATCCATTGAATAAATCCATTTTAATATCAAAAGTCAAATACCACTTCAGCCAAAAATAAATAAATAAGCGTATCACTGAATATAAAGAAATTTATTCTGAAATAGACTTTGTTTTTTCTTAAAGAGAAAGAAATAATTGTTTCATAGCAATTATATACCCAAATTGGTCTGCCTGGGCCTTTTCATTCCCATTAGCTCTGGAATCTCGGTGAGCGTACCTAGCCGGCCCAGTTGCCCTGTTCTTTCCAAGGATCCCCAAAGTGTCGATCCAGATCCCACGTGGAACACGTCAGGCTAGTGAATCCGTGGTTCTGAAATTCTTTCGTACGTTGCAAAGCCTCACCTTCTCGTCCCAGTAGAGCTCCCCGTCTTCTCACTGGTGTGTCGTTGAACTCTATTTGTGGACTTGATTCTTGATTCTTGCAAAGTACTGTTTTGTGCAGTTCAAGTTTCGTACAAATAAAAGATACATAAGTATATATGTATATATATATATGTGTGTGTGTGTGTGTGTGTGTGTGTGTGTGTGTGAATTCCACACACACACACATAGTGTATATAATATAATGGGAATCACTGAACTGGCAAATTGTTCCGGCAATATATTCTTTCAGTACTTTGGTGACTGACGTTTCTCTAGGATCCTAACACAACGTAAAGGTGAACTTAAACCCCGGGTAGTGTTTTGGAAACCAGGGCTGTTTTCCCGGAGACTATGCAGCAGAGAATAGCCAGGCCCTCCGGGCTGGTCTGTGTCGAGCGGTCAGCCTGGTGAGTCAGATGAGCACCAAGGTTCGACCGGACTCTGAGTGAGCTGTTACCTTTGTGGACACCCTCAACAGAGCTAAATCAAATGGGGGCCCCTCTGAGCTCTAAGAATGAACTGCATCCACAGGTTTGAATTTAATGGTCCAAATCTGAATGTTTGCCAACAAAACCTTTGCTATCTTACCTGCTTGAAACTCAATAATAGTGTCACGTTTGAATGTCATACACAGCATTACATGGGGCAAAGCAGAAGAGACCTTCTGAGGGGCAAAGAAGAACACGGGATTCGATTTCTTGCTACTTGACATCTTTAAATGAAAAAGGGCTTACACCTTTTGTCACTTAGCTGGGGTCAGTGCTTTCTGGTGTTCATTGTGCAACCTTTACCCAGGAATGGGTGGGGTTCATGAAGTCATAAGTCCTCTAAAGAAAGTATTACACTTTGAAAAGTATTGCTTCAAGTTGATTTCCTTAGTACATTTCTAAAAAGTGATTTTGTATTCTCTTCTGAATTGGCCCAAACGCTAACTGTTCTGTTTGGGGGAGGGGAGGGCTGCTGCTGTAGCCGTCGTCTGTGTTGCTGCTGTAGGTGTTAGGGTTCTTTTTTTTCCTTTTGTGGGCTGTGTGGGTAGTGGGAGGGGTGGGAGGTGGGGGGCTGAGGAGAAATCTTCCCTCTGTACAGGGTCTCCGTGGTGTGAACCCGGAGCCAGGGTAGAAGCTGCTTTTGTGTTCAGTGTGAGCTGGTGTTTACAGCAGATTTTGACAACAGTGGAAGTGTACTCAGTGGTGTCTGTGTTTCTGAACTATTTAATTTTGTGTTATGTTTATATGGAGATGTATTTATGCATATTTCACCGAGTTCTATTTAATGTTGATAAATATTACTCTTCAGTCTTCAGCAGGTGGTGTCCCTTGAAAGTGATTCTTTAAGGTCCACTTGAGCAATGGGTAGGGTATATCGAGCTTTCCTGTGGCTAAGAAGAGGGAAAAGTCATCCTGTTGGTGCCAGGAGGTACCTAACTCTTTCTAGGTAATATCAACTTTAACTTCAACATAATGGTTTAATACCGTTCTAGTTAAACCTGATGGGAACCGGTCAAAGCAACCCTCCACCAGTGTATTTGAAATCACATGACAAGGGCAAAAAAAGGCAAATCGGCATAATTGAAAGAATTAATTTTTTGGCCCACATTCGACCAAAGAATAAGAAAAAACAGAGACTATTTTCTAACATGTATAGCAAACTACAGAATGTTATGTTATTAACCTGTGAAATGTCTAGTGAGCAAGTGCATCTATATTTTATTACTCACGTTGGCCTGGCAATAATAAATTTGTGAATGCTGATTCAAGTCTCCCTGTACATCAGTAATTCCCATTCTCTTTGAATCTCCTATCTTGCCTCCCTCTCAAAAGACTGTTTCCTGTATTTAAAAAAAAAATAGAATTAAATTTAAGAAATGGAGAAACGTAAGCTTTAGCAGAACTGTGAAGGTTAATAACAACTCTACTTAAACATGATTATCTCCTCATCCTTGTCCTTTTATGATGCTGAGAATGGAAGAAAAGAAAGACGTCCAAGACGTCAGCTCTTCTGTTACTGGTTTAATTATCGAATTATTTTTAAATCTCTCATGAATGAAAACTGCTTTTAAATACTGTCTACTGACTCTGTTTATAGAAATGTATGTCCAACTCTTAGGTCATTTTCAGAAAAAGAAAATAAGAAAAACAGATTCTTTTGAGTTTGGAAAATTTAGAAGTATAATCAAAGATGTAGTGAAGTGTTTAAAACCAGACATAGCTGCACATGCATTTCTCAAAGGACTTTGTCACTAGAAAAGGTATTCAGCATTTACATAAGATCATCCCCCCAGATGGGAATCAAATTGTTTTCAATCCATATGAATGAGGTTTGCAGAGCTTTCATGATTATCCACTTTAATTGAGAGTAAAATAATCAAACCTAAATAAACTACATGTGAAGAAAGCACCCCCCAACACACACACACACACACACACACACACACACACACACACACACACGACCCTGTTCTCCCATTCTCTATTCTCCAGGGTCTACCAGATGGATAAGAGAAGTGAGCTTTCTGGTCCCGTATTCCCCTTGGCTCTGCTCTCTTTTATCCATCACCTACCTGTAGTCTTTCTGCTAGTTCACCGTATTACCCTGAATCATCCTTGACTTCAAATCTAGCCTTGAGTCTCCAGATAAGTTCCATTTCTATTTACTCTTTCACATATAATAGTTCTAGACTCTCACAGAAAAAAAAAAAAAAAAACAAGAAAGCATAAGCATAAGAAGCTGCAGGGGCTAAAGATCTAGAAGGCATAGCAGCTTTCTCTGTCAACCCCCTTGTGTGCAGATGGGCAAGTTCATTGCTCTGGAGAAGGAGGAGAGCCCTTTGTGCATCACTTGTGAGAAGGGGGAGGGCACAGCTCTGATGCAGAGTTAGCTGCCTCAGGTCAATCTCAGGAAGGAAAAGGATGCCACGGCTCAGGCACAGTAGAGAAGCCTGATGGAGGCAACACGAGACAGAGGCAGAGCCTCCGGATCATTCTGGGTGCCCCATACTTATCCGAGTAGAGACGATTCCCAGATGGGGACATATGGCTGAGAAACTGGACAGTACATCCCAGCAGCTTCAGAGGACAAGTGAAGGTATCACAAAGAAGCTCTAACTTAGCATGAGGAGCCCTGAGCTTTTGGCCCAGTTCTGTCACCAGGTAATTACATGTCCTCTGCCATGCGTGTCATTTACCCTTAAACTCACTGGGTTGTCTCCCTACGCTCTTACTCATTAACAACATGAAAGCATCTTAATTTGCCTTCTAATAGCAAACAGGTGAAATAGAGTCAGGGCGTTAGGTAAATAACTACCATGATGAATGTAAACGCTCTAACTGAAGAACACTTGAAAAATTCTGGTTTTATGTATCCCTCAGAGTTATTTACTTATATTTCAATACAATGAACTCTAAGGAACTCTCACAGTTTGTTGGTAAACCTGGAATTTTATTTCAAATACCGCTTTATTCCAGGATGATCACCTAAGGCCTGACAACCTTACAAGTAGAGCTGCTGGGTAGGGGGTGTTTGGTTTCTCAGTGGTATTTCTCAAAATTGACTGAAACTGTATAGAATACAGCACCCAAAACGCTGGTCCTTTCTTCAACCTGACAGCCCTACTTGTACCACCTCCTCTAAAACTGTATTTTTCCTCATATGTCATGCGTGACAAACTTGGCACAGCAGTGAAAACACCACCCCATACTAGGATGCAGGTCAATTTTACTACTTGTCTTTACGGACCTAGGTTATGCTGTCTCTCCTGGTGTTTTCATGCCTCTGTTTTGTAGGAATTCTGCCTCTACCGGGACTCATGCTGTGAGAATAAATATTCCAGCCCTAAGAGGTTGGCTCCAGGGACAGAAGCCCAGGGCTCTTGAGAGCTAGGAATATTCTGTTTTCTTTTTCTGGCTTTCGTGTCACTGCCTGAGAAAGGAGGCTCGTGTTGAGATAATAAAGATGAATAAAGAAAACCAAGTTCCCAAAGTGACTGTGTTCAACATACGTTTGGAACTGCATAATATTTTGTCACCAGGCTCCAAGATGGGCAAGGGTTAGTCTTGTTAACTGGACACACATTACATTCACAGCTTCACACACAGAGATAGACGGCGCACTCGGACATGTGGAAGCGGACACCCAAGCACTTTAGCACAGTGTTAGGACTGTGGTCACTCTGGTAGAACCAGGAAGACTCAGCACAGAGTTCAGACCCTACAGTTCTTGGCCTGGGCTGGGAACTCCCCATATAATCTCCCAGATCCAGGGCGGCTCTGATCTGAGTTGCACAAGGCATTCTATACGAACGGGAAATGGAAAAGGAGGCCATACTCTCAGTTGCAAAGAAGTATTAATAACACTTCCCTCACCCAAATAATCTTATCTTAAGCTTAAAAGAGTATCCTCAGAATATAAAGCTTTATTTTTGTTCTTTCTTGAAGTCCAAAATACTTATTCATTCTGCAATTTACATACCAAACCCCAAACTATTTTTATCCTGGATTCTGTGATTTCCTTGATGATAGAAAGCAGGTCTTCCTCACCCTGTGGCTGGCATATTATCTGTCAAACAGTAGACATTCAATAAATGCTGTTGAATGTTTAATAAACTCCTTATAATTAGTATAGCAAATATTTATCAGAATTATGTGCACGTTAATGCCCCACACTTCGACTGTAGCCAGAGGGCATTGAGCTGGGAAAGTAAATTAAGGGGAAAATGGTTCATTGATATGATGGTTTCCTAATAAAATATTACTAAGCAACAAGGAGAAATATTTTAATAGGTTTGAAGTAGTAAATATAATTAAGAGGACAGGAACGAAAGAAAATCAACTCTATCCCTAGAATTTGGAAACGTTTTACCAGGTTGGTCAACTCTACTTGATCCTAGTAAGGGAAATATTGAGAGAGCCTGGAGAGTCTATACATATAAGTCTTCTGTTTGTACAGGTGAAGTTCTGTAGTTTGGCTTAAAATATCCTTGCATGTAGTTTTGCTTGGCATGAAGGTTAGGAGAGAATCCATACTGTTCTGCAAGCATTAAACAAAGCCCTCTCTTCATATCCTCTGTTCATTCCTCATGTAACACGTGGATATTTTCAGCCTCCTACGTACAACACTCCAGAGAAATTTCTTTGGGGCTTGTGCTTAGAGCTATGGCAAGGCAACATTTTCAGGAATGCCCCCCCTCCTTTTTCAAACACATGGAAACTGTCTCTAAGTTTGGTGCAGGTTCGAGGAATAATAATTAAAATAGGCTTCAAGTTGGTGAATCAGCACATTGATTTTTCTTGACAGAAAGCTTTCTGGGAAGTATCTATGAAATGTTCAGTGATGCTCACATCCTTCTAATTTATGAGGGTGTAGAAACCACTGTCCAAAGAGATGGCTATATATTTGCTTTGTAAGCAAAAGGCATGTATCATAGCTGCATCTAAAATAGTGTCCCCATCTTTATCAAAGGCACTGAATTTTACTTGTTTTTATTTCCTAGTGTCCAGCACTTCCTCAGTAGTCATTTTAGGTATGTCATATGCCATTTTTATTCCTTCTTCTAAAAATAATTCAATTGTCTGTACTATAAAATGATGCCTGCAACTTTGTGGTGATATTATTCCCTAAGTTTAATAGTGAAATAAGGAAATAAAACTATAAATAAACAAAGAATGTGGTTGGCTTTCTTTTTAATCCGAGGTCTATAATACAGCAACAGCTTTTTTATTGTATAAAAGGGTGGAGTACATGGAAGGGATAATGCTGAAACAGACCTTTATTTGCATTGACTTCTCTGTTTTTTACATGCACTAGAACTTTCTTCAACAATGAACATTGCTGCTGTCATAACTCAAAATAATACTGTGTTTTGGACTATGAGTTAAGCATGTATTAACTATATCTGCACATATAATCCTAATTTTAAGACTGCAAGTGAAGAAAAATATTTCTCTCTAGATATATACTATGGACCTAACACAAATAGATTACTAGTTACTTCTCCAGCAAAGATGGGTTTATTTGGGGTCTGCATCCTGGCAAGCCTCATGCAAGTCCCCAGACAGCAAGGGAAGAACACTTTTACAGGGGACTGCGGGGATGGGGGAGTGGGATTTGAGAGGGCTCTAGTAAACAGAGTCCATGGCTTTTCATGGGCTGAGTCCTTGCCAAGAGTTTTTCTTCTTCCTGTTGGGCTCTGCTGTCCTCACAGGACTTGAGAGCTCCCCCTTCTGGTTTTCCAACTCCCTTTGAGGTTTCTGTTTATTAATTTTTTATAATACTTTGAAGTGGGTTTTATTTTCGTCTTTTTAAAAGAAATGCTTATTATCGTCCCTTCCCCCTTTGCTGTTTCCTTTGCTGTGCAGAAGCTTTTTAGTTTGATGTAATCCCACTTGTTAATGTTTGCTTTCATTTCTTTTTTTAAATTTTAAAAAATTTTTATTTATTTATATTTAAAATATTCATTTATTTGGTTGCGGCAGGCGGGCTCCTTAGTTAGTTGTGGCATGTGAACTCTCAGTTGCGGCATGCATGTGGGATCTAGTTCCCTAACCAGGGATCGAACCCGGACCCCCTGCATTGGGAATGCAGAGACTTATCCACTGTGCCACCAGGGAAGTCCCTGCTTTCATTTCTTTTGCTTTTGGTGTCAGATCCAAAAAATCATTGCCAAGACTGATGTTAAGGAACTTACTACCTATTTTTTTTCTAAGAGTTTTATGGTTTCAAGTCTTCTATTCAAGACTCTAACCCATTTTCAATTCATTTTTGTGTACGATGTAAGATAATGGTCCAGTTTGATTCTTTTGCATGCAGCTGTCCACTTTTCCCAGCAGCATTGATTGCAGAGACTATCCTTTCCCCTGTTGTATATTCTTGGCTTGTTTGTTGTAAATTACTTGACCATAAATGTGTGGGTTTATTTCCGGGCTCGCTATTCTGTTGCACTGATCTATGTGTCTGTTTTTATGCCAATACCATACTGCTTTGATTACTACAGCTTTGTAATAGAATTTGAAAGTAGGGAGTGTGATGCCTACAGCTTTGTTCTTCTTTCTCAAGATTGCTTAGGCTATTCAGGGTCTTTTTTGTTTCTATACAAATTTGAGGATTGTTGTTCCTTTTTTCTATGAAAAATGCATTGGAATTTTGATAGGAATTGTACTGACTCCTGTAGATTCCTTTGGGTAGTATGGAGGTATTAACAATATTAATTCTTCCAATCCATAAGGATGGAATATCTTTCCATTTATTTGTATCTTCTCCAATTTCCATCGCCTATGTGGTATTATGGATATTGTTATTCTGAATCTGCGTGCATAAGTTGAGATAAAACAAGTGACTAATTAGATATTCGAATTCAATTAGAGAACCAGAATTGCCAGTCTGTAGGAAAGGAGATATAGATGTAACAGAAGAAGTTGAGTAAAAAGTACACAGTTCTCTGTATTAGTTGGATGTATCAATATAAACTCCCAGAGTATTTTACTATATATGTAATTTCTAGCTCTTCCCACAGAAAAGAACTAGAGACAATGATCAAGTCAGTAGCAAGGAGGATTCCTAACATCCCAACTGTAGTCTTTAATAAAGGAAACCAAGCCTTCCGGAAGAAATAGCTGATTCTAGTCTTGGGCAGGCAATGTACAAGATGAGCTTGAAACATCTTGCCAAAGTAGATATCAAGGAAGCATTCAGACTACTAGAAAAGACATTTACATACACAAACAGTTGCTATCTAGCAGAAGTGGCACAGCAGGGCAGTGGGAAAATGACATTCTTCTTAATAAGTGGTGCTTAAATATCTACATGGAAAAAAGACTTCTACTTCACCACATACTAAAGTAAATTACAGGTGGATTAAAGACCTAAATTAAAAAGTCAAAGTTAGAAAGCTTTTAGAAGGTAAAAGTTGGAAAGTTTTTAAGAGAATATTTTCATGATCCTGAAGGAGAGAAAAACTTCTTAAACAAGATTCAAAAAGCATTAGCCACAAAGGAGGACAAGACATAATGAAAGTGAAAAGAAAGCCATGATGGAAGAGATCATTCCAAAACATATAACAACACTGAGCAAATACAGAATGTATGAAGAATTTCTGTAAATCAGTAAGAAGAAACTATGCAACTGCAGGAGATAAAAATTCCTTGCGGGCTTCCCTGGTGGCACAGTGGTTGAGAATCCGCCTGCCAATGCAGCGGACACGGGTTCGAGCCCTGGTCTGGGAAGATCCCACATACCGCCGAGCAACTGGGCCCGTGAGCCACAATTACTGAGCCTGCGCGTCTGGAGCCTGTGCTCCGCGACAAGAGAGGCCGCGACAGTGAGAGGCCCGCGCACCGCGATGAAGAGTGGCCCCCGCTTGCCACAACTAGAGAAAGCCCTCGCACAGAAACGAAGACACAACACAGCCATAAAGAAATTAATTAATAAATTAATTAATTAAAAAAAAATTCCTTGCTATTCCTCACGTTGAAAGGTGGCATCTAATTTCCCCTCCCTTGAATCAGGCTGGCCTTAGTGACTTGCTTGATAAATAGAACACATCTGGGACGTGCAAGACTAGATCAGAAGAAGCCTCGCAGCTCCCACCCGGATGTCTTGCAGTGCTTGCACTGGGGGAAACCAGCTGCTATGTCAGAAGTCTAACAACACTGAGACCGCCATGCTGTGAGGAAGCCCTTCTCCAGAAAGTCCAAACCCCAGCCTTGAATCATCCCAGCTGAGGCCAAGCCCTGCTCATATTGAAGATTCATGAGCAAAGTACATTATTGTTGATATTAAGCCACTAAGTTTTAGGGTGTTTTTTATGCAGCAATAAAGAACTAAAATAGCAACCCAATTAAAAAAAAAAAAAAACAGACGAAAGATTTGAACAGTGGTTTCCAGAGGCTTGGGTAGTAGAAATAGGGAGAAGTTGGTAAAAGGGTACAAACATTCAGTTATAAGATGAATAAGGTCTCAGGATCTAATGTATAACATGGTGACTATAGGTGGTAGCACTACATTATATAATTAAAGGTTTGCCAAGAAGGTAGAACTTATATGTTCTTACCCAAAGAAAAAAAAGGTAAATATGTGAGGTAATGGATATATTAATTAAAATGAGGAGAATTATTTCACTATGTATACTCATATCAAATATCACACTGTACACTTTATTTTTTTAAATTTTATTTATTTATTTTTGGCTGCATTGGGTCTTTGTTGCTGCACGCGGGCTTTCTCTAGTTGCGGCGAGCGGGGGCTACTCTTTGTTGCGGTGCGCGGGCTTCTCATCGCGGTTGCTTCTGTTGTTGCGGAGCACAGGCTCTAGGTGGGCGGGCTTCAGTGGTTGTGGCACACGGGCTCAGTAGTTGTGGCACACGGGCTCAGTAGTTGTGGCTCACGGGCTTAGTTGCTCTGTGGCATGTGGGATCTTACCAGACCAGGGCTCGAACCTGTGTCCCCTGCATTGGCAGGCAGATTCTTAATCACTGCATCACCAGGGAAGTCCCCACACTGTACACTTTAAATATCTTACATTTTATTCATCAATTATACCTCAAGAAAGCTGGCAAAAATAAAAATTAACTTAAAAAAAATTAAGTTAAATAACAGCCAAGATGGGTCAAAAGTACATTTAGATGGCAAAATTATTTTAAAAATAGCAACAGCAAAGGCAGAATGGTGGGTACATCTAGGGCAGAAGGAAAAGATTCCGATTGGAGAGGAGCACTGGGAAGATTTTTTTACGGTGTTAATAATGTCTTTTTTTTTTTCCCCAGGTGATGGTCACACAGGTACCTACATCATTCATAAAGTAGTATATATGTATTTTAGGTGCTTTTCGGTAAAAATATATTTCACAAGTTAAAAAAACAAAAAGAGAGAGAGAGGACTTTGACAAGCAGCCCTCCCTCCAGCTGCATCTGTGCACACAGTCTGTTCTCTTGTTTCTGTACATGAGGTGCTCTGGCTCCTGCAAAGTCAAGCTCTCCACCTTAGGACATCGCTCCAGCCACTCTCCCCTGTCCTGGATCAGTATGTTCACCTCTCTATTAGGCCTGGTCACCTCCCTCCTCCCTCCAGCTGCTACCCCATCTCTCCTTCCCTTTAAAACACTGTCAGAGGCTCGTCTAAACTCCCCTCCACTGCTCCTCCAGTTCTCTCTAGAACCCACTCCAATCAGGCTTCACCCCCACCATTCACCCAGCTGCTCGGTCAAGGTCACTGGTGGCCTCCATGGTGCTGAATCCAGGGACCCCCCCCCCCCAAGTCCTCATCTTGTCCCATCAGCATTTGGTACAGCTGATCATCCCCTTCTCCATGAAACACTCCCTTCACTTGGCTTTCCCGCCCTCCCACTTCCAGGTTTTCCTCTTACCTCCTAGCTTCTCTGGCTCGGTCTACTCCCTACCTCAACCCCAACACACCCACATGTTCTGCTCTTTTCACCTTCACTCTCTGGATGGTCTCATCTAGTTCCAAGGCTTTAAATGCCATCTCTCCATGACTCCCCAACCTTGATTTCCAGCCTAGACCTCCTGTGAATTCTTGTCTCTTTTATACGCAGCATCTAACCAGCAACACCACTAGAGATCATCTATTCAGCTCTAACTGGACATGTCCAAAGGTGAGCTCCTCATCTCCCCCTCCCCAAACGTGCTTCTCCAACAGCCTTCCCCAACCTGACAATTCCAGCCTTTCTGATGGTCAGAAACTTGTGAGTTTCCCTCAAGCCCCACATCCAATCAAACAGTAAATCCTATCTGCTCTAGCTTCAACTTAGAACCAGAATCCAGCCTCTTCTCACCACCAGCGCCCTGGTCTCCTGATATCACAATAGCCCCTAACTGGTCCCGTGACTCCTCTCTTGTCCCCTGCCGTCTTTTCTCAGCTGCAGCAGCCAAAAAGATTCAGTTATTGGGTGTCCATCCTGCCACTCCCAGGCCAGGAGCCCTCCCGCCTTCCCCTCCCTTGGAGGAAAAGCACACCTCCCACTACGGTTTCCTCCCAGGCCTCATCCCACTCTGCCCTCCCCACCCATCCCAGCGCCCTGGCCTATTTGAATCCCTTGAACACACCTGTGCACTTGCTGTTTGCTCCACCCAGAATGCTCTTCTCCCAGACAGATATTTCCATCAGAGCAGTGGGAGGGGAGTCTAGACAAGCATCTGACAGTGTTTGCTTTGAGGAGAAGGAGAGATGGGGTAGTAGCTGGAGAGAGATGGGAGGGTCCAGATCCAAGGGACGTAAACATGTTGACGATCGGTCTCCCCACAATAGACTGTAAACTCCAAGCCGGCAGGCTTTTTGTAGGTTTTCTTCACTGCAGTATTCCCGGGCCTAGAATAGTCCCTAGCACGTTTAATAAAAGAAAAAAGGTGACTTGTACCAGCACATAGGGGAACAGCATTTGCACCCAGGTGTCCCTGACCACTGGTCTTTAGACACCAACCTAAGAAACTGAAAGGGGCGGGGCCTGCGAGGGGCGGGTCAGGATCTGGAAGCCCCGCCCCCGGCTCTGGCTTGCTTTCTCCTTCTCTAACTAAATTCCACCTGGGAAGCCAAGCAGGTGGCAAGGCTCAGAGAGCACTGCGAGGCCTTTTCTCCCCGGGTCGCCAGGTGGCGACAGAGCCCGCTGGGCTCACCTGCCCACCCGTGGCTGAAGCAGTCCCAGGGCTGGCCACCTGAGGTTGCCTAGGGTCCCAGGCTCCTGCCATTTCCTCTGGCAAGTACTGGGGCCCAGCAGGCCATAATGACAACTCCCAGGACCATGGAAAGAGCCCTGAGGGAGGAACGGAGGGCCCCGGGCAGAGCAACCCTACAGCAAAACCTGAAGGAGGAGGCATCCACGTAAAGAGCTCAATGGTATCCAAGCCTGGGGCTTTTGAAGGCTGGGGAGGGGACACCTTTGGAAGAACAGAGGCCAGTGTGGCTGGACTGAGGAGCAGGCCAGGTGGGCTGCTGGCAGGACGAAGGGCTTGAGGTCTGGCTAAGGACTGGGGCTTTTCCACAAAGTGCTGCTGATTTCCTGCTTGTTAGCAGAGCGACAGGAGAAGATCTGTCTTTCAAACATCCCTCTCTTGGATCAGAGGGAGTGAGAAGCAGAAGCAAAGAGCACGAATCAGGGACAGTGTCAGTGGTGGCCTGGACTAAGAGGGAAGGGAGATGCAGAGAGGGGAGAAATGCATTTTGAAGTTGGGATCCAGGGAAGGGGTTGAATTGATTGCATGTGGGGGTGAGGAGGAAAGAGGGAGCAGACAGAGTCCCAAGGTTCTGGTTTGAGCAGGTGGGGAAATGGAGCTACATGGACGTTGGGGGAGGGATGGGAAGAGAGGTCCAGAAGGTAGTTTGGGACCAATGAAAAGCTAGACACTTCTGAGGTTAGATCAACTCTGATCTACTTTCCAATGAAGTCACAGGGAGAAGCTGCTTACGAGGGGATTTCAAGTGAGGATGAGGGTACTCTTACCCCAGCTGATTAAACATCATCTTGTTCCTGGTAAAGTTGACTCTGTTTATACTGGGGTTGGGCCTGTATAAAATGTTCCAGCCAGCCTCAGTATTGAGGAGAGGCATTTAAGGACAGGAACATAAAGGCAGAAGCAGATGAGACTGTCATGTCTGTGTGCTAATGGTAGCCCTTCATCTGCCAGTCTGTCCCTGGGCCACTGTGAGTCCAGCCAGAGAAGCCGAGCTTGTCAGGCTATGAGCCCCGTGAAGGCAGCGGTCTCACTGCGGCCAGCACAGTGGTTACGAGTGTGGACAGTGCAGCCAGACCGCGTGAGTCTGTCATCCCAGCTCCTGCTACCCGTATAGCCTTGTGTCACTGTGTCCTAACCTCCTGGGTCAAGGCTGGAACACTTCTCATCAGATTTGCCTTGGAAATTAGAAACCCTAAGATCTTAGGAAGCTCTTGCCCATCCCTCCCTATGGGGGCGGTTTTCTTCTGGCCTCCCAGAGTAAACACTGGCATCATACACACACACAAACAGTGACAAACACATACATGTGCCCAGTGACATTAAATAAGGGCTACAGAATGGGATCAGAAGACGAACAGACATGGGGGAGGTAATGCAAGAAAGGAAAAAGAGGTTGGATGCAGGACCTACATGTGACACGACTCCCACATTTTTTAGATCTTAACCCAACTATGCCTGAGGACATCCCTAGAAATACATGCTAGAATAATTCCTACTCTGCAGGTGGGGAGACAGGCCTTGAGAGACACAGTGACTTATCCAGAATGAGAACAGGTAAAATGGGGAATTGAGTCTGGAACCCAGGTCTGTCTCCTCAAAGCTGCGCACAGACCCTCCCTGGGAGCGGTGGAGAGGACTGTGAGGTGTGACTGTGTGAGATATGGGGTTGCGTGGAGGAGGGGTGAGCCGTCAGCAGCCCAGAGGGCTGTGTGTAGAGGTGTTGTCTGAGGAGGGGATTCAAGTAAGGGGCCCCCAGGAAGTGAAGTCACCTCCTTGGCAACAGACCCCAACAGAACTCGGAGCCCCGCGAGCCAGGCACACACGTTCTAGCCACAGCCCCACAGCCCGCTCACTTGGCTGGAGATGCTTCGTAGAGACGGATGTTCTCCTGCTGTGTCCTGACTTCCCAGGGCTTCTGCTTCAGGAAACCCCTGAGTGGGAGGTTTCTCAGATGCATTAGACGGTTCAATACTTAACCTGGACGACTCTGGTCCTTTACCAGGAGGTCACCTAAGGAACACAAGGTGGCCTAGAGCAGGCCAGTCCAGGCCCGGCCACGTCTGGGAGCCCTCCCTGGGCAGCCTCACGTCCCCGCATCTCCACGTGGGGAGAAGGGGGACTTGAGGGGAGGTTTCCCCTCTGGGCAGGAACGGGTGGATGGGAACTTGGTCAGCTGGTGGTCCTGTCATGCTCACACTCAAGCACAAGGGTGAGAGAGGATCCCTGAGGTGCCTCTTATCTGTGCCAATGCGGATCCAAGGCCCTCAGGCTGTCATCTTTTTTCCCTCTTTGTTGGAGGTCTGTGCAGAGAGTGGTGTGCGTGTGTCTGGAGTGGAGATGGCTGGTGGGGCTGAGGAGCAGCGCAGGCGGCAGACAGGGCTCTGAGCTTTCTGCCTGGCTGCCGGGCGCTGTGTTCACAGGGCTCCACACAGGAGATCGGACAGGAGCCGGTCCATGGCGCCCCCTGCTCCGTCTCCCTGCGGGAGGGGCGGGAGCCCCCCACCAGCACCAGAGCCCAGGGCAGGCTCAGGGTGAGTGCCAGCGAGGAGGAGACCCCACACCCAGGAGGCCCCAGAGCCGCCCTGCCCCTCCCCTGGGTCCCCTGGCGTCCTGCTCCCAAAGGAATCTGGGCCCCCATCTCCTCTCCCACCCGCCCTCACGGCCCAGGCCCTGCCTTGTCCAGATGCAGAGTCACTATCCACATATACGTGGGAATCTCAGAAAGAGACTTTCATAGGATTCCCTTCATGTGAAGTTAAGTCTGTTTCTGCATTTTTCTACAGATTTTCCTCTTTTAACTCCATCCTCAGGTGTCCATGTTGGCCTGACGATCCTGACGCCTCCCACCCTGGGATCAGCCTCTGTGTTCTCATCCCCAGAATGGGATGTTTCGATAACAATCACAGGGATGATGCAGTTAATACAGGGGGAGCTGTCAATACTGTGCTACAAACTGCCCTGAGATAGTGACACGTGTAACCATCGCCCACCGCCAATTCTACTTGTGAAGCCAGAACCTTTATTCTGCTGAGGGCTCTCCTGTCCCACCTCTTGCCACAAGTCCCTGAGGCTTGGGGATTCGGTCTCAGCTGCAGCCCCAGCCCTCCTGGTGTCCTTGGTGCTGCCTCTGACTCATGTCCCTGCTCTGTTCCACCCCAGGGGGAAAACGTGTCCACAGGGGGCAGGAATGAGACCTGCATGGTGTGGCGCGTCCAGGCAGGCAGGCTGGAGAAGCTGGTGGGAAACCTCGTGCCTGTCTCTCTGGGCGGGGCCCCCTCCGACCTCCCCACATTCCTGGGCACCTACAGGGCTTTCCCTACCACCCAGCAGATGCTGGAGCTTCTCTTCACAAGGTGAGCACTCTGCCCCTTATGGGACATTGGTGCCTCGGCCACCTACTAGCTGTGACATGGCGGAATGTCACTCCACCTCTCTGAGCCTCAGTTGGCCCCTCTGCACACTAGGGTAAAGAGAGGACCAGCCCCCTACGGTGACTGTAGAGACCAGCGGGTCCTTCACGGAAAGTGCTTTCTGGGGACCTGGCCTGTGGAAAGGTCTGCTGGAAGGGCTGTTGTGGTGCTAATTCATCACGTTCCTCCTCCCCGTGAGGAAGCCTCCGCCTCAGTTGTCACTGTGCCTTTGACCTCGGGATGAACGTTTTTCCCATGTGCAAGGTGATGTGTGATTCCATTAGGGGTGCCCTGTCCTGGGTGAGTGAGAGCAGGGATCCCTGAGGGCGAGCACTGGGGCCCCAGGCCGCTCAGATGTGTCTGAAGGGGCTGGTTGGCCTCATTCATTCTTCAAATATAGAGGAAGGCCACTAGGTGCAGGCACTTTTCTAGGAACAACCATCATTTAACGCATCGAGCAGACAGCAGTCCTGCCCTCCAGGGCTTCCATTCTACCATGGTCACACTGTCACACTAGGCATCACATCCAGGTGTGTCCTCAGGACAGTCCATGTGACGCCTTCCTGGCCTCCTCTAGATATGGATGCATCCTCCCTTACTCTGATGAGGACGGTGGACCCCTGCACCAGCTGAAAATGTGAGTGAGCTTTGGTTCAAGAGGGAGGGACTCCCTTCTCCAAAGAATTGCATGGAGATGTGGGGTCTGTAGATGGGCAGGGCTGGCAGAACCCTGGATCCCACTCATTTCATGGTTCGTGCTGAGGGCAGAGGTCCGAGGGCTTCTCCTGGAAAAGAGGAAAGGAGTCCAAGAGAGCTGCGGACGGGGCTGGGGTGCCGTGAGAAGCATCTGGGAGGTCAGAGGTCAGAGTCAGCCCCCAAGAGAGTCCACACCCGTCCCCACTCCATCCCAGCCCTGCCTCCACCCCCCATTCTGGGACCCAGAACACAAGGTGTGGAGAGCATCCGGCTCACTGTCTGGTGGATCCTCTCCAGTGGGTGCTCAGCTGGTGCGCGGGGACCCAATGACACTCAGGGGGCAGCTGTGGGAGATGAGTGTCAGTGGCAGGAGGAGAGCCAGGCAGGGCCCCTAGAGGATGAGGCAGCATGTAGGTGCAGGAGGTCAATCTGAGGCGTTAGGAGGCCCGCAGGAAGCCTGGATGGGAAGATAGAGCCTGTGTGTTCCCTCCTGGGTCAGATATTCATGGAGCATCTACTGTGTTCCCGAGAGGGCAGGACCAGAGCAGACACCCTGCCTGTCCTCACAGTGGTGACATCCAGTGGGGAGGGGCCAGGAGAGGGACAGAGCAGTGTGTCAGGCTTCCCTGAAGAAGTGGAGAGGTGGTCACAGCGTGGATCAAGAGCTGTCCCTTCAGCAGGCTCGTTGCCAGCCCCTCCTCTGTGTCCAGGCCCCCTCTGCCAAGTCTGCCAGGTTAGACGGGACGTGGAGTAGAGCCGGCCTCTGGATGGGCAGGAGCAGAAGACACAGAGGCTCAGGTCCCCGCAGGGCTGTGCTGGGGGCGCAGTGGGGAAGGAAATGCCAGGCCTCTGACTCTGCTGCCCACCTGACTCCCCCCAGGGCCGTGCCCTCCATGCTGTGCACCTGGCTGCACCATTACCCTGAGCATTTCCACCGGCCCCCAGAATTTCCCCGCCTGAAGATGCTCCTGGCTTACATAGAGCTCAGCGTGCCTGGCTCAGACCGGGAGCACCGAGCCTGCCTTCTCCTGGCACAGCTGGAGCACCTGGAGCCCCCTGAGGCAGAGGGTGATGGTGAGGGGGACTCAGGGTGGGTGATGGGGGCAAGTGGGGAGGAGAAGGGATGGGGCCACACAGAGCAGAGCCTCCAGAGGCTGGAACTGGGCCAGGAGCAATGAGGAGGCTCAGATCACTGTTCCCCTGGACTGCAGTCTGGGAAGCCTTCCTGGGGGTGGCATCATGGACTGAGACTTCATTGCTTGGCAGTGAGAAGTTTCCTGTCTTTGGGAGGCACGTGGAAAAGCAGTCGTAT
The DNA here is from genome assembly GCF_028023285.1 of Balaenoptera ricei. Taxonomy (NCBI): domain Eukaryota; kingdom Metazoa; phylum Chordata; class Mammalia; order Artiodactyla; family Balaenopteridae; genus Balaenoptera; species Balaenoptera ricei. The sequence continues at coordinate 115,027,850 of NC_082654.1, forward strand.
TGATGATATTTTCTCTTCTTGGCTCTATAGCACCAGCTCCAGAAGAAGCTCTGGAAACTTCTGCAGACCTAGAGCCAGCTACACCTCTACTGCCTGCTACAGCTCCAGAGCCAGAGCAAGTCCATTTTTAATATGTTTTTTTATGACATTTACTAAATTGTTTAATCTAGATATAAAGTTCACTTAAAATAAAATTTAATAGTTTGATTATTTTAAATTGTACATGTAAACAGCAGTAAGTACATTCACAATGTTACGTAACCCCCTTCTAACGTCTATTCCAGAACATTTGCATCCTTTTTGTCACTGAATAATATTCCATTCTGGGAACACACCGCATTGGGTTCTCCTTTCATCTGTTGATGGACATTATGAATGTTTTCACCTTTAGGCTCTTGTGAATAGTGGTGCTCTGAATACTTGTGTACCAGCATTTGAATGTCTGTATTCACTTCTTTTGGGTATTGATGTAAGAGTGGAATTTGGGGGTTGACTGAAAACTGTATGCTTGTCCTTTGAAGACCTGCTGAAGTGTTACATACGGTGATTGTACCATTTGACAATCCCCCAGAATTATTTAGGTGTACAATTTCCATGCTTCATTTATGTTGCAATTTCCTCTCTCTCTCTCTCTCTCTCCCTGTCCCCGCCCCCCCTCTCCTCTCCACCTGGTCCCTCACCCTGGGGAACAAGCCTATATGTTACGAGTTGCTATCTGAAGAGGTCCCCGTGGCCTGGCACTGAGGGAGACCAGTAGACAGAGGAGCACTTGGGTCCTGACTCAATTGAGTCCACAGCCCCAAACCCCTGGGAGACACTGACAGAGGCCTCCAGCTGAGTCCTGTTCAATTCCTGGCCTACAGATAGTGTGAGATAATGTTTCTTGCTTAAGCCACTAAGAGTGGCTAATGTTGTCACACACAGTGGATCACTCACATGGCCATCAAGCACCAGGCCCTGGCCCTGCCCTCCCTACTGTCCCCTACTGTCCTCCCAAGCTCCCACCAGCCACACTGGCCCCCTTCTGACTTCCTCTCTGGCCAAACACATTCAGCTTCTACGTTTCACACACTCGTGCCTTCTTCTAGGCTAATTCTCCCCAGATGTGTGCAGGGCTGGCTCCTTCTCGTCTCACTGCTGGGAACAGACATGTCACCTCAATGCAGCCTTTCTAGACCCCCTCACCCAGTGGACCCCAGGACCCCATTGTGGCAGCCTGCTATTTTTCGATGTAGAACTTGCTGTTTTCTTTTGTTTCTGTATTCTTGGTTTTGTCTATTTTCCCTTCCAGACTGTGAGCTGCTAGAGGGCAGGGACCCTGGTGGTTCTTTTCATCATGGCCCCCATTTGAGGGCTCAGGGCACAGCTGGTGAATGAATAGATAAGAGGCTCCATCCCGCCACTGACAAGCTCAGATGTTAGAGATGGATGCTAATAAGAGGAGGTACAGGCCAGGTGAGGGGCAGGGGAACGTTCAGGAGTCCAGGGGACACTCTCCTGGCCCCTGTTGCTCCAGTAGAGCACACTGGACACATCATTCCCCCTGATGGGAACCACTCATTACTACACACCAAGCAGGGAAACCACAGCACAAAACATAACTTTGTTTCAGAGACTTCAGGGCATCAACTTTCCTTGGGCCCCAGGGGGGCAATGTGACAGGATCAGTAGGAACCAGGGGCTTTGAGAGTGACCTCGGAAGCTTCCCTCAATCTTCTCTTGTCCACATTGGCCCTGGGGTGTCCAGTTCCCTTACAAGGACTCCTCACCACAGCCAGTGCAATGGATCTGGCCCCGATTCCAAATGAGGCCCCTGATGGTCCAACACGGTGGTCTTTGCTTCAGTCCGAGGAAGAATGATCCAGGTTTCCGTCATTGTCTTCTTTAACATTTGTCACCACCTCAGTGTCCACCCTTCCCCTGACCCCATGTCCTTATTGTCCCTTTCTCTGATGTTAGTGTGAGTGTCAGTGTACACTTGTGTGGACTTCCAGAGAAATCTACTCCACATGGGTGGGGGTGTACTGGGGTCCTAGGAGTTCTAATTCCAAAGCAAGCCCTGTGGGAGGGGGCAGCCCTAGCCTAGGAGGCCCAAACTCTCCCTTCTTCTCAAGACTCTGCCCCTGCCCAGTGCCCTGGGTTTTCCTTGCCCCTCTCTGGACCTCAGTTTTCCAATTGTACAATGATGGCTTAAACAAGGAGCTTCCAAACCCTGCACACAGTCTACCCAGCCTTCCACATCCCTGGATATGGTATGTCTGGGAGACATGAGCACCCTCAGGCCTCCCTCACAGGTTTTAGGCACCCCAGTGGCTCTGTGGGCCCCTCTGCCCTGCAGCTAGGAAGGGGTTTCAGCCTCAACTAAACTTGTGCACTGAGGGACAAGGGACATTTCCCCAAGAACTGATGAGGCCTTTTAAGTAATAGAAGATGATGTGGATGTGGACCAGGCCAAAGAATGGGATCTTCAGAATATACGGGCCATCTTCAACCCTGCATCTTCCATGGTACATACGAGGAGGTTTCTCTGAGATGGAGACTGTGGTGTCAAAGTTCACACAGTGTTTCAGTGCAAAACCAATAGTTCCCTCAATATTAGATTTCCATAATATAGCAGAAAACCCGAACAATACAGGCTCAGACAAGAGGGAGACTTCTTCCTCTCTCATGTAAAAAGATTTATGAACTTGGACAGTCCTTCCTGACCCTCAACTGCACAGCACTGTAGTCAGCCATCATTTGTCTTTCTGTCCCATCATCTTTTAGCTAGTGTCAATCCTGAAGTCTGTCTCCTGGCCCAAAATGGCTGCTGGAGCACCAGCCTAGGCCAGACATCATATCTTCATTTTTGAGGCAGGAGGGAGCAAAGATGAAGGACTAAAGGGTCCACACAGCTATCTCTGCCTATCTAAGCAATCCCATAAGTTCCACATAATCATTCTGTTCATGTGTGATTTGCTTAAAGTTTGCCTGGCTACTCTGCACTGCAAGAGAGGTTAGGAATTAGAGCATTAAAACTGGTGAACTACTGGGGCTTCCCTGGCGGTCCAGTGGTTAAGACTTTGCCTTCCAATGCAGAGGGTGCGAGTTCGACCCCTGGTTGGGGAGCTAAGATCCCAAATGCCTTGCAGCCAAACAAACCAAAACATAAAACAGAAGCAATATTGTAACGAATTCAATAAAGACTTTTAAAAAATGGTCCACATCAAAAATATCTTTAAAAAAAATTGGTGAACTACTGTCCTCAATAAAACTGCATTTGTCTTCCTAAGGAAAAAAAAAGAACGAAAACTGCATGGCGATGACCCGTGCTCTTTTCCTACACTAATCACCAGGATGAAGGGTTCGAGATTGAATGCTTGTCAAATGAATTGTTCGTTAATTTCCCCAGCAGTCTCTCCTTGGTGTTTTTTCATTCCTAGAGGAATTGGAGATGTGGTTTGTAACTAGGATATTCAGGTGGGAAAGGTTCTTTCAATGCCTAGGCAAGCAATTGGGAACAGTTTGTTAGCTTTCATCTGCCTGTACCTTGGAACCAGCTGAGAGAAAATCCTTTTCTATTCTCTAATGAAGAGGACAGACAAGGAGGGTGGGGTCTTTGGGGGAAGCAGCATGTTCAAAAAGCTGGATGAAAATTGAGTATCTGTCTTAAAAAAAAAAAAAAGAAAAAGAATCTCTGTGATCAAGGTAGCACACCTAATGGACCCCTACACTTTCACCCTAGGGACCATGGGCCTCATGGTGATTATCCACGTGACACAATGTATTATTGACTGAAAACTGATGGAAGGAAAATAGAATTTTGAAAAAATTTGATTCCTGTAACTTGACTCAGGTCGGTTGACAGCGGATAAATTATGATCACTAAAGAAATCTTACAAAGGCAGACTCTGTAGTAAGTAAATTATGGTTTGGACAAGAAAACGTGTCATTTATTTTTTTCTAATTGATTTCAAGTAAAACACTTTCAGGAAATTAAAAATAGACACGGGTATGCAGACCGGGGGTCCTGAGGCCGGGAGGCGCCCCGCCCCGCCCCGCCCCGCCCCCTCCCTCCCCCGAGGAGCGAGTGCGCAGGCGCGAGCGGAGGCAGGTGAGAGGGCTGTGCTGTTGGGATGCTGAGGCTCCTGCAGACCCGCGTCCTGAGGAAAGGGAAGTTGGAGAGCGAGTAGGTGCCCACACTGTGACGCTCCCGGCGGGGGAGCAGCGCAGAGACGAGTAAGTGCAGCTCTACCCGCAGCCCCTCACCGCGCGACCCCGGCCGCCGCCCCCCGCCTGCCCAACAGCCAGGGGCCCGACCCCTCCAGCCCCGAGGAGCGCGAGCCTCCCTCGCTCCTCGGCTCCGGGGTCGCCGCCACCGGCCGCAGGGTGAGGACGCCGGGCCGGGGCCACGAAGGCGGCCGTTGAGCGGTGGGCGCCCCGGGCGCTCGCAGCCCTCCCTCCTCGGCGCCCCTCGGGCCTCCTCGCGGCGGGGCTGTCCCCACGCGCCCGGGGAGCTGGCCTCTGGGTCTGCGGACGCCGGACTCGGCCCCGTCGCCGCGGGCTCGCGGGGCCTGGACGGGGAGGCGCCGCGGAGGAGCCCGAGGACGGGGCCGCTGGGCGGGCGTTTCGGGCACGGTGGGTCCGGAGGGGTGCAGGGGCCTCTGCTCTCGGGGTGCGCGCGGGTGATGGGCGCGTGCACAGCTCGGGGATCCTGGACCGCCGGCCGCCAGGAGCGGTGTTCAGACGGGGGCCTCTGTGCCCTTTCCTGAAGCCCTCAGGAGGGTCAGCTCCAAAAGGCTGAAGCTTTGCTTTCAGCGTTTTCACCCTTGATTAACTGAAATGACTCGTAACTGACTCGCAGAGCGCTCTCTGGAGGGTAACGTGTGACTTACTAACATCTAACCAAAGTTAGAAATAAGGAAATTCTGTGCTTTTTATGTTTTTGCTTATGGAGGGCTTTTTGAACAGTTTATGTTTTTCTTGTTTGTGTTACTCTTTTCCAGCAACAGGTTGTTGCGAAGCAGCGTTACTCTAAATGAGCGTTTAAAATTTCATGTTTGAGTAGTTATCATAGGCGCTCAAATATTTGAAAATTCTAGCTACTATCGGGCTTGGTTGGGTTTTTTTTGTTTTTCTGGGGCTGTTTTGGTAAATTTTGCATGAAGAAAGGAAGACTTCCGAATCAGGGGAAATGTTTATTTCATGACATTCTGCTGTGCACTATTGCACTTTTGAATGTCTAATCGTAGGTAGATCTCAGATTGTCTCCAGCAAATGTGTATTTTGTTTGAGAATAGTTTGTTTTTTCGTTCTGTGGGTTTTTGTGTGCTATTTTCTTGGTACAAATCTTCCTAGTTAGCAGGCCTCAAATCATCATAGAATGTACTTAAAACTAGTGATTGGTGCAAGAGTATTCCTAGGATAAAGTTTGAAGTTATAACTCTTACCACGTCCCCGCAATGTAAACATAGGCCACAGCACCTGAGACTACAACCTTGGCTCAATTAGTAGAAATTAAAACTTTAAGAGAGAAAAAAAAGAAAGGACTGAGGCTTTTTTAAACTCAAGCAGGCAGACCGTGAGATCTCCGTGTCTGTCTGGATGTATGTATGTCTGTGTGTCCAAGGTATGAAATTTTGTCCCTTTTTTTTTTTTTAATGTTTATTTATTTGGCTGCAACGGGTCTTCATTACGGCTTGCGGAATCTTTTAGTTGAGGCATGTGGGATCTAGTTCCTTGACCAGGGATCGAACCCAGGCCCCCAGCATTGGGAGCGCAGGGTCTTAACCACTGGACCACCAGGGAAGTCCGTGTCCCATGTTTTCTTCTATGATTTTCATAATTTTAGTTCTTGCCTTTATGTCTCTGATTGCTTTGTGAGTTAACTTTTTTAAAAATAATTTATTTATTATTTATTTATTTTTGGCTGCGTTGGGTCTTCGTTGCTGTGTGCGGGCTTTCTCTAGCTGCCGCGAGCGGGGGCTGCTCTTCATTGTGGTGCTCAGGCTTCTCATTGCGGTGACTTCTCTTGTTGAGGAGGACGGGCTCTAGGCACACGCGCTCAGTAGCTGTGGCTCGCGGGATCTAGAGCGCAGGCTCAGCAGTCGTGGCGCACGGGCTTAGTTGCTCTGCAGCATGTGGGATCTTACCCAACCAGGGCTCGAACCCACATCCGCTGCATTGGCAGGCGGATTCTTAACCACCATGCTGCCAGGGAAGTCCCTATTTGTGAGTTAACTTTTATAAATGGTGTTGGTAGGGTCCAGCCTCGTTCCTCTGCACATTCGTATCACATTCTACCAGCACCTTTTGTGGAAAAGAGTCTTTTCCCCCTGAATAATCTTGCTGTTCTTGTCAAAAATCATTTGACCAAATATATGAAGGTTTCTTTCTGGGCTCTGAATTCTATTCCATTGATGTATAATTCTGTCTTTATACCAGTACCAAACTGTTTTGATTCTTGTAGCTTTGCAGTAAGTTTTGAAATCAGGGAGTGTGCATCCTCCCACATTGTTTTTCTTGCTCAGAATTGTTTGGCTCTTTGGGGGTCTATTCAGTGTAAAGTGAATTTTAGGATGGGGTTTTCCATTTAGGATGGGGTTTTGATAGGGGTTACAGTGGAATTGTAAATTACAATGGGTACTATTGAGATGTTAGCAGTCATAAGTCTTCCAGTCCGTGAAAATGGGATTTGTGTCATTTAGTCTCTTTCACAAAGTTTGGCAATTTTCCTGTGTAAGTCTTCACCTCCTTGGTTACGTTAATTACTAAGTAGTTTACTGTTTCTGATGCAATTGTAAATAAAATTGTTTTCTTAGTTTCCTTTTCAGATTGATCATGTTAGTGTATAGAAATAAATGATTTTTAATGTTGACTTTGTATCCTGATACTGTGCTGAATTTATTTATTAGTTTGGACATTATTTTTGTGACGTCCTTAGGATTTGTATGCATGAGATCATGTCATGTGAGAACAGAGATAATTCTGCTTCCTCCTTTCAAATCACTGGATGTCAGTGATTTATTCATTAACTTATTTATTGATCTATCTTTCCTAACTGCTATGGCTAAAACTACCAGTACTATGTTGCATAGAAGTGGTAAAACCCAGCATTCTTACATGCTTCCTGATCTCAGAGGGAAAGTTTTCAGTCTTTCACCATTGAGTGTGATGTTGGCTGTGGTTTTACATATATGGCTTGAATTCTGTCATGGTAATTTTCTTCAAACCTAGTTTGTTGAGTAGTTTTCATCATGCAGAGGTGGTTAATTTTTTCAATTGCTTTTTCTACCTTGAGATGGTCATGTTTTTTTCCCTTCATTCCATTACACCAATGCATTTTCCTAGGTTGAAACATTCTTGCATTTCAGGAATAAATCCCACTTGTTCATGGTATAGAATTCTTATTATGTAGATAGATATAAATAATTATTATATAAATAGATATATATGCGCTCCCAACCTCAGCTCAGGCTTCCCGAACCCTGGTAGGGTGGCAGGTGATGGCCAGGACACAGCACTGAACTACAGAAGTTTACGCCTCCAATTAGTCATGATTATCGTTATTACTAATCCATGACTGTTGTTTCACACAGTCGATGACTGTCTGACTGACACCTGCTTTCCCCCATCTCCTGCTTCTGTGTCTCTCACATTCCACTCCTTCCTTCTGGGATTCACTCACTTCTTCCTTAAATACATCCTTCCTCACTTTCAGTGAGAGCCTGAGAGAGGCAAACTCTCTTAGTCTTTTTTATCTGAAAATGTTCTTATTTTGCTTTTATTCTTGAGTGATAGTTTAGGGAGAAAAATATACAGATGTTTTCTGTGATGCTTCCCTTGACATGAAGATGTCTTTGCTTTGTGTTCCTCCCTGAATTGTGACTGCTGACTGGGCTGCTGTTTGGTCTCACTGTGGTCTGCCTTCCCTGCTCTGTGGTAAAGCCTTCAATTATCTTTAGTATTCTACAATCCATTACTGTAGGGTGAGGTTCAAGTTTGTTTTTATTTTTCCTGCTCAGGACTGGAATCTGAAAATCCATGTTTTACAGTAATTCTAAAAGTCTTCAAATCCTGTGTCTTTAACACTCCTCCCATTTCTCATCGTAAAATCCCAGGGAATATTAAACTCTTTCTTTCTACACTTCATCTGTCTCACTGTGCTTGCCCTGTTTTTATTTTCCATTAGTTTATCTCTCTGCAGCATTCGGGTTCACTAATTCTCTCTTCAACCCCGGTTAACTTGCTGTCTAATCCACCCAGTAGTGTTCATATTTCCATGGCAGTGTTTTTCTAGTTTTAGAATTTTTTTTATCTTGTTTTGTTTTTCTAGTTTTCCTGGTATTTCTTTTCATGGTGTGTTATTCACTTATGATTCCAATGCAATCTTTTAGGTCTTTAACCAATTTACAGTAATTTCTTTTATAGTTTTATCAAATTACCTATTTCATGAAGGTGTTGGGGTTCTAATCCTCCCATTTGTAGTCTCTGCTTACTGTTGTTCATGGTGAGATCAGGGCATGTTTTGGTGATAGCGATTCTTTCTGGCTTTGGGGTTTTGACGTATACATGTTTTTTTCTCCTGTTAAGGACATTTCTAACTATTGCCATTTTTGTTGTGTTATTTTGGTTTTTAATTAGAAAAGGATATTGAATTTTCTTAAGTGCATTTTCAGGCCCTATGGAGGTGAACATATAGAATTCTTCTTAAATATCAAGTCTTTCATGTTCCCCCTGACACAAAGACTTCACTTACCACCCTAGTTAAAACAAAACGTCCCCCACTCCCCACCTCCAGCCTCTTCTTCTGTTTACTTATATCCATAGCACTTACAATCAGACACTGGCTGCTTGAATCACAGGCTGTCTTATTCCATTTGGGCTGCTGTAACAAATACCACAGACTGGGTGGCATATAAACAACAGAAATTTATTTCTCAGAGTTTTAGATGCTGAGAAATCCAAGATCAAGGCACCTACAGATTCTGTGTCTGCTGAGGGCCCACTTTCTGGTTCACAGGTGGTCCTTTTTTTGCTGGGTCCTCACAGATCAGAAGTGGAAAGGGGACTCTTTCTGGCCTCTTTTATGGGGGCACTCATCCCATTCATGTGGTTGCTGCCTTCTGACCTCATCACCTCCCACAGGCCCCACCTCCTAACATCATCACCTTTGAGGCTAAGATTCCAGCATATGAATGTGGGGGACATAAATATCCAGTCCACAGCACAGGCCTAGTGATTTTCCCCTCAGGAGGGTCTCTTTCTTGCTCACCCAGAGCCCAGACAGTAAAGCTTCCTCAGTGAGTAGAATGTTTCTAGTCACCCTTCTGTTAGGGGCACCGTCCACCAGCAGACCTGGCTTTCTGTGTGTGTCCATCCCTGATCCCTGCCTCCTCTCCCACCGAAAGGGAGTGAAACCCAGCCCCTCACCTGGCTCAGTGGACCAGTAGCAGGAACTTCACCCTGACAGCTGAAACATTGGGTCACAAACTTTTACCCGGTTTTCCCTTCTCTCTTCACTCCCAGGGCCTTTCCCTTTTCTCTCTTCTGAGCTGGGCCAGGCCATCCCATGTGTTTGCTCTACATCTTGCCCGGACCGGGAGCTGCCACATTCCTATCAGGTGCAATCTACCTTTTTAACAATGGGAACATGTCTAGGCCTTGAGCAGAAAATAGCCTTTTTGTGGGGTTTTTTTGTAATGTAGTTTTAAAAAATGTAATGTAGTTTTTTTCTGTATATAAAAAATTAATTCCGTTCTCCATTGTTTTCTTTTGAAGTACCGTTTTAAAAATAAAATATATTTAGGAATTCTGGGAAGTTGGTGTGATCATGGAAGCATAGTTTTTATGTTCCAGAATCTGCATATAAACACAGAGCATAAGACATTAAAACCGAAACCCATGGGCAATATTTACAACGAGACTAGATGACAAGGTATCCCCCTGTTACTGCAAAATACAACTGGGTGGACAACAGCCATTAGACTTGCTCAACATCACCCTAAGTGTGGGGAAAGCAGAAGGAAGCAACCGTGTAGCTGGACACATGAGGGCCGTTCGCATGCTCAGTACAGAGGCAGCGCGAGCCTGCGCGCGCCCCTTCCCAGGAGAGCCCCACGCATGAGCGGTGCAGGGACCAAAGGAGGAACCACAGCAGAGCTTTAAGCTTGTGCCATGCAAGAGCCTGGCCAGGAGCTGCAGCTGAGACTGGGAGAAACTTGGTTTACTCCACCAGTTAGTGAGGCAGAGGTCTAAGGCAAGGCCTGAATGTCTTTGAATTCTCACACTGAGCCGCCAGGGCTCCTTTAGGACTGGATTATGCATGCACAGCAACTGCTGGGAGCGCTCTCAAATTAAGTAGGATGGGAACAGTAAAGACAGAGGACAGAGAAGCTCCAACTCCGTGCTTGGACCAGGGTGAGGTGAGAAAGGCACTGGCCTCGGGCACAAAATTTCAGGGGCACCAACAACTCAGTAATCAAGATGAATGAGACTTTAATGCAATAATTATTCAAAAACTAAATTCAGTGTCAAAAAGTCCTTGATGAACAAAATATCAAACTTTGAAATAAAAGACAGAATCATTAAAAGTCCCATATTGAATCATATTGGAGCTGGAGGCAAAAAGAAAAGTCAGTAATACTGACCCTGTCTTCATTATAGTGTTTCAGGAGAGTGTTCCAGGAGCCCTCCTTGAGGTATCTACTGAAGAACCAGCTTCAGAAACCACAGTAACTAAAGAGACATTGCAATAAGGATTAGTGTGAACTGTAAATATATAGTTACTTCTAGAATTAAGATTAAAGGCGGGTTGAAAAGAAGAGGTTATGCTATGTAATTGATACAGATTTGGGTCCTTGGACTCTTTAATCACAGAAATGGATAAGAGGCCGGAGGAGGAATTCAGGCAAGCCTTTATTGGGACTAGTGCTGGAGCACAAGGGAGTGAAAACAAGTAACAGGTGCCCTTGTTCACTCTTCTGGAGGGGCAGGCTACTTCCTTAAATGGAGTGAGGGTGGGGGCAGGACTGGTGGGTCAGACTGAGGTGTGGCTTCGGTGGCCTGCCCACACCCTTGGTGGTGCTGTGTGAATGGATCATGTGCAGTACCCTGCTTTTGCTCCTGGCACCTCAGAAGCAGCAGTTGGTTTGTGGCCCTTAGTATCTTACTGTTCCCAATTGCCCCCAACTGGCATGCATGCAGCTATTTTTAGTCCCTTATAGTTGCATCCTATTCAGTTGCTGGAGGAGACGTTTGCCCAGGTACAAGTACACGCGTACAGGTAGAGGATCCCAGGTCCCAGACTATCTCAATGGCTTTATGTTCTGAGAATGTAGATATGGTACAAACAAAAAATGGGGAAGGGAAGGAGAGAATTTCATGCAAAAAAAGTTTTAACTCTTTTCAGAAGTCACAGCTTGTTCTGATATTGTACTGTTCCTAGGATATCATAGTTTTTTTTTTTTTTGAGGTATAGTTGACATATAACATTATGTTAGTTTCAGCTGTACAACGTAAGGATTCATTATTTGTATATATTGTGAAATAATCACCATGGTAAGTCTAGTTGAGATCTGTCAAGATACATAGGTACAAAAATTTTTTTCTTTTATGAGAATTTTTAAGGTTTGCTTTCTTAGCAATTTTCACAAATGCAATATAATATTATTAACTATGGTCACCATGCTGTTTCTTACATCTCCATGACTTATTTATGTTATATTATAGCTGGAAGTTAGTACCTTTTCACCTTCACCCATTTCACCCCACCCACCTCTTGTCTCTGCAACTCCAATCTGTTCTCTGTATCTAAGATTTTTGTTTTCAAGATTCCACATATAAATGAGATCATGCAGTATTTCTTTTTCTCTGTGTTATTTCACTTAGGATAGTGCCCTCAAGATTCTTCCATGTTGTCACATGGCAAGATTTCATTCTTTTATTTGGCTGAATAATATTCCATTGTATATCTGTACAACAATTTCTTTATCCATTCATCCATCATTGGACACTTGTGTTGTCTCATATCTTGTCTATTGTAAATAATGCTGCAGTGAGCATAAGGATGCATATATCTTTTCAAATTACTGTTTTCCTTGTATCAGAAGAGGGATTGCTGGGTCGAATGGTAGTTCCACTTTTAATTTTTTGAGGAAACTCCATACTTTTTTCCACAGTGACTGCACCAGTTTACATTCCCAGCAACAGTGCAGAAGGGTTGCCTTGTCTCAAAATCCTCTCCAACACCTGTAATTTCTTGTCTTTTTTGATAATAGTCATTCTAATAGGTGTAAGGTGACATTTCATTGTGGTTTTGGTTAGCATTTCCCTGATAATTAGTGATGCTCAGCATTTTTCATACCTATTGGCCACCTATATATCTTTTTTGGAAAAATGTTTATTCAGTTCTTCAGCCCATTTTTTTAATCAGAGTCCTTGTTTGTTTGTTTGCTATTGAGTGGTATGAGTTCTTTATATATTTTGGATATTAACCACTTATCAGATACATGAATTGCATATATTTTCTCCCAGTTGGGATAGACCGTTTTATTTTGTTGATGGTTTTCTTTGTCATGCAGAAGCTTTTTAGTTTGATGTAGTCCTACTTGTTTATTTTTGCTTTTGTTTCCTTTGCTTTTGGAGTCAGATCCAAAAAAATCATCAACAGGACTGAGTTCAAGGAGCTTAGAAAAATGCTGAATAAAGTTGGAGATAGCAGGCATCCTTATTTTTGTCCTACTTTTAAGTTGAACACTGTCCATATTAGCTGTAATATTTGCTGTAGGTATTTGTAAAAATACTTTTTTAAAAAGGCAAACATACAGGCATGAAGAATACATAGTGGTTGCTAGAAGTTAAGAGTGCTGAGAGGTTTTTTATTTCAAAAGGGTATGAAGCAGTTTGGGGGGGGGCAGTAATGAAACAGTTCTGTATTTTGACTGAAGTGGTGGTTACACAGATCTGTGCATGTGTCAGAACTCATAAAACTGTACCAAATAAAATGAACTTCTGTGTATATATATATATATATACATTTTAAATTTAAAAATTTTAAATCTCAGTAATGATATCTTACATGTTTTTACATAAACATTTACATTTCTTTCAATTCTCATAATCAACTTTTTCAAACACATATTATTCATTTGAATTTTCTTTTTTTATTATATTGCTGCTTAGTTCTGTAGCCCATTTTAAGTTTTTTCCTTCTATTGATTTAAAGATCTTATTAAGTAATACATCTTTTCTTTTATATAGTAAAGATATAATTTCCTGTTTTCTTTGCTTTTAACATCTTTTAAAAACTAGAACTGAGTTGTTTGCTATTTTTTATAATAAAATGTATCACATTAAATTTATGGGTTTCTTTCTGTCACAACTTCTCATCTCAATTTATTTTCTTTTACTAACTTAGTGGTTTACTTTAAACATTTCAAACCTTGAATCCATGTGAACTGTATCACATGTGATCTATGGATATAAACTTTATTCCCAATTGTTGGGAATGACTTGATGTTTGGAATACTTCATTCTTTCCCTCATTGTTTTGAAACGCTACGTTTATTATACTACATTTAAAAAACATTCTTAATCATGGCTGTTGTATTACCATGAAGCAGATGCCAAACTATTTTGAATAACTGAGCTATTATTATACGTATTGATATTTCTTAGGCAATTTTCTCCTTTTTGAAATGGTTTCTGGCTGTTAATTTAGATTTATTTTTATTCCAGATGAAGTTGAGAATGCTTTTGTAAAGTACACAATACTTTAAATAAAGTCAAGGAGAAAAAAGTACATGCAAAAATTTGTTGAGATTCTTATTGGAATTTTGTCCAAAATTTTTGAATCTTTCTATGAAAGGGTATATCTCCCTTTATTCAAATAATTTTAATGTCACAAATGAAAATGTTTATATAAATGACTGCTTTCTTTTGGATTGTGTCTTATCTACAATTTTCCTTTATTGCTTTCATGATTTTAATGAACTGGCTTTCTTGTCCGCCCCTCCTCCGCTTTTTAATTCCTGAACAAATCGCTGTTGATGGCGCATATTATTCTTTTATTAATGGGGTCTATTTCCCAGTATTTAAAAAAAAGTGAAATTGACAAACAGGTTCCCTTTCCTTGACAGCTCTGTGTGTAAATTTGCATTCTGGCTGCACAGAGAACTCAGCTGTAATCCATAACTTTTGGGGGAGTCCCTGACCGGCTTAAAGCTTAGGGAACTTAAAGCTCCAAACTTCCCACTGCTAGGTAAGGCTGCTCTCTCAGCCAATCCCGAGCCGCCAGTCGCGGAGGCTCAAGGGAAACAGACTTCTGACGTTCGGCGCAGACTGTCTGGCCCTGCGTGCGGGCCATCTGCGCATGCCTAGAGCCACCTTTGGCCTCTGCACTTCCACCTCTGTGCACTGCAGCCTTTACTTCTGTTTTCTTCAGGCCTTGCGTGGGAAGCGGTTCCGGGGCTGGCGAGTCTATGCCCTCTTCTAGGGCCAGTGCTACACGACGAGGGAGAGGCGGGTGAGCCCGGGAGGGTTGGGTGAGGGCCGACGGGAGCCCTCGGTTTGGAGGGCGGGAGGGAGAAGGTCGGTGCCCGGTGGTGGGGAGGAGCTCCGCGGACCCCCGGGACGGCGTGAAGCTGGCGTCTCAGTCAGGAAAATGAATCAAAGCCCTTGCTTGACTAGCCCCAACGCTCAGCGGGCGGTGCTGTCCGAGAGGCCCCCTTTTTCAGGGCGCAGGAGGAGGGCTTAATACGCATGCGTGACGGGTGCAGCGAGACCCCCCCCCCCGGGGTAGGAGGGCGGTGCTGCGGGGAGAACGCGCGAGGCTGAGTAATACAATTGTTAGCTTTGTACACGTACGCGTGCCTATGGTTCTCCATTTATGCTTTTTGGATTCCGAACTGCTCTTCAGTGATGTCCATCCCTTCATCTTGATAAACGTTGTCTCTCTGTTCTCCCTGCCCTAACATTCAGGAAGGGTGTTCAAGAATTATCCGGTTTTTGTATCATGTGATAGAATTTCTCTTTTTTTTGTTTCTGAAGATTAGTGCCTTGTTCAGATCAGTTAGTGGCGAAGACTAAAAGATCCGACTCCTAAGCCAGTACTGTTTACTTTTCCATACAACTAAAAGCAGTTTTTTAATGAAAGATCCTTTTGAGAAACAGCAACAAAGATAAATTAAAACACGCGTCTTTCCTTAAGGCACTGCTTTTTATAGCCTTGTGTGGAGTCACTAACCAAAGGTTTAGTAATATTAGTGGGGAAATTGATAAACAGCTTAGTTTTGAGTTTTATTATTTTTCTTTAGTCTTGAGTGTTTTTTTTTAACAACAGCTTTGGTGAAGAGTTAATGTTCCTTCATAATGTGTTTTTTAATTCGTTTTAACCAATTTTATCATTTAAACTTTTTTTGTGAACACCAGGGGAGATTTAAACTGTTAAAATATCCTTAGGAGGTAAATACCTAACTCAGAACAATTTTATACCCAAGAGCTACCTGATTATATTAGAGTCATATTAGGTAGGTGGTCTTCCACCATCTGTCTCCCTGACTCTTCTGAAGGTCAAAGGGACATTGAGGTTTTTCCTTATCTAGTGGTGTGTTTAGCTTTATAGGGAAGGAGAATTCAGGAGCTGCCACACAGGCCAGATCTTTCATGACCCCAGTCCTCCTCTTCTAACCCAGCGTATCTTGAGAGTTGTCTACATTTTTCCAAGAACAGCAGAAAATGAATAAATCCCAGGTAAGTTTGTTCATTCATTCCTTTATTTAACAATGGATTTTGTGAGATTTGTAAGAGTCCATATGTTAAGATGGAAAATTAGTTATAGATAAAAATCAAACTTAATAGAAAATGTAAAGTTCACAGATCAATAGCAGGACCAAATTGGCTTACAGATATATACTGATCATTATATAATGTATAGTTTCTAAGTTAATTTCTAAGTTGACCTGCAGATACGTTTCTGATGACCATGGCAGAAAGGGAGACACTGTATCTTGGATACAGACAGTTTCCTTTCAAGACATAAAGACATATCTTCTTACTGGAAGATATCCTTCTTCGTGTTAACATAGGGACACATAGTGAGTAACCTTCCAGGGACTCACATAGTGAGTAACCTTCCCTGAAATGAGTGCCTCAAATCATTCCTTCCTGGGAGTAAAAGGGTCCAAGAGAGGGTTCAAATAATCAGTTTTATGATAGTCTTATTAATTTTGGTATAAAACTTAGTGTGTTTAGATGAATAAATGGCCTGCACGCCTATTACAAAATTATTTTATCTTAGCCCAGCTGTGTGTACAAGTCCTGCAGCAGATGGTTCAAAGTTAAAGTCTCTGGTAAATGTTTCTGAGCTTCTCAGTCAAATTTCATCCCATAGCATTCTGTCTTGGTTCTTCTCCACTTCAGAATCTATTCAGGTAAAGGTCACCAGTGACTTAATTGTAGTTGCCTTCCTTGAACAACTGCTACATTACCCTACGGACTATTCTCTCCTGGAAAGTCTCCTTTGTCCACTTCTGATATCACTCTTCTGATGGCTTTTTCCTGGCATCTTCCTCATTATGCCCCACAGTTCAGTTCTGAGTCTAGTTCCAAGTTCTACTGGTCTTCTTATTTTACCCCTTGTATGTACATTGGAAAAATATATAGTTAGCTGAACAATACTGTATATTGTTTTGGGTGCTTTTTAAAAATATGTAAATTATTTTAACATATGTATGATACACATTTTTCTCCCAATTCACTAATAATTTGAGATCTATCCATATGTAGTTTATTTTATTCCTTTTAAAGTTATATTTTCCCGTTCTAGGTATTTTATTGGTAGACATTTAGATAATTTCCATTTTTCAGTAATATAAACAGTGCTGCTATGAATATCCGTGTCATTCTCTCTGCACAAATACAAGTGTATCTCCAGACTCTAGAGCAGTGCTTCTCAAAGTGAGGTTCTTTGGCCAGAAGCAGCAGCAGCACCTGGAAACTTGTTTGAAATGCAGATTCTCATGCCCTATCTCAAACGTACTGGAAAGAAATTCAGGGGTGAGGCTCAGCAGTCTGTTTTAACACGGTGTTCATGTGATGCTGATACCTGCTGAGTTTAAGAATCACTGCTCTAGTGTTCTATGATTAGTATTTTTGAGTTATAGGATATAAGGATTTCTAATTTTTCTATGTACATTGTTATTCATTAGCAGACTACTTTTCTTCCCTCCTCACCAGATATAAAAGTTATTTCCTCAGTAATGGGTGAAAAACTTCACTGTTTAATTTTGTGACTGATTACTGAGGTTGTGCAGTTTTCATAAATTTATGGCTTTTCAGGTTGTTTTCTTCCACTGAGTTTTGTAAGCATTCCATATGTATTCTAAATGTAATCTTTCGTTATAATTGTTACTAATTATCTTTCCTCAGTATGTTTTGTGTCTTTTAATTTAATGGTATATTTTCTGTAACTTTTATATTGTGATACAATCCTCCTGTGCTTTCTATTTATTTTTGGCTGCATTGGGTCTTTGTTGCTACACGCGGTCTTTCTCTAGTTGCAGCAAGCGGGGGCTACTCTTTGTTGAGGTGCGCAGGCTTCTCTCAGCGGTGGCTCCTCTTGTTGCAGAGCAAGGGTTCTAGGCACACGGACTTCAGTAGCTGTGGCACGCTGGCTCAGTAGTTGTGGCTCGCGGGCTCTAGAGTTCAGGCTCTGTAATTGTGGCTCATGGGCTTAGCTGCTCCGCGGCGTGTGGGATCTTCCAGGACCAGGGCTCGAACCTGTGTCCCCTGCATTGGCAGGCGGACTCTTTTTTTTTTTTTTTTTTTTTAATTAATTAATTATTGCCTGCATTGGGTCTTCGTTGCTGCACGAGGGTTTTCTCTAGTTGTGGCGAGCGGGGGCTACTCTTCGTTGTGGTGCGCGGGCTTCTCATTGCGGTGGCTTCTCCTGTGGAGCACGGGCTCTAGGTGCACGTGTTTCGGTAGCTGTGGCATGCGGACTCAGTAGTTGTGGCTTGCAGGCTCTAAAGCACAGCCTCAGTAGTTGTAGCGCACGTGGCATGCGGGATCTTCCTGGACCAGGACTCGAACCCATGTCCCCTGCTTTGGCAGGTGGATTCTTAAGCCCTGTGCCACCAGGGAAGTCCCTGCTTTCTATTTTTCATTCTGTTTTCTTTACCCCAAGGGCCTAATGAAATTTTTCTTTATTTTGTCTAAAAATACCAAGCATGTTTTTAAAAAAAATATGTAGTATCTTAATCCATCTGGAGTTTAAAAAATATTTATGTGTGTGTGTGTGTGTGTGTGTGTGTGTGTGTGTATGTAATGTGATTAAAGGACCTAATTTTATTTTGTCTGTCTGTGAAGAATAAGCAGCACAATAAAAGGATAACACTTCCTGACCAAGCACCAACAAAACAGATTTGAGTGGGAGTGCCTGCCATATTTCTTCATTATGCATGCTGCTGGCTTGGACTGGGTAGACTTTATCATGTTCACAAAGTATTCACTGAGTCTTATTAAGAATGAGAGTTTAATTTTTCCAAATGCTTTCTTAACATTTTCTGGGGGATATTTCCACATTTCTTAATAACTAATCTTTGTGTTCTGAAACAAGGCCCACTAGGTCAAAAAGCATTATTCTTTTAATGATCTGAATAATTCTGTTCATCAGTATTTTTTCCATAAACTTGTCTATAGTGTTATTTTAAAATGTTTAATCTGTTGCTTTTTATTTCTAACAGTTTTTCATTTGTGACTAATTTTTATTACAGATATGTATTTATTAGTCTTTCAGGGAACCAGCTTTTGGCTTCATTGATCTATAATTTTCATTAACTTCTACTTTTACCTTTATTTCTTGCTTCAGCTGTCTTTGGTTATAGGCTATTTTTTCCAACTTTTTGTTGAAGATAAGTTTATTTTAGAGCTTTTAAGCGTATGCATTTAAAGATGTAATTACCCTCTGTGTACCACTTTAACTACAAAATCCAGGTATCAATATGTAGTGCTTTTTTTTTTATATGCAGGCTTCAGTTTCTATTCTCATGCCTTCTTTGATCAATAAATTAAAGTGTATCTTAGTTTTTAATAAATCTTATTTCTGTATGTATAGCAGGTTTATAGAAAAGTCACAGATCTTAACTATAGAACTCTGAATTATTACAAATCCATTGCCCATGTAACTAACACATAGGTCAAAACAGATATTACTAGCACTCCTGAAGCTTCTCTTGTGCCCCTCTCAACATCCCAATACCTCCCTGGTGATTCATTTACATATAATCTGTGGTTTTAGTGGAGAAGTTCAGTAGTGAAGTGACAGAGACCATTGGGCCCTCAAAGCCTAAAATATTTACTGTCTGACTGTTTACAAAGAAAAGTTTGCCAATTTCTAGATTAGTTTATTAAGTTTGTTAGTGTAGGTGTTATTTGTGTCCTGTTTAAAATTAATTTTCCTACTCCAAAGTCGTGGGGTTAATCTCCTTTGTTATTTTAAAAATATTTATTGTTTTGGCTTTCACATTTATGCCTGTTTTAATGGAATTGATGTTCACTTTTGTATGTGGAAGACATCAGGTTACTTTTTTCCCCATGCAATTTATCTATAATCATTTTTGAAAAATGATTTAACCCACTGTTTTGTATCTTAAAAACTGTGTAAAAAGAAAATTCTCTGTGTGATGTCAGATCTTTGAAGTTTGTTGAAATCTGCTTTGTGTCCCAGACTGCGGTCAATTTTGGTACAAAAGGTCTGTGTAAACTTGAAAAGTATATATATTCTGCAATTTAGGGTGCATTTTTTCCTTTATCTTTAGCTGCTTTTAAGTTTTTCCATTTATCTTCAGTCTTTTTCATAGTTTTCAGTTCCCTGTTGAAGTCATCCATCTTGCCATCGTTTTTTCCTTCATTATTTTAACCACAGATTAAACAGATTGTTAAGTCTCTGTCAGGTAATTCCAACACCTGAAACTCCCATGTGTCTAACTTAAGCTTGAGTTTTTGGAAAAAATATACTAAGTTATTCATTCAGCAAATATTTTTTGAACTTTAGTTCAAAATTATAGACTGTTTTTAAGTGTTTGGAAAACATAGTGGAAACAAAATAATCTGCTTTACTGAAACCTAGTTGGAACCTGGAGTGTTCTGGTTGGACATGCTGAATTACTCTCTTAATAGACTGGTGTGAATTGAGATTGCCGAAGTTTTATTTACAATTTTGTATCAGAATTAAATATGACCTGTTCTTGACCAATATTTTGTTTTGGTATTAAGTATGTGATAGTTATGTATTTTCCTGTGGCATGGGCTGTTTAAATTACGTGGGTTGTCATTTTATTTATTGCTGGCTAGACTTTTAATTCTAAAAACATCTGGCACTGGTGGTTTTTTTATGGTAGATCTTTAAGATCTTCAGTTGATTTTTTAAAAAAATAAATTTATTGATTTATATTTATTTATTTTATTTTTAGCTGTGTTGGGTCTTCGTTGATATGCGCGGGCTTTCTCTAGTTGCGGTGAGAGGGGGCTACTCTTCATTGCGGTGTGCGGGCTTCTCATTGTCATGACCTCTGTTGTTGCACAGCACGGGCTCTAGGCGCGCAGGCCTCAATAGTTGTGGCATGTAGGCTCAGTAGTTGTGGCTTGCGGGCTCTAGAGCTCAGGCTCAGTAGTTGTGGCGCACGGGCTTAGTTGCTCCACGGCATGTGGGATCTTCCCAGGCCAGGGCTCAAACCCATGTCCCTTGAACTGGCAGGCGGATTCTTAACTACTGCGCCACCAGGGAAGCCCTTCAATTGATTATTAAATCATATTTCTGGCTTTTGATCTTTAGACTAATTTTCCATCTATTTCTAAATCAATTTTGGTAGTTTCTTAAAGTTTCTAAAGAAAACATCTGTATTCTCTGGGATTTCATATGACATTTTCTTTTGTTTTCCTACCTCCTGTATTTTCATGGATATGTGAGTGTGTCTTAATCATAGTATCTTTATACTTAACAGTAGTTTTTTCCTTATGTTATTGGCCTTTATGATATCTGGTGCCAAAAAGAAAATTACCCAAATTACAGTAGGTCCCTTACATACGAACCTTGAAGTTGCGAACTTTCAAAGATGCAAATGTGTGTTCGCATGTCCAGTCATGTAAGTTAGTTCACATGTCTAGCTTACATTGTCACGTGTAGCTTGCCCTCCGTCTCCTATTGCTGACTATCCTTCAGCTCTACTATTTCCCACCTCCTCTCCCTCCTCCAGTCAGTAACTCTTCTTGCCTGTTCACTCAGTGCCAGCCCCTGGATGGCAGCTGTTGTACTGTACTACTGTACTTTTCAAAGGACTGTACTGTAAGATTAAAAATGTTTTCTTTATTTTTTGTGTTTGTTTCTTTATGTATTATTTGTGTGAAAAGTATTATAAACCTATTACAGTACAGTACTATATAGCCAATTGTGTTAGTTGGGTTCCTAGGCTATCTTTATTGGACTTACAAACAAATTGGACTTACGAACATGCTCTCAGAACAGAACTCGTTCATATGTAGGGGACTTAGTGTATTTCTCTTCTTGGAGAATCATCTTTGCTCATTTAATTCTTTTGGCCCTCAGTGTTACCTTATCTCATGTAAATATAGCCAAACCTACTTTTATTTTACTTATATTTTCTGCAGCATGTTTGATTTTTGCCCATCATTTCATTTTCAAATTTTCATGTTCTTTTCTTACAAATAACCTGTGGCAGGTTTTGTTTTTCAAGTCAGGTATGTCTGTCATCGATAAGAAATTTAGCACATTCATATGCCATTTTATAGCTTAGTTGCTGTTTTTGCTATTTAGTTTAATGTATATCTTAGTATGACATCATTGATATTTTTTATGTTCTTTATATTATATTTTTTGTCACACTTTCTGGTACTTTATGCACTGCTAGTCACATTTATTTTCTTTTTTTTCTAATTTGGTAGATTGCTGCTTTTTGGTTCTGATTACCAACACATTAGTAACTGTTGTAATTGAATCTGTATTTCTTTATTAACATATGTATGTTAAATAATACTTTCTCATTAAGATCTTTTGATTTTCCATTGCTCGTCTTTCATCTAAGCTAGAGAAGAACTTCAGAAAAATTTTGTATTTCCACGTCACTCCTAAAAAAGTGCCTTGATTTTGTTTTGATATTTCATAATTTTTTGTTTCGGGCTATTTGTTTCACGAACAGTGTATCAGTTTTATTTCAGAGACTTTCAGTCAAACGGATGTTGTAAATTCCAAAAAATATTCGTATTTTTTTCCTCAGTTCATTGAAGTAAAGTGTACATAACTTAAGTGTCAAACTTAAGTATCCCATGAGATTCCCTGGTGCTCCAAGTTCCTCATTATTCTGACTTCTGTTATTGTTGATTACTTTTGCTTCTGTGTCTGGCTTTCACTCGATATAGTTTCTGTGAGATTCATTCTTTTTGCTAAGTATATCTACTTCTTTTCATTGCTGTATAGTATTCTACTAT
Organism: Balaenoptera ricei; assembly: GCF_028023285.1. Taxonomy (NCBI): domain Eukaryota; kingdom Metazoa; phylum Chordata; class Mammalia; order Artiodactyla; family Balaenopteridae; genus Balaenoptera; species Balaenoptera ricei. The sequence continues at coordinate 115,050,332 of NC_082654.1, forward strand.
ATGACTATGCTACCGTTTATTTCTCCATCGTATTGGTGGGCATTTGGGCTCTCTCTAGGTTTTGGCTATTATAAACAAAACTGCTGTGAACATTTTCTACAGGCCTTTGGTTAAGAAAAACACACATGTTGGGTGTATAACTAGGGGAGGAATTACTATATATGGCTTGAGAAGAAATTCCCAAATGTTTTTCCAATGTGTGTATGTTTACTTATACTCCCACTAACAAGGTATGAAGGTTTCAGTTGCTTCATGTTCTTGCCAATATCTCCATTTGGTGTTTTCTGACTTTTTCGTTTTGGACATCTAAGTGTGTATAGTGGTATGTCATTGTGGTTATCATGTGAGGGTAAGATAGGGTGTAGGCAGTAGATAGGGGCATGCGGGAACTTCTGGATTTAAGGTAAAGTTTCGTTTCTTGACCTGGATTCTGGTTCAGTGGGTGTGTTCACTGTGAAAATTCATTGAGCCATTTGTACACTTAAGTACACTTGTGCATTGTTTTTGTATATATATTATACTTCAATAAAAATTACAAAAATCACAAAGAAAGAGGTGACAATGACAAATTAAGTTATCTAAAGAAATCTGAAGAATAACGTTAAGCTAAAACCAGGAGTCAGAATAAGATTACTTATTTTATACATGGGGATTAGGTCAACAAATATAATTGTATCAACAAATATAATTATACCAATAAATATAATTATATCATTGTACATATTTCAGGTGTACAATGTGATGATATGATATGCATATATATTGTGGGATGATAACCAGGATCAAGATAATTGACACATCCATCACCTCACATAGTTAACTCTTTTTTTTTTGATGGTGAGAATGCTTGAGATACACTCTCAGCAAATTTCAAGTATACAATACTGTATAATTAATTATAGTCACCATACTGTACATTAGATCCTCTGAAGTTATAATAACTGAAATTTTATACCTTTTAACTTACATCATTCCATTTCCCCATTCCCCCAGCCCTTGGCAACCCCCGGCAACCCCCATTTCATTCTCTTTCTATGAAATTGGCTTTTATTGTTGTTTTTGTTGTTATTTTTAGATTCCACATATAAGTGCTACCAGTAGTATTTTTCTTTCATTGTCTGACTTATTTCACTTAGTGTAAGTCCAGCCACATTGTTTCCAGTGGCAGAATTTCCTTCTTTTTATCGCTGAATAGTATTCCATTGTATATATTCATTACATTTTCATTATTCATTCATATGTTGATGGACCACTTAGGCTGTTTCCATGTTTTGGCTATTGTAAATAATGCTGCAATGAACATGAGGGTGCAGATATCTCTTTGGGATAGTGATTTTGTTTCTTTTGGGTTTATACCCAGAAGTGGAATTGCTTGATCATATAGTAGTTCTATTTTAAATTTTTTGAGGAGCCACTATAGTGTCCTCCATAGTGGCTGCACCAGTTTACATTCCTACCAGCAGTGCACAAGGCTTCCCTTGTCTCTACATCCTTGCCAGCATTTGTTATTTCTTGTCTTTCTGATGATAGCCATTTTAAGGTGTGAGGTGATATCTCCTTGTGATTTTGTTTGCATTTGATGATTAGTGATGTTGAACACCTGTTCATATACCTGTTAGCCATTCATATGTCTTTGGAAAAATGCTTATTGAGGTCCTTTAACCATTTTTCAATTGGATTATTTGCTTTTTTGCTTTTGAGTTGTATGAGTTCTTTTTAGATTTTGGATATTAACCCATTATCAGAAACATGTTTTAATATTTTCTCCCTTTCTGTAGGTTGCCTTTTCAGTTTCTTGATTGTTTCCTTCGCTGTGCAGAGGCTCTTACGTTTGATGTAGTTCTACTAGTTTATTTTAGCTTTTGTTGTCTGTGCTTTTGGTGTCTTATCCAAGAATCATTGCCAAGAACCATGTCAAGGAGCTTCTTCCCTATGTTTTCTTCAGGGGTTTTATGGTATCAGGTCTTATGTATAAGTCTTTGACCTATTTCAAGTTCATTGTTGTGAGTGGTATAAGATCAGGGTCCAGTTTTATTCTTTTGCATGTGGATATCCAGTTTCCCCAACACCAGTTACTGCAGAGACTGTCCTTTCCCCATTGTGTATTATTGGCACCCTGTCAAAAATCAGTTGACTACATAAGTGTGGGTTTATGTCTGGGCTCTTTGTTCCACTTGACCACAGCTATTTTTATCACAGATAAGTCTCCCTTTTCCTGAAATTAATATTCACTTAATGTAACTTAATTGGTTCTTTATTCATTCTTCCAGAAACCATTTATGAATATTTATTATGTGTCCTATTGTGTGCCAGAGGCTGAGGATTCTAAGAAGAATGAGATATATATTTATAACTCCTTATAAGGAGAAACTCTTAGAATTATGTAGGGCATTAAAACAAATACATAATTTTTGTATTATTACAAGTCCTACAATAGAGATGTAAACAAAATCCTGTTTTGTTTTCCTTAGGATTTTTTTCTGGTCAAAAATAAAAAGAAAGAAAACGTGGGCCTTTCAAGCTTAAGATAACTGTTTTCTACATTGAGTGATTTAACCTATTTTCATTTATTGTTGTTTGGTTTTAGTCCTTCCATCCCACAGTATATTTATTTGTACTTTTTCTTGTTGGTTGTTCATTACATGTTTTATTTTATTCTGTTTTGTTTTTTCGACACTGAGCTTTACAATGCAATATTCTGTTTTAACATAAGATACCTAAATTTTATCATCTCTCTCCACCTTACCTCTTCGTAAACTTATGTTACTTTACTTCTCACTCAGTGTACTCTCCCTCTTCAGATATTTAAGGAATCTCAGCCTTGGTACTCATGATATGTATCTGCATCAACAGATAAAAAGATTTTACTTACATGTTCTTTATTAGCAGCATAAGAAAATGTCACAGCTTCATACCTTTCCTTTCAGAAGGTATAAATTATCCTGTTGCAAACTCCTACAGCTGCTGGCTGTCACTTTACTAGCATCTTGTTATTGCTGCTTTTATGAATTCATTCACCATTTCATACATGCCATTTTCCTCCTTGTTTGCATTCTGGTTTTTTTGGTTTTGTTTTTTGCTATGTCATAATTCAGTAAAGTGTGTAAGGTGCGTTCATTGTAACTGTATACTGCTTTTTTTAAAAAAATAACACATATATGTCCTAGTAACTACCAACTAGGTCAAGATATTTAACATTTCCAGCACCCCTTCAGGTTCCTTTCTGACCTTTCCAATCTTTAACAACTCCCCTTCCCTTATGTGGCACTGTTCTGTCATTATTTGTTAATCTTGTCTGTTATTGAAACTTAGATGTATAGAATTAGTGTGTACACTTTTATATGAGGCTTTTTCATTCAATATATGTTAGATTCACCCATGTTGCTGCCTGTACCAGTAGTTTATTCCTTGTATTACTGCATAGTGTTCCACTGCATGAAAATACTACAATTTACTTACCCATTCTCCTTTTGAGAGGCATTTTTTCTTTTTATATCTAGTAGCTTTTTAGTTATAAAATTTTGTATTTTTTAGTTTTTACTATAGATATTACAGTTTGCGTTTGTGATGTTGTTATATGTAATGAATATTTATTTGGTGTTCCTCCAGAATTCCTTAACTTAGCTCCTAAAACTCTAATAATATCCCTAAGAGCTGTAGGGGCATCTGTTGTTATAATATTTAGTTTTTGTTCCCAGTTCCTGAAGTAGCTCCAGAGAAATTAAGGTGGAATTGGTGTCTTTTGTTGTTCATAACAAGCCGCTTTCAACCACACCTGAGTTTGTGTTAATGAGGTGACTTTTGGAATGCCTCTAAGAATGAGGTACGGGTACCAGGAACACTAACCATGTGATTAGAGGGTTGGAACTCTCTGAGGAGGGGTGAGGGGCTGGAGGTTGAATTAGTTGCTAATGACCTGTGCTTTAATCTATCATGACTATATAATGAAACCTCCATAATAGTCCTTGAATTTATGGGATTCAGAGAGCTTCCAGGTTGTTGAACATGTGGAGGTACTGGGAGGGTGGCGAGCTCTGAGAGGGCATGGAAGTTCTGTATCCTTTTACCCATTCTTGCTTTGTGTATCTCTTCCTTCTGGGTGTTCCTGAGTTGTATCCTTTTATAATAAACCATTAATCTAGTAAGTAAATCATTTTCCTGTGTTCTGTGAGCCACTCTATCAAATTATTGAACCAAAAGAGGAGGGTGTGGGAACCTTGATTTATATCCAGTGGTGAGATGTACGGGTGACAATCTGGATTTGCAATTCGTGTCTGAAGTGGGAGTGGTGTTGTGGGACTGAGCCTGGGATCTGACGCTATAGTGTCAGAGTTGAGTTAATTCCTTGGAGTGGGAAAAACTCCCACAATTTTGGTGACCTGAGTAGAATGAAACAGAGGAATTGAGCTTTTCCTCTACAGTTTTCTTATTTTTGTCTACTTTAATAGTGCTTTACCACTTGACAGGCAATACAAGAATCTTAAAACAGTTTAAGTATCCTTTTACTAGTGTTTTGCTGTATTTTACTTTTGTGTTTGTCACAGATTCCAGAAGACATCACTTGTCGCTTCAAAGTCCATTTTCAGTTTTCTTTATTACTTCCCAAAGTTTTGTGCTTCCATCAGGTATCATTTTCCATAACTGTAGTATTTCTTGTCTGTGTGTACTGTTGATAACTTTTTCAACCCTTATGTGGAAAATATATTCATTTCAGAAGAATATTTTTGCTGGATTTGGAATTTTCTAGTGGCATTTTTCCTAGCTGCTTAAAATGACATTCCATTTTTGTTTTCTTATTTGCAAATGGCCTATTCAAATTTTTACCCAGTGTCTTCTCATTTTCATAGTTTCTGTTGAAGGGTTTGCTGTCAGTTTAGTTACCAAGATGACTTGCCTTTTTTTTCCTCGTTAATTTATAAAATGTCTTTCTTTATTGGGGATAGGACTTCTTTGTCAGGTATATGTATTCCAAATGCCTTCTCCCACTCTGTGTGTTGAATTTTTATTCTCTTTCTGTCTTTTGATAGGGGTAGGTTCTTAATATTATAGTATTATTATATAATTTGTGTCCCGTTTAAGAAATCTTTGCCTATCCTGAGGTCATGAAGGTATTTCTTATGGCATTTTCTAAAATTTTTATTGTTCTTTCAAATTTAGATCTATATACCATCTAAAATATATTTCTCTTTATACTTAAGGTAGCAATAAATGTTTATTATATCAATAATTAAACTAGCATCATTTATTGAAATGATTGTCCTTCTGTTACCCTTGTCATAAATCAAGTGACATATATGTGTGGGTCTGTTTTTGGACTCTTCTTCCATTCTGTTGATATGAAAATTCTTATGCCAGTATCACACTGTTTTAATTATGGTATATTGATAATTATACGTGATAAATGATACTCTTTCTGGCTTAATTTTTTCTTCAAGATTGTTTTGTCGATTTTTACCCTTTGCATTTTCACATATTTCAAAATTAGCTTGTCTGGGATTTTGTTTGAAATTGCTATGAATTTGTACATCAGCATGGAGAGAATTGATATTTTTATAATATTATAATATTTTATAATATTGAGCCTGCCTATCCAGGAATTTGTTACATCCCTCCAGTTATTTGGGTCTTATTTTCCTTCATTTTATTTCTTGTAAAGATTTTCATATTTTTCTTGCTATTGTGAGTTGTACCTTTAAAAAATTTAATTTTCTGAAATTTGCTATACTGAACTTGTATCTGATTTCTAAAACTTTTATTTTAGATACTTTTATTTGGATTTTCTGTGTACTTGATTGTTGTACTATATTACTCTAAGAACTTCAGAAAAATGTTGAATAAAATTGGAGATAGTAGGTGTCTTTATCTTGCTCCTAATTTTAAGTGGGACACTTTCCATATTTTACCAGTAAGTGTGATATTTGCTGGGGGTATTTGTAAAAATCCTTTATCACATTGAGAAAATTCCTTTCTATTTCTAGTTTGCCAAGAGGTTTTTTTTTTTTTTAAATCTTGCTTTTCTGTATTTACTGAGTTGGTCATATCATCATCTCTTAGGTTTAAAAACTATTCTTTCTCATAGTTCTACCTTTCAGAAAATTCCGTCTTGGTCTTCATGACCTGTTCTTTTTCTGTAAGCTAGTTAAAAAGTGATTTTCCCTCAGCTTCGAGTCTTTTTTATTTTTACTCTTAATTTTCTGAGAGCCTTCTGATTCATTCTTGATGACTTCAAACACTACTAAACTATTAATGTCTACCAAGTTCTTATTTTCATTCTACACCTCCAGTATTATGCTTCAGATTTATTATAGTTAAGACATATCTTGCTAAAATATAGTGCCCAATCTATTTTCTTCTAATGTTCCTGGCTTGCTTTGTGACTCTAGTATCTGTAGAGCTGTTCATGCATATACCCTGAGAAAACATTTCCTTTTCTGCCAGTGAATTGCTGATCACATTCTGTTGCTGTCTGTCTCCTTTCATCAGTGTTCTACTTGCATCCCAGTTTCTACTTTAGTAGTTTATGTCAATGGTGTTGTTTTGTACTTTAGCTTTCCCTTCCCTTTTTTAAAAAAGAGAATTGGTTCTGAAATAAAAACCTGGTCACATACTTTCAGTTTATCCTTGAATCTCTTCTTTGGCTCCTCTTTCTCTGCAGCAGTGATCCCTCAAGTAGAGGCATGAACTCTGGATGATATCAAAAACAATACAATTGAATATCTTCTCTTACATGTTTTACAGACATTTCAAGTTCAGTAGTTCCAAAATCTTTCCTGTCTCATTTTCTACACATCCTAATTATTGTCTCTGAATTGAAGGATTGGAACCTAGAATATGTATTGTAGTGAAATAAAATATTAGACTTTTTTTACATTTTAAGTCTAAGAATAGAACTAAAGTTCATAATAAATTTATTGTTAGTTTATTTCTATAATTTATAAATATAAACTTCTGTAGTGTTCAAAAATATTCTTTAATGTGGAAAGTTATCACATACTTTGGAGACTATTGGTCTGAAGTTACTCTGTAATCTGTTCCTTGAATACCTCCATGGCCCTTTTTCTTATCTCAACTCCTCCTCTGCTGTTTGCCTTTTTGCTCATTTCCCGAAGATGTTAGAGGGCCCCTGCCTTTGCCTGTGCCCTGGCCCTGTGTTCATGAAGAACACAGTGTTACTCTTTATCCAACAGCTGCTGTTCCTCAGTGAAGCTCAAAATAGAACTAGTTTTGCTTCTCATTTACATTAATCTATTATGTGTGTACTCTAACAATAGTGCTTGTAACATTACTGCAAGTTTTCTTACCAGATTATATGCTTCTTGAATACAGGATGATTTTTAGTAATCTTAGTATTTCCAAGAACTAGCATAGTTCCAGATCCATTGTGGGGACTTGATAATTAATAATGCAATGGCAGAATATTTCTACTATGATTTCTCTTCTTCTCCCAGAGTATAAAGCAAAAGAAACATTCTGCAAACCAATTTGGTAATCTGTAAACAGTAATCATGGTAAGGATTTGTTTCCATACATATTTTTCCATGTCACCTTAACTCTGAACATTTCAGATTGAACAGAAATTCCAGGGATCGGTATCATTTAAGGATGTGACTGTGGGCTTCACCCAAGAGGAGTGGCAGCACCTGGACCCAACTCAGAGGTCCCTGTACAGAGATGTGATGCTGGAGAACTACAGTAACCTTGTCTCAGTGGGTAAGGTCTGTTTATTATGTAATTCTAAATGGCATTTAAAAATTTTCTGTTAAACCCTAAGCCTCAATTAGGGTTAGATTAAATTATTAGATCCTCATGGTGGGATTAATGCACTTACAAAAACAGGAGGAGAAAAGGGATCTTTCTGCGTTCTCCACCATGTGAGAACACAGCAAAAAGATAGCTATCTGCAAACCGGGAAGAGAGGCCTCACCAGATTCTGACCATGCTGGCACCCTGATCTCAGACTTCTCAGCCTCCAGACTGTGAGAAATAAATTTCTGTTGTTTAAGCCTCCTGGTCTGTGGTATTCTGTTATAACAGCCCGAACTGACTAAGGCATCAAGTAATAATAAATGCATGAGAATCTTAAATCAGACCCTCATCCTGGCCACAAATTTATAATGAAAAAAAATGCTTTTAATTAAGAAGCATATGGACATTCTGTAGAGTTTAATGATATTTAAGATTGGAAGTCAGGAGTCAATGTTTATTGGTCATTTCTGGGCACCAGGAAGACATTTGTATTTACTTCTCCAAGGAAATGTTCAGTGGCACTTTCATTGACCAGCTCTAGAAGCTTCCTCCTCTTTCAGAGGCCCTGAAGTCTAGGCCACGTGGTCCAAGTCCTAAATTATTTCACTTTGACAGGGTATTGTGTTACCAAACCAGAGGTGATCTTCAGGCTGGAGCAAGGAGAGGAGCCATGGGTATTGGAGGAAGAATTCCCAAGACAGAGCTTCGCAGGTGAGTTAATGTGTACTGAACAAATGAACATAAGGGAATTTATTAGTCCAGAGGTTGACAACTTTAAAATGTTTTTTGAAGAATATCACATTAGAGATTCTAATCTTTATAAGTGACTTAAAATACTGATTTTTTGAATCAAACCTCCAGATACCACTCTTACAAAAAATGTTCTCCTTTTGATTCACTTTTTGAATATTCATCATTCTTAAATTTGTCAGTAGTCCAGTTTTTGCCCATCTCATCTTTACTGTTGTTTTTCTTGGTTACTCTCATTCTCAAAGCATTTTCAGTTGCCCACCGTACTACCTCCATTGCTCTGCATTCCTGTTGTTTTTGGCCATTTTTTGACATAAATAATTTTTGAGTACCTGCTATACTGTAAGAGCTGAGAGTGTAGTGTGAAAAAAATAATGTGTCTTAATGAGTTTACAGAAGTAGTGTTGTTAATGGCCATAGGTATGTGAAAAGATGCTCAACATCACTAGTCATTAGGGAAATGCAAATCAAAACCACAATGAGATATCACATCACACCAGTTAGAATGGTTAGCATCAAGAAAACAAGAGTTATGTGTTGGCAAGGATGTGGAGAAAAGCGAACCCTTGTACACCGTTGGTTAAGATGTGAATTGGTTCAGCCACTTTGGAAAACAGTATGCAGGTTCCGCAAAAAATTAGAAATAGAACTAGAATATGACCCAGTATTTATACTTCTGGGTTGTATACCCTCCCAAAATGAAAACAGGATATTGAAGAGATATATGCATTCTGATGTTTACTGCAGCATTATTCACAGTAGCCAGGGTATGGAAACAATCTTAGTGCCCATCAACAGATGAATGGATAAAAAAGATGGGATGTGTACAATATGTATACACAGTGGAATATTATCTAGCCATGAGAAAGGGAGGTCATCCTGCCATTTGCAATATGGATGGGCTTTGAATACATTATGCTAAGTGAGATAAGTCAGATAGAGAAAGACAGGTTACTATATGATATCACTTGTGGAGTCTGAAAAAGCCAAACTCTTAAAAACAAGAGAGTGATGTGGTGGTTACCAGAGGATGAAAGGTGAGGAAATAGGACATGCTATTTAAGGGTACCAACTTGTAATCAGTAAATAAGCCTTAGAGATCTAATGAACAGTATAGTGAATAGAGGCAACAGTATGGTATTATAAGCATCATATTTGCTAAGAGAGTAGAACTTAAAGAGACTAGAACTTAATTCTTCCAACTACTAAAAAGAAATGATAATTATGTAACATGATAGTTGTGCTAATTATTGCTACAGTGGCAGTCACAGTATAACTTACAAATTTGTCAAGGTAACATGTTGTACACCTTAAATTTATAAAGTTATAGGTCAAATATATTTTAATTAAAAAAAAAGTAGTGTTTTGATTTACATTTCCCTGATGATTAGTGATGTTGAGCACCTTTTCATGTACTCCATGGCCATCTGCATGTCTTCTTTGAAAAAATGTCTATTCATATCCTCTGCTCATTTTTAAATCAGATTTTTTTTTTGCTATTGAATTGTATGAGTTCTCTATGTATTTTAGATATTAACCCTTTATCAGATATATAGTTGTAAATATTTTCTCCTATCAGTAGGTTGCTTTTTCATTTTGTTGATGGTTTCCTTTTATGTGCTAAAGCTTTGAAGTTCGATGTAGTCCCGCGTGTTTATTGTGCTTTTGTTGTCTTTGCTTTTGGTTTCAAATCCAAAAAGAAATCATTGCCAAGACCACTATCAAGGAGCTTATTAGTGCCTGTATTTTCTTCTAGGAGTTTTATGGTTTCAGGTTTTATGTTCCCATCTTTAATTCATTTTGAGTTAGTTTTGCATGTGGCTATACAGTTTTCCCAACACCATTTATGGAAGAGACTGTCCTCTTCCTGTTGTATATTCTTGGATCCTTTGTCTTAAATTAATTGATTATGTATGCATGGGTTTATTCTGGGGCTCTCCGTTCTGTTGCATTGATCTATGTGTCTGTTTTTATGCCAGTACCATGCTGTTTGATTATTATAGCTTTGTAGTATAGTTTGAAATCAGGACGTGTGATACTTCCAGCTTTGTTCTTTTTTCTCTAGATTGCTTTGGCTGTTTGGAGTCTTTTGTGGGTCCATAGAAATTTTAGGATTGTTTGTTCTACTTCTTTGAAAAATGCTGTTGAAATTTTGATAGGGATTGCTTTGAATCTGTAGATTGCATTGGGTCATATGAACATATTAATAATATAATTCTCTCAGTCCATGAGCATGGAATAACTTTCCGTTTATTTTTGTTTTCTTCAGTTTCTTTTATCAGTGTCTTATAGTTTTCAATATGCAGGTCTTTTATCTCCTTGGTAAAATTTATTTTTAGGTATTTCATTGTTTTCGATGCAGTTTTAAATGGGATTGTTTTCTTACTTTCTCTTTCTGATCGTTTGTATTAATCTATAGAAACACAACAGATTTTTGTATGTTGATTTTGTATCCTCCAACTTTACTGAATTCATTTATTCTAAAAGTTTTTTGATGGAGTCTTTGGTGTTTTCTATGTGTAATATCATGTTATCTGTAAATAAGGACAGTTTTACTTCTTCCTTTCTCATTTGGATGACTTTTCTTTAAAATTAATTAATTAATTAATTTGGTTACACCAGGTCTTAGTTGCGGCAGGCAGGCTCCTTAGTTTCAGCTTGCCAACTCCTTAGTTGTGGCACACGGGCTCTGTAGTTGTGGCATGCAAACTCTTAGTTGTGGCATGCATGTGGGATGTAGTTCCCTGACCAGGGACTGAACCCAGGCCGCCTGCCTTGGGAGCATGCAGTCTTATCTTCCCTGGTGGGGAAGTCCCTGGATGGCTTTTATTACATTTTCTTGCCTAAGTCCTCTGACTAGGACTTCCAATACCATGTTCTGAATAGAAGTGTCAAGAATGGGCATCCTTGTCTTGTTCCTGATCTTACAGAAAAATCTTTCAGTTTTTTACCATTGAGTATGATTTTAGGGGTGGTCCTGTCATACATGGCCTGTATTATGTTGAGGTACATTTCCTCACTACCCACTTTGTTGAGAGTTTTGATCACGAATGAGTGTTGAATTTTGTCAGATTTTTTTTTTCCATCTATTGAGATGATCATTGATCTTTATCCTTTCCTAATATGATGTATATCACATTGATTTCCAGATGTTGACTCATCCTTTCATTCCTGGAATAAATTCCACTTCATCGTGGTGTATGCTGCCTTTAGTGGATTGTTGAATTTGATTTGCTAATATTTTGTTGAGGATTTTTGTGTCTGTCTTCATCAGGGATATTAGCTTGTAATTTTCTTTTCTTCTGGTGTCTTTGTCAGGTTTTAGTAACAGGGTAATGCTGGCCTTCTAAAATGAATTTGGAAGTGTCCCTCCCTATTAATTTTTTGGAAGAGTTTGAGAAAGATTGGTAATAATTCTTTAAGTGTTTGTTAGAATACACCAGTGAAGCTGTCTGGTCCTAGCCTTTTGTTTGCTGGGAGTTTTTTTGATTATTGATTCAAACTTCTTACTAGTAATTGGCCTGTTAAGATTTTTAATTTCTCCCTGATTCAGTGTTGGTAGGTTGTATATTTTTAGGAATTTATTCCTTCTAGTTGTGAAATTTATTGTGGTATAGTTTTTTATAGTAGTCTCTTACCCTTTGTATTTCTGAGATGTGACTTGTAACATCTTTTTTGTTATTGGTATTATTTATTTGAGTCTTCTTTTTCTCACCATGAGACTGTCTAAAGGCTTCTCAATTTTGTTTATCTTTTCAAAGAACCAACTCTTAGTTTCATTGATCTTTTCTACGTTATTTTTAGTCCCTATTTCATTTTTATCTGCTCTAGTCTTTGTTATTTCCTCTTCTACTAATTTGGGCTTCATTTCTCCCTCTTTTTCTAGTTCTTTGAGTTGTAAAGTTAGGTTGTTTATTTGAGAGTTTTCTTATTTCTTGATGTAAGCATTGCCATTATGAATTTCCCGCTTCGAACTGCTTTCACTTCATCCTGTGAGTTTTGGTGTATTGTGTTTACATTTTTATTTGTCTCAAGATAGTTTTTTTTCTCCTTTGAGTTCTTCTTTGACTCATTGGTGTTCACTAGCATTTTGTTTAGTCCCCAAATATATGTGAACTTTGCAGTTTTCTTCTTGTAATTGGTTTTTTTCATTCTATATCATTGTGGTTGGAAAAGATGCTTGATATGATTTCAGTCTTGAATTTATTAAGACATATTTTGTGGGCTAACACATGATCTATCCTGGAGAATGTTCCTTATACATTTGAGAAGAATGTGTATTCTGTTGCTTTTGGGTGGAATGTTTTGTGTATATTTGTTAATTAATCTGGTCTGATGTGTTGATTAAGTCCAGTGTTTCCATATGGATTTTCTGTCTGGATTATCCATTGACAAAAGTGGCATATTATCATCCCTACTATTATTGTATTGCCATCAGTTTCTCTCTTTAGGTCTCTTAATGTTTACTTTATATTTAGGTGCTGCTGTATTGCGTGCATAAATATTTACAAATGTTATATCCTCTTTTGGGTTGAATCCTTATGACCTGTGTTGGTTTCTATGCATTAGATAAAATAGCCTCTCTCCACTCTTGAAGGAGTAGTCTCATGTAAGAGATATGTTTTACTCTTCAACTCTGCCCTAGCTCTTGGTTGTCCTTTAAAACTTTCCTATTGTCTAAACAGCCTAATTTATTTTTAGTGGCTCCCAATATGTGAGGGTGTTCCCAGACCTATCAGTGTCCCAAAGCAGAGGATCTCAGTCAGAATCTAGATTCAGGCTGATTGGAGGCCAGACCCTCAGGCAGTACCTTTTAAAGAGTGCAGATATATAATTCTGTGGGACCACAGGTATAAGCCCTGCTAGCCACCAGAGCCAGATGATCTTAGAGGTGTCTCTCTAAGATTGTAGCAGTTGCAACAGTCAGGGTACCAGACTAGTGTGGAAGTTCCTTTCTGGAAGATACCCATGAGCTGGAGTGAGGCACAGGGAGAGTGCAGAGAAGTCACCCTCCAGGTGGAGTGAGTTAGGAGAGCACAAAGTTGCCACTCATTTACCATTTTCAAATGATAAACCTACCTTGCTTTAGAGGGGTAAGTTCCACGTGGTCATCCTTTATAATCCTTTTTATATGTTACTGGATAAAATTTGATAGTGTATTGTTGAGGATTTGTGGGTCTTCAATACTCATAAGATGTTCATCTTAGTATTCTTGGATATTGATCTGTAGTTGTATTTTCTGATGTTTGATTTTGGTACCAGGGTAATATTGGGCTCATAGAATGAATTAGGAAGTTATCTTTTCCATTTTTTTGAATAATTAATATTAAGTATTTTCTAAGTGGTAAAATTCACCAGTGAAACCATCTGAACCTGAGCCCTTTTATGGGAAGTTTTAAAATGACTAATTCAGTGTTTGTACTTGTTATAGGTTTTTTCAAATTTTTCTCTTTATTCTTGAGTCACTTTCTATATTTTTTCCTAATTTCAGGAATGTTTGCCTTTCATTAAAGTTATCTAATTTGTTGGCATATAATTGTTCATAACATTTCTTTACAATTATTTTTGTTTTTGTAATGTATAAAGTATTACAATTTTGTAATGTTAGTATATTATATCCCTAGTGTATATACCATCTTTCATCTGTAATTTTAGTAATATGAATCTTCTCTGTCAGTCTAACTAGGGATTTGTCAGTTTTGTTCATCCTTTCAAAGAATTATCTATTTTCTTTCTATTCTCTGTTTCATTAATTTTTACACTAATCTCATTTCCCTCCTTCTGCTTGCCTCGAGTTTGTATTGCTTTTTTCCCCCCGTTTTTCTAAGGTAGAAGGTTAGGTTATTGATTTGAGATCGTTCTCCTTCAGTAGTGTTATTTGCAGGTATAAATTGCCCTATAAGTACTGCTTTACGTGTGTCTCATAACCTTGGTATGTTTTGTCTTCATTTTTACTCATCTCAAAGTATTTTTCTAATTTCCCTTGTTCACTGCTTTTTTGATTCTTTTATGTAGGGATGTGTTATTTAATTTGCTCCTATTTGTGAATTTTCAAAATTCCTTTGTATTTTTGATTTGTAATTTCCTTCCATCATGCTGGCAGAATCTTTTTGCATCTCTTCTGGGGAATGTTTCATGTGTACTTTTGAAGAATGTGTATTCTGCGACTTTGGAGTGGAGTTTTGTATTTATGAATGTTAGATCTGGTTGCTTTATAGTGCTATTCGTGCCTTCTTTTTTGTTTGTTTGTTTTTTCTTCATATTCTGCCCAGTTGTTTTATGCATTACTGAAAGTGGGATATTAAACTCTCTAATTATTATTGTTGATGTGTGTGTTTCACCTTTCAATTCTGTATTCACTTCATGCATTTTGAAACTGTGTTGTTAGCAGCATATATGTGCTTAGATTTATGTCTGCTTTATCAGTTAACTCTTTTATCATTATATAATGCTTCTCCTTATCTCTAGTAACATCTTTTATGTTAAAGTGTGTTTTGTCTGATATTAGCATAGCCATTCCAGCCTTATAGATGTTGTATACTTGTTTTATGTTTTTCTGTTTTTAAAATTTTTGATCTATTTGTAGCTTTGACTATAAAGAGTATCTCTTGTAGACAGCATGTGTTTGGATTCTCACATTTTATTCAACCTGACAATTGCTGTCTTTTTATTGGATTTTTTCAATCCATTCCAAGTTTCTGTTATTATTCATATAGTTGGATTTACACCTGCCATTTTACTTTTTGGTGTTTACTTGTGCCTTTTTGAGTCTGTGTTCTTTTTATTACTGCCTTCTTTTTCATTAAGTGGGTATATTTTAGTATAGCATGTTGATTCCTTTAATGATAATTTTACTTAAAAAATTATTTTCCTAGTGGTTGCTATAGGATTTACTTAATAAATTCTTACCTTTTCAGAATGACTTCAGGTTTATACTACCTTACCTCCAGTGAGGTATAGAAACGTTACTCGTATATAGCTCTATATTTTCTTTTCTCTTTTTGTGTTATTACTTTTGTACATAGTACATCTGAATATGTTTAAATCCCAACAATACACGGTTGTACTTATTACTTTATATAATTTGAAGTTTCTTAAAGGGACTGAGACAAGAATGGATAGCAAGTATGTATGGTCCGTTACATTAACTTGCTTTTTCACCATTTTTGCTTCATTTGTTCCTGTGGATTCACATTACCATCCAGGGTCATTTCCTTACTCCAACATGGCTTTGTTCCTCTGCCTCATTTTGCTTTATTGTCAAATATGTTACATTTTTATATGCTATGGGCCCAGCAATACAATACAATTACATACATGCTGACTTATTCACTGCCTTGGTAAAATTGTTAGGGGAAGAAATTTGCCTTTATACTGTCCTTTAAAATTATGTAATTACTTTTACCTACAATCTTTGTGGATTTGAACTAGTGACTAGGATCACTTGCTTTCAGTCTGAAGAATTTATTTCTTGTAAGGCTGCTCTAGTGGCAGTGGGTTCATGTTTGTTTTTTTGTTTTTGTTTTCTTTTAGTTTTTTAATCTGTGGATTTATTTCATTTTCAGTTTTGAATATTTCTGCTATTTTGGTTGGCACATTTTTTTACCCCAGCACATTGAATATGTTATCCCACTTCCTGGACTCTTGTTTCTGATGAGAAGTCAGGTGTTAATCTTATTGGAGTTCCTTGTACGTTAATAGTTGAATTTCTCTTGTTGCTTATGAAGTTTTGTATTTGTCTTTTAAATAGTTTTACCTGCTGCATCTTGGCGTGGATCTCTGTGTTCACCCACTTGGAGTTTATCTTGTTGAATTTGCAGATTAATGTTTTTCTTTACATTTGCAAGATTTTCGCCATCATTTCATTGAATATTTTTTCTGCTCCTTGCTCTTTTTTTCTTCTTCTGGTACTCCCATTATGAATGTTAATGTAGTTAACAGTGTCCTTCATTTATTTGAGGCTTTGTTCATTCCTTTTTCTTTCTCTGTTCTTTAGATTGCATTTTGTTGATTGGTCTATCATCAGGTTCACTAATTCTTCTTCCTGTAAGCTTCAATCTACTTTAGAGCCCTTCCAGTGAATTTCTGTTGCAGTTATAAATTTCAAATCTAGAATTTTAATTTTGTTCTCTCTCTTTATTCTTACTCTCTATGTGACGAGGTGTCTTCATACCAATATTTACTTCCTTAGGCTTGGTGGTTTTTTGAACACATTTATAATAGCTGTTTTGAGGTCTGCTAAGTCCAGTATCTGCATCCTCTCACAAGCAGTTTCTATTCTTTCTAGTTCTGCTATTTTCCCACTATATGTGGAATTTTCCTGTTTCTTTGTATGTCTTGTAATTTTAAAAAAATACTTTAGATAATATTTTGTACCTCCTCTCATAGTGATTCCTTCTTTCTCTACAGAGCTTGTTATTTTTGCTTACTTATCAATATTTGTTTAGTGACTTGGCTGGACTATTTGAGTGAAGTCTTTTTCTCCCACAGTGTGCTGTCTCTGATGTCACTTGTCATAGAGCTCTGCCTTGGGCATATACACTGTCCTTAGAATGACAGTGATGTTAACAGGGTGCTCATTGAGTGTCTCTGTGATGGTTAATTTTACATGTCAACTTGAGTGGCTGAAAGGATGCCTAGGTAGCTGCTAAAACATTATTTCTAGATGTATCTTGGAGGGTGTTTCTGGAAGCATTAGCATTTGATTCACTAGACTGAGTAAAGAGATCCACCCTCACCAACGTGGGCATCATCCAGTTTGTTGGGGCCCAAATGGAACAAAAAGACAGTTGAAGGGCACATTGTTTCTTTTTGAGCTGGGATGTCCATCTTCTCCTGCTCTCAGACATCAGAGCTCCTGGTTCTTGGTCTTCAGACTCCGAGAGTTATACCAGCAGCCCCTTAGTTCTCAGTCCTTTGACCTCAACTGGGAGTTATACTATGGGCTCCCCTAGTTCTCAGACCTTTGGACTAGGGAATTATCACTGGCTTCCCTGGTTCTCTACCTTGCAGACCGCAGGTGTGAGACTTCTTGGCCTTAACTGCATAAACTAATTTCTTTAATAAACCTCTCTTTCTCTCTCTGTTATCTATCTGTAGATAGATATATACATGTGTGTATATATGTATATGTATCTCCTATTGGTTCTCTTTCTCTGCAGAATCTTGATTAATATAATCTCTTTCTCTGATCTCTTTGTTAACTTGTGTGCCTCTGTTGGTATCACACCTTGCATTTAGCCTCTACTAATTGTTGTGTTTTGGTTTTTTTCCTGTCCCTTTCTTTTTTTCTTTTTTTTTTTGGAGTATAATTGCTTTACAATGTTGTGTTAGTTTCTGCTGTACAATGATGTGAATCAGCTACATGTATACATATATCCCCTCCCTCTTGGACCTCCCTCCCCCCACCCCCAATCCCACCCATCTAGGTTGTCACAGAGCACCGAGCTGAGCTCCCTGTGCTATACAGCAGGTTCCCACTAGCTATCTGTTTTACACAGACAGATGGTAGTGCATTTATGTCAAACCTAATCTCCCAATTCATCCCACCCTCCCCTTCCCCCCGTGTCCACACGTCCGTTCTCTACATCTGCGTTTCTATTCCTGCCCTGCAACTAGGTGCATCTGTACCATTTTTCTAGATTCCACATATATACGTTAATATACGATATTTGTTTTTCTGACTTACTTCACTTTGTATGACAGACTCTAGGTCCATCCACATATCTACAAATGACCCAATTTCATTTCTTTTCATTAGCCTCTACTAATTAACTGATTGCTCTGCTGTTTCCAACAATGTCTTGCATCATATATTGCTGTACAGATTGGTCCAATTAAATTTGAGCCCCTTTCAGATGGTAGTATTTGATGTTGCCCTTCATGTCGACATTTAGGATATCACCTCCCAGAAAATATAAGAAAATTATTACCCTAGAAAATCTGGGTGTATGAGTGTATTTGCATGAGTGTTTTTTGGTAGGTAGGAACAAATCCAGTAGCTTGAGATACCTCTTCTTACTTGTCTCTGTCCCTTGTTCCTTCTGGTATATTTTTAGTTGGTCTGTGCCTTAGCTTTTTGCTCTCATGGAGCTACTAGCCTCTTAATTACTTATCACTGAAATTTCATTGTTTTCAGTTGGTGACCTTAGGCTTGAACTTACCTACAGTCTGTTCCACATAAAGTGAATTTTCTTGAGAAGAGCTTCTGAGTTCTCTCTTCTTATGGCCTGCCTCTATCTCTGGGTGAAAGCACTGCACCATTGCTCTGGAGCCAGGAGCTGGAACAGTGTCCTGCTTTTCTCAAAGTGACAGCGTGTTTTACGATCAGTAGGAAATGTGTGTATGTTTCTGATAGCTTGTTTTAAACATACATGGAGTACCTTTATATAAAAAATATAAAATGTTACTGAAAAAGAAGCTTTATATATGTGAATATATGTATCTGGCTGATCACTGGAAGGGCCAACATCATAAAGATGTATTCCTCTCTAAATTCATGTATCTATTCAATTAATGCTAATTGGAGTTCCTGTGAACTTCGTTGTGTTCGTTTTTGTTTTCAAGAAGTCAAGTTAGCCCTTAAAAAGTTAGAACCCAGAAAATGATTGAGATACATAATAAGCCTGTGGTAATTTGGTTTGTTGGTTTGGTTCAAGGAGAGCCCAGAAGATGACCTCTCCATGTATGGGAACTTGATCTTTGGATAGATCTGGCACTGCAAATCATTGGCAAAAGATAGGAGAGTTTTCTGAATTGCAGTTAATGCATGTAGTGTGTTACTTACATGTATCATTACTGTGTCTCTCCACTGGGATGTAAGGTCCATGAAAGCAGAGATTTTGCCTGTTTTCTGTTCAGCTATATCTCCACTTCCTAGAATAATGCACATAGTAAATACTGAAAAATGTGATGAATGTTAGCCTCTTATAAGTTAATATAAAAATACAGCTCAATTTTTAAAAAATGGTCATAAGGCAAAGATGCAAAGCTTCATTGGTAATAGAGAAATGCATAATAAGACTAGAATTAAATACCACTTTATATCTATTTAAATAAAAAGAATTGTAGAGTCTAACAATACCAAATATTGTTTATAATGCAGAGAAATGAATGTTTTTATTCAGTGCTATGGCCAGATCACGTCGGAAAGCAATTTGTTATTACCTTTTATAGTTGAATATACATATTCTCTTTGATCTAGTTTTATACTTATATCCTTGAGATATACTTTTATATCTCAAACTGTGATGAGGAACTGGTGTTTCTGTTTTGCTTTAAAGATTTAAAATATATTATTGATAAATATTTTCATAAAACATAAGCAAAAGATACAGAGCAAAGACATACAAAATATAGGCTTTGCTTTTTTTATTACAGGCATACCTTGGATATATTGTGGGTTTGGTTCCACTAAAGCGATATATCCCAGTAAAGTGAGTCATAACTATCTTTTGGTTTCCCAGTGCATATAAAAGTTTTATTTATACTATACTGTAGACTGTTAAGTGTGCAATAGCAGTATGTCTAAAAAAAGCCAATATATGTATCTTAATTTAAAAATACTTTATTGCTAAAAAATGCTAACCATTATCTGAGCCTTCAGTGAGTTATAATCTTTTTGCTTGTAAAAGGTTTGAAATATTGTAAGAATTACCAGATGTGACACAGAGACATGAAGTGAGCAAATGCTGTTGGAAAAATGACAGTGATGCAGGGTTGCCACAAACCTTCCTTTTACAATTTGTTGCCACAAATTTGTAAAAAATGCAGTGTCTGTGAATCTCAATAAAGTGAAGCACAGTAAAATGAGGTATTCCTGTATTAGATTCAAATGTAAAATTATGCTTTAAAGTTTCTGTTAAAAAAAATAATTTACCACACCCAGCCAAGAAGGAATAATAGGGACTGGATTTACCGTCCCATCTGAAACAACCAAAACGATCAGACAAAGTAAATGAAACAATGAATTTCAAGACAGTAGTCATCAACCAACCAAAGGCAGAAATTACTTAGAGCCAGAAAACATAGGACTTGAGGTCTGTGATAACCCTACCAGGTCACTGAACCCTGATAGAGCCTTGCACTCTCACTAAATTAGGAATTGGAGTTGATAGTCCAAAGAGATTAAGGCTGCTTACGGTTCACATGATAGAGGACAAAACAGGCAGTAACTGCACAGAGAGAAAAGTCTGGATATCTACAATGGATTGTCCTTGAGTATTCAGCAGAATATTGATCAGCTCATATAGTGAAGAAATTAAAGAAAATTTGAAAATAACTGGAAGACACAGTGCACAGCACTCACAGAGGGCCCGGAAAAGGACTGTTCTCACCAGCCAGAGTGGAAAAAGTCATAATTCACAGAGTGTTAGGTAGAATACTTAGAAAAGTCTTGCCTCAGAGTGAGCAGTAACGCACCTTGGAATGAATACTTATTTAAAAGGCTTCAGTGCTGTGTCAATATCAGATGAAATACATTTCAAAGCCAAGGATATTGTTAGTGAAACAGATTTTAAAAATAATGATAAGAGATTAAATTTATCAAAAGAATTTAACAATCCTAGACTTTAATGCCACTATTAAAGTTTTTCAAACTGTGTGAAGGAAAAACTGATACAACTTGAAGAAGACAGATCCATAATTATAGTCAGATGTTTCAGCCTCTCTCTCCCAGTAACCGATAGAAGAAGGAAATGGCAAATGAGCACAAAGATATAGTAGACTTGAACAACACTAAATAACCAAATTGACTTAATTGACAGTTATAAAGTATTCCTCCCCTACCCCAACCAGTGGAATACATATTCTTTTTAAGGGCACATAAGTAGTTACCAAGGTAGATTACTACATTTTTGGACATAAAACAAGTCTGAATAAATTTAAAGGGATACAAATCATTTAAAGTATTTTGTCTTACCAAAATAGAGTTAAATCTAGTTCAATTAAAAATCAGTAACAGAAAGATTTGTAAAATCCCTAAATACAGTGGAACCTTGAATAACATGCGTTTGAACTGCGCAGGTCCACTTATACCGGATTCTTTTCACTACATACTACAGTACTCCATGGTCCATTGTTGGTTGAATCCATGGATGTGGAACCCTGGCTATGGAGGGCTGATGGTAAAGTTACCTATGGATTTTCAACTGTGTGAAGGGTCAGTGCCCCTAACCCCTGCATTGTTCAAGAGTCAACTGCAGTTAGAAACTCAGTAACACAGTTTTACATAACCCATGGTTCAAAGAAGAATTCAAGGGGGAAATTAGAAAGTATATTTAACTTTTAATGAAAATAGAATTTGTGGGTGGGAATTCCTTGGTGGCCTAGTGGTTAGGATTCCGGGCTTTCACTGCCACGGCCCAGGTTCAGTCTCTGGTTAGGGAACTGACTGAGATCCTGCAAGCTGTGTGGCACGGCCAAAAAAAAAAAAAAGGAAAAAGAATTTGGCGGAAATGTACATATAAGATTTTTTTGTATAGGTAACATAAAATAAATATAATATTTCATTGATTTCATTATTTTCCATCCAGATCTTTATTACTTCTTTTCTTCTGCTTACTTTTGGATTTAATTTGCTCTTTTCAGGTTTTTTAGAGAGGAAGCCGCTAAGGTAATTGATTTGGGACCTTTCTTCTTAGGCAACCAAATTAGTTCTGTGTGTGTGTATCTCAGAGAAGTATATATGGAATTGTGTGTATGTGGCATACATGTAGTGTATTTTATATAATATATTTAATATATAATGTAAATATCATGCATATGGGAATATATATCCAACATACACATGTGAAATTTGTGTTGGATAAGAAGGAAATTCTCAAATCAATTGCTTCAGCTGTTTCTACCTTAAAAATCTAGAAAAAAAGAACAAATTAAACCCATAGTAAGCAGAAGAAATGAAGTAATAAAAAACAAAGTGGAAAACAATGTAATAGAGAAGATAGTTGAGAAAATTAGTGAAATCAAAAGCTGGTTCTTTGAGAAGACCAGTAAAATTGATAAACTTCTGGATGAAACATTATTGATATAAGAATGGGAGTGGTGGGCTTCCTGGTGGCGCAGTGGTTGAGAATCTGCCTGCCAATGCAGGGGACATGGGTTCAAGCCCTGGTCTGGGAAGATCGCACATGCCACAGAGCAACTAGGCCCGTGAGCCACGATTACTGAGCCTGCGTGTCTGGAGCCTGTGCTCCGCAACAAGAGAGGCCGCGATAGTGAGAGGCCCGCGCACCGTGATGAAGAGTGGCCCCCGCTTGCCGCAACTAGAGAAAGTCCTCGCACAGAAACGAAGACCCAACACAGCCATAAATAAATAAATAAATAATTCCCATTTAAAAAAAAAAAAGAATAGGAGTGATGCTATCACTAAAAATTGTACAGATATTATGAGGAAAAATAAGGGAATATTGTGCCTGTAACTTTATAAATTCAGCAATTTAGATGAAATGGGCAGTTTCCTGCAAATAAATGACTACCAAAGCTTATTCCAAAGGAAATAGATAACGATTCCACAAAGAAGATCCCAGGTCCAGGGGCTTCCCTGGTGGCGCAGTGGTTGAGAGTCTGCCTGCCAATGCAGGGGACGCGGGCTCGAGCCCTGGTCTGGGAAGATCCCACATGACACGGAGCAAGTGGGCCCGTGAGCCACAACTGCTGAGCCTGCGCGTCTGGAGCCTGTGCTCCGCAACAAGAGAGGCCGCGATGGTGAGAGACCCGCGCATCGCGATGAAGAGTGGCCCCCGCTTGCCACAACTAGAGAAAGCCCTTGCACAGAAACGAAGACCCAACACAACTAAAATAAATAAATAAATAAATAATTTAAAAAAAAAAAAAAAAGAAGATCCCAGGTCCAGATGCTTTATTAGTGAATTCTGCCAGACATGAAATAATACCAATTCTACCTAAATGCTTCCAGAAAATTCAGGAGGAGGCTATACTGGAAATTCGTTCTTTGAGGCCAGCATTGACCTAATACCAAAACTAGACAAAGACATTGTAAGAAAAGAAGCTACAGACCAGTGTGTATTCTGAACATAAATGCAAAAATTCTAAATAAGATTTTAGCAATTAGAAACCAAAAATATATTAAAAGGCTCAACATCATGACCAAGTGGAATTAATCCTAGGAAGACTTTTTTGACATTTGGAAAGCAGTCAGTGTAATTCTCTGTATCAAGGCCAACTTCATGGATATGCAGCCTGTTTAGTAACACAGTACTGCACTCTCAGAAGGGGCTCTGTACTTGGTTTAATGCTCTGCTGTTGCCATCTCAAAATTCCTAACAGTTTTGTCATTGAACTTGTGATTTGTGTGGCAAGTCTCATGGGACAGTGGAGCATTATGTGTGAACAGACAGGATACATTGAATGGCAGTGTGCTCACTAAGCTTTTGGTCTGGCTGCTTGGTGCAGTCTGGTGTCCTGTATTCCTGAGTGGGTGACCAAGACCCACGTCCTCATTGGTGACAGCAGCAGCAGAACCAGAGCAGTAGTGCAATGATTGCAGGCCCAAGAGAGAACCCACAGCGGGAGGCTAGCTTGCTTCTTCTCCCTGGAGCCTATCCCTTTAGCACTTTCATAAAATATTAACTTTCTGGGCTAAGTGTACTGGGACTGTACTCTGGCACTCAGGCAGTAATCATAGTCAATAGGGTATTACAAAATAAAAGCATACTCATAGAGGGTGCATTAGGATGTACCAGGTAGTCAGTAGAGTTCTTCAGAGTGTAGGCTCTGGTCTTGAAAACAACTGCTACATTGCAAAGCTGGTGTCACAGGTTTAGAAATAGAAATTAAACTTGATGGAAAAGAATATTATTTTCATATGTAATTTTGGATAAACCAACTATGAACAAGGAAGTCAGTTTTGAAATTACTTTTAACTTGTTTTTGAAGATACAGCAATAGACTGCATAAACAGGTGTTTTGAATTATATACAAATCCTGAAGGCATTTTTGGTTTCTTGTACAGATTATAGGAAGTGTCAGAGGAAACATTAAAATGCTATTGTATAAATTTACATTTAAAATTAAAGTCTTGGACAACCTAGAAGAAATGGACAAATTGCTAAAAATGTACAATCTCCCAATACTGAACCAAGAAGAAATAGAAAATATGAACAGACCAATTAGCAGTAATGAAATTGAATCAGTAATTTTTTTAAAAGAATCATAAAAACCAAAAGTCCAGGACCAGATGTCTTCACAGGTGAATACTACCAAACATTTAGAGAAGAGTTAACACTTATCCTTCTCAAACTATTCCAAAACATTACAGAGAAAGGAATGCTTTCAAATGCATTCTAGGAGATCAGCATCACCCTAATACCAAAACCAGTGATATCCCCCCAAAAAAATTACAGACCAGTATCACTGATGAATATACATACAAAATTCTTCAGCAAAATATTAGCAAATTGAATTCAGCAGTACATTATAAGGATCATACACCATGATCCAGTGGGATTTATCCCAGTAATGCAAGGATTATTCAGTATCTAAAAATCAATCAGTGTGATACAACACATTAATAAATTGGAGAATAAAAATAATATGATTATCTTACTAGATGCAGAAAAAGCTTTTGACAAAATTCTACATCCATTTACAATAAAACTCTCAACAAAGTGTGTGTAGAGAGATGTGGCCATATGTGATAAGCCCACAGCTAACAACATATTCAGCAGTGAAAAGCTAAAAGCATTTCCTCTATGATCAGAAACAAGCCAAGGATGCTCATTCTCACCACTTTTATTCAGCATAGTATCGGTAGTCCTTGCCACAGCAGTCAAGAAAGAGAAATAAAAGGAATATAAATTGGAAAGGAAGAAGTAAAACTATCACTGTTTGCAGGTGACATGATATTATACATAGAAAATTCTAAAGACACTGCCAAAAAACTACTAGAGCCCATCAATTTGGTAAAGTTGCCAGATACAAAATTCGATACAAATTTTGCAATAGAAATCTGTTGCATTTCTGTACACTAACAATGGACTATCAAAAAGATAAATTAAGAAAAGTCTCATTACAATTGCATCAAAAAGAATAAATACCTAGGAATAAATATAACTAAGGAGGTAAAAGACCTGTACTTGGGAAACTAAAAGTCACTGATGAAAGAAATTAAAGATTACACAGATGGAAAGACATACCATGCCCATGGTAGAATTAATGGTTAAAATGACCATACTACCCAAGGCAATCTATAGATTCAATGCAATACTTATCACAATACCAGTGGCATTGTTACAGAACTAGAACAAATAATTCTAAAATTTGTATGGAAGCACAAAAGACCCCAAATAGGCAAAACCATCTTGAGGGGAAAAAAAGCTAGAGGTATTATGCTTCCTGATTTCAAACTATACTGCTGAACTACAGTAATCAAAACAGTATAGTACTGGCACAAAAACAGAAACATACATCCGTAGAACAGAATAGAGCCCAGAAATGAACCCACATTTATATGGTCAATTAATCTATGACAAAGTAAGCAAGAATATACAATGGGGAAAAGACAGCCTCTTCAATAAACAGTTTTGAAAAAGCTGGACAGCTATATTCAAAAGAATCAAACTTGCCTGTTTCTTGCACCATGCACAAAAATAAATTCAAACTGGATTAAAGACTTAAATGTAAGAGCTGAAACCATTAAGCTTCTAGAAGAAAACATAAGCAGTATTCTCTTTGACATCAGTCTTAGTAATATTTTTTTGGATATGTCTCCAGAGGAAAGGGAAACAAAAAAATAAACGGGACTACATCAAACTAAAAAGTTTTGCACAGTGAAAAAAACTGTCAACAAAAAGAAAAAGCCACCTACTGAATGGGAGAAGGTATTTGAAAACCACATATCTGACAAGGGTTTAATATCCAAAATATACAAAGAACTCACACAACTCAACATCAGAAAACAAACAGCCTGATTTAAAAATGGGCAGAGGATCTAAATAGACATTTTCCCAAAGAAGACATGCAGATGGCTTCCAGGCACGTGAAAAGATGCTCAACATCATGAATCATTCAGGGAAATGCAACTCAAAACTACAGTGAGTTATCACCTCACACCTGTCAAAATGGCTTTTATCAAAAAGACAACAAATAGCAAGTCTTGGCAAGGATGTGGAGAAAAGGAAATCCTTGTGCACTGTTGGTGGGACTGTAAACTGGTATAGCCACTATGGAAAACAGTATGAAAATTCCTCAAAAGTTTAAAAATAGAACTGCCATATGATCCAGCAGTTCCACTTCTGGGTATTGATCTGAAGAAAATGAAAACACTAATTCGCAAAGCTATATGTGCCTATGTTTATTGGATCATTATTTACAATAGCCAAGATATGAAAGCAATCTAAGCACGCATCAGTAGATGAGTGGATAAAGATGTAGTACACACACACACACGAATATTACTCAGCCACTAAAAAATGAAATTTTGCCACTTACAACAACATGGATGGACCTAAAGGGTATTATGCCTAGTGAAATAAATCAGACAAAGATGAAGTGTTATTTCACTTATATATGGAATCTAAAAAAACAAAGCAAATGAACAAACAAAACAGAAAGAGAGTTACAGATAACAGAGAGCAGGTGTTTGCCAGCGGGGAGGGAGGTAGGGAGAGGAAAGAAATAGGTGAGGGAGCTTAAGAGGAACAAACTGCCAGTTGCAAAATAAATGAGTCACAGTTATGAAATGTATAGTGTGGTGAACATAGTCGATAACTATGTATATCTTTGTATGGTGACATAATATAACTAGACTTATCTTTGTGATCAGTTTGAAGTTTATAAAAATATTGAATCACTACGTTGTATAACAGAACTAGCATGACATTATAGGTCAATTATATTTCAAAAACAAAGAACCTCATAGAAAAAGAGCTGAGATTTGTGGTTACTGTAGGTCGGGGCAGGGTTGGGGGTGGATTGGATGAAGGCAATCAAAAGGTACAAACTTCCAGTTATAAGATAAATAAGTACTAGGGGTGTGATGTACAACATGATACATATAATTAACACTGCTGTGTGTTATATGTGAGAGTTGTTAAGAGAGTAAATCCTAAGTATTCTCATCACAGGAAAAAATTCAAAAATATATAAAATTAAACTCTTACATATACCTATTTTAGAGAGTTAATTTTAGAAAACTGTTTCTCAAGAATCTTTATCTCTAGATATACTAAAATTTATGTTTTGAAATATTGTATCAGAAATTTAGCCCATGTTGTCTGTTTTGCAATTTGTAAGTTTATATAGTTAGTTCTCTATCACTATTATATCTATTGAGTTTTATAAGTAATGAAATACTTTTAGACTAAAGCATAATTTTAATAGCATTAAGTATAATTTTGTTTATGATATTTGACCAAGTGACCCCACATTTTCATTTTGCACTGTCCCCCATCAGTTATGCAGTTATCATTACCTCATATTTTAAAACTAAACAAAAGAAAAACCTATATGATCATTTCAGTAGATACAGGAAAAACATTTGACAAAATCCAGCATTTATTCCTGATGAAAGCTCTCAAATGAAGAATAAGATAAAGGGCATCTTATAGAAAACTGACCAATGTTGTGCTTAATATTTAAAAACTGAATAGTTTTCTTAACAATATCAGGAACGAGACAAGTAGTCCACTCACACTCATTAATATAATGTAACCTGGCTAGTGTAATCAGGGAAGAAAAAGAAAAGGAGGCCAGAGTGGAAAAGAAGTAGAACTGTCTTTATTCACAAAAAAATGATTATGTAGAATGGAATCT
The DNA here is from genome assembly GCF_028023285.1 of Balaenoptera ricei. Classification (NCBI taxonomy): domain Eukaryota; kingdom Metazoa; phylum Chordata; class Mammalia; order Artiodactyla; family Balaenopteridae; genus Balaenoptera; species Balaenoptera ricei. Next base: position 115,078,601 of record NC_082654.1, read on the forward strand.
ACAAGAAAAAAAAAAAAAGACTAAAACTTTTAAGTGCATGTAGGTTGCAAGATAAAAATCAATATACAAAAATCAGTTTTATTTCTATGTACTACCAGCGATTGATTGGAAAATGAAAAATTAAAAAGTATTTGCAGTAGCACGAAAAATATTTTTTTGGCTGATGTATCTGGCAAAGATGTGAAAGACCTCACTGAATATTATAGACCATTGCAGAGAGAAATTGAATACCTAAATAAATGGAGAGAGATACCTTCATGTTCTGTACATGTATACATTTATATATGATACATGTTCATGTATCCAAGTGCTCGATATAGTTTAACATTTTTCTCATTAAAAAGAACTGTAGATTCAGAACAATCCCAATCTAAGTCCCAGCAGGTTTTCTTACAGTAATTGACTAGCTGATTCTTAACTTCATATAGAAGTGCCAAGGAGCTAGAATAACAAATAACTTCGAAAAATAAAAGCTAAGTTGTAGCAATAACACTGCCTGATTTCAAGACTTATTATAAAGTTATGGTAAACAAGACAGTGTGGTGTTAGCATCAAGAAAGACACGTAGAGGAGTTGATCAGAATATGGAGCCCAGAAATAAATCCATTCATATATATTATGTCAGAACTTATCAAATTATATAGTTTAAACATATTCAGTTGATTCATCAGCTGTGCCTCACTGAAGCTATTTTGAGATTGCTGTGAAAGTTTCTAAATGGTTGCTGTCAGTTTATTTGTCATCACATCTTGTTATATACATATATTGGCTGGCAGCGATATGCAAACCCCACTTTTGAGTAGCACTGCTTTAGGGACACTTTTCCAAATATTCACCGGGGATGTATAGAAGCATGTCTGTCTCTATATTGTTTGTAATAACAGAAAAACTAGGATCAACCAGACTATCCATCAAATAGGGAAATCAGTATGTAAATTACAGTACATTCTCACAGTGGTCTTGTATATATATCTGTGTACAACAGTGTGGATGAATTTTGGAAACTTAGAGTGAAAAAAATAAGTCAAAGAAATATACTTATAGCATAATATTTCAATAAATTTCAGAATGTATGTGGAAATTTTTAAAATAAAACAATTTTGGTGAAATCCAGTTTCATGGAGGATTTTTCAGTGAAAGGAAGATATTTATATAGCTGAAAACCACATAGGTATTTTCAGAGATACTGCTCTTCTTGAATGGACTGTGTAATGGATGATACATTATCAGGGTACAATTTCCTTGAGTGTGACCATGCCTTTATTCTTAGGAGATAGAATGCTGACGTATTTGGATAATGGGTCATGATGTTAGTATTTAACTAAAATAGTTAATGGTTAAGAAGGGTTTATATAGAGAAAGATAAAGCATATGTGGCAAAAGTTTAACAATTTGTGAATCTGGGTGAAAGGTTTAGAGGTGCTTATTCTACTGCTTAGGCAAACTTGCTATTTTCTGCTTCTTACGTGGAAGTTTTTCTGTTTATATTTTCTGTCTCTACCAGGGTAAATTTTGATAAGTTGTATTTTCCTAGGAAATTATTTACTTCTCTTTCAAATGGATTTGTGTCAAGTTGTACAAAAATAGTCTTTTAAGATTTCTTCATACCTTGTTTCAGTGATCGTTTCTTCCTTATCATTTCTTGTTTTGTATAGTTGAGATTTCTCCCCCTTGTTTTGTTGATTAGGTTAGGCAGTGATTTGCCTCCTGTGTGAATTTTTTCAAAGAACCAGGCTTTTGACTTAATGTGTTCTTTTTTTCTGTTTGTTTCATTAACTTCTAATCTAAGAAAACTGTGCAGAAATGAAAGACCTGATTCACATATTCAAAGAGACCACCAGAAATCTGGGAAAACATACCTTAAATAGTCCTAAGACATACCTTAGTAAAACTGCTAGACCTTAAAAATGAAGATGTTTTTATATTTTTTATTTTTAATTTATTGCATTTATCTGTTTTTACCATTATTGTTTCCTTCTTCGTACTTTCTACTTTCTTTTACACTACTATTGTCTTTTTCTAGTTTTTTTGAGTCAAGAAGTGTTGTTTTCATTCTTTCTTTTTTCATTGGTAGAAATATCTAATGCTGTGAAATTCCTTCTGACCAGTACATGTATCCCATACATCCTCATAAGTAATATTTTCATTAGTTTTTCGTTTTAGAACTTCTTCAGCTTTGGTTTGTGTTTTCCCTCTCACCAAAGAGCAGTTTACTACAGAGTTGTTTTTCAGGTCCAGATGAAAGGTCATTCTTCCCCATTAATTTCTGTTTTTACTGTATTATTACCCATGCATGTTATCTATATCAGTTTTTATGAATGTTTCATGTACCCTTGAGATGTAAGTATATTTTCTGTTATAAGTTTTGATATTATAAAATAAGATATGAATTTGTAATACATGTGTAATTATTATATTTAAGTTTTCTGTACCCCCTCACTTTTTGCTTTAATCCATCTTGAAATACTTTTCGTATTAGCGTTTTTCTGTTTTTCCTTGCTTCTCCGAGTTCTGCTTCATAAAGTTGTTTGGTCTGTGTAGGTACTCATAACTGTTATTTCTGCACTCGAAGTTAGAGATTTTAGCATTGTAAAGTGTTTCTTTGTCCTTCCTGATACCAAGATTGCACCTCTGCTTCCTTCTTGTTTCCCTTTGTCTGGAATGATACTGTCCATCCCCTTGTTGTTAGCCTTTTTGTGTCATTTTCCCTAAGGGTGTTTTCCCTATACAGTATAGATTTTGGTTTTGTCTGTGACTCATTTTGAAAATCATTTTGGTTTTATTGGTGAGTTAAGCTCATTCATATTTATTGGTATGACTCGTATGTTTGGTCTCAATTTTGTCTTGTGGGCTTCCCTGGTGGCGCAGTGGTTGGGAGTCTGCCTGCCGATGCAGGGGACACGGGTTCGAGCCCTGGTCTGGGAGGATCCCACATGCCGCGGAGCGGCCGGGCCCGTGAGCCACAGCTGCTGAGCCTGCGCGTCTGGAGCCTGTGCTCCGCAACGGGAGAGGCCGCGATACTGGGAGGCCCGCGCACCGCGATGAGGAGTGGCCCCCGCTTGCCGCAACTGGAGAGAGCCCTAGCACAGAAACGAAGACCCAACATAGCAACCAATCAATCAATTAAATAAATAAATCTTTAAAAAAAAAAAAATTTAAAAAAAAAAAAAAAAAAAAAAAAAAAAAAAATTTTGTCTTGTTACATTTAATGAGTGTTTCACATTTACTGAATTTTTCTCTTTGGTCTTTTCCTTTGTTCTTTTTGCAGGGGAGACAATTACGAATTTCTGACATTTTCGTTCTACTTCTATACTGATATAATGGCATTAGTTACCCATTTCCTTACTTAACCCTTTGTTTGATTTTTCAGGTTTTAGTGACATCCTTTAGACTCTATTTTTCATGTGGCTATTTCTGAGCTTATTCTTATTTCCTGTTTTTTCTCTCCTATTTCCTGTAGTTTTAAAATACATTATTTCTGCTTCACCAGGACATGTAACATTTATGTATTATTATTCTGTCCTTGTTTTCATCCTTATTTTGGTCGTAGATCTACAGTTAAATGTATTCAGTGTTCAGTTTTTCTGCGAGTGTCTCCTGTCAGATCTCGGTTGCTTGAAGTTTGTTCTCTTCCAGAAGGTTTCATGATTACAGTTATTACCTAACTTCGTGAATATCTAAACTAGTTTGCCTTTTTCCATAGCCTTTTACTTAAAGGATTATAAATAAAGGATAAAACCACTTGACTCCCACTTCCTTTTCTTGAAAATGGTGCTCCACTGAGCTTTGTTTTGTTTATTGGTGACAAAGTCTATTGCCAAACCTACATTTATGTTTTTGTTGAGACTTAGTCTTTTTGTCCAGAGGATTTTTCTTCATTTTAGTAGTTTTACTAAGGTATGTCTTAGGACTCTTGCAGCTCAGTTTTTCCAGGTTCATGGTGGTCCTTTTGAATATGTGGATTAGGTCTTTTATCTCTGGACAATTTTCTCAGATTATGGTTTTTAATTTTAGATTTATTCCATTATTTTCTATTTTTTCCTCTTTATTTTTTTAAATTTTATTTTGTTTTTGGCTGCGCTGGATCTTTGTTGCCGTACACAGGCTTTCTCTATTTGTGGCGAGCAGGGGCTACTCTTCATTGCAGTGCGCGGGCTTCTCATTGCGGTGGCTTCTCTTGTTGTGGCGTGTGGGCTTCAGTAGTTGTAGTGCGCGGGCTCTAGGGCATACAGGCTTCAGTAGTTGTGGCACATGGGCTCAGTAGTAGTGGCTTGCGGGCTCTAGAGTGCACATTCAGTAGTTGTGGTGCACGGGCTTAGTTGCTCCATGGCATGTGGGGTCTTCCCAGACCAGGGATCGAACCCATGTCCCCTGCATTGGCAGGCAGATTCTTAACCACTCCACCACCAGGGAAGTCCCTATTTTTTGTCTTTAGAGACTACAATCACACATACATACAGTTTTAATTTTTATTTATTATATTTTCGCAGACTACTTTTTTTTCTGGATGGTGAAATTATAGGTGTTTATTTTTTCCATTTGCTTCTCTGTATTTTCTTTTTTTAATTTATTTTTTTATTGAAGTATAGATGATTTACAATGTTGTGTTAGTTTCTGCTGTACAGCAAAGTGATGCAGTTATACATATATGAACATTCTTTTTTTAATATTCTTTTCCATTGTGGTTTATCACAGGATATTGAATATAGTTTCCTGAGCTATACAGTAGGACCTTGTTGTTATCCATGTTATGTATAATAGTTTGCACCTGCTAACAACAAACTCCCACTTCATCCCTCCCCCAACCCCCTCCCCCTTGGCAACCACAAGTTTGTTCTCTGTTTGAGTCCATTTCTGTTTCGTAGATAAGTTCATTTGTGTTATATTTTAGATTCCACATATAAGTGATATCATATGGTATTTGTTTTTCTCTTTCTGACTTACTTCACTTAGTATGATACTCTCTAGTTCCATCCATATTGCTGCAAATGGCATTATTTCATTCTTTTTTATGGCTGAGTAGTATTCCATTGTATATATGTACTACATCTTTATCCATTTCTGTGTTGATGGATATTTAGGTTGTTTCCATGTCTTGGCTATTGTGAATAGTGCTGCTATGAACATAGGGGTGCATGTATCTTTTTGAATTATAGTTTTGTCTGGATATATGCCCAGGAGTGGGATTGATGGATCATGTGGTAACTTTATTTTTTGGCTTTTTGAGGAACCTTCATACTGTTTTCCATAGTGGCTGCACCAACTTACATTCCCACTAACAGTTAGACTACCTTTTTTTATCCAGAATTTACTTTCTTATTCAGTTTTCTTCTTTTTTTTAGTTTTTTCTTGTTGTGTTTTTGCTGCTTTTATGTCTTTTTTTTTCCATTGCTATTTATTAAAATTTCAGTCAAGTCTGTTTTCTCTTCAGGCTATTAGTCTGCTTGGGCTGCTATAACAAAATACCACAGACTGAGAAGCTTACAAAACAAATTTATTTTCTCACATTCCAGAGACTAGATGTTCAAGATGAAGGTGCCAGCAGGGTTGGTTTCTGGTGAGGCCTCTCTCCTCAGCTTGCAGACAGCACCTTTTCACTGTGTCCTCACATGGCCTTTTCTCTGTGTGCGTGTGGAGAGCAAGTGAGCTCTGGTGTCCCTTCCTCTTCTAATCAGGATCCCATTCCCATCAGCTTAGTGATCCACCCTTATGACCTCATTTAACCTTCATTACCTCCTTAAAGGCTCTGTCTCCAAGCACATCCACACTGGGGATGAGGGCTTCAACATAGGAATTTGGGAGGGGGACACAATTCAGTCTGTATCTGATTCTTTGTAATTTAAGTCCTAAAGTCACTTTGTCTTTTTTACAGTTTTGACCAGCCCTTGCTTGCCCCCTTAGTCTCACATACTACGAGTCCCTTCATTTGGGTTTCCCAGTAGTCTGAGCTCTATCAGAACTGTGACATCATCTCAGTATTTTCCCACTCACAGTGGAACTTTTTCTTGCTGGGAGTAATTTTTATTTGTGGTTAATCACCTCTGAGTTTTCTGTCTCTTCTTTTACATGTGTTTACCGCAGTCTCCAGCTGACTCTTTTCGTAGATATGGGCTCTATCTCAGTTTCTTCTGTATTTGAATATTTATTTCCTTACTTAGTGGTAATATGAAGTTAGTAGTATTCTGTGTCTCCTAGTTGTGCCAAAGTCATGGATTGTTGTTGGTAATTTTATTTGTTCTCCTTATATTGATCTTTTTAGTCTTTTGGAGGATTCATGGAGAGATTCAAATTTAAAGAGTTTCTGTTATTCCTCAGACGTTGGAAACCAAATGTATGTGTTCTAATAACAGTTTCCTCTCTCTTTTTCCACTATACTGGCCTTTTTCTTTCTTGCTTTTTTATTTTCACCTGAAACCCTAGAAATAGAAAAAAATACATACTTGCAGTTATTTTCATCCCTGGAGAATAGACAAGAAAGCAAAGTCAGCTACAAACAATTTAGGGCATTTGTATATAGTATATAGGTCTTGTTCCATAAGAAATGTGTTAATGTTCATGTGATGAGATTAATTTTTCTTGTTTCTAGAAGTCTGGAAGACGGATCATATGAAAGAAAGGAGCCAAGAAAACCAGCCTAAACATGTGTGGGAAGTTGTATTCATCAATAACAAAATGCTGACTAAAGAACAAGGTAATGTAATAGGAAAACCACTTAACTTGGACACAGATTCTTTTCCTTCCAGAAAAATACTCTGTGGGTGTGACTCATGTGGAATGAACTTCAACTATGTTTCAGCATTGGTTATCAATAAGAAAAACTATTTAGGAAAAAAGACTGATGAATTTAATGCCTGTGGAAAATTGCTACTCAATATTAAACATGAGAAAACTCACACTAGAGGAAAAAGTGAATTTTTTAAAAATGGGAGAACGGTCAGTCATAATGAGGATCCTATTCAGCTTGAGAAGATTCAAACTTTAGAGCAAAATTTTGAATATAGCATATATCGAGAAACCTTCCTTGAAAAGGCAGTATTGTATACACACAAAAGAGAGATCACTGAAGGGAATGACTGTGAATATGAGGAATATGGGAGAAGGTTCTGTGATAACGCATCCTTCTTGTTCCATCAGATAACTCCCCCAAAGGAAAATCACTATGAACTTAGTGATTGTGGGAAATCCTTATGTGTGAAGTCCACCCTTTTGAAACATCATGGGGCACATTTGAAATACTATGAATGTGATGAAAGTGGGAATAATCTCAGGAGGAAGTTGTACCTCTCACAGCTTCAGAAACCTCATACAGGAGAGAAACACTTTGAGTGTAATGAATGTGGGAAAGCTTTTTGGGAGAAGTCAAACCTCACTAAACATCAGAGATCACACACAGGGGAGAAACCCTATGAATGCAGTGAATGTGGGAAAGCCTTCAGCCACAAGGCAGCCCTCACGTTACACCAGAGAACACATACGGGGGAGAAACCCTATCAGTGTAACGCATGTGGGAAAACTTTTTACCAGAAGTCAGACCTCACTAAACATCAGAGAACACACACAGGACTGAAACCCTATGAATGTTATGAATGTGGGAAATCCTTCTGTATGAATTCACACCTTACAGTACATCAGAGAACTCATACCGGTGAGAAACCCTTTGAGTGTCCTGAGTGTGGGAAATGTTTCTGTCAGAAGTCACATCTTACACAACATCAGAAAACTCACTTAGGAGATAAACCCTATGAATGCAGTGCATGTGGGAAAACTTTCTACCACAAGTCAGTACTCACCAGGCATCAGATAATTCATACAGGGTTGAAACCTTACGAATGTTACGAATGTGGGAAAACCTTCTGCTTGAAGTCTGACCTTACGGTACATCAGAGAACTCACACAGGGGAGAAACCCTTTGCATGCCCTGAATGTGGGAAATTTTTCAGCCATAAGTCAACCCTGTCTCAACACTATAGAACCCATACAGGGGAGAAACCCTATGAATGTCATGAATGTGGAAAAATCTTCTATAATAAATCATACCTAACTAAACATAACAGAACACATACAGGGGAGAAACCCTATGAGTGCGGTGAATGTGGGAAAACCTTCTGCCAGAAATCACAGCTCACTCAGCATCAGAGAATTCACATAGGGGAGAAACCCTATGCATGTAGTGAATGTGGAAAGGCTTTCTGCCATAAGTCAGCTCTAATCGTACATCAGAGAACACATACAGAAGAAAAGCCCTATAAATGTAATGAATGTGGAAAATCTTTTTGTGTGAAATCAGGACTTATTTTGCATCAGAGAAAACACACAGGGGAAAAGCCTTATGAATGTAATGAATGTGGGAAATCCTTCAGTCACAAATCATCCCTCACGGTGCATAACAGGGCTCACACGGGGGAGAAATCTTGTCAATGTAATGAATGTGGGAAAGTTTTTTATCGTAAATCAGACCTTGCTAAACATCAGAGATCACACACAGGGGAGAAGCCCTATGAATGTAACACATGTGGGAAAATGTTCTCTCAGAAGTCAAACCTCATTGTACATCAGAGAACACACACAGGAGAAAAATCTTATGATTGAAGCGAATATTAGAAATGTTGAGCATTTCAGAGAATTCACACCATGGAGAAAGCTCTGTTGACATCCTGAATGTTCAGTAACCTTCATCCACAAACTGGCCTTATTTTACTCCAAAGTAATGACATGGGACAAATCTCTAGACTGCAACAAGTATAGGACAGTCTTGTTAAGAGGTAACATTCCATTGAACGTCACGTAACTAATACTCGCATAAAACCTCACAGATATTTTGATTTTGTAAAAATTTTAGCAAAAATACAAACTAGGTTATGTCATAATTTATGTTGGGGAAAAGTCTGTCCATTTGAGACATATGGCTTGAAGATTTTCTTTAGAGGTAATCTAACATTAGAAGTTAGAAGTTGTGTTTTGGTTTTGATGTCATAGTTATTTTTAGGAAAGAAATTGTAATTTATAGATGTATATTGTGCAATGTAAAGCTTTAAAAACTAAAAAAGAATAGTAAAATAGACTCACAAGAAGTTGCAGTAATAGTACATAAAATTTTCATGTGCCCTTTACGAAGTTTCCTCTAATGATGTTGCATAACCATAGCAATTCTCAAGTACAAGAAATTGGTGGTACTCTACTACTAAGTCAGATACAGACCTTATTCAGATTTCACCATGTAGTCTGTGTGTTTGTGTGTGTATTTCTATGAAATTTTATGGTTTCTATATTTGAGTTAACCTTCAGCACAGGTTGCAAAATCAAAAAGGAATCTGGAATCTGTATTACATTAAGACTACAGAGGAATCAGGATTTCACAATAAGAAGTTCCCGTGTATTAATAATCACAGCCTTTCTGCCACCCTGATTCTGGCAACCATTTGAATATGAAGCTTTTTAAAAGCAGAGATAAATTGAGTAACTAGGGCAACAGCATTAAACACCTGTGAAGTATCCCTTAAGTTCACAGAGCTTAGGTATGTACATTATATAAACTATATATGTTTCCTACACAAAACAGAACTTAATGAAATTGTGAATAGAAAATAGATACTCTTAGTTTAGCAGTTGTTAACAACATTAGGCACATCTCCCATGTGTGTAGGGCCTGGAGCAACAGTTCAATAAAAGGAAGCCCACAAAGTTAATGTCTAATCTTTTAAAACTTATATATCAAAATAACAGAATGTTTAATAAAATGTATTCTATGCATGGGGATATCTAGGCCCTACTCCCATTGCCCCTTTTCTCTTTTCACCCATGGTTCATCGCAAACCATGATGTGCCTTGAGTATACATATGTAAATACTCTAGTCTTCAGCCTAAATTTATCCAAACTCTGTGTAAGCAACTGCTTTCCAAGACAGGGTCCAAGAAAGAAGCCTCAGACTAGATGACACTCAGGGCTGTAAATTAGACTGTAAATTCAAGGGTCTGATGTACCCAGAGATCTGGGCCCTTAATGACTGTTGATTCTGTGAGAAGGAGGTTTGAGCCTGGAGTAGAACTAGAGTGGTGCTTTTATTGATGGGGCAAAGGTGATATACTAAATTACATAATCAGATTATGTAAATAATTAGGTTAAGCTAATAATCTAAGATTACATTATCAAATGATCTTAGATTGCACACAGAGTCTAAGCTTCCATTTTAGGAAACTAGACAAAGAAGAGCAAATTAAGTCCAAGGAATAAAAAACAAAAGAATAATGAGAATTAAGGCAGATATCAGAGTAATTGAAAACAGGAAACCAATAGAGAAAATCAGTAAAACCAAAAGCTGGTTCTTTGAGAAGGTCAATAAAATTGATAAATCTCTAGCCAGTTTAACTAAGAAAAACAGAAGACACAAATTGCTAATATCAGGAATGAAAGAGAGCCATAACTGCTGATCCCATGAGCATCGAAAGGATTATAAAGAAATGTTACGGACAACTCTGAGCCCACAAATTTGATAACCTAGATGAAATGGGCCAATTCCTTGAAAGACACAATCTGCCAAAACTTACAGAAGGATAAATCGGAATAGGCATATATCTATTCAAGAAATTGAATCAATTTTTAATCTTCCAAATCAGAAAGTATTAGGCCCAGATGTTTTCACTGGTGAATTCTACCAAATTAAGGAAGAAATGGTATCAGTTCTCTACAATATCTTACAGAATGTAAAAGCAGAGAGAATACTTCTTACTCATTGTATGAGGCCAGCATTACCCTAGTTATAAAACCAGGCAAAGACATAACAAGAAAGGAAAACTACAGACCAATATCTCATGAACATAGATATGGAAATTTTCAACAAAATACCTGCAAATTGAATCCAATAATATATAAAAAGAATTACATGTCATGATCAAGTGGGATTTATCCAGGTATACAAGACTGGTTCAACATTTAATAATTAATGTAACCCATCATGTCAACAGGCTAAAGAAGAAATATTATATGATCATATCAATAGGTGCAGAAAAACATTTCAAAAAATCCTAACACCCATTCGTGATAAATAAAAAACTCTCAGTAAGCTAGGAATACTAGATTACTATAAATAAATACTAAGGAATTTCCTTAACTTGGTAACGAACATCTATAAAAATCCTACAGCTAGCATCATACTTAATGGTGAGAAATGAGATGCTTTCCCAGTAAGATAAGGAGCAATGCAAGGAGGTCCCCTTTCACTACACCTTTTCGGCATCCTTCAGGAAGTCCTAGCTAATGCAGTAAGACAAGTAAGGGAAATAAAAGGTACAGATTTGGAAGGAAGAGATAAAACTATCTACGTTCACAGATAACATGATTGTCTATGTAGAAAATTCCAGAGAATCAACAACAACAAAACCTCCTGACACTAGTAAGCAATTACAGCAAAGTTACAGGATATAATGCTCAGGCAGGTGATAAAAAGAAATGAGCTATCAAGTAACAGACACACAGAAGAACCTTAGATGCGTATTGCTAAATGAAAGAAGTTAATCTGAAAAGGCTTTATACTGTATGATTCCAACTGTAATGCATTCTGATAAAGGCAAAACTGTGGAGACAGCAAGAAGATCAGGGGTCCAGGGTGAAGGTGGGAGGGATGGATAAGTGGATTACAGAGAATTTTTAGGACGGTGAAACTATCCTGTAGGATGCTGTAATGGTGGATACATGTCATTGATTTGTCAAAACCTACAAAATGTAAAACACAAAGGGTCAACCCTAATGTAAACTATGGATTTCAGTTGTAAAACTGTATCAGTATTGGCTCATCAGTTGTAACAAATGTATCACACTAATGCAAGATATTAATAATACGGAAAACTGTGGAGGGAGGTGGAGGTGAAGGGGTATATAGGAATTCTGTGCCTTCTGCTCATTTTTTCTGTAACCCTAAAACTACTCGAAAAAATGGAGTGTATTAAATAAATAAACAACCCTGCCGCATATAACAGTATAGATTAATCTGTGAGGATGCTTTCTTACATATTTACGAAATTGAAAACTCACATCATTCAGTACCAATTTTCCCATGTGGGGTTGGGCTGGGGAGGGGAATGCATTCTCAGAAATCATATATTGACAACCACTGAAGCATATTTTCAATTACAGCTTTTTGCTTTTCTAAGCCTTATTACCTTTTTTTGGAATTATCTTAAATTCCTTTCCTCTCATTATAACATCTTGTTTCTGTACTAAAGTTTTTGTTTGTCAGTCATATGTTTTTGCGCTGCAGCTATAATCAACACTAATGAATATTTGGGTGGTTTTTATAGTCTTCAAAATACTTTATTTATTTATTTATTTATTTATTTAGCTAGCTAGCTAGCTAGCTAGCTAGCTAGCTAGCTAGCTGTGCCAGGTCTTGGTTGCAGCCTGTGGGATCTTTGTTGCAGCATGCGGGATCTAGTTCCCTGACCAGGGGTCAAACCCGGACCCCCTGCATTGGGAGTGCGGGGTCTTAACCACTGGACCACCAGGGAAGTTCCCAAAATACTTTTAATTATAGCAAGTTAAGGCCCAGTATAATAGAATCTCTTAACACCTGAAACTAAAAGGGCCTCTAATGTCCTAACTGCACGTTTCCCTCCCCATTCTACCCCCACAGATAAGGTCCTGTAATCAGATAATCCTCCTGTCTTATCAAGGCGACCAGGTGTACCTGTGGTTCTTGCTTTTCCCTGAATAGCAAGTTTCACTTCCCTACCAGCCCGCAAGATTATTCAGAAAAGCCAGTCCCATCCTCTCACAGGAACCAGGGGTTGCTGCACCCTCTTGATAGTACAGAGCCATTTCCCACAACCCCTGGTTGTTCCCTCTGTTCCCAAGTGTGATACCTGTGTGACCTTGGATGGCATGTGGTGCCCTCTTGCCTGGCCTGTGAATATGCATAACTAGTAAACTTATGTAGATCTCACCTGTCCAGTGTGAGATGTCATGTGTTCAGCTATTCCATTACCCCAGGGCAGGAATCCCGCCACCAACAGAGTGACTAGAAGGCAGTTAATACAGTTGGCATCATGAGCAGGATTGTCCATCCAAGACAGGTCACCTAGTCAGTGTTAGCTAATTGCTCTTGGCTAACTGGTTCTGTGATGTGGCAGAGGCCACTTGGGATAGAACCACCAATTGCTGGCAGGCTTCCACTTTGGCCTGCTGTGCTCTGTGTTCTTTTTTTGGAGTGTCGCTATGCCTTCCCACTCTGAGAGGCTGTTGTCACTAAGAGAGAATTATTAATTGGCTATGCCCCTGTGTGGCTTGCCATTGGGTTCAGTCTGTTTGGCATGTGGTCTCTGAGCTACCTATGAGGCCAGCTGCTGGACTTCGATACTCTCCCTTGTAACCACCTAGAAGGTCCATGCCATGGGTGATTGGATAGAGACAAAAACTGAAAGCCAAGACTTTACATGGCTAGAAACCCAAAATAACTGAGGAAATTTGCACAGAGAAAGAAACGTGCGTGGCATAAAAAAAGACCACAGCCATGGCAGACAGAGGATGTTCAATTAATCAACCTCTGGGTTATGGGCCCAGCATGCTTTTGCTGCACCACCTGCTAACTATTTCTGTGTTGTTGGAAAAAAAAAAAAAAAGTTCTGTGCTCATAGTTAGAGGGGAAAACTCCCATCCTGTGGCACAGCAAAGAGGTTAATTCAAATACAGCTTAAGCCTGGGATCCTTAAGCCATATGCAGAAACCATTGCCATGGAGCAGGCCCCTAACCCTGACGATCCTGATCGGAGGCTCTCTGGAGATAGAAATTTGTAAGTTTGATTAGAGTAAAGAGAACCGCTCCCTCCTCAAAAGTATATCCAGTAACCACAAAAAGAAAAGAAATGGAAAGAAAGAATGAAGGGAGGGAGGCAGACTTAGACACAGGGAGAGGAAACAACAAAATAACTGATACAAAGGTCCACGGTTTTTTGTTTTTGTTTATTTTTTTAATTGAGGTATAGTTGCTATACAATATTACGTAAATTAGGTCCACAGTTTGACCCAATTGGAAATCCAGAATTTACTAAAATAATTTATACAACAAAAGATAAAAGGGTGCTGATTGGCTTTTATACCTTCCCAATTAACTTTAATGTTAACTTTAGTATCTGCTGAAATGTACCATTGGCAAACTTTCATGGCCTTAATGTAGGGCTCAAATTATAGTTATATCTGGGCATCCCACTAAATGTAATCACGTTACCCCCTAAAATCTTAGAGGAGTTATTGAACATAAAATAGTGCTATAGACTAAATTGTGTATTGCTCCAAAATTCGTAATGTTGAAATCTAATCGCCAATGTGATGGTATTTGGAGGTTGGGCTTTTGGGGGTGATTGGGTTATGAGGACAGAGCCCTCATGAACGGGGTTAGTGCCTTAAAATAGAGACTCCAGAGAATTCCCTTGTTTCTTCTGTCATATGAGGACTTAGGAAAAGACAGCCATCTGTGAACCAGGAAGTGGGTCCTCACCAGACATCTGGCACCTTGATCTTGGACTTCTCAGCCTCTAGAACTGTGAGAAATAAATTTTTGTTGTTTATAAGGCACCCTGTCCATTGTATTTTATTATAGCAGCCCAGACAGACTGAGTCATTTAGGACAAATAGACAGTATTTCTGTTGGTTAAGGTGAAACATCCTAAGATTCATAGTACCCATTGATTTAATTTTAACATAATCCCATAGAAGGCATGGATACTCTGATCCAGTGAATAATAACATTATATTTTTGGCACTTACAAATTGGATTGACAAAATGGGACCCCATGTACCATATACTCCAATTGAAACCATTATAAAGACCTATCTAGAGAAGTGGTTATCACTTCTGCTTCTCTGTTTAATGGTCCAGTTTAGCTTATTCTTAGCCTGGAAATAATGATGGTGCTTCACAAGGGATTATCACAACCTTAATGCTATGGCCCATCTGTTAAGGACCCAGTACCCAATTTATTAAAATTATTGCTTCCATCTAAATGGCAAGTAATAAATATTTTGTTATTCCAGGTTTGGCTAATATGTTCTGTTCAGTGCTCTTTTCAACAGCCTCTCAGCCACAGTTTGCCTTCACCTCTGAAGGGACACCAGACACCTTTACCAGGCTACCCGTGGGATACCTCAGCAACTCTGCCATTGCACAGTCTTCGTGGGCAATACCTTAACTGCATCCAGTTTTCTCCAGGAGCACAGGTATGACATTACATTGATGGCATCCTCCTCTGAGGCAATTCATTTCACAAATGCATTTGGGACATATAAATACCCACAAAAGAACTCACAAAAAGAGGTATAAGTTATTTCACCACACATAACGCAAATATCTACCCTGTCAGTTAAGTTCCTGAAAATTATTTGTAAACCAAGGGCTGCTCCATCCCTGACACTGTCAAGAAACAGCTATTGACTGTTTTTTTTTTTTTTTTTTTTTTCATTGTCTGTTCTTAACACACACAGTGTTAATACAGATAATGTCCTTTAGTCCTTTTCGGGTTCTGTAGGCAACATATTTCCCCACTTAACAATTTTTTTTTAATCTCACTGATGCTATTACTTTCAAATTGGCCCAACTTGTATAGGGCCTCCTCCAAAGGCAGGCTCAAGAGTCAATCCAAATTGAAATCAACAGGTACTTCCATTCGTGCCCTCAGAGAGTCTTTCACTGTGGGGGCTTGAGCAGCCTCCTGTCATGCCTCCTGGAATCCAAACCAAGGCTGCAAGGAATACCATGCTGGTGGATGAGGCATTCTGTAAATCTCTTGATGTTGGTTTTGACAGATGCATTGCAGGCAGGGAAGGCAAATCCACGTACTCCAAATCTTTTGACGGTAGGTACAAAATACTGTCTGTTTTGTGATGGGAATGATCTAATGCAGTCACCCTGATAACAAGTAGCTAAACTGATCCGTCCAGGAAGTGGTGCCAAGTTAGTTGGTAATTAGTGGTTTCTACTGCTGGCAGATTAGGCACTTAACAGTGACTTTAGCCAGATCGGCCTTGACGAGAGTAAGTCCATTTTGCTGAGCCCATGCATAATCTCCTTCACTGCTGCTGTGGCCACTTCATTCATGAGCCCACTTGGCAATGCCAGAAGTGGCTGGGAAAAGGGCTGGACTGACAGAAGGAGATTGACATCCACAGAATGTGTCCTTCACTTAATTATTCAGTCCTCCAGTGAGGTTACTCTTCGGTGAGCATTCACATGGTACACAAATACCTTCACTCTGCCCATTTGGAAAGGTCTGGGCATGCACCTCTTCCCGAGAACTCCTTTTCAAAGATTTTCCAATGTACCCCTTCTTAGTCCTTGACCATTTAGCTAAACCATTAGTCACTGTACATAAATAAGTGTAGACCCATAACTTTGGCCATCTCTCCTTCCAGGCAAAATAAACCAGGTGCACTGCTCAAATTTCTGCCCCTT
The DNA here is from genome assembly GCF_028023285.1 of Balaenoptera ricei. Lineage (NCBI taxonomy): Eukaryota > Metazoa > Chordata > Mammalia > Artiodactyla > Balaenopteridae > Balaenoptera > Balaenoptera ricei. The sequence goes on from NC_082654.1 coordinate 115,095,037, forward strand.
TGGATGATTTCCTTTTACCACTGACTTTCAGGACCATCTCAGAGTGGGGCTGCATACCGTGCAGAATCGTCTAACCCAAGCCTGAGGTTTTTTCTTTCTCAGTCATTTGGTCATAGGGAACTCCTCATGAGGCCATAGCTGTGGATTGGGGGTGGGGCATGGGGTTAACAGATATACTGAAAGCATTTGTAGGCATTGAGGATCTCAGCATCTCCCCATCCCAGTTTTCAGGATTCTACTCCCTACCAGTCAGTGCCCTAACTTTTAATGAGGCCGTGTGAGGTTGGAAATTCAGTTTACATAGTAATTAAGCTACCCAACAGATTTGTCACTGGGTTTCCTTTCATAAATCTCAGCCCTTCAGCTTTAGGGGATGAGGTGCTTTCAAGATTATCATTGAAGCTTTAAGGTCCCTTTGTGGATGTTGAGCTGGGAATTTAAATCCCTGAGCTTCTCATCTTCTTTCCCCAAAGTTCTCCAGCACATTTAGAAGTAACAACCAGTTCCATTATACTCCTTGTGCTCACTAAAGTATCTAGGGGAGAAAATACTTGATTTCCCAGAGCCTTGCTTTCTATAGGCACTGGATTACAGGTATCTAAAGGTAATAATTTGAGTGTCTGCATTGCCACTGCATGTCATGGACTATCAGTGCCCCTTTACAACTGAAACAGGATCTTTAATGGCTTTAAATCTGACTCTAGTCAGATAACAATCTAATTAAGAAAAACCAGACCCAGTTCAGAAAAGCCAGACCCAATTTGGTACAAATTTATGATTCAGGAAGGATTTAATTAGAGACATAGAACCATAAGAAGAGTGTGTATGTCTAAAGGGATTTATTACAGGGCTTTGGCTTTCTACAGCTGTGGGAACTGGTTAAGCAGTCTCTGTAAGGTTGTTGTCTTCATGTCTGATGAAGGCACTTGAAGTCCACAAGGCAGACAACAAGGAAAGGAAGGTGGATGTGATGTGGAAGAGAGCAAAAACAAATGAGAACTCACAACCATGAGTAGCGCCGACGAGGATGGGTTAAAACTGGAGTCAGTTCTCATTGCCTCTGACCTTGATGGTGTGGTGTCCTACAGAAGCTTGGTCCCTTAGTCACTGAGGTAATCACACATACCTGGTGTGTGCATCGGAGGAGCTGAAGGATCCATGTGGAACATAGTCCTAGAGGTGTCTCATGCCAATGAGGTGGTCAGTAGATCAGCAATCGCATGTGTGAGATACAAAATGGCCGTTACATCACTTATGCCCTCCAAGTCTTGCACAAGAATCTCTTTTATGGTCCACCCCATGGGAAACATACAGGAAAAGGAATTCTGGGAAATGTAATTCAGCCTCGCCTAGGTAACACATTACAAAGCAGCCACATTGGCCTATGAAGGAACTGTGAAATCAGGGAATCAGAGGTAATATTTTTAAAGAAGTAAAACATAATATCAGAATTCATTATAGATATAGGTTAGTACTGTTTTATGAAAAATATTTATAGTCAGTTATATGTTATCTGGACTAAAGTGGTTTTCCCCCAGATCCATCCTAATGTGACTGTTTTGGAGGTAGAGCCCTTAAAGAGAGAAAGTTAAATGAGGTCATAAGGGTGGGGCCCTAATCCAACATGACTGGAGTCCTTAAAAGGAGGAGACCCAGGGACGATCATTGCACAAAGAAAAGGCCATGCAGGGACACAGCGAGAAGGCCATTTGCAAGCCAAGGAAAGAGGCCTCAGGAGAAAACAAATCTACCAACACCTTGACCTTGGACTTCCAGCTTCCAAAACTGAGCCAAATAAATTTCAGTTGAGTCACCTAGTCTGTGGTGGTATTTTGTTACGGCAGCTGAACGTTTGTGTCCCACCACCCTAATTCATATGTTGAAATCTAATCTCCAGTGTGAGGGCATTAGAAGGTGGGGCATTTGGGAAGTGATTATGTCTGGAGAGTGGAGCCCTCATGAATGGGATCCCCAGCCTTTCCACCATGTGAAGACACAGCGAGAAATTGCTGTCTATTAACCAGGAAGACAGTTCTCATCAGAATGCAACCATACTTATGCATTAATCTTGGACTTCCCAGCCTCCAGAGCTGTGCAAAATAAATTTCTGTTGTTTATAAGCTATCTAGTCTGTGGTATTTTGTTATAGCAGCCTGAATGACTAAGGCAGCAGCCTTAGTAGACTAGTACATGTGTGTACTAAAGATTGAATCAGTCTTCTGGCAGCTTTTTCTTAAAAAAAAAAAACTGAGACAATCTTTTTAGAGCGGTTTCAGGTTCATAGCAAAATTGAGGGGAAGGTACAGAGAGTTCCCATTTCCCACACACGCACAGCCTCCCCTGTTACCGACATCCCGCACCAGAGTGGTGTGTATGTTATAATTGATGAGCCTACATTGACACATCGTAAAAGTCCATCGTTTACATTGCAGTTCACTCTTGGTATTGTACATCCTATGGTTTGGGCAAATGTATTGATAACATTTATCCATCATTATGGTATACTGAGTATTTTCACTGCCCTAAAAGTCCTCCGCACTCTGCCTTTTCATCCTTCCATCTCCACCCCAACTCCTGATTTTTTTATTGTTGCCATAGTTTTTCGTTTTCTGTAAACTCTTTATCCCACTTTAATACTTTAGTTTTTTGCCAGGGTATCATTTAGCATACAAAATATTTTACTTAGTCTCTTTATTATTTTATAGTCCCTCACTAAAATATAAACTCCATCAGAACTGGGAGTTTTATCTATTTTACACACTACTGTGAATCCAGTGCCTAAAACTGGCACATTGTTAATATTCAGTGAGTGAGGGGCTTCCCTGGTGGTCCAGTGGTAAAGAATCTGCCTTCCAGTGCAGGGGACACGGGTTCAATCCCTGGTTAGGGAACAGAGATCCCACATGCCGCGGGGCAACTAAGCCTGCGTGCCGCAACTACTGAGCTCGTACGCCTCAACTAGAGAGGCTGCGTGCCGCAAACAGCAGAGCCCACGCGCTCTGGAACCTCGCGCACCACATCTACAGAGCCCATGCGCCCTGGAGGCTGCTCGCCACAACTAGAGAAAACCCGTGCATCGCAATGAAGAGCCCGCACGCTGAAACCTAAGATCCTGCGTGCCTCAACGAAGATCCCGCGTGCCGCAACTAAGACCCTATGCAGCCAAAATAAATAAATTTTTAAAAATGTTGAACGAATGTTTGTATTGGTTCATGAATTTAAATGTATTTCTTACTGTAAATTGAGGTTGAAGATATTTGCAAACTTTGGCAATGTCTTACAGAAGTAAACATAGTCTTATCGTACAATTCAGCCATTGCTCTCCTGGGTAATTACTCAACTTATTTGAAAATTTAGATTCACACAGAAGCCTGCATATGAATATTTATAGCAGGTTTATTTCCCAAAATTGGAAGTAACCACGATAGGCTTCAGTAGGTGAATGGATAAGCAAACTGTGGTACATCTATACTATGGAATATTATTCATTGATAAGAAGCAAGGTGTTAAGTCACTAAAAGTCATGGAGGAATCTTAAATGCATATTGCTTAGTGAAAGAAGCCCGTCTGAAAGGGCTGTACAATGTATGATTCATATTATATGACCTTGGAAGAGGCAAAACTATAGAGATAGTAAAAAGATCAGTATTTGCAAGACCTTTAGGGGGAGGTTGGGGGGGGTTAAATAGATGAAGCACAGAATATTTTTTCCTGATTGGTGAAGCTATTTATTATTCTGTGTGATACCATAGTGATAGATACATGACATTATGCATTTGTCCAAACCCACAGAAGTTTACAGCACAAATAGGGAGCCTTAATGTAGGCAAATTTAAAAATCATTGAGTTCAAGGAATACCAGGAAGTATTGCAGACTATGACAAGAGAATCTATGTAACAACTTCCCTGAAGGAGGTGGGTGGAAAAGTTGCTAAGTAACTTTGGAAATGAGACTGTTAGCCTCAAGACAAAAGAAACTGCACATAAGTACTCTAGGTGATAAAGTTGTTTTCCATGGGGTACAGGTTATCAATTCTGATTTATACTGGAATGGAACAGTTAAGTAAGTGGATGGTAGATGAGGGAGCCAGGTTTATCACTATTGCATTGGAATGTTGCATATCAGCAAGAAGAGGCTGGAATGATCCATGTGGTACTCTGGATTAGAGTTGGAATCATCAGTATGAACTCATGTTTGTTTAATATAGATACATATGGTTATATATGAGAATTATATAAATAGGCTTATATACACGTTAGTATACACAAAATATTCCCTTGCTCTGTCATGTGAGAGACTATAAAAACACCAAAACCCTAATAGCAGTATGTACATGCAGTGCCCAGATCTTGGTTTCTAAAACCATATTCCCATAAAAGGAACCAGGGCTTCTTGGAGAAGTTGCTGATTGTAGGACTTGGGCAGGAAATAAATAGACGAAGCCTGGAGCATCTTATAGTACCAGAATTAAGGAAGTGCTCAAACAAAAAAATACCACCTTGATGAGGATATGTCAAAGGACCACAGGAGCCAATCATACTGATACAAATTATTGAATAAATGGGGGAGAATAGAGCTCCTATGTAAAATTCCAAATAGTTTATGTAGATTGCCACCAAGGAAGAAGAGCATAACTCCCCATTCCTGTGGCTGTGCATGGTTACTTCTAAAGTGTACCGTATGGAAAGAAGGACATAAAAATATAACAACCATGGGGGCTTCCCTGGTGGCGCAGTGGTTGAGAATATGCCTGCCAATGCAGGGGACACGGGTTCGAGCCCTTGTCTGGGAAGATCCCACGTGCCGCGGAGCAACTAGGCCCATGAGCCACAGCTACTGAGCTTGGGCGTCTGGAGCCTGTGCCCTGCAACAAGAGAGGCCGTGACAGTGAAAGGCCCGCGCACCGCGATGAAGAGTGGCCTCCGCTTGCCACAACTAGAGAAAGCCCTCGCATAGAAACGAAGACCCAACACGGCCAAAATAAATAAATAAAAAATATAACAACCATGGAGAAACTGGACAAGTGATCAAGGTCAGTATCAGCAGTGGTAAGTCATGTTGATGGTGTGTACCTCTGGTCTGATGTGATGAAAGTGGGACTTTATGTGCTTTTCCTCCCCAAATCCCACAACCACAGTTTAATCTTAAGAAAAATTTCAAATTTCAGCTAAGAGGCATACTGAAAAGCACCTGACCAGTACATCTTAAAACTGTGAAGTTCATACAAAACAAGGAAAGTCTGAGAAACTGTCATAGCCAAGAAATGCTTAAGTTGACATGACAACCAAATGTAATGTGATACTCTGGGTGGAGTCCTGGAACAGAAGACGACATTAGATGAAAACCAAGGAAATCTGAGTAAAGTGTAGATGTTAGTTAATAGTAATTGATCAATATTGGTTCATTAATTGTAACAAATATGCCATACTGATATAAAATGTTAATAATATTGGGAGCTAGATAGTGTGAGTTATATGGGGACTCGCTGTACTATCTTCTCTTTTCTATAAAATTATTCTAAACTTAAAGTCTGTTTATAAAAATGTAATGATAGAATTAAGACATCATTATTTTGCCTCCTCCAGTGAATTAATGGCATCATCAGTTGTTACATCACAAAGAGAGACTACTAGTTAATTATATGCCTCATGGTGAAAGAACACACACTGCATATGGTCTTGTTAAAGGGATCACCCTCAGCATGATTAGGCCTGTCAATCCAGCAGCCAGTTTGCATGGAATACAGAGGAAACACAAAGGAACACAGTGACTGCACCATGAATGTGTAAGCAGCAAAATCTGGACTGCACCATGTCAGATGCCCCAGGTTTTTCAAAGCCAAATTGAAAAGAACAGAAAGATATAGAAGGAAATCTGTAAGAAAAAAAATTGAAAGCCATAATCAGTTCTTATTTTTTTGCTTTTTTAAATGGGAAAGACTAAACTATAATTCTAGAGATGCACACTTAGAGATAACACATGCTGTAAAGAAACAAAGAATGACTCTAAAATTCAAGATGGTATTACTATGGGGAGAGGTAAATTGGGCAAGGGAAAGATTTTTAGGGTGGCTGGTAAGGTTCTATTTCTTGACCTAGTGGTGATTACTAGGATGTTTGCCTAATAACATTTATTTATGCTGTATATTTGTACAGTTTTCTGTATGTGTGTTTTATTTAGTAAAAAAGAGATTTTTAAAAATTGAATATACAGGATGAATTGAAGTTCAGGTGAGGAAGGGAAACCAGGAAGGAGTCCTTTATAATAGTTTAGATGAGAAGTGATGAATGCCTAGTATGAGGAAATGGTGGTGTGGAAGGGCTCTAAATAAGAGAAAGGCAAGAGGCATAATGAGTAAGATTGAGTAGACATTTGGGTGTTTGGTATGAGATAGAGACAGATCAGGGAGTAGGTATCTTATATCAAGAAGACTTTGAACTTTTATTCTTTTGAAAAGAGCAGGATGTAATAATAGTTTCCACTGGGAACCAAAGTGCAGAGAGTATGTGCTGAGCTTTGTTTTATTCATCTTCCTTCCACACTTTCTTCTTATCAGTCTGATGCTTGAGAGCAAAAAAATTTTTTTCATTTTCTTCAATTCTGCCTCCCTCTATTAACTGCAGCCCTTCAATGTAACTTCACCGTCTCTGCTATCTATAGAACAGAAGCTGAGGAGTCTGAGGTATCTTCATTCCAAGTGGATTTTATAAGATCACATATATGGAATTACATGAGTGCATGCACATTTATTTAACGGTTTCTTGACTGTTAGAGTTACTTTCAAATAAAGTGACCCTAACTGATATTGACGTGTAATTTAATGATAGAGGTATAATTGCCTATAAACGTAGAAGAAAATTAAATGACCCCATCCTCTTTTAAAATAGGCATACTTAAATTAAATATGCATAAACTCCAGAGAGATGGATTAATTGATTGATTGATTTTAAGGAATTGGCTCACAAGAAGTGAGCTTACCAAAGGCTCCAAACAGCATCCCTATCTGCCACTAACAGTTTAAGCATGTATAGAAGGGATATCTTGACATGCTCCACACCACTGAACCCCTAGAAATTTCACTAAGGTAAAATTCCCCTGAATTTTTTCAGATTTATTTTTCACCTTTTGACATGCAAGTATATTTCTGCTCTTTTTCTCTTGTCCTTCTGGGACTTCCATAATGTATTACATATATTGGTTTTCATCCATGGATTGTTGTTAAATTGGTGTTTCTAGGGAGAGAGAGGGCTGGAATCTTATTTTTGCCGTCTTGCCGATTTTCCATTTATTTAGATCTTTAAAAATCCTTCAGTGAACTTTTCATCAGGCAAGCCTTGTACAGGTCTTTCAGTTTTCTTTGTAGAAATGTTACACTCCTTTTGTTAAATTCACTCCTAAGAATTGTTTTCTTTTGATGCTATTGCAAATGAGTTTGTTTTCTTAATTTTGTTTTTGGATTGCTCATTGCTAGTGTATACAAGATCAATTGATATATATATATTGATCTTGTGTCCTGTAACTTTGCTGAACTCATTTATTCTAATATTTTTCAGTGGGTTTCTAAGCATTTTCTATATACAAGGTCATGCCATCTGCATATAGCAATAGCATTACCTCTTTATTTCCCATCTGTATGCCTTTTGTTGCATCTTCTTTCCTAATTGCCGTAAGACCTTCAGTACAATATTAACTAGAAGTGGTGAGAGTGGTATAAGGGCAAATAGAAATGAAAAATAAGAGGATTATTATTCTCTGTTAAAAATAATGGAAGAGACATCCCCCCTTCTTTTTCGTAGAGCGTTTTCTTTTGTAAACTTGTAAATTCTTTATCCCTTTGAGATGAATATGAACCTTTAAAAAAACCTCTTGTCAGTTTTACACCCCTACAGTATCTTTCTCAAGGAGCCTCAGAGCCATCTCTGAAATACTTCCAGGGAGGTAGCACTCCTTTTTCCCAGTTCTGGGGGAGGGTGGGAGCCTAACTTCAATGGGTGCCTTGCTCCAAGTTGCAAAACTGCCTCCTGTCATAAAGATATGAGAAGCTTGTTTTTCCTTTTATAAAGACAATTAACACAGATGGTCATCCCAATTACCAGACGAATTTTGGGTGAACTATGCGCAATAAATGGTACTGTCAAGTCCTCTTACTTAAGGACTAGTTATTGTTTATCTTGAGAACATGTATGTAATGAGTTGTACTTGCTTGGCTTTATAAAAGGGTGAGATTTCTCTCTGTCTTTGCAATCTCTCAGCAGATTGCCTGTAATGCACATCACATTCTGGTTTTATGCTTATTCAATACTAAAATTCTTTTCTTTGTCTTCAAGCCAAGGGACCCCTTCAGTAGTCCCTTATTATCCACACATAGCTAGGAAGGTGCAAATGATAAAGGGAGAATCATGGAAAGATTAAGAGCTTGGATAAAAGAGTCTGCATAGGAAGGCAACATATGGAGACTAGCTGTACTAGTCACTTGGAAAAAAGGCAAACAAGGTGTTCAACTAATTAATGTAAACACAGGAAGGGAAACCAAAGTGCCCACATGATTCATATTTTTCTTGTCTCAACGTGAAGGAAACCAGCCCGTCCTATTTGGATCACCAGCACAGCTGATGCCATTGAGAAGCCACCCAGGGCTCCTGGGTAATTCAAGTGCCTTTCTCACCAGCTGATGTTACCACTTAAAGGCTTCTTTTCCCCATGCCCCAGAACTTTGCAGACGTACACCTCAGCGTGTTTTCAATTTACAGCCCACACATGGGAATGTATACTGATTATTGCATAGAATTCAGCAACCAGCAGCTGCGTGGAATTCTGTAATTAGCAGATTTTGCTCCTTTGATAGAGCAGTCGCATTAGGGTCTGGAAGATGACTACATAAAGGGGTGTGGTGGCCAGGGGAAGCTGACTGTCTGCCACTTCACCCCTCATAACTACGGAGTAACTAAGGAAGTTACGAACTCTTTGAGAAGGTTGCTAACAGCTGTACTTGAAGCCTTTCCACTGAAGTTGAGCTGGGAGATGTTGCAGCAGTGTACCCAGAAGACATGTGAGTCCCCCCACTGATTTCCGTCAGTGGTTTGTTGAGGCTTTCTCAAAATTCCCTGGTGTGAACCTGGGGTCAGGTCAAAATATGCTCTGGTTTTAGCAACGTTTGTTTTGACTCTCTAGCCAACTGTCCAAATCCAAATTAAGGAAAAGTGGGAGGATGGCAAGGACAGACTGTTAGTCAAATCTGAGCAGCAGCTACTCACTTTGGGGATAATCTAGAGAAAGTGAAAAAAAAGAAATTAAAGATTTCTGTGTTGGCTGCTCAGTTAGAACTCCTTACTAAAGGGAATACTCCCTACTGTAGTCAGCCTGTGAAGGGATCCGGAAGAGGGGACTGTAGAGAGAGACTCTGGAGGAGGCAGGGATTGCAGGGACAGGAGAATCAGCAGGACCTAGAAGAACAAAACCTTCAGCCAGGAAATACTTGGCAAATGGCTCAAAATGGGCAGATTGTGAGAATCTCAGAGGTGGGAACTGGTGAACCATATGTGTCAGTAACTTTCCCTCAGGCTAATCTCTGCCTGTTCTAATAAAGTCTGGTGCTACTTATTCTGCAGTTTCCTCAGAAATTTCTCATTTTCCATCTGGCGGCAGATCGTTACAGATTGTTGGTATTTTGCATCAGTCTCCTACTTGTTCCGTTTCCTCCACAGTTCCCATGCAGATAGGTCCTCTAACTTGGGAATGCATGTTCTTACTTTCTCCTCATTCTTCTATAAACCTATTGGGGAGAGACCTGTTGTGCAACTAAAAGGCTACCATATGCTGTACTCTGGATGGAGTAGCTGTGGAGCTCCTTGGGGAAAAGACACCTGATTTGGTCATGATGTGCCCTTTGAAAGAAAAGGGGTATGGCAGAGAGTGGCAGTTTCACACCATGCTGGGCAAGCACACCAAGTGAAACAAATCAATGCATCATGTTGGGCCTAGGAAATGATTTTTCTTTCCTTCTACCTATGTGGAGAGGTTTTCTGAATTGGAAGATTTTGTTTTAAACATCTTTGTCTTGTTCCTGATCTTAGGAGGAAAGCATTCAATCTTCCATCATCAAATATGATGTTAGCTGTGGGTTTTTCAAAAATGGCATTTATTAGGTTGAGGCAATTCCATTCTATTCCTAGTTTGTTCTGTCTTGTATCATGAAAGGGTGCTGGATTTTGTTGAATGCTTTCCTGCATCTATTGAGATAATCATATATTATTAAATGAGATAACAATATGAGTTTATTCTGTTAGTATGATGTATTAATGTAATAGTCATTTTTGATATTTTGTAATTGGTGGTTTAGCATCTTGAAATCATGGGCCAAGTTAATGGCTAAAGATGTTGGCATACATACCATCCCTGTGTTTCCACAGGTGCATAAAAACCCCACCATCTGTGTTTTGCCTCCCAATAGGGCACTTCCCCACCTAACATAGTATAGTTAGGTTACTATAGTTTATCACCACCACTGTAGTAAGAGAGGCTTTTTGTTCATGATTTCTCTTCATGTCTTCTGTCTCTTGACTGGTGTTTCCCCATGTGGCCCTGCGTGGTGTGGTGTGTCCCCTCCTCTTGAACATTATAAGTCATGAAGTCTTCTTTCAAAGGCAGTTGTCTCCATGTCTATCATTTTATCATACCTGATTAAAACAAATCCCAGGTACGTCTTAAAACAATTGGTGCATTGAGCAGGGTGGTTCAGTGACAGATGAAGATGACATGTCTCCAGACGGCTTTTGGCTTATGAACTGGATCCAACTGACAGCAAATAATGCTTGGGAAGGCTCTGCTGGCTGTTGACATACTTGTGCTTTAGCGGCCACTGCGTAGTGTTGTGTCTGTTGGGTTTTTCTCGTTATCCAGTCCAATTGTGTCAGAGCTCAGAAAGCTGAGCCCACCCTGAGCTTAGGGTGCTGTAGTCTGAGCAAAGAGGTCCCCACTTGGTCCCTATGTGTTGTGATGCACCTAGTCTGGATGCGGTCTCCAGGGGTGCTTAGGGTAATTGGCTATCATACTGAGCAAAGGTTCCCTAAAGGGATGGGAACAGTTACCCTCCCACCCTCACCTGGCGAGCTTGATCTGTAGGTAGGGGCTGCTCCAATATTCTCCCTTATTTTCCTTGTATGCAAAAGACATACTAGCCTGTCTCATTAGGTAGCAGGATGCTACCTGGCTAGGCATCCTTACATTGGAAGGACCTAGTGATGATCAGTTTGAGGGCACCCACCCTACAGAGACCATGGCTCCCCACAAATGTTATGTTGTTGCAAAATCCTCTGCTGTTCTCCACCGTGCTGTTGTCACAGTTTGATCCCAGACCCAGTGATATAAGATATGAGGGCCCATCCCTGGAGACCAATGGCCCAGTGTTTAATGAAAGAGGGGAAAGGAATATCTGTTTCGAACTCCCCCCGCAAACTAAGGATGTGGTCCAATTAATACAAAATTATAAAATACTAATCAATTATATCTCCTAAGTGCTGCTGATTATCAGTACACAAAAGGTCTTATACTCTTAACAAAAAATTTGAAAGCTAAGGCTGATGCCACTATTGCAAATTCACAGTGCTTTCAGTGGTTCAACCCATTTGTGGTTAGTTGTGAGTTCAGACGTGTGAATGACAGACACATTAATGTGTCATAGGATTATCAAGTTCAATCATTTCAATTTTTGCAGTGGTTGCTATTATCTGTTTTTTATTTGTGTACATGTGAATGCTAAAACGCCAAAATGCAAGTGTAAATTTTACGATGAATTTTCTGAAAAGTGGAAATTTATTAAGCAAGGAAAAATTCCCTTTGAAGATTTTTTACAGTATGTAAAAATGGTAGTGGGAATTCCCTGGTGGTCCAGTGGTTAGGACTCCATGCTTTCACTGCCAAGGGTATGGGTTCAATCCTTGGTTGGGGAACTAAGATCCCACAAGCCACGCAGTGTGGCCAAAAGGCAAAAAAAAAAAAAAAAAGAAAAAAAGAAAAAAAGAAAAAAAAATGTAGTGAGTAAGATATAAACCGGCATATAATAACAGCTAAGCATAAGAGATGTATAATTTCTTCAGCTAGTACTATAGAAAGAGAGAAAATAAATTTTTTGATTAATAGGAATTCAGATTGAGATATAGTAATTGCAGTGGAAGCTGTAAATACCCTCCACACCATACATTATCACCAGTCTTTCAGCTCAAATGACTGAATGTGCTGCTGCCAGAGTATTTTCTAATTCCAGAGTTGTAATCAAACTTTCAAGTGCCAGGGCTTCCCTGGTGGTGCAGTGGTTAAGAATCCGCCTGCCAATGCAGGGGACACGGGTTCGAGCCCTGGTCCGGGAAGATCCCACACGCTGCGGAGCAACTAAGCCCGTGTGCCACAACTACTGAGCCTGTGCTCCAGAGCCCGGGAGCCACAACTCCTGAAGCCCGGGCGCCTAGAGCCCGTGCTCTTCAACAAGAGAAGCCACCGCAATGAGAAGCCGGCGCACTGCAACGAAGAGCAGCCCACGCTCGCCGCAACTAGAGAAAGCCCAAGCACAGCAACAAAGACCCACTGCAACTAGAGAAAGCCCGCGCACAGCAACAAAGACCCAACGCAGCCAAAAATTAAAAACCTTTAAAAAAAAAATTGCAAGTGCCAGAATAAAGTCCACTGCAACAACAACAAAAATAATAGCTTCACTTATGATTACAGAGATTATCAATGTTCTAAATGACTCATCTTTTTCCTTTTTTTTTTTTTTTTTAGCATCATCGCTGTGGATGCAAGCAATTACAATGCAGAAAATACATATTTTCCCCTTGCTTCTACATTGCTTTCGGTTGAGGTAATAAAAATACAAATTTTGGTGGATGTTTGCATAAAGGTGCAGACATGTTTATTCCAAGGTTAAACGAAGCATGAATGATTCTGTGGAAGATGTTGACTGTGCTGCCCATATTCTGCACAATGCTTGCTGTTCAAATAGCTTCTGATGTTCTTTCTATTGATGTTGAAGTAATTGTCATGAAGTTCTCTTACTTCAGCATTTATACTATTTGAATTGAGTGATTAAAGGATTTTGTGATTTTTTTATTGGCATTCAGTATTCTTCATTTCTCTTGCATTCAGAAACTCATTGACTCTCTTTAACAAACACAGCTGGAAGAGTTCTCAGTTTATTTAAAGCACTGAAATAATATTTTAATTCGCAAGAAAAGGCTCCCAATTCTTGTTTAACCTTTTAAATATTCCATTGAATGAAGTTAGTTTGCTTATTTCTTGTTCATAGATTTCAATATCTTTTTAGCAATAGGATTATGGAAATTGAAAGAAGAGCAAAAAGTGTTAGTGAAATATTCCACTGTTTAATGGAACTTAGTGAAATCTTCATGTCAGACTGTTTTTAAAAGGGAAAACGTGACTTATGGAATAATAGGAATAGGAAAATAAATTTCGACTTGTGGATAATCATTATTGTACTCGCCATGACTATTTTGAAATGAGTTTCATCTCTTGAAGAATTTGATTCTTTTACATGGATGTTACTAAACTGCTCTTATAGCATGAGGACAAGTGGAATTATCATGTGTAGTGTTAAAAAGGAAAGGAAAAAATTGACAAAATTTTCTTTTATCAGTGGACAGCATGTTAAAAACTTGTTAATCAAGAGATCCATCGTAGGGCGTCCCTGGCGGCGCAGTGGTTGAGAATCTGCCTGCCAATGCAGGGGACACGGATTTGAGCCCTGGTCTGGGAGGATCCCACATGCCGTGGAGCAACTAGGCCCGTGAGCCACAATTACTGAGCCTGCGCCTCTGGAGCCTGTGCCCCGCAACAAGAGAGGCCGTGACAGTGGGGGGCTCGCACACCACGATGAAGAGTGGCCCCTGCTAGCCGCAACTAGAGAAAGCCCTCGCACAGAAACGAAGACCCAACACAGCCAAAAATAAATAAATTAATTAAAAAAAAAAAAGATCCATCGTAATCCTGAAGAATGGAAAAGGCAAGTTCTGCCATGAATAATGGTATTATGTGTTTCAACAAATCAAATCTGAAGAGCAATTCCTAGAGTTAACTTTATGCCATTATATCTGCTTAGAACGCTAAAGTTGAATGTCTTTTCACATTAATGAATGTCCAGTGGACAAAGGATGAAGTAAGTGAGATGTTACTACTGTAGGAGATATGTTATAATGAAAATGGAGCAATGTAACAGTCTCTGGAAGAAATTCTGTAACTCAATTCTGCAAGGAACTGTTAAGGAGAGCCAATATATATCAGGAAAATAGTTAATGAAAGATATGTAATTTAGATACTTAAAATTTATTTCAGATGAACAACGAATAAAAGTATGTCTCATGGCTTGTATTTGCTAAATCTGGCAATTTTACTCAATGTGCCCAGAGTCACAGACCCTTTTTTTTTTTAATTGAAGGAAGTATACTTGATTTAGTGTTGTGTTAGTTTCAGGTGCACAGCAAATGATTCAGTCGTGTGTGTGTGTGTGTGTGTGTGTGTGTGTGTATACAGAACTTCAGTTATATATAATCTATATACATACACATAAAAATACTTTCAGATTCTTTTCCATTATAGGTTATTACAAGAAACTGAATATTATTCCCCTATGCTATACAGTAGGTCCTTGTTTATTTTACATATAGTAATCCCGAACTCCTAATTTATCCCTCCCCCCTTCCCCTTTAGTAACCATAAGTTTATTTCCATCGCAGAGCCTTTTCTAATTGAGGTGGCTCTAAGGCTTTCAGGAAATGTACCGTGCGCAGCTTTCTGGCACAGGACGGGGCTGTCACTGTGGGCCTTCTGCGCATGTGCACTGCCTCCTCCCCCCTCCCCCCCACCCCCCGGCCCCGGATGCCGGGCGTGTTCCCGTTCCGCGGCCGATGTCTCGCGAGGAGATGGTTGCGGAGCCTCTGGCGGCTGCGGGCCGGGCAGCTGGCGAGCAGGACGCTGCTGTGGAGCACCGGGGGAACAAGAAGCTCCAGGCCAGAGGGGAGTGAAAGAGGAAGCGGCTTTGTCTCCAGATTCGGTGTAAATCTGGCCCCGTTTTTGTGCACCTGATGAGAACCTGCACGTCCCAGCGCTTAATTTTCTCATCTCCAAGGTGCCCTGCCGTTTGAGGCCTCGGTAAGACCGCGCGGAAACTGGCCTTTGGCTGTCAGTAGATGCGCACTTTTCTTCTCAGCGGAGACCCTTGTTCTTTTCCACTCAGGATCTCGCTGAATCCTCCCAACCACCTGTGGTCAGCGTCGCGTCCCCTTTCTAACAGTGAGGCTCCAAGACGGGATAGAAATTCAAAGTGGCGAAGGGAGCAGGGGCAGGAGCAAGGATAGATCCCATGCCTCGTTCTCTGCCCAGCATAAAATCTGAGCATGAGTGGGTCGCAGCAGTAAGCAGCTTGAGTACCCTAACCCCTGAAGGAAATAATGTTGAAGTGAATGCAGCATTGGTTTTGGGGGATTTCTTCTTGTTTCTAAAGAACCTGTGAACATAAATGGAGGCGTCCAGGCCCCTCTGACTCCCTCCAGCTTTGCCTGTGCCCTCAGTAGCACCAGTTTGCTTTTTACAGGAGGTCCTGCTTAAGATCCAGGAGCTTTCGATCTTGGATGAATATTCCAACTGGTTTAGGTTCCACCTTTCTTGCAACAAAGCGGCTTTTGTGAGGTAGGAAGGGGGATTCCCGGGAGCGGGAATTGTCCCGGTAGGACAATCAGTTCGCCTGAGACCTCAGTAGAGATCCAGAGCCCAGGTGCAAAGACGCTTGTTGCTCAGCCGGAAGCAATTTGGGTCCTCCTGCCGGAACCAATGTCATATGCAGACTGTCACAGACTGGGTGATGGTGGAAACCTTGGGCCAACTTTCCAGAGAGTTGTAAGCTGTGGTTGGGATAGGAGGACAAGACAAAAGGAACAGAAGATACTGCTTCTTGGGGAGTTGTGAAGGCATCGTATGGAGGGAAGAGCTGATCAGCCACAGGGGAGGGAATTACCTTCTTCCTCCCTTCACTCTTTACTCCACTCTTTCTGAGCTCTGAGCTGTTCCCACACTCAGCACAACTAGAGATATACTGATGCCCCCTCTATCCCGATCTTACAGAATCAGAGATGGTACTGCAAGACAGGTTGTTAAGACTTGGACTAAAGACAGGTCTATTTCTGCTTTACTTAAAAGATGGAGTTGGGTTGGAGTGGGCAAGAAGTGAGTCAAAAGTGTTAAGTGGTTACAATTCTACATTTTGTTATGGCAGAATCAAGAGGAGACATGGAGTCTCTTGATGGTCTAGGCAGGTCTTTTCTGCTTTAACAACAGATAAGTCAAAACCAGTTTGGTTTGGTTTTTTTTAATTAAAAAATACTTCTGAGACCTGAAACCAATTTAAGAGTAAACCCTTTTTTTTCCTTCCAAAAAAGACCAGCCCTTTTTTCCTTCCAAAAATACCCCATCCTTTTTTTCAGAACCTTGTTGAGATTCTCTGGTTTGTAATGAACATTACAAATTTTTGTGCTGAATATTTTTGCTCAGCATCAGTTTTAATGAAAGCATTGTGTTCTGTTCCTTGGCTTTTCCTAATTGGCTTAATTAGTTTAATGTGTTGTTTATATTTTTTCTGTGTTACAGCATACATTGTTGACAAATCAGCAGAAAACAAATGTTTTTACATTTGAAAACTAGCTTGTCCAAACATTACATAATCATCCCAGAGTATGCATGGACGCCGAGTGCTTCCCTCCCTCACTGTTATCCTTTCTGCTCCTTCTCAAGGTGTCTCCCATTTTGAGGTGTTTTGCCAGCTGCTATGTGGAGCTTTCTAGGCAGGTGATGTCACTCATGAGCTTTCCTTCTTTCTCAGGTGTGCCCCCTCAGTTCGCTACATTCTTCCAGGAGCAGCAGAAAATGATCACATCCCAGGTGAGTCGTTTAATTTATGCACAGTTTTGCTTAACACTGATTATTTGAGGTTTATAAAATATCTATACATTCATATGAAATAGTAGAAATAGATATGTTAACATCAGGAAAAATATAGAACAGAAGTCAGCAAATTGCAGTCCATGGGCCAAATGTGGCATGCTCCCTGTTTTTTTATGGCCCACAAACTAAGAATTTTTAGGTGATTGAGAAACAAATCAAGAGTAATAGTCTGTGATGTGAAAATTGTATGAAATTCAAATCTCAGTGTCTGTAAAGTTTTATTGGGACACAGCCATGCTCATTCATTTATGGCCGTGGCTGCCGTCAAATTACAAGGGCAGAGTTGAGTGGTTGTGACAGAGACTGTGTAGCTCACAGGCCTAAAATGTTTACTATGTGGACATTTACTGAAAAGGCTTGCTGACTTCTGATATAGAACAGCAGATCAACAGTAGGACAAAGGTGCCATGTAGGTAAATGCAGATCCTGTGATCTTACTGACTTGTGAAACTGGGCCATAAAAAAGTTTTTTGATAGACTTCATTAGGTGACATTGTGAACCTTTTTTTTCTTTAATTTTTGGCTGCGTTGGGTCATCGTTGCTGCACGCGGGCTTTTTCTAGTTGCAGCGAGTGGGGGCTACTCTTCGTTGCGGCACGCAGGCTCAGTAGTTGTGGCGCACGGGCTTAATTGCTCCGCAGCCTGTGGGATCTTCCCGGACCAGGGCTCGAACCCGTCTCCCCTGCATTGGCAGGCAGATTCGTAACCACTACGCCACCAGGGATGTCCAGTGACATTGTGAACCTTCTAGTGACCGTCTTGCAGTTGCATAAAGAAGTGGTAGGAATAAAGTGAATGATTTTTGTCTAATCCAGGGGAAAAGTTGAGATGTCGAAAGAAAATATGTGATAAATAATTCAAATGAATTAGAGCAGCATTAGGACTCATGGTTGTTCAAAGAAGGGACAAGTCTGGGTAGACCAGGGTGACCTAGGCTGGTTATTAGGATGAGGCAGGCTATGTGACAATACTGAGGACTGGGCAGAATATAAATCTTTGTAGAATATGGCAAGGGATTCCCCTATTTTAATTGTGGCAAAATACATATAACATGAAATTCACATTTTAACCATTTAAAAGTGTAGAATTTAGTGGCATTTTGTACATTCATGATGTTATGCAACCATAAACACCACTTACTTCCAGAATATTTCCATCACACCAAAAGGAAAACCCATACCCTTAATAAGCAGTACTATAGCTTAATAAGCAGTTACTCCCCATTCCCCTCAGCCCCTAGCAACTGCTAATCTGTTTTCTGTTTATGGATTTGCCTTTTCCAGACAGCTCATGTAAATGGAATCATGAAGCCTTTTGTGGGTGGCTTCTTTCACTGATCATGTTTTCAAGACCCATCCATGATGTAGCTTGTATTACTACTTCATCCCTTTTATGACTGAATAAATATTCCATTGTATGTATATACTACCTTTTGTTTATCCATCATTTTGATGGGCATTTGGGGGTGACTCCATGTTTGGTTATTGAGAACAGTGCTGCTGTGAGCATTCACGTACAAGTTTTTGTTTGAAGACCTATTTTCAGTTCTTTCCTGGGAGTGAAATTGATGGATAATGTGATAATTCTGTGTTTAACTTATTTTGAAACTGCTAAACTGTGTTCTACAGCAAGTCCCTTGCAAGGCCTTATGAATTTTATGTTAGCTTTCCTATTTCTGCACAAAAAGGCTGTTGAGATTTTATAATTTTTTTAATTAATTAATTAATTATTTGTTTTATTTTTTTGGCTGCGTTGGGTCTTCGTTGCTGCACGCGGGCTTTCTCTAGTTGTGGCAAGTGGGGGCTACTCTTTGTTGCGGTGCGTGGGCTTCTCATTGTGGTGGCTTCTCTTTGTTGTGGAGCACGGGCTCTAGGCCTGCGGGCTTCAGTAGTTGTGGTGCACGGGCTCAGTAGTTGTGGTGCACAAGCTTAGTTGCTCCGCAGCATGTGGGATCTTCCCAGACCAGGGCTCAAACCCATGTCCCCTGCATTGACAGGCAGGTTCCTAACCACTGCGCCACCAGGAAGGTCCAAGATGAGATTTTGATAAGGATTGCATTGAATCTGTAGACGACTTTGGGGAATCTTGCCACTTTAAGAATATTAAGTATAAGAATCCATGAACATGAGATGTTTTGCCATTAATTTAGGTTTTTAATTTCTTTCAGCCATGTTTTGTAGTTTTCAGAGTACAGATCTTACATATGCTTGCTTAAATTTATTCTTAAGAAGTTTGTTCTTTTATTTTTTTAATTTTTTTATTATTTTTAACACCTTTATTGGAGTATAATTGCTTTACAATGGTGTGTTAGTTTCTGCTTTATAACAAAGTGATGAGTGATACATATACATATGTTCCCATATCTCTTCCCTCTTGGTCTCCCTCCCTCCCACCCTCCCTATCCCACCCCTCTAGGTGGTCACAAAGCACCAAGCTGATCTCCCTGTGCTATGCGGCTGCTTCCTACTAGCTATCTATTTTACGTTTGGTAGTGTATGTATGTCCATGCCACTCTCTCACTTCGTCGCAGCTTACCCTTCCCCCTTCCCGTGTCCTCAAGTCCATTCTCTAGTAGGTCTGTGTCTTTATTCCCGTCTTGCCCCTAGGTTCTTCATGACCATTTTTTTTTTCTTAGATTCCATATATATGTGTTAGCATATGGTATTTGTTTTTCTCTTTCTGACTTACTTCACTCTGTATGACAGACTCTAGGTCCATCCACCTCACTACAAATAACTCAATTTTGTTCCTTTTTATGGCAGAGTAATATTCCATTATATATATGTGCCACATCTTCTTTATCCATTCATCTGTTCATGGACACTTAGGTTGCTTCCATGTCCTGGCTATTGTAAATAGAGCTGCAATGAACATTGTGGTACATGACTCTTTTTGAATTATGGTTTCCTCAGGGTATATGCCCAGTAGTGGGATTGCTGGGTCATATGGTAGTTCTATTTTTAGTTTTTTAAGGAACCTCCATACTGTTCTCCATAGTGGTTGTATCAATTTACATTCCCACCAACAGTGCAAGAGGGTTCTCTTTTCTCCACACCCTCTTCAGCATTTATTGTTTGTAGATTTTTTGATGATGGCCATTCTGACCAGTGTGAGATGATATCTCATTGTAGTTTTGATTTGCATTACTCTAATGATTAATGATGTTGAGCATTCTTTCATGTGTTTGTTAGCAATCTGTATATCTTCTTTGGAGAAATGTCTATTTAGGTCTTCTGCCCATTTTTGGATTGGGTTGTTTGTTTTTTTTGATATTGAGCTGCATGAGCTGCTTGTAAATTTTGGAGATTAATCCTTTGTCATTTGCTTCATTTGCAAATATTTTCTCCCATTCTGAGGGCTGTCTTTTCATCTTGTTTATGGTTTCCTTTGCTGTGCAAAAGCTTTTAAGTTTCATTAGGTCCCATTTGTTTACTTTTCTTTTTATTTCCATTTCTCTAGGAGGTGGGTCAAAAAGGATCTGCTGTGATTTATGTCATAGAGTGCTCTGCCTATGTTTTCCTCTAAGAGTTTTATAGTGTCTGGCCTTACATTTAGGTCTTTAATCCATTTTGAGTTTATTTTTGTGTATGGTGTAAGAAAATCTTCTAGTTTCATTCTTTTACATGTAGCTGTCCAGTTTTCCCAGCACCAGTTATTGACTAGACAGTCTCTTTTCCATTGTATATTCTTGCTTCCTTTGTTTTACATTAATTGACCATAGATGTATGGGTTTATTTCTGGGCTTTCTAGCCTGTTCCATTGATCTGTTATTTCTCTTTTTGTGCCAGTACAATGCTGTTTTGATGACTGTAGCTTTGTAGTATAGTGTGAAGTCAGAGAGCCTGATTCCTCCAGCTCCGTTTTTCTTTCTCAGGATTGCTTTGGCTATTCGGGTTCTTTTGTGTTTCCATACAAATTTTAAGACATTTTGTTCTAGTTCTGTGAAAAATGCCATTGGTAATTTGATAGGGATTGTATTGACTCTGTAGATTGCCTTGGGTGATTATTGTCATTTTTACACTATTGATTCGTCCAGTACAAGAACATGGTATAATGGTATAACCTTCCATCTGTTTGTATCATCTTCAGTTTCTTTCATCAGTATCTTATAGTTTTCAGAGTACAGTCTTTTGCCTCCTTAGGTAGGTTTATTCCTAGGTATTTTATTCTTCTTGAGGTGATGGTAAATGGGATCATTTTAAAATTTCTCTTTCTGATCTCTCATTGTTAGTGTATAGAAATGCAACAGATTTCTGTGTATTAGTTTTGTATCCTGCAACTTTGCCAAATTCGTTGATGAGCTCTGGTAGTTTTCTGGTAGCATCTATTAGGATTTTCTATGTATAATATCATGTCATCTGCAAACAGTGACAGTTTTACTTCTTCTTTTCTAATTTAGATTCCTTTTATTTCTTTTTCTTCTCTGATTGCAATGGCTAGAACTTCCAAAACTATGTTGAATAAAAGTTGCAAGAGGGACATCCTTGTCTTGTTCCTGATCTTAGAGGAAATGCTTTTAGCCTTTCATCGTTGAGTATGATGTTAGCTGTAGGTTTGTCATATATGGCCTTTATTATGTTGAGGTATGTTCTCTCTATATTTATTTTCTGAGGAGTTTTATCATAAATGGATATTGAATTTTGTCAAAAGCTTTTTCTGCATCTATAGAGATAATCATATGGATTTTATTCTTTTAGTTATTAATGTGGTCTATCACACTGGTTGATTTGCAGATATTGAAAAATTCTTGCATCCCTGAGATAAATTCTACTTGATTATGATGTGTGATCCTTTTAATATATTGTTGAATTTGGTTTGCCAGTATTTTATCGAGGATTTTTGCATCAATGTTCATCAGTGATATTATCCTGTAATTTCTTTTTTGTGGTGTCTGATTTCGGTATCAGGGTAATGCTGGCCTTGTAGAATGAGTTTTGAAGCATTCCTTCCTCTGCAATTTTTAGGAACAGGTTGAGAAGGATAGGTGTTAACTCTTTTCTAAATGTTTGGTAAAATTCACCTGTGAAGCCATCTGGTCCTGGACTGTTCTTTGTTGGGAGGTTTGTTTGTTTGTTTTGCTTTGTTTTTAATTGCAGATTCAATTCAGTTGCTGGTAAGTGGTCTGTTCATACTTTCTATTTCATCCTGGTTCAGTCTTGGGAGATTTTCATTTATTGTAATTTGTCCATTTCTTTCAGGTTGTTCATTTTATTGGCATATAGTTGTTCATAGTAGTCTCTTATGATCCTTTGTATTTCTGTGGTGTCGGTTGTAACTTCTCCTTTTTCATTTGTGATATTGATTTGGGCTCTTTCTTTTTTCCTTGATGAGTCTGGCTAAAAGTTTATCAATTTTGTTTATCTTTTTGAAGAACCAGCTCTGAGTTTCATTGAACTTTTAAATTATTTTTTATTCTCTATTTCATTTTTTATTGCTCTGATTTTTATGATTTCATTCCTTCTACCTTTGGGTTTTGTTCTTTTTCTAGTTCTTTTAGGTGTAAGTTTAGGGTGTTCATTTGAGTTTTTTCTTGTTTCCTGAGGTAAGCTTGCATCACTATAAACTTCCTTTTTAGGACTGCTTTTTCTACATCCTATATATTTTGGATCATTGTGTTTTAGTTTTCATTTGTCTACAGGTATTTTTTAATTTCCCTTTGATTTCTTCAGTGATCCATTGGTTGTTTAGTACCATATTGTCTAGCCTCCACTTGTTTGTGTTTTTTGCAGTGTTTTCTTGTAGTTGATTTCTAATTTAATGGCGTTGTGGCCAGAAAAGATGCTTGATATGATTTCAGTTTTCTTAAATTTACTGAGGCTTATTTTTTTTTGGTGTCCTAGCATGTGATCTATCCTGGAGAATGTTCCAGGTGCACTTGAAACGAATGTGTATTCTGCTGCTTTTGGATGGAATGCTATATAAATATCAATTAAGTCCATTTGGTCTAATGTGTCATTTAAGGCCAGTGTTTCCTTGCTAATTTTCTGTCTGTATGGACTGTCCATTGATTCAAGTGAGGTGTTAAAGTCCCCCACTATTATTGTGTTACTGTCAGTTTCTCCCTTTATATTTAATATTTGTTTTATGTATTTAGGTGCTCCTGTATTGGGTACATATATGTTAACGAGTGTCGTATCCTCTTTTTATATTGATCCCTCGTTATGTAACCTTCTTTGTCTTTTGTTAAAGACTTTGTTCTAAAATGTATTTTGTGTGATAAGAGTATTGTTACCCCTGCTTTCTTGTTGTTTGTTTGCATGAAATATGTTTTTCCATCCCCTCACTTTCAGTCTGTATGTGGCTTTAGCTCTGAAGTGAGTCTCTTCTAAGCAGCATATAGATTGGTCTTGTTTTTTAATCAGTCAGCCACACCATGTATTTTGATTGCAGCATTTAGTCCATTGATGTTTCAAGTAATTATTGATAGGTACATACTTATTGCCATTTTATTACTTGATTTATTCTTATTACTAATGCTTCACAGTCTTTATCTAGTAAATTGCTTATTTCTATTTCAGTAGTTGCTTTTTCAGGGATTTTCTCTTGCTCTTTCAGTTGAGACAAATTGTTCTGTCTTCTCATTTTGCTTAACTTACTCTGTCTCTATGAAATAGGTGAAGCAGTTATCTACTGCAATGCTGAAGAGGTGTCCTTATATGGGAGCATTCCCATACTGTCTGCGTGTGCCCAGTGGCTTTGGTGGTATAGCTGGATTTGACTTGAACACAAGTCATGTCTTTCCTCAGGTTGTGCTGGCAATTATCACCTTGGTAGTAGGTGTTGCTGGAGATGTAGGGACTAGGGGTGGATACAGGTTTAAGCTCAGGCTTCCCCTCTGCTCAGTGGCTGTCTCTGCCCTGTTGGGGATGGGGGTAGGTTCTGTGTTGCTGGTCTAGAAGCCCTGAGGGCTGGGTCCAAGCTGGCTCCATTCCCTTTAAGTATGTGCTCTCCCACTCCCAGCACTGGCACCCTTACTCCAGAGGGAAGCAGCCCTGGAGCAAGGTAGGGTACTTAGCTTGAGCCCCGTGCGCAGGCCATGGCAGTCCTGCCAGGGCAGAGATCTGGACTGCTGATGCACTGCCTGTGTGAGTGCCAGCAATGTCTGCCCCCACCTTTCTCCAGCGCTGCTTTGGGTCTGAGCCTCCTTTTTCCCTCACAGCTGGGCTCTTCCCTTGGCCTCTGCTTCCTTTGACCTGGTGTGGAGTTGTGCTGTAGAACAAGTAGGGCCCATGTGGGCTCTCAGTGTGGGTCTGGGCATGGGCTGTGGTGTTCTGACTGCAGATGGAGAACATGGCTGCTTCTGATGTGCTAACTGTGTGAGCACCAGTAACGGCTGTCCCTGCTCTGTTCAGATGCCATCTTGGGTTTGAGCCACCTCCGTTACACACATCTGGGACCTCACCCAGTGAGGAGGTGCATTGTGAAGCAAGTGGTGCTTGCGCGTTTGCTGGGCTCAGGTTTGGGTGCCTGCTGGGTCAGTTGCAGGAAATTGGTCAGCCATGAATGCAGTTTTCAATCTGCCTTGCTTCAGGAGCAAGCAAGCATGTGGACGCTCCTCACTGGCAAAGTCCAGGTTTCCCATAGCCCTCCTGTTACTCTTACTGGCACTCCAACCAGCTGAGGGGCTCATCTTTCCTATGTTGGGTCCCTGAATATGTTGCTCGACCACTCGCTCCCCAGAAAGGATTTCTATCTGTCTAATCTCCCTTTTCTTCCATGTCTTCTCTCAGGGGCACAGGTTCCAGCCTGATCACTTCTCTTAACTTCCTACCTGATTCTGTGTGGATCTTTCTTACAGCCTTGACTGTACAGGATTCTTTCTGCCAGTCTCCAGTTAGTTTTAAGTGAGAATTGTTCCACATCTAGGTGTATGTTTGACGTGTTTGTGGGGAGAGGTGAGTTCCATGTCATACTGTGCTATGTCGATCTCCTTCCTCTGTCAAGTGAATAGTTTGCCCACTAAGTTAAATCTGGTCTCACTTATTTACAAAGACCTATAATATAGATGTATTTGGAGACATTCTCAAAGTAACTAAGAGATTTGGGTATAATATTAGAGTTTTACAAAGTTACAAAGCAAAGAATAATAAAAACAAATCACCAAGAAGTAGTTATTGAATCTAGAGAATCCTCAAGGGCTCAGGATAAGATGGATCATTTTTCACATGGAAGTTAGAATTATTTTTCATCCTTAAATTCTCCAGTTTTCTCAGAAATATCTTGTACTGATATTTAAAGTATAAGAAATCAATGAACCCTTCAACTGATTTTATCACAACTTTATTTATCACAAAAATAAATCTCTTTGTAATTAATGTTTATTTAACTCAGGTATTCATTCAGCAGCTACTTATAAAAATCTACTAAGTATCCTTTGCTCTGTACTGTAGGTTCTAACAAAAATGAAATATTGGCGCCTGCAAAAGAGCCGCTCTCAGTGGGGCACAAGTGGGAGATGGGCGCACTGATAGAATACTTGAAAAGCCTTGTAACTGAGGTGCACACAAAATTCTGCTTCATGTTCTTTTTTAAGAAATTGCAGCTGTTTTATTGATCACCTTATCACACTTTCCTGTAGTAAAAAATATGAATAAGTTGACATTTAAGTATTGTTTGAAAAAGTTTCCTGTTATGATAGAACTCTCAGTCTTATTATTTCAACTAATCAAAGTGAATATATTTCAAATATTTATGAATATGTATTAAATACAAAAGTAAAATTTTACTGGAAAAGCATCTTACAGAGATGGAGTTGGATAGATTTTTTTACAAACTAGTTTATCAGTGGATGAGAATTACTAGAATGAGAAATAGTCAGCATTAATTCTATTCCAAGTTCAATTCCATGGATGTAAGCATTGCGAAAATTTGTTTGCATAAATAAGTAGATATGAATGAATGGAGTTTTATTATAGTAATGCCTCTAAATTTTTTGAATCCTTACAAATCACATGCCACTAAAGATCGAACAAAGAAAAATATACTTTTAATGATCTATCAGCTGGTAACTCTGGTTAGGTTCTCTCTCAACTTAACTGAACGCAAGTATAGTCATCCCTTGGTATCTACAGGGGATTGGTTCCAGGATCCCCTCTGAGGATACCAAAATTGACTGATGGCCCAAGTCCCTTAGTTGGCCCTCTGTATCTGCGGGTTCAGCATCCTTACATATGGAGGGTGACTGTAACTGAAAACCACTTGACTTGTAAAATGATAAGTTCTAACTCACCAGTCAGTTGTTCCTTTCTTTGATGTGCTTGAGGGTTTTGCATCATGGGGGTATTTCACCTTAGTAAGGTTTTCCATATTCTTTATGAGTATGTTTTTTGGTAAAGAACATGTATCCTGACATTTTAATTCAAATATGAAGTACTCTGCCCTTTATATTGAGAATTTAACCTGTTTTCATTTTGTTATGGTTACTTATTTGAATTTATAGCAGCATTTATAGCAGCTTGACTTCAATAACCTGCAAAAAACTGCTCCTTTATATCTCTGTCCCCACCCCTTTTGGTTGTTGATGTCACAAAATTACATCTTTCTTTTTCTTTTTTTCTTTCTTTCTTTCTCTTTCTTTCTCCTTCCTTCCTTCCTTCCTTCCTTCCTTCCTTCCTTCCTTCCTTCCTTCCTTCCCTCCCTCCCTCCCTCCCTCCCTCCTTTCTTTCTTTCTTTCTTTCTTTCTTTCTTTCTTTCTTTCTTTCTTTCTTTCTTTCTTTCTTTCTTATTGCTTTACAATGGTGTGTTACTTTCTGCTTTATAACAAAGTGAATCAGCTATACATATACATATATCCCCGTATCTCTTCCCTCTTGCGTCTCCCTCCCTCCCACCACAAAATTACATCTTTATATAATGTGTGCTCCAAAACAAAAACGAATAATTCTTTTAAATGTCTTAGTCTCCAAATTATGTAGGAAAAAAAAAGATTTGGAATTACAAACCAAAGTTACATTAATACTAACTTTTATTCTAAATTTTAAAAAACGTATAACTCTCTTAAATCACATAGAAAAGATCAAGTACAGTTAAAAATGATTGCTATAGTAATACTAGTTCTATAATTGCCTATGTATTTGCCTTTGTTGGATCTTTATTCGTACGGCTTCAAGTTACTGTCTAGCGTCTTTTCATTTTACCTTGCAGGACTCCCTTGAGCATTTCTTGCAGGGCACATCTAGTGGTCATGAACTCGCTCAGCTTTTGTTTATCTGGAAATATCTTGGTTTCTTCCTGACTTTTTGAAGGACAGTTTTGCTGGATATAGTAGTCTTAGTTGACAGGTGTTTTCATTTAGCCCTTGAATATATGGACCCGCTGTCTTTTGACCACCAAAATTTCTGATGAGAAGTCTGAAGATAATCTTAATTGAGGATCCGTTTTATGTGATGAGTCTCTTCTCTCTTGCTGCTTTCAAGATTCACTCTGTCTTTTGAAAGTATGATTATAAAGTGTCTTGATATGGGTCTCTGATTTCATTTTACTTGGAGTTTGTCGAGCTTCTTGGATGTTTATATTAATGTATCTCATTAAATTTGGGAACTTTTCATTCAAATATTAGTTTGTCAAATATTTTTTGTATATTTCTGTGAATTTCTTCAAAGATTCTCTGTGCCCCTTTCTCTCTCTCCTTCTTCTTCTGAGACTCCCATGATGCGTATTTTGCTCCAGTTGATGGTGTTTCACAGGTCCTATATGCTCTGTTCACTTTTCTTCAATCTTTGTTCTTTCTGTTCCTCAGTGTTGATAATTTCCACTGTCCTATCTTCAAGTTCACTGATTCTTTTTTCTACCAGCTCAAATCTGCCTTTGAATATCTGTATGAATTTTTAATCTCAGTTATTGTACCTTTCAGCTGCATAATTTCTTTCTGGTTTCTTTTTAGGTTTTCTGTGTCACTCACATTTCCATTTTGCTCACACATCATGTTCTTGACTTTCTCCACATATTGTTCAAGTTCTTTGAGCATTGGTAAGACAGTGGTTTTAAAGTCTTTGTCTAATATATCTGCTGTTAAGTCTTTTGCAGGGACAGATTCTATTGATTTATATTTTTCTTTTTCATGGACCATACTTTCCTGCTTTTTTGTATACTTTCCTCTGTGTGTGTGTGTGTGTGTGTGTGTGTGTGTGTGTGTGTGTATAAATATGGAATTTCTGGCTCATATGGCAATTTTATGTTTAACTTTTTTTTTTATGTTTAACTTTTTGAGGAACAGCCCAACTGTTTTCCACAGCATCTTGAACCATTTTTCATTTCCACCAGAAATGTATGATGGTTCCAGATTCTCTAATTCTGGCCAAAATGTGTTTTCTGCTTTTTGATTATAGTCATCCTAGTGTGGGTAAAGTGGTATCTCATTGTGGTTTTGATTTGCATTTCCTAAATGACTAATGATATTGAGCATTTTTTCATGATTTGGACATTAAAAAAAAATCTTCAGAGAACTATCCATTCTAGTCCTTTACACGTATTTTATTTGGGCTGTTTTTCCTTTTTGTTGAGTTGTAAGAGTTCTATGTATATTCTGGATAATCAGGTATTAGATAACATGATTTGAAAATATTTTCATCCATTCTGGAGATTGTCTTTTTTCTTTCTTGATAAGATACTTTCATTTTAATTTTGATGAAGTCCAATTTATCTGTTTTTACTTTTATTGTTTATGCGTTGTCATATCTCAAAATACATTACCAAATTTTATATTTTATTCTAAGAGTTTTATGGCTTTACCTCTTATATTTAGATCCATGTTGATTTAATTTTTGAATATGGTGTTGACATAGTTGTCTAACATCATTCTTTCCTTGAGATATACTGTTGACCCAGGTCCAGACTATTCTTTCCCCACTGAATGGTCTTGGCCCCCTTGTTGAAAATCAGTGGTCCAGAGGTATGTGTTTATTTCTGGATTCTCTATACTGTTCTGGTGGTCTTCGTGTTTTTTTTTTTTATATTATTTATTTGGTTGCATGGGGTCTTAGTTGCAGCAGGTGGGCTCCTTAGTTGTGGCTTGTGGGCTCCTTAGTTGTGGCTCCAGGGCTCATTAGTTGTGGCATGCGGGCTCCTTAGTTGTGGCATGTGAACTCTTAGTTGCGGCATGCACGTGGGATCTACTTCCCTGACCAGGGGTCAAACCTGGGCCCCCTGCATTGGGAGCATGGAGTCTTATCCACTGCGCCACCAGGGAAGTCCCCGGTCTTCATGTTTATACTTACACCAGTACCTATAGCTTTGTACTAAGTTTTGAAATCAGGAAAGTGTGACTCTTCTCAATTTGTTCTTTTTGCTTGTTTAAGATTGTTTGCGCTATTTAGGACTGCTTGCAATCCCATAATTTTTAGTATCAGGTTTTCCATTTGTGCAGAAAAGGCTGTTGAATTTTAATAGGGATTGCATTGAATCTTCAGGTCACTCTTGGTAGTACTGCTTTTTTTTTTTTTTTTAATATTTGTTTATTTGGCTGGATCTTTAGTTGCAGCATGCATGTGGAATCTAGTTCCCTGGCCAGGGATCAAACCCGGCCCCCCAGCATTGGGAGTGCGGAGACTTAGCCACTGGACCACCAGGGAAGTCCCAGTACTGCCATTTTAACAATACAAAGCCTTCCAGTCTATGGGCATGGAATATCCTTCCATTTATTTAGGTCTTCTTCAAGTTCTTTTCACAGTTTTTTGTAGTTTTGCATATCCCTGGTTAAATTTATTACTAGGTATTTTACTCTACTGGATAATATTGTAAATAGAATTTTTTTTAAATTTACTTTTTGAGTTGTTCATTGCTGGTATAGAAAAAAAAAAACCTGATTGTTGTGTGTTGATTTTGCACTGTTATATAAATAAGTTCCTTTTTACCTTTTTTAAAAAATAGATTCCACATATGAGTGACATCATATGATATTTGTCTTTGTCTTACTTTGCTTAGTATGATAATCTCTAGGTCCATCCATGTTGCTACAAATGGCATTATTTCATTCTTTTCTATGGTTGAGTAATACTGCATTGTATATATGTACCACATCTTATTTATCTATTCCTCTGTCAATAGACATTTAGGTTGCTCCCATGTCTTGGCTATTGTAAACAGTGCTGCAATGAACATAGTCGTGCACGTATCTATTCGGATTATGGTTTTCTCTAGGTATATGCCCAGGAGTGGGATTGCTGGATCATATGGTAGTTCTATTTTTAGTTTTTTAAGGAATCTCCATACTCTTCTCTATAGTGGTTGTACCAATTTACATTCCCACCAACAGTATAGATGGGTTTCCTTTTCTTCACACCCTCTCCAGCATTTATTGTTTTTTAGATTTTTTGGTGATAGCCATTCTGACTGGTGTGAGGTGATACCTCATTGTAGTTCTGATTTGCATTTCTCTGATAATTAGTGATGTTGAGCATCTTTTCGGCAATCTTTATTTCTTCTTTGGAGAAATATCTATTTAGATCTTCTGCCCATTTTTTTCTTTTTTCTTTTCTTTTTTTTAACATACATAGAGCTGCATGAGCTGTTTGAATATTTTGGAGATTAATCCCTTGTCGGTCACATCATTTGCAAATATTTTCTCCCATTCTTTGGGTTGTTTTTTCATTTTGTTGATGGTTTCTTTTCTGTGCAGAAGCTTTTAAGTTTCATTAGGTCCCATTTGTTTATTTTTGTTTTTATTTCCGTTATTCTAGGAGATGAATCAAACAAGATATTGCTGCGATTTATGTCAAAGAGTGTTCTTCCTATGTTTTCCTCTAAGAGTTTTACAGTATCTGGTCTTACATTTAGGTCTTTCATCCATTTTGAGTTTATTTTTGTGTGTGGTGTTAAAGAATGTTCTAATTTCATTCTTTTGCATGTAGCTGTCCAGTTTTCCCAGCACACCATTTTTTGAAGAGACTATCTTTTCTCCATTGTATAGTCTTGCTCCTTTGTCGTACATTAATTTTTTTGTGTGTCACTTAGATGTGATTTACAATTTCACTTCCAAAGGTCCTTTTCAGAAGACGGCTTTTCAATGAATTTTAACACAAAGTGTAGAAATTTGTTAGTTTACTAACTCTACTTTTGTCATACATGGGCAATCTCTTTACTATCTAGAGACTAGATGTTATAAAATTGGGACCCATTTGTCCAGTATATACATAATATATACAGTAAAGTTAAATGAAATGCATGTAACATGCAGAGCAATGGGTAAGTTGAAATGTTCTAGTACACACTGGCAAAACATCTTTTGCCATCTTCCCTCCCACCTCCCTCAACCCAATGAACAAGCACAGAGTACACTGTTCAGAGGGGAGGTTTAACAATTCCATTTCCAAAGACAGTATTTCCCATCAGTTTTTAAAAGATATTTACAAGAAGCATTATTCTACTGCTTCTACTTTTAAATACATAAAGCACTTCTAAATATCTAGAAAGACTAGATATTTCACATAAGAACTTACTTGTGCACTATGTACACAGCACTGTTAAATAAAATTGCACACATATAACAATGGTTATAATCTGAGGTATCTTCTAAATATGACCATTTTGGCCTGAACTATTCCCTCCCTCACTTCCTTCTCTCCACCACCAATCCAGTGGACAAGTACAGGCATGTGTAATCTTAGAGGTGGTTGAGCAAATTCATATCCAAAAGTCATTTACAGAAGACAAGCTTTCCTATGAATTTGAACACAAATTGTACAAAATGTGCTAATTGTACTACTTTGTCATACACTAGCAACCTCTTTAACAACTAGAGACTAGACGTTGCAAAATTAGGACTCATTTGTCGATTATATACACTATATACACAGCAAAACAAAATACACGTAACATACAAAAAATGGTTTTGTCTGGAAATGTCCAGGTACAAACACATTAGCACATTACCTTTTGCAATTCTTTCCCTCCCATCTCCTCCAAACCACTGAACAAGTTAGACAATAGTATACTGCTCACAGAGGTGGTTTAATATTTAACATTCCCAAAGATAGTACTTCCTATGAATTTTCACAAAACTATATTTACAGAGTGACATTTTACTACCTCTACATTTACCATACGTTGGGCACTTCTAAACATATAGCTGGACTAGATGTTTCAAATAAGGACTTAATTTGTCCACTATATACAGAGCAGTCTTGAATAAACTGCACACATGTGACAGTTATAATCTGAAAGTGTCTTCAACATATGTGCATTCTACCCTAATACCAACCCCCTTCCCTTCTCTCCCCTCTCCACCAACCCAGAGAGCTATAATGCCCACGTTTTCAGAAGACAATCTTTCCTAGAAATTTTAACACAAAATGTACAAAATGTATTATTTACTAACTCTATTTTTGTCATATTCTGGCAACCTTTATAACATCTAGAAAGACTAGATGTTGTAAATTAGGACTCATTTGTCCATTATATACACTTTATACACAGCAAAGTGAAACAAAATGCATGAACATTAAAAAGACGGTAATCTTGCCTCACTATAAACACACTGGCACAGAGGTCTTTGCACTTTTTCCTCCTCCACCCGACCTTGAACCAGAGCACAAATGCAATGCATACTGTTCAAAGAGGTGGTTTGGCCAAGCTTGCCCCCCCTCCAAATAAAGAACAATATTTCATATGAATTTTAACAAAAAGATATTTACAAAATGTCTTTTTATTACCTCTACTTTTAACATATATCAGGCACTTCAGAACATCTAGAATGACTAGATATTTCAAAAAAGTACTTATCGTCAACTGTATGTACAGTAGTGAGGAATAAAATGCACACACAAGAAATGGTTATAGTATGGAAATGTCTTGTAAGTATGACCATTCTGGCATAGAACTTTCTTTTCTTCCTCCTCAAGGTTTTCCATTCCATGTCCTTTAACCCACTGAACAAATGTGGACCTCTGTGGCTCCTTTCTGTTGTTTTCTTCGTCTCTATTTCATTTATTTCTGCTCTGATCTTTATGATTTCTTTCCTTCTACTAACTTTGGATTTTGTTTGTTCTTCTTTCTCTAGTTGCTTTAGGTGTAAGGTTAGGTTGTTTGAGATTTTTCTTGTTTCCTGAGGTAGTATTGTATTGCTATAAACTTCCCTCTTAGAACTGCTTTTGCTCGGTCCCAAAGGTTTTGGGTCATCATGTTTTCATTGTCATTTGTCTCTAGGTATTCTTTGAATTCCTTTTCACTTTCTCCAGTGACCCATTGGTTGTTTAGTAACATATTGTTTAGCCTCCAAGTGTTTGTGTTTTCTACAGTTTTTTGCCTGTAAGTGATTTCTAATCTCATAGCGTTCTGGTCAGAAAAGATGCTTGCTCTGATTTCAGTTTTCTTAATTTAATGAGGCTTGATTTGTGGCCCCAGATGTGATGTATCCTGGAGAATGTTCCTTTTACACTTGAGAAGAAAGTGTATTCTGCTGCACTGGGAGGGAATGTTCTGTAAATATCAGTTAAGTCCATCTGGTCTAATATGTCATTTAAGGCTGTGTTTCCATATTGATTTTCTGTCTGGATAATGCGTCCATTGATGACAGTGGGGTATTAAAGTCCCCCACTATTATTGTGTTACTGTCAATTTCTTTTTTTATGGCTGTTCACATTCGCCTTATATATTGAGGTGCTCCTTTGTTGGGTGCATATATATTTGCTATTGTTATATCTTCTTCTTGGATTGATCCCTAGATCATTATGTAGTGTCCTTCTTTTTCTCTTGTAACAGTCTTTATTTTAAAGTCTATTTTGTCTGATATGCTTATTGCTACTCCAGCTTTCTTGTGATTTCCATTTGCATGGAATATCTTTTTGCATCCCCTCACTTTCAGTTTGTATGTGTCCCTAGATCTGAAGTGGGTCTCTTGTAGACAGCATATATACGGGTCTTGTTTTTGCATCCATTCAGCCAGTCTATATCTTTTGGTTGGAGCATTTAATCCATTGGCATTTAAGGTAGTTATTGATTTGTTTGTTCCTATTGCCATTTTCTGAATATTTTTGAATTTGTTTTTGTAGGTCTTTTTTCTTATCTTTCTGTTTTGTTCTCTTGAGGTTTGATGACTATCTTTAGTGTTATGTTTGGGTTGCTTTTTCTTTTTGTGTGTGTATCTATTGTAGTTTTTTGGTTTGCAGTTCCCATGTGGTTTTTTTTTTTTTTCATGCTAAGTGATCTTTTGTTTATTTGTAACTTCTTTGCTATTCCTATCCAAGATAGAAATGTAGGTTTACAGAGACTGCAGTAAGTTTCTAATATTCAGGCTAAGGATGTTGAATGTTTAGTCCTTTTGAGATTTTATACTTCATTGACTCACTGAAACCAGTGAGCTCAAACCATTTCCATGTACCTTTTTTTTTTTTAAACATCTTTATTGAAGTATAATTGCTTTACAATGGTGTGTTAGTTTCTGCTTTATAACAAAGTGAATCAGTTATACATATACATATGTTCCCATATCTCTTCCCTCTTGCATCTCCCTCCCTCCCACCCTCCCTATCCCACCCCTCTAGGTGGTCACAAAGCTCCGAGCTGATACCCATGTGGTTTTGATATAGTAGTCTATATAAGATTGTTTCACGTTGCTGGTCTCTGAATTTCAAATGCAATCCCCTTTTCCTGCATTTGTACTCTCCTCTTCTAATGGTTGCTGGTTTTGATATCATATTTGTGTGTGGATGATTTCCTACTTTTACTGTATGCTTCCCTTTACTGGTGAGGTTTCCCATTTGTGATTTTCTTATTTCTAGTTGTGGGCTCCTTTATTTTTCCCCCCTGCCTAGAGAAGTTGTAAAACTGGTTTGGTGATGCTAAATTCTCGTAGCTTTTGCTTGTCTGTAAAGCTTTTGATATCTCCATCAAGTCTGAATGAGAGCCTTGGTGGGTTGAGTATTCTTGACTTTAAGTTTCTCTTTTTCATCACTTCAAATATATTGTGTCACTCCCTTCTGGCCTGCAGAGTTTCTGCTAAGAAATCAGCTGATAACCTTGTGGGGATTCCCTTTTATGTTATTTGATGCTTTTCCCTTTTAAGGTTTTTTCTTTAATTTTTGTTAGTTTGATTAATACGTGTCTCGGCATGTTCCTCCTTGTGTTTATCCCGGATGGGACTCTCTGCACTTCCTGGACTTGGGTGATTGTTTCCTTTCCCATGTTAGGGAAGTTTTCAGCTATTATCTCTTCAGATATTTTCTCAGGCCATTTCTCTTTCTCTTCTTCTTCTCGGACCCCATAATGCAATTGTTGGTGCATTTAATATTGCCCCAGAGGTCTCTGAGACTGTCCTCATTTCTTTTCTTTCTTTTTTGCTTTATTCTGCTATGTGGAAGTGATTTCCACCACTCTGTTTTCCAGCTCAGTTATTCATACTTTCACCTCAGTTATTCTGCTATTCCTTCTAGTAGTTTTCATTTCAGTTATTGTGTTGTTCATCTCTATTTGTTTGTTCTTTAAGTATTCTAGTTCTTTGTTAAACATTTCTTGTATCTTCTCAGTCTGTGCCTCCATTCTTTTTCCGAGATTTTGGATCATCTTTATTATCATTACTCTGAATTCTTTTTCAGGTAGATTGTCTATCTCCTTTTCATTTAGTTCTTCTTTGGGTTTTTAGGTTGTTCCTTTGTCTGAAATATATTTCTCTGTGCTCTCATTTTGTCTAAATTTCTGTGCTTGTGGTCTCCTTTCTGCAGGCTTCAGGATAGTCGTTCCTCTTGCTTCTGGTGTCTGACCCCTGGTGGGTGAGGTTGGTCTAGGGGCTTGTGCAGGCTTCCTCATTGGAGGGACTGGTGCCTGCTGTCTGGTGGGTGGAGCTGGGTCTGGTTCTTCTGGTGGGCAGGGCTGTGTCAAAGGGTTGGTTTTGAGATGGTTGTGAGCTCAGTACAACTTTAGACAGCCTGTCTGCTGATGGGTGGGGCTGTGCTCCTATCTTGATGGTTGTTTGACCTGAGGCTTTCTAGCACTGGAGACTTCAGGCTGTTGGGTGGGGTCGGGTCTTGGTGCCGAAATGGGGACCTCCGGGAGTGCTCACACTGATCACTATTCCCTGGGGCCTCCACTGCCAGTGTCCTTGCCCCCACAGTGAGCTACAGTCGATCCCCGCCTCCCCAGGAGACCCTCCAAGACCCCTAGATAGGTCTGCCAGGTTCCTTTGGAGGTACTGCTTTGTGCTGTGTCCCAGTGCACATGAGGCCTAGTGTGCACGCCCTCCAAGAGTGGAGTCTGTTTCCCCCAGCCCTGTGGAGCTCCGGCACTCAAGCCCTGCTGGCCTTCAAGGCTAAATGCTCTAGGGGTTTTTCCTCCCAGTGTCAAACCCTCAGACTGTCTTGGAGGGCTATTTTTTAAATTTAATTATTTTATGTATTTATTTTTGGCTGCACTGGGTCTTCGTTGCTGCACACGGGCTTTCTCTAGTTGTGGCGAGCGGGGGCTACTCTCCATTGCAGTGCGTGGGCTTCTCATTGCAGTGGCTTTTCTCGTTGCGGAGCACGGGCTCTAGGCGCACGGGCTTC
The DNA here is from genome assembly GCF_028023285.1 of Balaenoptera ricei. Taxonomy (NCBI): domain Eukaryota; kingdom Metazoa; phylum Chordata; class Mammalia; order Artiodactyla; family Balaenopteridae; genus Balaenoptera; species Balaenoptera ricei. The sequence continues at coordinate 115,131,511 of NC_082654.1, forward strand.
AGTAGTTGTTACAGGCAGGCTCAATAGTTGTGGCTCATGGGCTCTAGGGTGCAGGCTCAGTAGTTGTGGCGCATGGGCTTAGTTGCTCCGCAGCATGTGGGATCTTCCTGGACCAGGGCTCGAACCCATGTCCCCTGCATTAGCAGGTGGTTTCTTAACCACTATGCCACCAGGGAAGCCCTGCAGGACTATTTTTATGTGGGAAGTTCCGTGTAGCCTGCATGGGTTTAACATTTTTTGGTCCAAGGGCTGTTGTCAGTATGGGTGTCTGCCATCTTTTTCTTCAGCTTATGCTTATCACCTTGGTAAGAGGTGTGACTGACGTTTTAGTGACCAGATCCTGCACTGGGTATTGAGTGGGGCCTCCTCTTTGCTCTGTGGTTGTCACTGCCCTGTCAGGGGCGGGGTCTGCTCCCTAGTTGTTGTTGAAGAGGCCCCCAGTCTGTTTCTTAGCTGTGTTTCTGATCTGCGGTGCAAGGTAGGCTGTATTGGACCACTCCCACTGGGAGAGAAGCCACTGAGTACACCTCCTCTGCATGTGTTCACTTCTGAGTGTGCTCTGCTGCGTCACCTTTCACCCGTTGTTGGAGCTCACAAATTCCACTCTCATTGGCACTGCTTTCAGCCCCACTTTAACTGTGGGTATGCCAGCAATTGGCCCTCGTGTCTCTCAGGCATTGTTTTCACCAGGCCACCAGCATAGATCCACTGAGGTCAGTTCCCAGGACTGCAGTAATCATGCATCTGGAACCACTGTGGGCGCTGTGGAGGCAACCCAGACTCTGGCCTGGCCAATCTCCCATGTGTACTTGCCCACAAAGTCCACAGCTGCTAAAGCTAGACCCGTCTCAGCTGCAGGAACACTTGTTGTCCCTTCAGATGTTCCTGAGGTGCTGAGTTTACTAAGCCAGTCATGGGGGTGTAATTCCGTGGTTCACGCAGTGGGAGGAGAGATTTCAGCTCTTCTTTCTTAGTTGCATGGCTCCTGGGGCTCCGCTGTGGTTTCACCCTCACCTCTGCACGTGGGCTACCCACAGGCATCTGCTCCCGGGGCTGCCCTGGAGCACACGAAGCCCTCCCAGGTGGGAGGGGGCTGAGGCAGCAACCAGGGGCGCATGAGCCTGCCCAGGCAGGAGGGGGTAGAAGTGGCCACTGACTGTGGCATGCGTGCCTGCCCAGGCGGGAGGGGCCGGAGGCAGCCACTGGGGGCACACAAGCCTGCTCTGGCAGGAGCCCCTCCTAGTGCCCGCGGAAGCAGCAGCCAGCACGTGGGGAAAGAGGCAACAGTAGTGGCCCTGCTCTCTGTGTGTCACTCAACAATGATGCTTCGCGTCTATGGCAGCCTGGGCTTTTTCCCTGAGCATTCCCAGTTACGGAGCTCCTCACTCCCACCCCTTCATGTTGTCTCCTTGCAGCCAACAGCAGTCCTCTTTTTGGATCTGTTCTCCAAGCACCCTGTTCCAGCACCCAGCCCCTGTTGTACTGGTGGACACATACCTCAGCCTGGGGTGCACAGGGCTGTGGCACGGACCACCTTTATAGGTCTCACTCTGTCCTGCCTGCCACAGACAGATTGCTGCTCTCTCCTCCAAGCCCCTGAAGCTCCCCTTTTGTCCCAACTGATCTCCCCACTGGTGAGGGGGCTCTCGGGTGCGGCAACCTCTCCTCTCCTTTAGCTTTGCAACAGGGGTGCAGTCCAGCCTGTTTCTGGGCTTTTTTTTTTCCTTTGGTCCTACGTGGTTACACGGGGTTCTTTCTTGTCCTTTTAGGTGTCTGAGGACCTCTGCTAGTGTTCAGCAGGTGCTCTGTGAGAACTGTACCACTCGTAGATGTATTCTTGATGTATTTTTGGGGGGAGGTGAACTCCACGTCCTCCTACTCCATCATCTTGACTCCTACCTCTCTTTTATTTTTTAGAGCATATTTAATACAGTTGACTTAAAGCCTTTGTTTAGGAAGTTCAATGTCTGGTCTTCTCAGGGACACTTCTGTCAATTTATATTTTTCCTTTGATTGGGCCATACTTTTTTGTTTCTTTGTGATTTTGTTGTTGTTGAAACCGGACATTTGTATATCATAATGTTGTAATTTTAGAAATTACTTTCTTGCTCTTCTCCAAATTTTGCTGTTCTTGATTGTTGAAGACTACAGTTATCCAAATGACTTTTCCAAACTGCTTTTGTTTTTGCAAAGTCTGTATTTCTTATCTGTGGTCACTGAATTCTCTGTTCCTTTAGCTTGTGTTCAGTTAGTGTTTTGAACATCCATCATCTCGTATAGGTACAACACTAAAGAAATAGAAATTTTTTTTTCCTTGTGATGAGAATGCTTAGGATTTACTACTCTCTTAACTTTCATTTATAACATACAGCAGTGTTACTTATCTTTATCATGTTGTACATTACATCCCTAGTACTTATCTTATAACTGAAAGTTTGTATGTTTTGTCTACCTTCATCTAATTCCCCTTCCCCCTCCTCCCCACCTCGAGTAGCCACAAATCTGATCTCTTTTTCTATGAGGTGGTCTGTTTGTTTTTGAAGTATAATTGACTTACAGCACTATTTTAGTTCCTTGTATTCAGCATAGTGATTCTACATTTCTATACGTTTCAAAATGATCACCAGTAATATGTCATGTTACTATATGAAGATATTATATAATTATGTTCCCCACACTCTACATTTTATACCTGTGACTCTTTTATTTTGTTAACTGAAGGTTTGCACCTCTTAGTCTCCCTCGCCTATTTCTCTCCTTCCCCTACCAACCTCCCCTCTAGCAACCACCTATTTGTTCTCTTTATCTATGACTCTGTTTCTGTTTGGTTATATTTGTTAATTTGTTTTGTTTTTTTGGATTCCAGATAGAAGTGAAATCATGCAGTATTTGTCTTTCTCTGTCTGACTTATTTCACTTAGCACAGTACCCTCTAGGTACACCCATGTTGTCACAAATGGCAAGATTTCATTCTTTTTATGGCTGAGTAATATTCCATTGTGTACATGTGTATGTGTTTGTGTGTATGTTTATACACACATACATACCACATTTTCATTATACATTCATCTGTTGATGAACACTTAGGTAGCTTCCATATCTTGGCTGTTGTAAATGATGCTGCAGTGAACATGCGGGGGGGTGAGCGAATATCTTTTCAAATTAGCATTTTTATTTTCTTCAGATAAATAGCCAGTAATAGCCAGAAATGGAGTTGCTGGGTTGTATGGTAGTTCTGTTTTTAGTTTTTTGAGGACTATCCATACTGTTTTCCATAGTGGCTTTACCAGTTTGCATTCCCACCAACAGCATGTAAGGGTTCCCTTATCTTCACATCCTCACCAACACTTGTTATTTGTTTTCTTTTTGGTAATGGCCATTCTGACAGATGTGAGGTGATATCTCACTGTGGTTTTGATTTGCATTTCCCTGATGATCAGTGATGTTGAGCATCTTTTTATGTGTCTATTGGCCATCTGTATATCTTCTTTAGATAAATGTCTGTTCAGTTCCTTGCCTGGGTTTAATTGGATTGTTTTTCCGATGTCAAATTGTATGAGTTCTTTGTATATTTTGGATGTTAACCCCTTGTTGGAGATATCATTTGCAAATGTCTTCTCCCATTCATTAGGCGGCCTTTTCATTTTGTTGATAGTTTCCTTCATTGTACAAAGCTTTTTAGTCTGACGTAGTCCCACTGGGTAATTTTTGCTTTTGTTTCCCTTGCCTGAGCAGAATATCCAAACCATTGCTAAGATTGATGTCAGAGAGCCTATTTTTTTTAAATTTAATTTTATTTATTTTTTTATACAGCAGGTTCTTAATAGTTATCCATTTTATACATATTAGTGTATACATGTCAATCCCAATCTCCCAATTCATCACACCACCACCACCCCCCGCCACTTTCCCCCCTTGGTGTCCATACGTTTGTTCAGAGAGCCTATTTTTTGTTTGTTTGTTTGTTTTTGCCACACAGCACAGCTTACAGGATGTTAGTTCCCTGACCAGGGATTGAACTCATGCCCCCTGCAATGGAAATGCAGAGTCCTAACCACTGTACTGCCAGGGAAGTCCCCTGTGTATGTTTTCTTTTTTATTTTTTTAATTAATTAATTAATTTATTTTTGGCTGGTTGGGTCTTAACTGCTGTGTGCGGGCTTTCTCTAGTTGCGTTGAGCAGGGGCTGCTCTTTGTTGCAATGCACGGGCTTCTCATTGCGGTGGCTTCTCTTGTTGTGGAGCATGGGCTCTAGGCGCACAGGCTTCAGTAGTTGTGGCTCACAGGCTCTAGAACACAGTCTCAGTAGTTGTGGCACGTGGGCCTAGTTGCTCCGAGGCATGTGGGATCTTCCCGGACCAGGGCTTGAACCGGGAAGTCCCCCCTGCGTATGTTTTCTTATAGAAGTTTTATGGTTTCAGGTCTTACATTTAAGTCTTTAATTCATTTTGAGTTTATTTTTTATGGTGTAAGTAGTCCAGTTTTCCCAGCAAGAAGCTGTCTTTTCCCCATTGTATATTCTCACCTCCTTTGTGGTAGATCTTCTCATACACTTTAAATTGTCTCTAGATTACTTATAATACCTAATACAGTGTAAATGCCATGTAAATAGTTGTAAATACAATGTAAATTCTATATAAATAATTGCTGGTGTGGGGCAAATTCAGTTTTGCTTTTTGGAACTTTGTGGAGTTTTTCTTCCCCCAAATATTTTCATTCTCTGGTTGGTTGAATCTGTGGATGTGGAACCTGTGCATATGGAGGGCCAATTGTATATAGATATGTTTAAAAAAAAAAAAAAAGTGTCCTGACTTTATAGAATGGCTGCACTTCAGCTTTGGTCTTCATTAACTGCTGGATCTTTACAGAGTGGAGGTCCACCAAGGTGCCCTAGGAGTCAGTTACTTTGTCAGTGAGTTACTTTGCCAGTCATTCATCTTAGCACCTATGCTGACCCCTGGCCCTGGTTGGAGGGCTCAGAGATTGGTAGTCTCCGGCTGTGGTTGGAAGCCGCTGCTTCTGCCCACTTGTGTGCTTGTATAAATTGTAGGTACCATGCTTCTAGTTTCTTTTGTCTGATACTATCCACTTATATCATCCAGAAGTTGCATAAAATTGTCTTTCTGGTGCATTCTGTTATTGGCACATTTGTTTGTTTTACTTTTGTTTTATTGTTTCTTCCACTTATATTGTTGGAGGCATCAGAGATAGATGTGTGTTTTAAGTCCACCATCTTTAATTGGAAGTGTCAGTTATTTGTGAAACTGTGTTATTATTTCCCACTATTCTCTTGTCATCTGGTTCTGTTCTTACATTTCAGAAAATTTCTTCTCAGCCTTCATAGGCTATTTTTCTTTTTTCTGCCAGCCTCTCAAATATTGGTGATCCCTTAAATTCTGTGCTGGTATTTTTTCTTTCCTCAATTTATCTCCTCTGTAACCATCTGATTCACTCTGGTGACTCCAGTGACAGAGTTGCGATTTTCACCCAAATCCTTATTTTCATACTACACTTCTAAATTCCAGATTCATCTATCCAACCTTCCAGTTGATATTTCTACTTCCATGTTCTGAAGATATCTGGCATACTGTATGTCTAGCATCTGTTTCATTGTCACTGTGCGTCTACCCTGCTCTTCCTCCTGTTCCCCCAGACTTGACAAGAGGTTTCCAGAACCTCCAAGGCAGATCATGCAGACCCTCTGGGAGTAACTCTTCCTCTCTCCCTTTGCTCAGCAAGTTCCCTGTTTAGCGTCTCTGCTAATAATACAGGCGACTCCCCTCTTAATACAGGTGATCCAGCACAGATATTTACAGCATTGGGATTACAGCATGTGAATTGGCCAGTGGGCAGGTACCTTTCCAGGACATGCACAGGACTCAGACGTTGTTACAGAAACTGAAAGGTCTTCCTTAGAGCCCACTGGATATCAGTATTTTCCCTCAATCAGAATCCAGAATGAAAAGTTGTCGATCAGGCGTAGACTCTGGGATTGGAGAAAGTGTACACGTCTCCAGTGGAACTCGCACAGTAAATAGTGAGATTGCAAACACCGCCCTCAGAAACATTCTCTCCTGCCTTCCTTAGCTTGGTACAGCTCTGTCTGCAACAAGATCCTGAGAAAAGGCCATCAGCAAGCAGTGTATTATCCCATGTTTTCTTCATACAGCCTTATTTTGAGTTTCTTTAGCAGATGAAGGAAGAAAGCCAGAGTTCAGCACTTATACTGTTGCCTCCTGCTTGTCACAGGCCATCCACAGCACCACCTCCAGCCTCACCTTGGACTGAGCTGGAATGGGATTTTCCTGATGACAAAGATTCAAACTGGGAATTCTAGGGCTGCCAAATCCTTTCATGTCCTATATACTTGACACTTCCTCCCTGCTGCTTTTTCTTCTGTATTGCTAGGTACAAATACTAGAATTATACTTGAAAATACAGCTGGGTGCACTGGAGAATCTATCATTTAGAACCACTCTGTTCAAAGGAGCATGAATTTATAGCCCCTTTGGTTAGCTCAGAGTGCTATTATAACTCCAGGGAAACTTTGGAATTATTAATCTAACTATATTTAATGTCATCTGTTCTCCAAATTTTTCCCAAGCTGTGACTAGCTCTTCTTTTTGATCTCTCAATATAATTTTTGAGCCAGTTAAATTTTTCAGCATTTTGCTGCCCTCAGGAGAATGAAGCCTCAGAGGACATTGCTTCCAAGTACATTTTTTACTTTCAGATTCTCTAGCCTTTTTAATCAGCTATGTTAAATCAACAAGCTGGTTTATCCTGGCATCAAACCCGTTTTTGATAGAAGGGGAAATGTTTATACTTTCCCATTTTCTTCTGTTAATACTTACAGTAATATCAAACTGAGCCTCACACATTAAATGATTCACTTGAAAAAAAAGAAAAAACAACTTTGGGATCATTGTTTCCTCGGCAAAAATTAGTTTATATAACTAGGATGGAAGTGTGTATTTCCATTTCACTATTGGCTTCGTGCTAGTCACAGCAATGACCTAGGGTGAGTGGAGATGGGGGAAAAGAGAGAGGCTGTGCCCTAAGGGAGTGTGCAAGATAATTCTGCATACATCATATACTGTCAGTCCTTTAGGGCATGGGAAGAAAATATTAGCTTATTTACATTTTTATCTGAAAAGAACAGAATTAAGCTCTCCTCATATGTGAATTGACAGTATTTAATTTATAGATAAATATAAATAAAACTGGTGGTTCCTCAAGAATTTTATGGATTAGATGAGTGATGAAATATTTGGAGATCACCAACAGAACTTAAGCCAAATATATTCCCTAGTTTCCTCCCCTGAACCTTTTGCCCCTGCCTCTGCAGCCTTTTATCTCATCACAGGTTCAGACCTGCTCTCAAGTCCATTGACTTGCCACATGTTTTTTCAGGTCTTCTTAACATTTCTTGCAGTTTTGTTGCATATTTGCAAAGAAACGACTATTTATATTTAAGCACTGAAAGTTTTATCTGCTCAGTGAAATCCAGGGTGCTGACACTCTCACATGAACTTGCACAGAACCCCTTTATGATCTGTCTGCATTGTACATATTTGTGATATGGGTCCTTTAAGTCCTATGGTAGGTATATCTTTATATCTTTCCTTATGAGAATAAGCTCTTTGAGACCAGGAAGAGTATATTTTTCAACTTGGAATTCTCAAAAGCTAGGACACTTTCAGGCACATAAAGGCATGCAGATATTTTTCCATTAAGTAATAAATTAATCCACCAATGGTATTTCTACCATGGTTTCTTGTTTAATCACAAAGTGTAACACAAAACAAGCTATATAGTAGAGGTCCTTTGTAACATGTTGTGGTCAATTTTCAACAGGAAAAATGGTAAGAATTAGTCTTTAAACTTCTTTTTCCACATCACCTGACTCTGACCACTGCAGATTGAGCAGAAGTGTGTTTTTCTAGGGATCACTGTCATTCAGGGATGTGACTGTGGGCTTCACCCAGGAGGAGTGGCAGCACCTGGACCCTGCTCAGAGGACGCTGTACAGGGACGTGATGCTGGAGAACTACAGCCACCTCATCTCAGTAGGTAGGGAGCGCTTATTTCCCATGTAGACCCCCAGTATACATGTCCTTTCTTATTTACAGAAACTTGTGGAATTTTTGTAGAACATAATAATATTTAGGTTTGGGATTTACAGGCCAAGGACAATTTATCCCTTTTGGGTACCAGAAAGAATGTGTTGTCCTCTGCCCCATAACAGGATTAGATGAGCTTTTTTTTTTTTAATTGTATACTCTTTGAGAACAGTGTATCAAAGACCCTGACACTCATCCAATTTGTCTCATGTCATATAATTCTCATTCACAGGGTTTTGCATCCCTAAACCAGAAGTGATCCTCAAGTTGGAGCAAGGAGAGGAGCCATGGATATTAGAGGAAGAGTCCCCAAGCCAGAGTGTCCCAGGTGAGTCTGGGAGTATGAGCCGGACGGAGTTTAGGAGGAAATCAGATCACAAAGGGGTAGTTCAGAGATTAAGGCCATTGAAATGGTCTTCAGGAATCATGTTTTAGTGGCTCTGGACCTTTGGAAGTAGCATGTTAACATGACTCAAATATCCAGCGTCACTGAATTGCGCAGTATCTCCCCAGTGTCCCTCTTATACACAAATGGTATCCTTTTTTTAAGGTGTAAATTACATAGAGTTAAATACACAGATGTTTAAGTGTTCAAGTAAATAAAGTTTTGTATATGCATACATCCATATAGCCATTGTCAAGATGAACATATGGAACATTTTTTTAGCACCCCAGAAGGCTCCCTGGTGTCCTCCTCCCAGTAAATAACATCTCCCCCTTCTATTATCATAGATCAAGTTTGCCTGTTTTTCACTTCAGATAACTGTAGTCATACAGTAGGTACTATGTACATATGTGCACTATGTACATACATACACACAATGTGTATATGTGTATATATACTATATATGTGTGTGTGTGTGTGTGTGTGTATAGTGTCTGCCTTCTTTGGATCAGCACTATGTCTGTGAGATATATATGTCATATACATTAGTAGTTTATTGCTTTATATTGCTGTGCAGTGTTCCATCATGACTATCCCAGAATTCATCTGTCCATTCTATTATTGAAACATAATTGGGGTACATATTTGAAACATACTTGTTTTAAAATATATTTATTTTGAATTTGAGGGTATTTGAAAAATGGTGTTACATTTTTTAATTGAAGTATAGTTGATTTACAATATTACATTAGTTTCAGGTATACAACATAGTGATTCAATATTTTTGCAGATTATACTCCATTATAAGTTATTACAAGATAATGGCTATAATTCCCTGTGCTGTGTACAATATATCCTTGTTGCATATCTATTTTATACATAGTAGTTTGTATCTGTTAAAACAAACACCTAATTTGTCCCTCCACCCTTCAGTCTCCCCTTCAGTAACCATGTTTGTTTTCTGTATCTGTGAGTCTGTTTCTGATTTGCATATACATTCATTTGCATTATCTTTTTAGATTTCATATGTAATTGATATCATACAGTATTTGTCTTTCTTTTTCTGGCTTATTTCACTAAGCAGATATCCTCTAGGTCCATCCACATTCCTGCAAATGACAGAATTTATTTTTTTTATGACTGAGTCCTGTTCTGTTGTGTGTGTGCATGTGTGTGTGTATATATAATTTTCTTTATCCAGTTGTCTGTCGATGGGCACCTATTTTGCTTCCGTGTCTTGGCTATTGTAAATGCTGCTGTGAACATTGGGGTGCATGTATCCTTTAAAATTAGTGTTTTCGTTTTCTCTGGATATATACCCAGAAGCACTATCTGCAAATAGTGACAGCTATACCTCTTCCCTTCCAATTTGGATACCTTTTATTTTTTCTTTGTGTCTGTGATTGCTGTGGATAGGACTTCCGATACCATGTTTAAATAGAAGTGGTGATAGTCTGCATCTTTGTCTTGTTCCTGGAAATGAAAGGAAGGCTTTCAGCTTTTCACCATTGAGTATGATGTTGGCTATGGGTTTGTCATAAATGGCCTTTATTATGTTGAGATATGCTCCCTCTATACCCACTGTGATGGGAGTTTTTATCATGAATGAATGTTGAATTTGGTCAAATGCTTTTTCTGTGTCTATTGAGATGATTATGTGATTTTTATCCTTCCTTTCATTAATGTGGAGTATCACATTGATTTGTGGATATTGATCCATCCTTGCATCCCTTGAATAAATCTACCCACTTGATCATGGCATATGATCCTTTTTATATAATGTTGAATTTGGTTTGCTAATGTTTTATTGAGGATTTCTGTATCTATTTTCCTCAGAGATATTGGTGGGTACTTGTGTCTGGTTTTGGTATCAGGGTAATTGTCACCTTGTAGACTGAATTTGGGAGTGTTCCATTCTCTTCAGTTTTTTCAAATAGTTTGAGAAGGGTAGGTATTAGTAGTTTGTTATGTGTTTGGTAGAATTCCCCCATGAGCCACCCAGTCCTGGACCGTTGTTTGCTGGGAGTTTTATTAGAAAAAAAAACTATTGTGGGTTTTTGATTTGTAGTTACCATGTGGTTCATATATGTTGACCTAGAACTGTATTTATTTTAAACTGATAGTCGTTTAAATTCAGACATTCTAGAAGATCTACATTCCCCCACGTTTTGGCTTTTAGCATATTTTACATCTTCATGTCTATCTCTTAACTGTTTATTGTAGTTACAGTTTATTTTACAAATGTCTTTTAACTTTCACAATAGCTTATTTTAGTGGTTGATCCACAGCCTTTACTATATTTTTGCCTTTTCTGGTGGGATTTTCTCCATCCTGTAGTTTCTTATTTCTTGTTGTACCTTCCTCCCACCATTTTTCACTTAAGGAAGATCCTTTAACACTTCTTATAAGGTCGGTTTAGTATTGATGACTGTTTTAGTTTTTGCTTGTCTGAGAAGTTCTTTATCTCTTCTTCAGTTCTGAATGATAATCTTGCTGGGTGGAGTATCCTATGTTGGAAGTTTTTCCCTTTTAACACTTTAAATATCTCATGCCACTCCCTTCTGGCCTGAAAAATTTCTGCAGACAAATCAGCTGATAGCCTTATTGGGGTTTCTTACACGTGACTCTTTCTTGCTGCCTTTAGAATTCTCTTTATCTTTAATGTTTGCCATTTTAATTATGATATGTCTTGGTGTAAGTCTCTTTGGGTTTTTCTTGTTTGGGACCCTCTGTGCTTCCTGTACCTGAATATCTATTCTTTAGGTTCAGGGTTTTGAGCCATAATTTCATCAAATATGTCTTCTGTTTTTTCTTTCTTCTCCTTCTGGTACCCCTATAATGAGAGCGTTAGTATGCTTGATGTTGTCCCAGTGGTCCTTTAAACTATCCTTTTTAAGTTTGTTTTTCTTTTTGCTAATCTGATTAGGAGATTTCCATTATTCTATCTTCCAGATCACTTCTGCATCCTTCTATATCACCTAGTCTGCTCTTAATTCCTTCTAGTGTATTTTTTATTTCACTAATTGTGTTTTTCACCTCCAAGTGGTTTTTTTTTTCTGTTTTCTAGTTCCTTGTTAAAATTCTTACTGTGTTCATATATTCTTTTCACTGGTTCAGTTATCATGCTTATTACTAATGCTTTACAATCTTTAGTAAATTATATCTGTTTCATTAGTTGATTTTGTTCAGGGTTTTTTTCTTGTTCTTTTGTTTGAAACAAATTCCTTTGTCTTCTCATTTTTCTTAACTTTCTCTGTCTTTGTGAAATTAGGGGAAACAGTTACCTATCCTGGTCTTGGAGTGGTGTCCTTGGGTGGGTCCCTACATAGTCTGTGTGTGCCCAATGGCTTTGGTGGGAGTATCTCCCCCCAGGGTATTCTGGCAGCTACACCTTGCTGAGGGCTAGGGCTGGAGATGATGGAGGGGCTAGGAGCCAGGTGTCAGCCAGGGCTCCTCCTATGCTCAGTGGTCGACACTGCCTACCAGGGCCAGGGCTGGTGTCAGGTCTTAAGGTAGTGGAGCAGAAGCTGGAGGGTTGGGTCAGAGCTGGTTCCATTCCCCAGAAGGAAGCAGTGGTTGGAGCAAGAGGGACTGGTGTGTGTGCCCAGTGCGGGCCAGGGTGCACTCTGTGCTTGTCCTGGCACACAAGTCAGTGTTCTAGGACACTCCTGATCTGCTGCCCCTCCCTGCACCGGCAGTGCCCACCCCCCCCATACCATTCAGATGTAGTGTCAGGTCCAACCTAGCTCCATGCCCCGAACTGTGTACGCTCCTCAGTAGCAACAGCCTTTGCCCTAGTGGGGAGCTGCTCTGTGGAGCAAGAGGGGCTGGAGCGGGTACTTTGTGTGGGCTGGGGGCATGTGCTGGGTCAGTTGCAGGAAACCAGCCCAGCTTCTGAAGTCTCAGTCTGCTTCCTCTGCCTGTTCCCTGAGCAAGCAAGCATGTGTGTGCACTTCAAGAGCGGAGTCCAAGTTTCTCACAGCTCCCCACGCTGCGGGTCCCACTGGTCTTCATACCAGCCAAGAGGCCTTATCTTCCTGATGTCGGACCCCAGGGCTAAGATGCCCAATAAGGGGTTGGAACTGCTTCCCCCCACCCCCGCCCAGGGAGGATATTTGACGCTCCTCTTCTGTGTCCCCTCCTAGGGGCACAGGTCCTGAACTGATTGTTTCTCTTCCCTTCCTTCCCTATGGATCTTTTTTTATAGCCTTAGTTGTATAAGAGTCTTTTTCTGCCAGTCTCCAGATTGTTTTCAGTGAGACCTGCTCCAAAATAGATGTATTTTTGATGTGTTCCTGGGGGGAGGTGAGCTACGTGTCCTCTACCGCTGCCATCTTGATTTCCTCTTCCATAAGTATTCTTGTGTATGTCTTTTGGAGGACCTAAACTCTTTTATTTTTGTTAGATGTAAAGCCAGAAATATACTCGCCGAGTACAGAGTAGTCACATATTTAGCTTTAGTAATATTTAAACTGTTTTCCAAGTGGTTGTACTAAATTATACTGCCACTAGCTATGTATAAGAGTTCCAGTTACATTACATCCTTCTGAGAACTTGATATTGTCAGTCTAATTAATTTTATCCATTCTAGTCATCGTGGTGTGTAACTAAGTTTTAATTTCCATTTCTCTGATGACTAATGATGTTGAGCATCTTTTCATATGTTTGTTGCTTATTTGGATATCTCCTTTAGTGAAGTGATTATTCACCTCATTTACTTTTTTTATATTACTAGGTTATTGATCTCTTACTGATTTAGAGATGTTTAACAATATATTCTGGGTATGAATCTTTTGTCAAATTTCATGTATTGAAAAGTATCTTCTCAGTTACATCTTACCACTTTCTTAATGATGTCTTCTGATAAACAGAAGCTTATTAAAAAGACTGTCCTTCCTTCCACTGAATTGTGGTGATTTTTTTTCTTTTTTGCAATTCACCTTTTATTCCTTTTTTTTTACGACTATGTCACTAGAACCCAAGTTTGTGGATGAAGAGACAACCATGACAGACAGGACCCTTAGAGAATGGAGTTCAGTCAGACATCCAGAGTTAACACACTGTGTTCCCCAATGTTGGAGTGATTCTCAGGGGTTTGCTGTAGAGCTGGGCAGTTTTAAACAGTTGACGTTTCTATGTTTGGGCAGCCTAAGAGTGCTTGTATGATAATCATATAGGATGGTGAGGTGGGCGTGGGCCCCAATTACTTATTGCCTCTTTTCACATGGTGGAGCTAAGTGAAACTGTTAAAAAATGTTTCTCTAGCTTTTAAAAATACAAAGAATGATTTCCAGAATTCCCCAGGAAGAAAGAACTGTTCCTTTTGAGCTGAAGAACGTATTTCATTTTCTACTTCATTGCAGAGATATTTCCTACTCTAAAATACCATCATCTTTTCATCCACATACGAATTGTGGAACAGAGGGGAATTGGGGCCAGGCATGGAGTATGAAGAGGAATGATTTCACATCAGGGGGGCTGGAAGCCAATAGCTGAGTTTTTTTTTTTTTTTAATTTTTATTGGAGTATAGTTGATTAACAATGTTGTGTTAGTTTCAGGTGTACAGCAAAGTGAATCAGTTATACATATATATATGTATCCATTCTTTTTCAGATTCTTTTCCCATATAGCTTATTACAGAATATTGAGTAGAGTTCCTTGTGCTATAAGGTAGGTCCTTATTATCTATTTTATACATAGTAGTGTGTATATGTCAATCCCAATCTCCTAATTTATCACTTGCCCCCATATTTCCCCTTTGGTAACCACAGGTTTGATGTTGAGATCTGTGAGTCTCTTTCTGTTCTGCAAATAAGTTCATCCATATCATTTTTAAATTAGATTCCACATATAAGTGATATCAGATGATATTTGTCTTTCTCCTTCTGACTTACTTGGCTTAGTATATGATAACCTCTAGGTCCATCCATGTTGCTGCAAATGGCATTATTTTATTCTTTTTTATGGCTAATATTCCATGGTATATATATGTACCACGTCTTCTTTAGCCATTCCTCTGTTGATGGACGTTTAGGTTGCTTCCATCTGTTGGGTATTGTCAAATAGTGCTGCTATGAACATGGCCGGGGTAGGGGGCAGGGTGTATCTTTTCAAAGTATGGTTTTCTCTGAGTATGTGCCCTGGAGTGGACTGCTGGATCATAGGGTATTTCTATTTTTAGTTTTAAGGACCCTCCATACTGTTCTCCATAGTGGCTGTATCAATTTACATTCTCACCAACAGTGCAAGAGGGTTCCCTTTTCTCCACACCCTCTCCAGCATTTATTGTTTGTAGATTTTTTGATGATGGCCATTCTGACTGGTGTGAGGTGGTGATACCTCATTGTAGTTTTGATTTGCATTTCTCTAATGATTGATTAGTGATGTTGAGCATTCTTTCATGTGTTTGTTGGCCATCTGTGTATCTTCTTTGGAGAAATGTCTATTTAGGTCTTCTGCCCATTTTTGGATTGGGTTGTTTTTTTGATACTGAGCTGCATGAGCTGCTTGTATATTTTGGAGATTAATCCTTTGTCAGTTGCTTCATTTGCAAATATTTTCTCCCATTCTGAGGGTTGTCTTTTCGTCTTGTTTATGGTTTCCTTTGATATGCAAAAGCTTTTAAGTTTCATTAGGTCCTGTTTACTTTTGTTATTATTTTCATTACTCTAGGAGATGTATCAAAAAAGATCTTGCTGTGATTTATGTCAGAGCATGTTCTGCCTATGTTTTCCTCTAAGAGTTTTACAGTATCCAGCCTTACATGTGAATTGCGGTTTTATCTTTGTCATTTATCAGGTGATCATATATGTATGTTTCTGGGCTTTTTTTTACTGTTCCATTGACTGATTTATCCATCTTTATGACAATACCACACTGTCCTTTTATTATAATATTGTAAGTCTTGACATCTGGCAGTGTTAGCCTTCTAGGTTTGCTGTTTTCTTCAAGATTCTTGGGTATTCTACAGCATGAATACAGAATGTTGCCAAGAACATCTTTAGTCTACAGAATGTATTAAAATGATTTCTATGTTTTTAGACATTCTGGACAATTCTGTACTGTTATAGGTCTTTTGTATTTTCATTAAATTTTAGAATCAGCTTGTCAATTTCCACAATACAGACACACCTGTTAGGATGTTATTTGGGATTGCATCACTCATTTGGGGGAGAACTGACATCTTGACCATGGTATATACCTCTACTTAGGTCTTTTAAATTCTCACTTGAGCAGTTTTGCCGATTTTTCTTTAAATATATTCCTAAATATTTTATATTATTTTTGTCTTTGTTTAATGCTAGTATAATTATAGAAAAACAGTTTATGTTTGCACATTTACCTTGTATCCTGCAACCTTGCTAATGAATTCATTTTTTCTGGTTAATGAATTCATTTTTTCTGGTAGTTGTTTTGTAGATCTGTAAAAATTTTCTATGTAAACAATTCTGTCATGTATGAATACAGACTTTTTTGCTTTTTGTACTGGCATTCCTAGCCAGTAAAGTGTTGTACAGAAGTTCTGACCTCAGGGAAATACTGTTCAGTATGTTACCATTAATTTTGACATTAAGGATTTCTGTAAATGTGCTTTATCGTTTTAAGGAAGTTCTCTTCTATTCCTCATTTGCTAAGAGAGTTTTTAAAAAAAACATGAATTATATTCAATTTTGTCGAATGCTATGTGTATCTCTGTATGAGATAAATCATATGGCTTTTCTTACTTACTTATTCTGTTTTAGTACTGGTGAGTAGTCTTGATTGATTTTCAAATGTTAAACCAATCTGATATTTCTGAAATACATCCTCCTTGGTCATAATATATTCAGTTTTTATAATCACTGAGTTTTTCTGTGTGTATTCTGTAGCTGTCCTTTGTTATCTTTCCAGGTTTGGGGTTGAAGACTGTCCTATTTTTGTAAGATGAGTTGTGTGTGTTATTTCTTCTTCAGTGTTTGGAAAATTCCACCAACAAAGCCATTTCAGTCTGAAGTTATTTTTGTGGAGATTTAAAATTTCAGAGTGTTAAATTTTTTAACTTGGTTAATATCATAAATACAATACATGTAGTTTCTGGAACAGAACAGATGGTGAAGTATTATTTACTTAAAGCCAAATAACAACTGTGTAGTTCCAACGTACCTTAGTATCTTACTCTTGGTGCAGTGAGACAGAAGCTAGGTGTCCTACACATACACACAAAGTTGGTATTGCAGATGAAGAACACTGATAAAATGAATCTGGGCTTGCTCCTGTAGAAGGGAGAGGTAGCTGTCCCACTCCTCTTTTACAAGGAGAAAGAAAAACCTTTGCTCCCTTGGGGAGGGTCCTAAATTCTTCCTTTAACCTTTTGGTATATAAATTTCTTCAGGGGAAAAAAAAGACCACTGTCTCCAGCTTCACACCTAGGATGTCATCAGGGCTCCCAGGTTTCAGCACCCCCACTGAAATGTAAATCTCTCTAGAGTTCTACCCTTAATAATCACTCTCCCAATCTCATTCTTTGACCTTAGGTTCCAAGTTTCATTAACATTTGCTCACAAAGTCCTAACTGTGCAGAAAAGTAACATTATTTTCCATAGAGTCCCACAGTGCTACCCATTTTACTTCTCCATAGGTGACTTCTGGCCAGTTTTTCTACATATGTGCTGTTCCTCATTTTGTTTTAGCCTTTTAACAATGAAGGTCTGTGGTAGAAAGCTGGATATTTTCCTCTTCAAGTTCTTCTCTTAGCCTTTTGCCTGGCCCAGCTGTACCCAGGTGCAGCAGGGTATACTAATATTTTGCCTACACTTTGCCTTGGTCTGCAAGGAAGAAGTCTGTGGCACATTTTGCCATCCATACAACTCTGTCCAGTCAGTTGAAGCTGATTTAAATGCCTTCCAGGCTGAGGCAGGATCATGCATCACTTCACCTAAATTTTAGGAACAAATTCCACACCTCTTTCTAATGGAATAACTGCACTATAGGTAAAACTGCTCACAGACTGCATGTCTGAGGTCTCCTCTTTCTTACACTACCAGGTGTTTGCACAAATACTTGAACATTTCTGATAACTATCCCTAAGTGCAAATCACACACATATTCTGATGTAGTAGCCACAAAGTAACAAAGCTGTTTTTTAAAAATTACCCTTTTGAGTGATGTCAGCATCATGGCAGTTTGAGATATTCATTTTGTCACTCCCCTTCAACCTACAAACGGTAAAACATCTGTAACTCAAGAAATCCTCTGCCCAACACACCAGGACACCAAAGAGTTCCATACATCAATACATCTACAGGTGGGTGGATGAACACACAGAGGAGACAGAACCAGGGGAACAGCAAGGAGTAGATGAAAATGAGCAATTTATAGGGGATAAACAGCTGGGCTTACCCAAAGAAAAATATATTCATTCTAGATTTATATTGTCAGTTCTCAAGGGCTTAATTTCCCAAGTACACAAACAGCTCATACAACTCAACAACAAAAAAATAACCCAATCAAAAAATGGGCAGAAGACCTAAATAGACATTGCTCCAAAGAACACACAGATGATGATGGCCAATAGGCACATGAAAAGATACTCAACATCACTAATTATTAGAGAAATGCAAATCAAAACTACAACAGGATATCACCTCACAGCTGTGAGAATGGCCGTCATTAAAAAATCCACAAACAACAAATGCTGGAGAGGATGTGGAGAAAGGGAACCCTCCTACACTGTTGGTGGGAATGTAAATTGATACAGCCACTATGGAGAACACTATGGAGGTTCCTCAAAAAACTAAAAATAGAATTGCCATATGATCCCACAATCCCACTCCTAGGCATATATCCAGAGAAAACTCTAAGATACATGCACCCCAATGTTCATAGCAGCACTATTTACAATAGCCAAGACGTGGAAGCAACCTAAATGTCCATTGACAGAGGAAGGGATAAAGAAGATGGGGTACATATATACAATGGAATATTACTCAGCTATAAAAAATGAATGAAATAATACCATTTGCAACAACATGGATGGACCTAGAGATTATCATACTAAGTGAAATAATTCAGAAAGAGACATATACCATATGATCACTTATATGTGGAATATAAAATATGACACAAACGAACTTATATATGAAACAGAAATAGACTCACAGATATACAGTACAGACTGGTGGTTGCCAAGGGGGAGAAATGGAGCAGATTAGCAGATGTAAACTAGGATATATAAGCATGGATAAACAACAAGGTCCTCCTGTACAGCACAGGGAACTAGATTTAATATCCTGTAATTAACTACAATGGAAATGAATATGAAAATGTTATCTATATATATAACTGAGTCACTTTTCTGTATACCAGAAACTAACACAACATTGTAAATCAACTATACTTCAATAAAGTAAATTTTTAAATATATATTGTCAGTTTTTGGGCATTAAACTCAAGGATGTAGAATATTGTAGATAGTAGAGGAGTAAAAACAGCCACACATAACCGAAAAATCATAAGGTAAAGAAAGGTAAAAGAAATTTCTAGGACCAGGTTTAGAATTTTATTCCTTACAGTTTTCATGGTATACAGAGATGCTGAAACATGGATATGAAAGCAGGACTGAAAACTGATACTAACTCAGGTGAAATCTGGGGGAAAGCCAAAAGGGATTGAAACAGGGTTTGATGGTCAGGAGAGGTCCACTGCTGACCAACTCTGATGTAATGAAGGGAACATACCATACCTACAATAGAGATGTATGTCTGAATCTGTGGCAAGAATGGCTTGTCCACTCACTGATTTGCTCTTTTGTTGCTTATTTTTATTCCTCATGAATCAGAGCTAGAAAAGAATTAGAGCTTGGGTTTTAGTACTGTTCCTTTATGAGTTAGGGCTCTTAGAATATTGATTTGTTGCTGCTGGGTAGAATGGAAAAGAGAGAGAGGACTGGATGTATATACACTGTTGTCATATTCTAGGCGTGAAGAGATAAGGACCTAAACTGATCAACTCCCTGAAGCCTAATGCTAACTATTTCCTCTAAATATCCTTGTGAACTAATCTTTCTTGCCACTCTATTTCAGAATTAATTAATAGCAGTAGAAACTATTCAAGAAAGAAGTTTGATGAATTTAACAAAGGTAGAAAATGGTTCCATGATGACAAGCATGAAGGAATTCACTCTGAAGAGAAACCTTATGAATATAATAAAAATGGGAATGGCCTCTGTCTTAATGAAGACTCTGTTCAGCATCAAAAAATTCAAATTTTGGAGCAACCTTTTGAATACAGTGAATGTAGGAAAGCTTTCCATGAGAATTCACTCTTTGTTATACATAAGAATCCTTACACAGGACAGAACACCTGTGAATACACTGAATACAGAAAAACCTTCTGTGATATGTCATCTCTCTTTGCTCATCAGAAAACACATCCAAAAGAGAATCACTATGAATTTAATGAATGTGGAGAAAATTTCTTTGAGGAATCCATTCTCTTTAAACATAATGTTCACCCTTTGAGCCAGAAGTCAGATCTCATTCCAATTCAGAGAAGCCACTCAATTGACAATATAATTGAATATAATGAATGCAGAAACTTCAATGAAAAATTAGTCTTTGGCATACAACAGAGCATACAAACAGCAGAAAAACGCTATGAATGTCATGAATGTGGAAAAACCTTCAACAAGAAGTCAGCCCACACAAGACATCAGAGAACCCACACTGGGGAAAAATCCTGTGAATGTCATGAATGTGGGAAAACTTTCTGCAAGAATTCAGACCTCATTAAACATCAGAGAATTCATACAGGGGAGAAACCTTATGAATGTCAAGAATGTGGGAAATCCTTCAGTGAAAAGTCAACCCTCACCCAACATCATAGAACACACACAGGGGAGAAACCATATGAATGTCATGAATGTGGAAAATCCTTCTCATTTAAGTCAGTCCTTACTGTACATCAGAAAACACACACAGGGGAGAAGCCCTATGAATGCTATGAATGTGGGAAGGCCTTTCTCAGAAAATCAGACCTCATTAAACATCAAAGAACTCACACAGGGGAAAAACCTTATGAATGTAATGAATGTAGGAAATCCTTCTCTGAGAAGTCAACTCTCACTAAACATTTGAGAACTCATACAGGCGAGAAGCCCTATGAATGTACTGAATGTGGAAAATTTTTCTGCTACTACTCGGGTTTCACAGAACATCAGAGGAGACATACAGGAGAGAAACCTTTTGGATGTAATGAATGTGGGAAAAACTTCCGTCAGAAATCAGCCCTAATTGTTCATCAGAGAACTCACGTAAGACAGAAACCCTATGAATGTAATGAATGTGGAAAGTCATTCTGTGTGAAGTCAAAGCTCACTGCACATCATAGAACACACACAGGGGAGAAACCCTATGAATGTAATGTTTGCAGGAAATCATTCTATGTGAAGTCAAAACTTACTGTACATCAGAAAACACATTTGGGAAGAAACCCTATAAATATAATAAGTGAGGGAAATCACTCTGGGTGAAGTCAAGAGTTTATAGAACAAAGAACACAAAGCAGGGAGAAAAACCTATTAAGATTTTGAGAACATCTTTGGTCTAAAGTCAGTTCTCATAATACAGCAGAGAACTTACAGAAGGAAGAAAATAATATGATATTCTGGACATAGGAAAATTTTCTACTGGAATTTGGACCATACAGTGTATCAGAAAGCTCAGAGTACAGAAAACCTACTGGTGAATGAATACAGGGAACCTTCTGCCCAAAGCCACACTTCACTAAACATCAGAGAAATCACACAGGGTAGAAACCTCTATCAGTATTCACAGAGAAGACTTCATCCACAGGCCAGAGAAAATGTACAAACTATAGGAAGTTATAGGAAAGCATTTACTAGGAGTTGGTGTTTTATTGGACTTGTGTGAAATGTTTGAAGTAGCATTTCAGTGGACATCAGATAGTAATTTAAGTGGGTAGAAGCTTTAAGTTAAACCTAAGCTTATCATACATCAGCAATTTTGAACTGAAGTGTCTAGCATTTAGGAAATGTGGAGAACGTTTGCATTTAGACATAGCATTTATACAATTTGGCCTATTGCTGGGTGTGCTATTCCTTCCAATTTAAGGTACTGGACATCAACTGGAACCAGGGGTTGTAAGCAACTCACATGTTTATTGCTCAGGCATATGGAAAACAAGGGAAGATTTTTAGCAAGAGGACCCACCTGCAAGAAGATTTTCTGATGTCCAGGTAGAGAGAGAGAGATATCCTGGTCTTGGTGATATGCATATGACAGCAGCTTGCCAGCAGGATTTCTGATTAATTGTGAGGCTGACTAATTTTGAGTGGCCTGTCCTGAAATGGTGGATCAAAGGGGCAATGTAGGTTCCTTGAATGCAGCTACCTGGTGTAGTGGAAGTGGTATGAAATATAGGTAGTTTCTGCCTTACCAGTGTTTTAACAGTTTGGCCAGATGCCATCCTGCTGTGAAGTGTGACCTACTGCAACCAACTTTATTTATCCACGTACTTAACATGTTTCGTATGTGATACAATGATTTTTTAAGAAGCAGAACATTCATGTACAAACATATACACTGTTAAGTATGGAGCTTTAAAAAGCACAAATAGATTTTACTACTGAGTAAGATACAGTAGTTTGCAGCAGACCAGTGCACTCACTAAGAACAACTAGAAAAGCAGTTCACAAAAAGCATCTATTTACTTGCAACCTATTGTTGCAGAAGCAAAGAGGGCTAGAATGGTAAAATTCAGGAGAGGAGTGAATGACAGAAAGTATATGGGAAAATATAGCTGTTTTTCCTGGGAGCACCTGCTAATTCTGGCTACAGGGAGGAACCTGAATATTGAGCTTGGCTCAGGCAGAGGGCTATAGCTTGGTGGGGCAAGGGGGGTTAGGGTGCAGGGAGACCAGAAACCAGGGAAAGGTGAACTTTGCCAGTCAATGCTGGAGTGAAAAATTCTGAAACATGAGAGGCTTCAAACACACAGCCAGTTTCTCAAAATCTTGAGAATACTGACACAGGGCAGGAACTTGAAAATCTAAGCTCAAAAACACAAGTAGATTTTCTTTTTCAGTACTGAGAAAAAAATGAATAGAATTCAGGAACTGCCAGTAGGATGGGCCCCTGGCAAACACAGCATGCTATCAATAAAAGCACAAGGTCATACCAGAGGTAGATTGTACCTTACCAAAACTGCAAACAATCTGAGTCATATTTAAAAATCTACCCAGAAAGAAAACTCATAGGAACAGATGGCTTCACTGCAGTTATTCTAAATATTAAAAGAAGACATAATACCAAACTTTTATAAACTTTTCCAGAGATAGAAAGATAGGAATTTTCCTGTTCACTTTATGAGGCCAGTACAACTTTGATACCAAAACCTTTAAGACATTTCAGGAAAGTAAGGTTATAGACCACTATCTTATGAATTTAGATACAAAATCCTAAAATTAAAAAAATTCCAGCCATATCAAAGGACAATATATCTTGACTAAATGATGTTTACTAGAGGAATCAAAGGACAGATTTAGTATTTCAAATTCAATCCATTTGGCCTTCTACTCCTCTCTGATTCTCCTTTCTCCCTTGCACTTTGTAAATTTCTCTTCTGCCTTCCCTTCCTAGAGTTGAAAAGGCAGAATAGGTCTGCCGTGAGGGATGAGAAAGGTGTGGTGGTGATGTGCCAACCTGCATCAAGAGTGCTGGGGGCAAGTGGAAGAGATGGTTAGCATGGCTGAGATACTGGTAACACTGAGCAGATAAGTAAATGTATTGAAGATGATGAGAGCCAGGTTTCTCACTGTTGGAAAAGGTATCTATAAAAATGGAAAGGGGGGAAGCTAGAAAACCACCTGGAGTGTTGGACTGGAATGATACTCATTTTAAATACACAGAAATAATTATAGTAGTCGTTGTGTGTGTGTTTGTGTGTATTTTATGGATCTGTCTACTGACACCTCAGTAGCACTGAGCACACCAATTACCAGGTTATTAATTACTAAATACTATCCTCCCACCAAAAATTGAGCAGGTCTCTGGAGTGATAGCTTATTCCAAGTCAGAGATGGGGAGAAATATCTATCAGACAATAAGAAAATGTTCTAAGAATTATGGAAACATGTCAAAAGAACAAAAGAACTACTTTGGACAGGTTCCAGTGGCCAAATTTGAGACAGTTTGAACATCAAAACAAATAACAATAGAATCATAGTATAAGTGACTTAAAAATGGGAATCCAATAATTTGTACAGATATAAATAAGTGAATAAATACATAGAGGAGGGAAAGCTCTCTTTATAAGCCAACTAATAAATGTAGGAGGAATAATGGCAACAGAAAAAACACTATTTGGCAACCATCATACTGGTAGTTGATTCAGTAAGTAGTTGCCAACATAGGCTAGAGTTTGTGGGTAGAAGTTTAATGAAGAACAGGTATTGGCATTATCTCCAAATATTTCGCCACAAAATACTAATCAACTAAAAGGTGAAAATGGTGATTTTTATGATAAACCTGGCAGACACCAACATAATCAAGTGATCAAAGTTCACTTCACCAATGGTAGGACAGGTCAACGTAATGTACCCCCTGGTGAGATGCTCTGAGAAGAGCCAACACATTTGTGCTGTATTCTTACCAAGAAAGCATAGCCAGAGTATGCTAATGCAGAGATACCAGATGAACCCGCTTGAAAGGTTATATTATAGAATGTAAAGCCTGTATTTAAATTGTCAAGGACATAAAAGGAAAAGACTGGGAGACTGTTCCAGGTTGGAGTAGACTGAAGATGTTTTAAAATAAAAACAAAAAGGAAAAATAGAATAGTTGGGACAATAAAGAGTGTGTAAATTGGATGGTAGTGTTTACTTCCAGACTTGGGTCCATAGGTAAGTAAGTGTTCAGGAAAATACACAAGTACATAGGGGAAACGAAGTCTCGTGTCTGCAGGTTATTTTCAAAAGCTTTAGAAAAAGAGTAATGAGTGTGTGTGTGTAGAGACAGAGATCAAGTATGTGGGGACAGATGGAGAAAATGCAGTGCACAGGGGGAAATCGGAATGAGTTTTTTCTACTAGTGACTTTAGTAAGTTTGAAATCATATCCAAGCAAATACTTACTTAAAAGTTTAAGTCAATTGATGTAGCCTACCACATTAGAAAAAAATAAGTTAAACCATATTAGTGTCTCAGTAGATGTAGAAAACATTTGATAGAACTTTACACATATTCATGATTTAAAAACTACACTAGAAATAGAAGGAAACCATTAAAAACAAACAAAAAGCTAACATACAACAAACATCAAACTAAGTAGATGAATACTGGAATGTTTCTTCCTGATATTAATAATGAGACAAGGACCTCCCTGGTGGCGCAGTGGTTAAGAATCCACCTGCCAGTGCAGGGGACATGGGTTCGAACCCTGGTCCAGGAAGATTCCCACATGCCACAGAGCAACTAAGCCTGCGTGCCACAACTACTGAAGCCCGCACGCCTAGAGCCCGTGCTCCGCAACAAGAGAAGCCACCGCAATGAGAAGCCTGCGCATCATAACAAAGAGTAGCCCCCACTTGCCACAACTAGAGAAAGCCCACGTGCAGCAATGAAGACCCAACACAGCCAAAAATAAATAAATTTAAAAAAATAATAATGAGACAAGAATGCTTGTTACTACCACCACTACTGTCTAACACTGGACTGAAGGTTTTAGCTAGGTCAGGTCAGTAAGGCCAAATAAAAATAAAAATAAGACATAAAAACTGGGAAGACTGAAGTAAAACTCATTATTTGCAGGTAATACCATTGTTTACATTTAAAACTCTGTGGAAAAATTATTAGAAATATGTGAATTTAGCAAACTGGCTATATAAAAATTATATTTTTATGTATAAACAACCAATAGAAAAGTGATGCCAGGAGAATTGCATCCTTCCTGGATAGGGTGGCAAAGACCAGATTTAGTCTCCTGCCTGACATAATTGGGGAAAGGGGAAACAGAAAAATAAAGGAAATAATTATGTTCAAGTCACTGGACATACAACAGCCCTAAAACAGTTCCAGAAATCCAGAAAGTGCATCACAAAATTAGAAGTTCAAAGACAAAAACAAATGAAAGGGTGTTAAGAATGACTTGTGGGGAGAAGATGGCAGAGTAGAAAGAAGTGAACTCACTCCTTACGGAACCATCAAAATCACAAAGAACTGCTGAACAACCACTGACCAAAAAAATGCTGGAACCTACCAAAAAAGATACCCTACATCCAAAGACAAAGAAGCAACAAAGAGACAGTAGGAGGGGCACAATCACAATAAAATCAAATCTCATATATGCCGGGTGGGCGACTCACAAACTCGAAAACAGTTATACCACAGTCCTCCCACAGGAGTGAAAGTTCTGAGCTCCCAGCCTGGGGGTCTGGCAACAGGAGGAGGAGCCCCCAGAGAGTCTGGCTTTGAAGGCCAGTGGGGTTTGATCACAGGAATTTCGCAGGACTGGGGTAAACAGAAACTCCACTCTTAGAGGACGCACAAAGGGTCTTGTGTGTACCAGGACCCAGGGAAAAAAGTGGTGACCTCATAAGACACTGGGCTAGACTTACCTGCTAGTGTTGGAGGGTCTCCTGCGGAGGCGGAGTTGGCTGTGGCTCACTGCGGGGACAAGGACACTGGTGGCAGCAGTTCTGGCAAATACTCACTGGCCTAAGCCCTCTTGGAGGCTGACATTTTCTCACCAAGACCTGGCCCCACCCAACAGCCTACAGGCTCAGTGCTGGGACACCTCAGACCAAACAACCAACAGGGCAGGAACACAGCCCCACCTAACAGCAGACTGGCTGCTTAAAGTCCTCCTGAATAAACTGCTGCCTGATAGACAGCCCGACATGGCCCTGCCTACCAGAATGACAAGACCCAGTTCCACCCACCAGTGCGCAGTTACCAGTCCTTCCCACCAGGAAGCCTGCATAAGTCTCTTAGCCAGCCTCATCCACCAGGGAGCAGGTAGCAGAAGCCAGAAGGAACTACAACCCTGCAGCCTGCAGAATGGAAACTGCAATCACAGAAAATTAGACAAAATGAGACAGCGGAGGAATACGTCCCAGATGAAGGAACAAGATAAAACCCCAGAACACCACCTAAGTGAAGCGGAGATAGGCAATCTACCTGAAAAAGAATTCAGAGTAATGATAGTAAAGATGATCCAAGATCGTGGGGAAAAAAATGGAGACACAGATGGAGAGAATACAAGAAATGTTTAACAAAAACCTAGAAGAACTAAAGAACATACAAACAGATGAACAATACAATAACTGAAATGAAAAATACACTAGAAGGAATCAATAGAATAATTGAGGCAGAAGAATGGATAAGTGAGCTGGAAGACAGAATGGTGGAAATCACTACCATGGAACAGAATAAAGAAAAAAGAATGAAAAGAAATGAGGACAGTCTAAGAGACCTCTGGGACAACATTAAACACACAAACATTTGCATTATAGGGGTCCCAGAAGGAGAAGAGTAAGAGAAAGGACCTGAGAAAATACATGAAGAGATAATAGCTGAAAACTTCCCTACCATGGGAAAGAAAATAGTCACCCAAGTCCAGGAAGGGCAGAGAGTCCCGGGCAGGATAAACCCAAGGAGAAACACGCCAAGACACATAGTAATCAAATTGACAAAAATTAAAGATAAAGAAAAAATATTAAAAGCAACAAGGGAAAGGCAACAGATAACGTACAAGGAAACTCCCATAAGGTTATAAGCTGATTTCTCAGCAAAAACTCTGCAGGCCAGAAGGGAGTGGCACAATGTATTTAAAGTTATGAAAGGGAAAAACCTACAACCAAGAACGCACAGCAAGGTTCTCATTCAGATTCAACAGAGAAATCAAAAGCTTTTCTGACAAGCAGAAGCTATGAGAATTCAGCACCACCAGACCAGCTTTGCAACAAATGTTAAAGGAACTTCTCTAGGTGGGAAAGAAAAGACCACAACTAGAAACAAGAAAATTATGAATGGAAGAGCTCACCAGTAAAGGCAAACATACAGTAAACATAGGAAATTATCTGCACACAAATATGATATCAAAACCAGCAATTGTGCGGAAAGCACAAGTGCAGGATATTGGAAATGCATTTGAAGTTAAAGATCAGCAACTTAATACAATCTTATTTTTTTACATAGACTGCTATCTCAAAACCTCATGGTAACTGCAACCGAAAATCTACAATAGATACACACACAAAAAAGAAAAAGGAATCCAAACACAACACTAAAGTTAGTCGTCAGATCACAAGAGAAAAAAAGGAAGGTAAGAAAAAACACCTACAAAAACAAATCCAGGGCTTCCCTGGTGGCGCAGTGGTTGAGAATCTGCCTGCCAATGCAGGGGACACGGGTTTGAGCCCTGGTCTGGGAAGATCCCACATGCCGCGGAGCAACTAGGCCCGTGAGCCACAAATACTGAGCCTGCGCATCTGGAGCCTGTGCTCCGCAACAAGAGAGGCCGCAATAGTGAGAGGCCTGCGCACCGTGATGAAGAGTGGTCCCTGCTTGCCGCAACCAGAGAAAGCCCTCGCACAGAAACGAAGACCCAACACAGCCAAAAATAAATAAAGAAAAAAAAAAGTTCTTAAAAAACAAAACAAATCCAAAACAGTTAACAAAAATAAATGAAAGGGGGCTTCCCTGGTGGCACAGTGGTTGAGAATCTGCCTGCCAATGCAGGGGACACGGGTTCGAGCCCTGGTCTGGGAAGATCCCACATGCCGCGGAGCAACTGGGCCCGTGAGCCAACTACTGAGCCTGTGCGTCTGGAGCCTGTGCTCCGCAACAAGAGAGGCTGCGATAGAGGCCCGCACACCGCGATGAAGAGTGGCCCCACTTGCCGCAACTAGAGAAAGCCCTCGCACAGAAACGAAGACCCAACACAGCCAAAAATAAATAAGTAAATAAAGGAGTTCCTTTAAAAAAAATAAAAATAAAAATAAATGAAAGGATTTACTTAGTGTTGATGACTGAAGACTGATTTCTCCCTAAACTGAATGAATGATTCAGTGCAACCCTAACTGCCATCCAACAGCAGGTTTTGTTGTTGGAAATTATGAATTTAAAATGTATTTGCAGATGCAGTGACCAACAATAGCTGACACAGTCTGAAAATAGCAAAATAAAGCTGCAGGACTCAGATTGCTACATAACTAGACTGTTACAGGCAGACCTCAGAGTTATTGGCTTGGTTCCGGACCACAGCAATAAAGTAAATATTGTAATAAAGCGAGTCACACTGGTTTCTCAGTGCATATAAAAGTTATGTTTATACTGTAGTCTATTAAGTGTGCAATAGTGTTATATCTATTGATAAAAAATGCTAACCACCATTAGAGCCTTCAGCAAGTTGTAATCTTTTTGAATAGTAACATCAAAGATCACTGATCACAGATTGCTCTAACAAGTTTAAAAATGAAAAGTGTGAAATACAGTGAGAATTACCAAACTGGCACAGAGACATGAAGTGAGCAAATGCTATTGGAAAAAAATGGCACTGATAGACTTGCTTGATGCAGGGTTGCCACAAAACCTTCACTCTGTAAAACATGCAATATCTGTCAAGTGCAACTAAGTGAAGCACAATAAAATGAAGTATGTCTGTATAGTCACAGCGATGAACAATGTTGAGAAACAGGTCCAAGCATACTGATAAATGACAAAGGTCACATGTAGTACTGTGGTGAAAAGATGGTTTTCATCATAAATGGTACTGGGATAATTGGCCCGCTATATGCAAAAAAGAAACATCTTGGCTGTAACCACCTACCGTGCACAGAAGTCAATTTCATATAGATTGTACATCTAAATGTGAAAGGCAATACAATAACACTGGTAGAAAATACAGGTGAACATCATGACCTTGGGTAAGACACGTTAAACAAAAACAATATAGAGAAATTTGCACTGGAATTAAATGCTGTTTGTTCAAAAAACACAAGTTAAAAGCCAGTGGCAGACTGGGAGGAGACAATTGCAGTGCATGTTTCTAACCGAGGACTCTCACACAGAATATGTAAAGAGCTCCTATAAATCAAAAAAGTCAGAAAAATTAGCAGAAAAATGTAAATCGAACATAATTTACAAAGAGTATATTTAACTGGCAAGTAAACATGTGAAAACTTGATCAGCTTCAGTAGCCATCAAGGAAAGGTAAATTATAACAAAAATTTAATACCACTACACAGCAGAATGGCTAAAATGATTTTTTAAAAACTGATGAACATATGAAGCAACTGGGACTCATACAAGTTTGGTGGAAATCTAAATTGTACACTTTGGAAAACAGGCTTTTTCTACTAAAGCTGAGCAGGCATGTTAATTTTGGGGTTTTTTTGTTTTTTGTTTGTTTTGCT
Source organism: Balaenoptera ricei (assembly GCF_028023285.1). NCBI lineage: Eukaryota > Metazoa > Chordata > Mammalia > Artiodactyla > Balaenopteridae > Balaenoptera > Balaenoptera ricei. Next base: position 115,161,430 of record NC_082654.1, read on the forward strand.
ACTTTTTTGTTGTCGTTTTTGGCCGTGCTGCACAGCATGCGGGATCTTAAGCATGGAGTTCTAACCACTGGACTGCCAGGGAATTCCCCTAAATTTTGGATGTGTAATTGTACTTCTAGGCATATATCCAACAGATAAATACAAATATTTTTACTGAAAGAGTATTCACAGTAGTACTACTCTCAACAGCCCGGATACAGACAACAGCACAAATGTCCACCAACACTAGAATGGATACATAAATGTGCTCTATTCACTCAGTGATACACTCTACAGCAGTGAGAATGAACCAACCACAACTGCATGCATACAAAAGAAACAGCACAAAGGAGTACATACTATATTTCACTCAAAAAGGCAAATTTAATATGTGGTGTTGGAAGTTGGGATGGTAGTTGCCTGGATTGACTTGAGGGAGCTCCTCTGGTGTTAACAGTGTTCTGGTTTTTTATCTGCATATTGATTGTAGGTGTATTCACTTGGCAAAAGTTATTGTGAATATTTATATATACTCATAGTTTAGTATAACTGTTCCTTAATAAAAAGCAGAAAGTCTGAACATGTTGGCTCTCTGAAATCCCTCCAATAGTTTCTCAGTTCTTAAAAAACACACAACACAAATAAGATGATTCATTAGGATAACAGCAGTAAGTATGTATGTGAAGAATCCCTGTGTGATGTGCTAACGTATGTGAATATATTACATAACATATTTTGATCCCTTAGCTATGTGACAAAGATTTTTCACGTTAAATGCTAACCAATTTCTCTTAATATACATTTTAAGGCAAATAATATTTTACAGTTGTCAAGTTTACCATACCTAGTATATGTTCTCTTACGGTTTCCTGGCATATGTAAGTGGATATGGCCAGTGTTTTCTATTAACTCTTTAATAAAGAATTTAAACATTGTGTTTATTAAGTTTTCATGTGCCTCAGCATCTACCAGTGGGTATAATGAAAATACTAATTCAACAAAATAAGCATTATCATGTTAATTAAAGAAAGCAGATTTGAACTACTTCAATTCAACACAGTATTGCTTTCCATTATATGAAGAAAATATCCTGTTAAAATGTTCAGATGAGACATCTAGGTATGAGTTGTATAATCCAAGCTAAACAGGAAATACTTACATCTGTATTATGATGTTGTGTGTATATTTTTTCCTATTCCTTTCTTCCCAATAAACAGGAGGATGTAGAGTTAGATACCAGATTGCTTGAGTTTATATGCTCTCTGGCTTTGTCTCTTAAAAGATTTGTGACAAATTAACTGTCTGTACTCAGACCCTCATCTATAAAATGGGGACATTAGTAGTGCCTACTTCATAGCGGTGCTCAGAATAATTTATGAACTATGAGTTATGCCTGCATTAGCTGTTATTTCTTGAATTAGCTTTCAAACAACTGATAGATTCTTACAAACTCTTTATTCCCTATACTCATTTTTTTCCCTTGGTAGCATAGCCTTGATTTGTATTTTTTTACCTTAGTCTTAGAATGCTCAGAGTAAACCTTGATTAGATTAAGCCAGTCATGGAAAAGTTTCTCCTCAGGGATTTGTTTGGGATTGGCACATGTCCTAATTCTGGCCAGAGCTGTTTGCATAGGTGTTCTGAAAACTTCTGGAAAGGCTTCTTTCTTGTGCAGCTGAAATTTTTCATGTCTGGACATGACCCTTAGTTATATCCTGCATCTCTGAGCGGTAGGTGAAGACTGAGGGTGGTAGAGCAGAGAGAGAACAGATTTGGATTCATGAGGATGTCATTCAGCTCTTTAACTGTTCTGCAGTGAGGATAGTTGGAGGCTGTACTCAGCAGTGGGCAGAACTCAGAGTAGCTTCCCTGCCCAGGCAGGGCCACAGAACAGCCCCCAAGGCTGGCAACACTCTTGTTTGGGGAGTTAATCAGGGAGAACTGTGCCCCAAGTTCCTTGGCCAGACATGGCCCAGTGTCCTGGTTCTGCAGATGTGCAGTGCTGCTGGCCATGCTCTCTGCTGAAGTGCTGTTGGGTTAAGCAGCTTTCCAGGCGCTCAGGTCAGGCTTCCTGGTAGGGTGGGGCTATGTATTAGCTCCCCTGCCTGGCTGGAGTGGGGGGAACAGCTCCACCAAGCCTTGCAAGGCTATTTTTTTTGTGGTCTTAACTCAGTCCAGCTCTGTGGTCCTGCCTGGGCAGGGAAGCTACTCCATAGCTCTACCCATTGCTGAATACAACCTCCAACGCTACCAATCATGAAACCTAACCAGAACTCCTGGGAATCTCAGTAGCTCACCCTGAAGCCCTGATTACAGTGGCACTTGAGCAGAGAGTTTGCCCAGCAGCTCTGCATCTGCAGAACAAAGACAGTGGCCCCATTTGTCCAGGGAGCTTAGTGCACAGTTCCATCTAACTTGATCCCCAAACAAAGAGCCCTGTCAGCCTTGGGGGCTGATCTTCAGCCCCAGCTGGGCAAGGATGCTCATTTATAGCCACACCCAAAGTGAATACAGCTTCCAGCCTGGCTTGACCAAGAAACCTAGCCAGATCTCCTGGGAATCTGTGTAGCCCATCCTGCAACTCTGATTACAGCAGCACTTGAGTAGAGAGCCCATCCAGTGGCCCTACCCATTTGACAGAGCTAGGACAGTGGTCTGTCAGGTCACAGAACTTGGTGCATATTTCTGCCTAATTTGATCCTCAAACAAGAGACTTGCCATGCTTAGGGCCTGTACAGGGGCCCACCCTGATAGGGAAACTAATTTGTAGCCCCTTCCATTGCTGAATAGAGCCTTCAGCCCATCCAATTAGGGAGCCTAACCAGAGCACAAGAGGAGGTGCCTAGCCCATCCAACACCCCTGCTTACAATGGCACTTGAACAGAGAGCAAAGCCCTTGGCTTTCCTCATCTGCAGGGAAAATCTGGTGGCCCCATCTAGCCAGGGAATTTGATGTACAGTCTTGCCTTATTTGGGTCCTGAAACAATGAGCTGTGCTGGCCCTGGGACCTGTTCTTCACCCCACCAGGGAAGAGAAGCTCATTCATAGCTCCATCTAACTGCTGAGTATAGTACTGATACCTAGTCCTGACTGTCCAGGAAGCCTGACCAGAGAACCCAGACAATAGCAGAGCCCACCCTATGGCCTCACTTGAGCAGGAAACCAAGTCAGCAATTTCTATTCAAATGTTTTCAGCCAGAGGCAGCCCCTCCTGACCTCAGAGCTTGGGCAGAGGCCTTGCCCCAAAAGAGGTGGAGAGCAGGCCCCAATTGCCCAAAGTATGCTACCAGTTGACATGTCCAGAAACCGAAACTGAGCTGACTGGTGAAGAACTGACTTTACCAAAGTTAACCTGTGAAGTCTGGAAGAGGAGACCATTTGCTCAAATGCAGAAACCAACATATGGATTCAAGGATCATGAAAAATCAAGTAAACATGACACCACGAAAAGAAACTAATAAAGCTCCAATAACACCCTAAAGAAATGGAGATCTAGGAACAGTCAGACAAAGAATTCAGAATAATCCTCTTAAATAAGATTAGTAAACTACAAGAACACACAGATAACTAAAGGACATTAGGAAAACAATGCATGAACAAAATGAGAAGTTCGACAAAGAAATCATCAAAAAAAATTAAGAGCTGAAAAAAAAAGAAACTGCACTGAAGAATTCTGTAGTGTTTCAACAGCAGGCTCAACCATGCAGAAGAAAGGATCAGAGACCTAGAAGTTATCCAGTCAGAGGAACAAAAAGAATAAAGATTGCAAAAGAGTAAAGAAAGACTACACAACATGTGGGGCACCATCAAAAGCAACAATATCCTCATTATAGGAATTCCAGAAGGAAAAAAGGGACAGATGGCATATTTAAAGCAATAATGTCAGACTTCCCAAACTTAGGGAGAGAAATGGACATCCAGATCCACGAGACCCAAAGGACCCCAAATATGTTGAATCTGAATAGGGCTACACTGAGACACATTATAATTAAATTGTCAACAATCAAAGACAAAGAATTTGCAAAGCAGGAAGAGAATGGAGACAAGTTACATGCTAGGGAACCTCCGTAAGACATGGTGGATTTCTCAACAGAAACTTTCCAGGCCAGGAGAAAAAGGAATGATAAATTAGAAACTGCTAAAGGAAAAAAAAACCCTGTCAACCAAGGATTGTATAGCCAGCCAAGCTGTCCTTCAGAAATGAAGGAGAGATAAAGACCTTCCTGAACAAATAAAAGCTGAGAGAGCTCATCACCATTAGATCTGCCTATAAGAAATGCTAAAGAAGCTCTCTGAGTGGAAGAAAAGGACACTAATTATATAATCATAAAAACATAAGAAGGTAGGACAAAACTCACTGGTAATGGTAAATATATAGTCAAAGTTAGATTCTGTAATATAGTAATGGTGGTACATAGTTCCCTAACTCCAGTTTAAAACTTAAAAAAACAAACAGTAAAAATTAGCATAAGTAAAAATATCTATTATTGTATATGCAATATGAAAAATATGTAAACTGTAACATCAATAACCTAAAATGTGAGGGGGAGGAGAAGTAAAAGTGTAAAGCTTAGGAATGCTATTGAAGTCTTGTTATCAGTTTAAAACAGGGTGCTATAATTTTAAGATATTTTATGTAAGCCTCATGGTAACCACAAGGGAAAAACCTGTAGTATTCATACACACAAAAAACATGAACATGATAATGAAGTCAAAGTATACTGATTCCAAAAGACATCAAACACAAACACAGCAGGATAAGAAGGAAAAATGGATCTACAAAACAATCAGAAAACAATTAACAAAATGGCAATAGTAAGTTCTTACCTATCAATAATTGCTTTAAACATAAGTAGATTAAAGTCTCCAATCAAAAGACAAAGATGGCTAATTGGATAAAACAATAAGATCCAATGACATGCTGCCTACAAGAGACTCACTTTAGCCTCAAAGACATACATAGACTAAAAGTGAGGGAATGGAAAAAAATATTTCCTGCAAATGGTAACCAAAAATAGCAGAGGTAACTATATTTATGTCAGACAAAATAGACTTTAAACTGACACTGGTAGAAAGAGAGAAGTTTTATACACACACACACGCATGTAAAGGGATCATTCCATTAAAAAGGTATATAACGTTTGTATATATTTATGCACCAACATTGAAGCAACTAAATATCAATATATAAAGTAAAACTACAAGGGCCAGAAGGAGAAATAAACAGCAATATAGTAAGAGTGGGGGATTCTAATACTGTACTTTCAAAAAGGATAATCATCCAGAGAGAGAATCAATAAGGATCCAGTGGTTTTAAACAGAACTACATACCAAATAGCCCTGAAAGACATATACAGAACATTCTATCCAACAACAGCAGAATACGCATTCTCATCAAGTGCACATGGAACATATTCTAGGACAGACCATGTCTTAGGCCACAAAACAAATCTTAGCAAATTCAAGAAGGTTGAAATCATACCAAGTATCTCCTCAGACCACAATTACAAGGAACTAAAAATCAACAGGAGGATAACTGGAAAATTCATGAATACACAGAAAATAACAACACACCCTGAACAATGTCTTAAAGCAATTAAAAGGGGAATAAAATGTATCTTGAGACAAACAAAAATGGAAAGACAACATACCAAAACTTACGGGATGCAGCAAAAGCAGTTCTAAGAGGAAAGTTCATAGCAATAAATGCCTACATTAACACATTATTGACTGGAGATGTATTAATACATCTTTTGTTACCCAAATGTTACTGACCGGAGACATATCAATATGTTTTTAGAGAGTGATAAAATTTACATCACCATGCGAAGTTGTTAGAGCTTAGAATTGGTCAAGGGTTCATTATACAACTTATGATTGCCATTACCATTCACATTTTGCTCCGTTAGGTTTTTGTTCCAACCTTGTGCATAGTTTATTGCCATAAAATTTTCAAAAATGACGCGTTGCAAAATTTTGAGTGAAGAAGAATTTTTCGGTGAATTTTATGCAGATACTTTCTCTGACTGTCCAAGAGGCATATATACTAGTGTATCAGAAAATGATAGTTCTTCAGAATATAGTTCTGATTCAGACGATGTGAATATTAGACCAAAAAAAGACAAAAAAGTCTTAGATTCTGATACGGAAAGGGAAAATGAAACTTACAGTGCTGGAGAATGCTCCTTTGCTTCTACAGAAGAGTGGATTGAAGACAACATTTCAGGAAAATTAGAAGACTTTACAGGTGTGTCAGGTGTAACTACTGAATGTAATAACCAGCAAAGTGTTAGTGAAATAACAGAATTAATTTTGTTAACTTGTTCGAGTTGGTCACTTCTCAAACTTTTATCACCAACAGAATGAAAAATCATATAAAAAGTATGATAAGGCTTTAAAATGGACTGATGTAACCAACAGTGACATGAAGAAGTTTCTTGGATTAATAATTTTGATGGCACAAATAAGAAAGTCACACTGGAAAGGATACTGGTTGACTGATCCCTTACTTGAAACACCTATCTTTCCAAAGATTATGACGAGAAGAAGGTTCGAACAAACAATGACATTTCTTCACTTTAACAATAACTTGGAAACTCCACTTCCTGCAGACAGAATTTCAAAAGTTAGACCTCTTTTGGATTATTTTCTACCAAAATTTCAATCAATCTATATACCCCAACAAGAGCTATCACTTGATGAGGCAATGATAAAGTGGAGAGGATGACTCAGATTCAAAACCTACAATTGGGGAAAACTCACAAAATATGGAATTTTGTTCAGGATGGTTAGCAAAAGTGAAACTGGATATATATGCAACCTTGAGATTTACACAGGTGAAGGAAAGAAACTGCAAGAAACAATATTATCAGTCCTACAACCTTATCTTGGTTCATGGCACCATATTTACCAAGACAATTATTACAACAGTGTGTCCACATCTGAAATATTGTTGAAAAATAAAACCAGAGTTTGTGGGAATATAAGAGAGAATCATTGCCTACCAAACCAATTAAAGGAGAAATCTGAAAATCTATGTGGGGGCGTGGGGGGAATGACATACTTATGGAAGGGAAAAGTGATTCTTCTTATATGGAAAGACAAGAGGCTAGTCCACATGGTGACAACTATTCATGACGCCTCCACAGAATCTACAGGAAAGGAAGACAGAAGGACTGGCCATCAGACAACTTAGCCCACTTATGTATTAGAGTATAATAAATATATGAAAGGAGTTGATTGATCTGATCAATAACTGGCAAACTTCAATATCTTCCAGAAAACTCAAAAATGGTATAAGAAAGTGGATTTCTATTTGAGTAACTGCAGTTTATTCATGCGTTTAAAATTTATTGTAGGGACTTCCCTGGTGGTCGTGGGTAAGACTCCACGCTCCCAATGCAGGGGGCCCGTGTTCGATCCCTGGTCAGGGAACTAGATCCCACATGCATGCCACAACTAAGATTTCGCATGTCACAACTAAGAGCCCACATGCTGCAACTAAGAATCCTGCATGCCACAACTAAGAGTCCTCATGCCACACTAAAAAAGATCCTGCAGGCCACAACTAAGACCCAGCACAGCCTAAATAAATAAATAAATAAAATTTATTATAGCCTTAATGCACAGAATAAAATGACTCACAAGCAATTTTTGTTAGCAGTAGCTAGAGAATGGATAACTAACCATTCTGGTGAATGTAGTGGTAGTCCCGCACCTGGTCCTTCTTGTGGTGTTTCTAAAAGAGCCCCCCACAAGTCGATCCACCTTGTCAACTATCAGGTAAAATAAAAGAACATATTCTAGAGGAAATAATACCCAAGGACTAAAAAAAAAAAAAAAAAAAATGATGCCAGAAAGTGTAGAGGCTGCTCTTCCAGGGGAAACTACAGTGAAACACAGCATATTTGTAATAGATGTTTTATTCCCCTGCACAGAGGTGCCTGCTACACTGCCTATCACACTCCAACGAAATATTAGAATGCTTTAGTAAGACATGTACAAAGTTTCAAATAAATACATTAAGTGCAAAAAAAGTTGTTGATACTTACTCAAACACGGGTGTTTCAATATTCACTTACATAACAAATTGCCAGCCACAGGCATTAGTTTCTGCAAAAATCCCCTGGTCAAAAAGTGTGTTAAACTGAAACCATGCCCCACAGGGTTAAAAAAAAATTCTTAAAACCATGCTCCATAGGGTTAATAGAAACTGGTGATTTACAGAAATTGAGTTTGTATTACAGCTTGCTAAAAACCCCTCTGCTTGTAGCCTTCCTTCACTGAGCAAACTTGCCTTATTATTTTATTGCAAGTTACATGCTCTTCCAGCTTCATGTAGCTTAAACAATAAAATGGTTGCCTGAGTCGTTTTCCAGGAACTTGCAGTCAGCTGAGTCTAGTTCAAGCTAAGCCAATTAAGACTGCTTGGGACCACTAATCCTAAAACTGGGCCTATGCAAGTGTTTGATGAATGGCTTTTTGATGTCAGAGTGCCCAAAACTAGACCCTCATATCACGCTACACACCTGCATTTGTTTTTTCCTGATTACATATCTTTCTTTTTTCATAACATCTTTATTGGAGTATAATTGCTTTACAATGGTGTGTTAGTTTCTGCTGTATAACAAAGTGAATCAGCTATACATATACATACATCCCCATATCTCCTCCCTCTTGCATCTCCCTCCTACCCTCCCTATCCCACCCCTCTAGGTGGACACAGAGCACCAAGCTGATCTCCCTGTGCTATGCGGATGCTTCCCACTAGCTATTTATTTTACATTTGGTAGTGTATATATGTACATGCCACTCTCTCACTTCATCCCAGCTTACCCTTCCCCCTCCCCATGTCCTCAAGTCCATTCTCTATGTCTGCATCTTTACTCCTGTCCTGCCCCTAGGTTCTTCAGAACCATTTTTTTTTTCAGATTCCATATATGTGTGTTAGCATATGTTGTTTTTCTCTTTCTGACTTACTTCACTCTGTATGACAGTCTAGGTCCATCCACCTTGCTACAAATAACTCAATTTCGTTTCTTTTTATGGCTGAGTAATATTCCATTGTATATATGTGCTACATCTTCTTTATCCATTCATCTGTCAATGGACATTTAGGTTGCTTCCATGTCCTGGCTATTGTAAATAGAGCTGCAATGAACATTGTGGTACATGACTCTTTTTGAATTATGGTTTTCTCAGGGTACATGCCCAGTAGCACACCTCCATTTTTGAACATACATCCCATGAAGAAAAATGTAATTCAGATACGCCTGCACAGAATACAGATTACCTCACGTCTTCCATACCTCTGATCATCTTTCCCCACACCTAAGACCACCCTGCTTCTTTATCCCATAAATATCCCAAGCCTCTCACCATTAGGGAGGCAGATTTGAGACTTGTTCTCCCATCTCCCCCCCTTTCTTTGCTGCAAACCTCAGTGCCTCAGCATTTTAGCTTGCTGCACATCAGGCAAACAAACTTGGTTTGGTAACAAAACAAGAAAGATTCCTCACTCTATGCCTCAAAGAAGTAGAAAAAGAACAAACTGAGCCCAAAGTAGAAGGAAGGAAATAATAAAGATTAGAGCACAAATAAATAAAAGAACAGGAAAACAACAGAAAAAATTAATAAAACAGAGTTGGTTCATTGAAAATATAAACTAAACTGACAAACCTTTAGGTAGACTAACCAATAAAAAAAGAGAGAGGACCCAAATCAACAACATTATAAACGAAAGAGGAGCCATTACAACTGATACTACAGAAAAACAAAGGATCATAAGCTATCTGAAAAAGTATACACCAACAAACTGGATGACCTAGAAGAAATGGAAAAATCCTTAGAAACGTACAACCTACAGACTGAATCGGGGAGAAATAGAAGATCTGAGCGTATCAATAACAAATAATGAGAGTGGACCAGTGATTAAAAAAAAAAAAATCTCTCAACATCAAATACCCCAGGACCAGATGGCTTCACAGGTGAATTTCACCAAACATTTGAAGAAGAATTAATCAATCCTCAAATTCTTAAAAAGAAAATCAAAGAGGTGTGAATACTGAAACTCATTTTATGAGGCCAGCATTACTCTAATACCAAAGCCGGGAAAGTACACCACAGGAAAAGAAAACCATGGGTCAATATCCCTGATGATTGCCTTGGGTAGTATAGTCATTTGCAGCAACATGGATGGACCTGGAGATTATCATACTAAGTGAATTCAGTCACACAGAGAAAGACAAATATCATATGATAGTGCTTATATGCGGAATCTAAAAAAAAAATGATACAAGTGAACTTACAAAACAGAAACAGACTCACAGACTCAGAATTAACTCATGCTTACCAGGGGGGAAGGATGGGGGTGTTGGGAAGGACAGACTGGGAGCTTGGGATTGACATGTACACACTGCTGTATTTAAAATAGATAACCAACAAGGACCTACTGTATAGCACAGGGAACTCTGCTCAATATTCTGTAATAACCTGAATGGAAAAGAATTTGAAAAAGAATAGATATATGTATAAGTGAATCACTTTGCTGTACACCTGAAACTAACACAACATTGTTAATCAACTATACTCCAATATAAAATAAAAATTTAAAAAGACAATATCCCTGAGAATATAGATGGAAAAATTCTCAGTAAAATATTAGCAAATCAAATTCAGCAGCACATTAAAAGGATCATTCACCATGATTCAAGAGGGATTTATCCCTGGGATGCAAGATTGCTTCAACATATACAAATCAATAAACGTGATATATCATTCTAATAGAATGAAAGAAAAAAAATCATGTGATCATTCAATAGATGTAGAAAAAGCATTTGACAAAATTCAACATCTGTTCAGGATAATAACTCATAACAAATTAGGTCTAGAAAGAATATACCTCAACATAATAAAGGCTATATATGACAAGCCCACATCATCATACTCAGTGGTGAAAGGCTAAAAGCTTTTCCCACTAAGATCTGGACAAGGATGCCCACCCTCATCACTCCTATTCAACACAATAGTGGAAGTCCTAGCCAGAGTAAAATTGTCTCTATTTGCAGATGGCATGATTTTATATAGAGAAAATCCTAAAGACTACACACACACACACACACAAAAACCCCACCCTGTTCTTTCTAAGCAACAAATTCAGGAAAATTACAGGATACAAAAATAACAGTAAAAAATCAGCATTTCTATACACTAACAATGAATTTTTGAAAAAGAAATAAAGAAAACTCTTCCATTCACAATAGCATCAAAAACAGTAAAATACCCAGGAATAAAATTAACCAAGGTGGTTAAAGATCTCTACACTGAAAACTACAAGACACAGATGAAAGAAACTGAAGATAACACAAATAAATGGCAAGGTATCCCATGCTCATGGGTTGGGAGAATTAGTAATATTAAAATGTCCATACCAACCAAAGCCATCTACAGATTTAGTGCAATCCCTGTCAAGATTCCAATGGCACTTTCTTTTATAGAAGAAAAAAAAATCCTAAAATTTATGTGGAACAGCCAAAGACCCTGAATAGCCAAAGCACCCTGAGAAAGAACAAAGCAGAGGTTCATTCTTTCTGATTTCAAGCTATATTATAAAGCTAAGGTATTCAAAACAGTATGGTACTGGCATAAAACAGACACATAAACCAATGGAAAAGAAATGAGAGCCCAGAAACAAACCCATGCATATATGGTCAACTAATATTTGACAAGGGAGCCAAGAATACTCAATGAAGAAAAGACAGTTTCTTCAATAAATAGTGCTAGGAAAATTGGATATTCATAGGTAAAAGAATTACACTAGATCCCTATCTTACACAACTCACAAAACTTAACTCAAAATGGATTAAAGACTAAATATAAGACTTGGAAAACAGGAAAATAACTCCTTGACATGGGGCTTGGTAATGATTTTTTGCATGTTAACACCTAAAGCACAAGCAACAAAATAAACATGATTACATCAAAGTAAAAAGCTCTGCAGAGCAAACAAAATGAAACAACAAAATGAAATGGCAACCTACTGAATGGGAAAAAAAATTTTGTAACCCATATATCTGAAAAGGGTTAACATCCAAAAGAAAAAAAGAACTCATGTAACTCAATGTCAAATCATTATCATCATCCAATTAAACAATGGGCAAAGGATCTGAACAGATGTTTTTCCAAAGATGACATTCAAATGGACAATAGGTACACAAAAAGGTTCTCAATAATTAGAGAAACGCAAATCAAAACCATAATATCTCTAGCCTGTATTGACCTAAATAAAAAAGGAAAGTGAGGCAAGCTCAAATTGTCAAAAAGATGACTTTATTCAGGAATAGCAGAGAAATACAAATCAGGACGTGTGCACTGAAGCAAGCTACAGGTGAGTCCACTGAGGGTCTGGGGTAGGCTGTATTTATGGGCAGGGAATGTAAAGAGAGTTCAGCTAGAGTCTGTTAAAAAACAAAACACACACACACACACACACACACACACATCCCTCCCAGAGGTCAGCTTTGAAAATTTCCTGTACAGACAAAACCAGTCTAGTCATACAAACAAAGCTCAATTCAGCTTATTTTTTGGGACCAATCCGACCTGGGTCATTTCTTGTTCATGACTCTGGAAACCATAAGCAAAATTTCCCAAGGTTGATTTCCCCTGACCAACTCCCTATTATTTAAGAAAATTCGAATATTAACAGTTTTCTGTAAATCAGTCACATACAGGAAATCAGTCCTTAACTTTTGAGTTTCTGAGGGCACATGTATAAGACTTTCCATTTTATATCCTTTAGTTCCACTTTATTTTTTTTTAATAAATTTATTTATTTATTTAGTTTTGGCTGCATTGGGTCTTTTGTTGCTGTGCCCGGGCTTCCTCTAGTTGCAGCGAGAGGGGCTACTCTTCATTGTGGTGCCTTCTCTTGTTGCAGAGCATGGGTTCTAGGTACGTGGGCTTCAGTAGTTGTGGCACGTGGGCCCAGTAGTTGTGGCACACGGGCTTAGTTGCTCCGCAGCATGTGGGATCTTCCCAGACCAGGGCTCAAACCCGTGTCCCCTGCACTGGCAGGTGGATTCTCAACAACTGCGCCACCAGGGAAGTCCCTGGTTCCACTTTAGATTGAAATTCTTTCACACCTGTTAGAATACCTATCAAGAAATGAATGCTGGCAAGGATATGGAGAAAAGGGAACTATTGTGCACTGTTGGTGGGACTGTAACTTGGAACAGCCACTATGGAAGACAGTGTGGAGTTCCCTCAAAAAATTAAATTAGAACTACCATTTGATTTGGTAATTCCACTAGTGGGAATATATCTGAAGGAAACAAAAACACTATGTCAAAGAGATAGCTGCACCCCCATGTTCCCAGCAGCATTATCTACATTAACTAAGACATGGAAACAATGAAAGTGTCCACTGCAAGAGGGAGGAGATTTGAGGATATATGTATATGTATAGCTGATTCACTTTGTTATAAAGCAGAAACTAACACACCATTATAGAGCAATTATACTCCAATAAAGATGTTAAAAAAAAAACGTACCCACTGATGGATAAAGGGAAAAAATTGTATTTATATGCAGTGAAAGAGTCAGCCATAAAAGAAGGAAATCCTGCCATCTGTGACAACATGGAAGACCCTGCTGATTTATTCTAAGTGAAATAAGTCAGACAGAGACAGACAAATACTGTAGTATCTCACTTATATGTGTAATCTAACAAGCAAACAAACAGAAAAACCAAACTCAGAAAAAGAGCTGAGATTTGTGGTTACCAGAGGTGGTAGGTGGGGGTGGTCAGTTGGATGAAAGTGGTCAAAATGTATAAACGTTCAGTTCCAAGATAAATAAGTCCTGGGTATATAATGTAAAACATAATGGCTATAATTAACTCTGCTGTATGGTATATTTGAAAGTTGTTCAGAGCAGATCCTAAGAATCCTCATCACAAGGAAAATAGGTTTCTTCTTTATTCTGTATCCATGAGATGATGGATATTAACTGAATTTACTGTGGGAATCATTTCTCAATATATGTAAGGCAAGTTACTGCGCTGTACACCTTAAACTTGTAATTCACACACAGCACTGTAATTCACACACAGCACTGTGTCATGGAGTGAACATGTTTATAAAAGTGGAACCTGTATTCTACAATACCTACAGAAGAGTGTTATTTAAGAAAAGAATGTGAAAGGGAGGACAAGATGGCAGATGAGTAGGAGGACGTGGAGTTCCTCTCTCCCCACAAATGCATCAAGAATACATCTACAGGGACTTCCCTGGTGGCGCAGTGGTTAAGAATCCACCTGCCAATGCAGGGTACACGAGTTTGATCCCCGGTGGGGGAAGATCCCACATGCCACAAAGCAACTAAGTCCATGCGCCACAACTACTGAGCCTGCGCTCGAGAGCCCGTGAGCCACAATCACCGAGCCCATGTGCTGCAACTACTGAAGCCCACATGCCTAGAGCCTGTACTCCACAACAAGAGAAGCCACCGCAATGAGAAGCCCACTCACTGCAATGAAGAGTAGCCCTCGTTCGCCACAACTAGAGAAAGCCCGTGTGCAGCAACAAAGACCCAATGCAGCCAAAAATAAATAATAAATAAATAAATAAATAAATTTATTAAAAAAAAAAAAAAAGAATACACCTACAAATGGAACAGTTCTCACAGAGCACCCGCTGAACACTACCAGAGGACGTCGGACACCTAAAAGGACAAGAAAGATCCCCACATAACCGGGTAGGACAAAAGAAAGAACAAGGAAAAAAGGAAGAGGAGAGGACACGGGACGGGACCTGCACCCCTGGGGGGAGCTGAAGGAGAGGAGAGGTTCCCGCATCTGGGAAAGCCTCCTCACTGACAGGAGATCAGCTGGGACAGAAGGGGACCTTCGGGGGTTCTGAGGCGAGTGCAGCAACCAGACTGTGGCAGGCAGGACAGAGTGAGACCTGAACAGAGTGTCCGAGCCACAGCCCTGGGTGTCCCAGCCTGAGAAGTGTGTCCCCGGTGCGGACAGGGACTGAGTGCTGGAATGTGGGGTTTGGAGAACAGACCCGGGGAGGGAACTGCTGTTGGCCATGAGAAGGGGACAGCCTGAGGGGATGGGAGTGAGGAAATCCTCAACCGGGAATGCTCGTGAAGGAAACCAGGACCGCCATAGGAGCAAGGCACCAGTTGTTGAGTGACACGCAAATGGCGTGGCCACCACTGCAGCCTCTCTCCCCACCCGCTGGCACCTGCCTCCCCAGGCACTAGGAAGGGCTCCCGCCAGGGCTGGCTCTCTCACGGCCGTGGCTGCTGGCTTGCGCCCTGACGTCCCCCACCCCTCCAGTCCAGCTCTCTCACGCACGCTGCCACCAGCTTGCTCCCCCACGGGCCCTGCCCCTCCAGAGCCAGCTCTCTCACGCACGCTGCCGCCAGCTCTCCATGCAACTATCCCTGCTGGGGCTGGCTCTCCTGTACCCGAGGCCTCTGGATACACTGCCTGACCCGTCCCTACCAGGGTGGACTCGTGTGCTCCGGGGCAGCCTCAGAAGCAGACACCTGTGGGTGGCCCACATGCAGAGGTGGAGCTGAAACCACATTTGTGTCCCAGGGGCCATGCAACGAAGGAAGAAGCTGAAATCTCTCCTTATAACTGCACAAACCATGGAATCACACACCCCCCCAATGACCAGCATTGTAAACTCAGCGCCAGCAGAACATCTGAACAGTCAACAAGTGCTCCCACAGCCGAGATGAGTCTAGCTTTAGCAGCTGTGGTGTTTGTGGGCAAGTACATGCAGGGGATGGGCTGCCCCCATAGCGCCCACAGTGGGTCCAGATCCATGATTACTGCAGTCCTGGGACCTGACTTCAGTGGATCTATGCTGGGGCCTGGTGAAAACAACACGTGAGAGACACCAGGGCCAATTGCCAACATACCCATGGTCAAGGTGGGACTGAGAGCAGTACCAACAACAGAGTAACTTGTGAGCCCGCACAACGGGTGAAAGGTGACACAACAGAGCACGCTCACAGGTGAACATCTCCAGAGGAGGAATACTCAGTGGCTTCCCTCCCAGTGGGAGTGCTCCAATCCCGTCTACCTTGCATTGCAGAACAGAAACACAGCTAAGAAACAGATCTGGGGGCCTCTTCAACAACAATTAGGGAGCAGACTCCACCCCTGACAGGGTGGTGACAACCACAGACCAAAGGGGAGGCCCTGCTCAATACCCAGTGCAGGATCTGGTCACCACAGCACCAGCCAAACCCCCTATCAAGGGGATAACGGCCAGCATACACTGAGGAAAGACGTGGCAGACACCCATACTGAAAACAACCCTCGTAGCAACAACAACAAGAACAAACAAAAAACGCAGGCTACACAGGGACGTTCCCACATAAAAATAACCCTCCAAGACAGTCTGAGGGTCTGGCATTGGGAGGAAGAACCCCCAGAGCATTTAGCCTTAAAGGCCAGTGGGGCTTGAGGGCAGGAACCCCACAGTGTGGGCAGAAATACACTCCATTCTTGGAGGGTACACACAAGGTCTCATGTGCACTGGGACCCAGCACGAAGCAGTACCTCCATAGGAACCTGAGCTAGACCTACCTAGGGGTCTTGGAGGGTCTCCTGGGGAAGCGGGTATAGGCTGTAGATCACTGTGGGGGCAATCACACTGGTAGCGGAGGCCCCAGGGAATATTAATCAGCATGAGCTCAGCAGGAGGTCCCCATTTTGGCACCAAGACCCAATCCCACACAACAGCCTGCAAGCTCCAGTGCAGGAATGCCTCAGGCCAAACAATGAGCAAGACAGACAGGAACACAGCCCCACCCATCAGAAGCATATACATATTAATCAAACTAACAAAAATTAAATACAAAGAAAAAATATTAAAAGCAACAAGGGAAAAGCAACAAATAACATACAAGGGAATCCCCATAAGGTTATCACCTGATTTTTCAGCAGAAACTCTGCAGGCCAGAAGGAAGTGGCACGATATATTTAAACTAATGAAAGGGGAAAACCTACAACCAGCAATACTCTACCCAGCAAGGCTCTCATTCAGGTTCAATGGAGAAATCAAAAGCTTCACAGACAAGCAAAAGCTAAGAGAATTCATCACCAACAGACCACCTTTGCAACAAATGCTAAAGGAACTCCTCTAGGTGGGAAAGAGACCAGCAACTTAAAACAACCTTGTACATATATAGACTGCTATATCAAAAACTCACAGGAACAGCAAACCCAAAAACTACAATAAATACACACACAAAAAAGAAAAAGCAACCCCAAACACAACACAAAGATGGTTATCAAACCACAAAAGAACAAAAGAGGAAGGAAAAAAAAAAGACCTACAAAAACAAATCCAAAAATATTCAGAAAATGGCTATGGGAACATACATATCAATAATTACCTTAAATGTGAACGGATTAAATGCTCCAAACAAAAGACACAGACTGGCTGAATGGATACAAAAATAAGACCTATATATATGCTCTCTGCAAGGGACCCACTTCAGACCTAAGGACACATACACAGTGAAAGTGAAGGGATGGAAAAAGATATTCCATTCAAATGGAAATCAAAAGAAAGCTGGAGTAGCAATATTCATATCAGACAAAACATTTTAAAATAAAGACTGTTACAAGAGACAAGGAAGGACACTACATAAGGATCAAGGGATCAATCCAAGAATAAGATATAACAATTGTAAATATATGCACACCCAAAATAGAGCACCTCAACATATAAGCCAAATGCTAACAGGCATGTAAGGGGAAATTGACAGTAACACAATAATAGTGGGGGACTTTAACACCCCACTTACACCAATGGACAGATCATCCAGACAGAAAATAAGGAAACACAAGCCTTAAATGACACATTAGACCAGACAGACTTAATTGATATCTATAGGACATTCCATCTGCAAGCAGAAAAATACACTTTCTTCTCAAATGCACATGGAACATTCTCCAGGATAGATCATATCATGGGTCACAAATCAAACCTCAGTAGGTTTAAGAAAACTGAAATCATATCAAGCATCTTCTCTGACCACAACACTATGAGATTAGAAATCAATTACAGGGAAAAAAACTGTACAAAACACAAACACATGGAGGCTAAACAATATGTTACTATACAACCAGTGGACCACTGAAGAAATCAAAGAGGAAATCAAAAAATACCTAGAGACAAATGACAATGAAAACACGACGACCCAAAACCTGTGGGATGCAGCAAAATCAGTTCTAAGAGGGAAGTTTATAGCTATACAAGCTTACCTCAAGAAACAAGAAAAATCTCAAACAATCTAACCTTACACCTAAAGGAACTAGAGAAACAAGAACAAAGAAAACCCAAAGTTAGTAGAAGGAAAGAAATCATAAAGATCAGAGCAGAAATAAATGAAACAGAAACAAAGAAAACTGCAAAGATCTCAAATTGATAAACCTTTAGCCAGACTCATCAAGAAAAAAAGGGAGAGGACTCAAATCAATAAAATTAGAAATGAAAAAGGAGAAGTTACAACTGACACCACAGAAATATAAAGCATCATAAGAGACCACTACAAGCAATTATATGCCAATAAAATGGACAACCTAGAAGAAATGGACAAATTCATAGAAAGGTACAACCTTCCAAGACTGAACCAGGAAGAAAGAGAAAATATGAACAGACCAATAACAAACAAGTACTGAAATTGAAACTGTGATTAAAAACTTCCAACAAACAAAAGTCGAGGACCAGAATGGCTTCACAGGCAAATTCTATCAAACATTCTGAGAACAGTTAACACCTATCCTTCTGAAACTCTTCCAAAAAACTGGAAAGGAAGGAACACTCTCAAGCTTATTCTACAAGGCCACCATCACTCTGATACCAAAATCAGACAAAGATATCACACACACAAAAAAGAAAATTACAGGCCAATATCACTGATGAACACTGACACAAAGACACTCAACAAAATACTAACAAAGTGAATCCAACAACACATTAAAAGGATCATACACGATGATCAAGTGGGATTTATCTCAGGGATGCAAGGATTCTTCAATATACAGTAACCAATCAATGTGATATACCACATTAACAGATTGAAGAATAAAAATCGTATGATCATCTTGATAGATGCAAAAAAACCTTTTGATAAAATTCAACACCCATTTAGAAAGTGCACATAGAGGGAACCTACCTCAACATAATAAAGGCCATACACGACAAACCCACAGCAAACATCATTCTCAATGGTGAAAAACTGAAAGCATTTCCTCTAAGATCAGGAACAAGACAAGGGTGTCCACTCTCACCACTATTATTCAACATAGTTTTGGAAGTCCTAGCCACGGCAATCAGAGAAGAAATAAAAGGAATCCAAATTGGAAAAGAAGTACAACTGTCACTGTTTGGAGATGACATGATACTATACATAGAAAATCCTAAACATGCTACCAGAAAATTACTAGCACTCCTCAACGAATTTGGTAAAGTTGCAGGATACAAAATTAATACACAGAAATCTGTTTCATTTCTATACACTAACAACAAAAGATGAGAAAGAGAAATAAAGGAAACAATCCCATCTACCATCACATCAAAAAGAATAAAATACCTAGGAATAAACCTGCCTAAGGAGACAAATGATCTGAACTTAGAAAACTAAAAGATACTGATGAAAGAAATCAAAGATGACACAAACAGATGGAGAGATATACCATGTTCTTGGATTGGAAGAATCAATATTTTGAAAATGACTATACTACCCAAAGCAATCTACAGATTCAGTGCAATCCCTGTCAAATTACCAATGGCATTTTTCACAGAACTAGAGCAAAAAATTTTACAATTTGAATGGAAACACAGAAGACCCCGAATAGCCAAAGCAATCTTGAGAAAGAAAAACGGAGCTGGAAGAATCAGGCTCCCTGGTTTCAGACTACACTACAAAACCAGAGGAATCAAAGCAGTATGGTACTGGCCAAAAACAGAAATATAGATCAATGGAACAGGATAGAAAGTCCAGAGAGAAACCCAAGCACCTATGGTCACCTAATCTATGACAAAGGAGGCAAGACTATACAATGGAGAAAAGACAGTCTCTTCAATAAATGGTGCTGGGAAAACTGGACAGCTACATGTAAAAGAATGAAATTAGAACACTCCCTGACACTATACACAAAAATAAACTCAAAATTGATTAAAGACATAAATATAAGGCTGGATACAACAAAACTCTTAGAGGAAAACATAGGCAGAACATTCTCTGACATAAATTGCAGCATGATCTTTTTTGATCCACCTAGAGTAATGAAAATAAACACAAGAATAAACAAATGGGACCTAATGAAACTTACTTTTGCACAGCAAAGGAAACCATAAACAAAATGAAAAAACAACCCTCAGAATGGGAGAAAATATTTGCAAATGAAGCAACTGACAAAGGATTAATCTCCAAAATATACAAGCAGCTCATGCAGCTCAACATCAATAAAACAAAGAACCCAATCCAAAAATGGGTGGAAGACCTAAATAGACATTTCACCAAAGAAGATACACAGACTGCCAACAAACACATGAAAGGATGCTCAAATCACTAATCATTAGAGAACTGCAAATCAAAACCACAATGAGGTATCACCTCACACAGGTCATAATGACCATCATCAAAAAATCTACAAACAATAAATGCTGGAGAGGGTGTGGAGAAAAGGGAACCCTCTTGCGCTGTTAGTGGGAATGTAAATTGATACAGCCACTATGGAGAACAGTATGGAGGTTCCTTAGAAAACTAAAAATAGAACTACCATATGACCCAGCAATCCCACTGCTGGGCATATACCCTGAGAAAACCATAATTCAAAAAGAGTCATGTACCACAGTGTTCACTGCCGCACTATTTACAACAGCCAGGACGTGGAAGCAACCTAAGTGTCCATTGACAGACACATACAAACATAGATCAATGGAACAAGATAGAAAGCCCAGAGATTAACCCATGCACCTATGGTCAACTAATCTATGACAAAGGAGGCAAAGATATACAATGGAGAAAAGACAGTCTCTTCAATAAGTGGTGCTGGGAAAACTGGACAGCTACATGTAAAAGAATGAAATTAGAATACTCCCTAACACCATACACAAAAATAAACTCAAAATGGATTAGAGACCTAAATATAAGACTGGACACTATAAAACTCTTAGAGGAAAACATAGGAAGAACACTCTTTGACATAAATCATAGCAAGATCTTTTTTGATCCACCTCCTAGAGTAATGGAAATAAAAACAAAAATAAACAAGTGGGACCTAATGAAACTTCAAAGCTTTTGCACAGCAAAGGAAACCATAAACAAGACAAAAAGACAACCCTCAGAATGGGAGAAAATATTTGCAAATGAATCAACGGACAAAGGATTAATCTCCAAAATATATAAACAGCTCATTCAGCTCAATATCAAAGAAACAAACGCCCCAATCCAAAAATGGGCAGAAGACCTAAATAGACGTTTCTCCAAAGAAGACATACAGACGGCCACAAAGCACATGAAAAGATGCTCAACATCACTAATTATTAGAGAAATGCAAATCAAAACTACAATGAGGTATCACCTCACTCCTGTTAGAATGGGCATCATCAGAAAATCTACAAACAACAAATGCTGGAGAGGGTGTGGAGAAAAGGGAACCCTCTTGCACTGTTGGTGGGAATGTAAATTGATACAGCCACTATGGAGAACAATATGGAGGTTCCTTAAAAAACTAAAAATAGAATTACCATATGACCCAGCAATCCCACTACTGGGCATATACCCAGAGAAAACCGTAATTCAAAAAGACACATGCACCCGAATGTTCACTGCAGCACTATTTACAATAGCCAGGTCATGGAAGCAACCTAAATGCCCATCAACAGACGAATGGATAAAGAAGTTGTGGTACATATATACAATGGAATATTACTCAGCCATAAAAAGGAACGAAATTGAGTCATTTGTTGAGACATGGATGGATCTAGAGACTGTCATACAG
The DNA here is from genome assembly GCF_028023285.1 of Balaenoptera ricei. NCBI lineage: Eukaryota > Metazoa > Chordata > Mammalia > Artiodactyla > Balaenopteridae > Balaenoptera > Balaenoptera ricei. The sequence goes on from NC_082654.1 coordinate 115,183,455, forward strand.
AGTGAAGTAAGTCAGAAAGAGAAAAACAAATATCGTATATTAATGCATGTATGTGGAACCTAGAAAAATGGTACAGATGAGCCAGTTTGCAGGGCAGAAGTTGAGACACAGATGTAGAGAATGGACATATGGACACCAAGGGGGGAAAACTGCGGTGAGGTGGGGATGGTGGTGTGCTGAATTGGGCGATTGGGATTGACATGTATACACTGATGTGTATAAAATTGATGCCTAATAAGAACCTGCAGTATAAAAAAACAAACAAAACAACTAATACTAAACTTTCATTGGGTTATTTGTATGGAAATATGTTAATATAAATGTTTCAGACATTACATGAAATTTCTAAAAATCTTATATTTGTATTTGTATGGAAATATGTTAATATAAATGTTTCAGACATTACATGAAATTTCTAAAAATCTTATATTTGTATTTGTATGGAAATATGTATGGAAATATGTTAATATAAATGTTTCAGACATTGCATGAAATTTCTAAAAATCTTATATGTTCTGGTATAATGTTATAAGTAATAATCCTAGTTATTACTTTAAAATGTATATCTCAGAAATAACTAATTTTCTTGTCAACTGCATTATTATGAACTTTCATCAAATCTTTAACCGTGGTCATTTTTAAGTCTTTTGTCATTTACAGACAGTTCTGGGTGTACTCTGATGATTTTGCAAATATGTTCCTATAAAAGGGTTTCATCTTCAAGAAATTCATGGAAAAGACTCTGACAAGTACAGGTTTCTGGTAACTGACTGTACTGCTGAACTGAATGAATAAGCATTTTCAGAACTCTAATGAAAAACTGATGAACTCATAAAAGTGCTAACAAAAGATCAAGATGAAAAAAAAAATTAATTACATGGGACTGAGTGAACTGATGAGGATGAGTATAATTTGTGTGACTTTCTGTCTGAATTTAAAAAAAAAAAAAATCCCACAAGGACTCAGAGGCAAAGAATATACAAATCAATACTTTTCACTGCAAAGTAAAGGAGCTGTTACAGTGAAGGATTACTGGACTGAATGTCAATATTATGACATAGTATGAGTGTGTTTCATGTTTGGTAATTGCAGTCATTGTTGCTTTTGTTGTGGTCATCCATGTACAATGCTTGGTGTCAGTCTATTTATCTCTTGTAAAAATAAAATACAGTGTGTGTGTGTGAAAAAAAAATATATATATATAGGCTTAAAAAAAAAAAAGACAGACGAATGGATAAAGAAGATGTAGCACATATATACAATGGAATATTACTCAGCCATAAAAAGAAACGAAATTGAGTTATTTGTAGTGAGCTAGATGGACCTAGAGTCTGTCATACAGAGTGAAGTAAGTCAGAAAAACAAATACCATATGCTAACACGTATATATGGAATCTAAAAAAAAATGGTTCTGATGAACCTAGGGGCAGGACAGGAATAAAGACACAGACGTAGAGAATGGACTTGAGGACACAGGTAGGGGAAAGGGTAAGCTGGGAGGAAGTGAGAGAGTAGCACTGACATATACACACTACCAAATGTGAAATAAATAACTAGTGGGAAGCAGCTGCATAGCACAGGAAGATGAGCTCGGTGCTTTGTGACCACCTAGAGGGGTGGGGTAGGGAGTGTGGGAGGGAGGCACAAGAGGGGGGCGATATGGAGATATATGTATACATATAGCTGATTCACTGTTATACAGCAGAAACTAACATGACACTGTAAAACAATTATACTCCAATAAAGTTGTTTAAAAAAAAAAGAGTGGATATATAACTGATTCATTTTGCTGTACAGCAGAAACTAACACAATATTGTAAATCAACTATACTCCAAAACAATTAATTTAAAAAAAACGGATGTGACAGAATTCCGCAATGCATTTACAAAGTGATTAAAACACACGTAATAATAATGGTTATATGACTGTGCATGCAAGCTACTTGACAAAAGTGTTATTTAAGGCAACAGGTGTGATAGCTGTTCTCTAATGCATTAAGAGAAGTTTTTAGAAACAAATACAGTAAAAGTGGTTATAGTACTATGTGCATGTTACTTTGAGAGGAGTGTTATTTCAAGGAATGCATGTGATAGCCTTGTAGTAATGCGTTTTAAGGAATATTTTAAAACACATGGAATAATGATAGCTATAAGAGTGAAATCCATTTCCTACATTAAAAAGCTGTGTTATTTAAGGGAATGGTTGTAATATCCACTCTAATGAATTTAGAGCAGTGCTTAGAAAGACATGTAATAAAGATGGTTATTAGAGTGCTACATATCAGCTTCACTGAAAAGAGTGTTATTTCAGAGAATGCATATGATAGACATTCTGTAACGCATTGAGAGAAATGTTTAAAAACACATGGAATAATGGTTAAAACAGTGAAACCTGCTTGCTACACAGAGAAGAGAGCTATTTAAGGAATTGGACTTGAAAGACATTCTGTAATGCATTTAGAGAATTGTTTAAAAACCTATGTAGGAAAATGTTTAAAAGATTGCTATGGGGCTTCCCTGGTGGCGCAGTGGTTGAGAATATGCCTGCCAATGCAGGGGACACGGGTTCGAGCCCTGGTCTGGGAAGATCCCACATGCCGCGGAGCGACTAGGCCCATGAGCCACAACTACTGAGCCTGCACGTCTGGAGCCTGTGCTCCACAACAAGAGAGGCCGCAATAGTGAGAGACCCACGCACCGCGATGAAGAGTGGCCCCCACTTGCCGCAACTAGAGAAAGCTCTCGCACAGAAACGAAGACCCAACACAGCCAAAAATAAATAAATAAATAAATAAAGATTGCTATGTACAAGCTACTTTGACAAGACTGTTGTACCAGGGAATGGATGATATAAACATTCTTTAATGCATTTAGAGAAGTGCTTAATGCCCTTCGATAATCTCCTCTGCTTGCTTCCTTTGCTTACGTATTAAAAATGGTCATATGAGTGTTCCGTGCAAGATACTTTGACAAAAGTGACGTTTCTATCTCTAGCAGTATGAGAAGGAGGAGCCAGCCAGTCACAGGTCTGGAGATATTCAGCATAGAAGAATACACAGCTGTGCAGAGACATGGAAGCAGAATGTATCTGGCCAGAGATGAGTTTAGTAAGGAGGCCGGTGCGGCTGGAAGCGGGCGTGGGCGGAGAATAGGGGAGAAGAGTATGGGGAGGGCATGGCCTCGTATGTGATGACTGAATTAGTGATCTGTTGCTGTGGGACAACATTTCCCAATGCTGGTGGCTTGAGCAACAAACATTTATTATCGCAGGTTTCTGGGACCAGGAATCGAGCGTGGCTCAGCTGGATGCTTCTGCCAGTGTCTCCCAGGAGCTTTGGGGCTGTGAACAAAACTGAGTCAGGATCTGACCTCACTGAAGGAGTAGTATAAAGATGTAGTTTGGACTGAAGTTCTGAGTTCTCCTCTGTCTGTTGCTTTCCTCAGTTCTGGGCCATGTGGGCCTCTCCAGATAGCAAGGGACCAGACAGAGGGCAGGAGGGAGAGACAGAAGGGGAGACAGAGAAAGAGAGAAACAGAGAGAGAGACAGGGAGGGAAGGAGGTTAGACACTGACTGTTGACAACCAAATTTTGGAAGTGACCTTGTATCACTTCGCCACCTTCCATGGAACAGAATGAGACACTAAGTCCAGTCCACACTCAAAAGTAAGAGATGACACAAGGATGTGTTCACCAGGACGTGGGGACCACGGGGGTCCCTCCATGAGTGGAGAAGGGGGAGGCCCTGAGAGCCTTACTGCCTTGCCCAGAACCACAGACTGCCAACAGGCAGAGCCAGGTATGAACCCAACTCTGTGTCCTCAAAGCTGGGGCCTGGCTGCACCCAGGTTCTCTCAGGGGCTCTGGAAAAGACCATGCTGGTGTAGTTAGAGCAGATATGGAGATGGCATGGGGATGAGGGACAGCATTTTGCAGCCTAGATGGGTATCTGGCAACTTCTTCTCCTAGGAGGTGCCTATGTCATGGGAACCCTGAGTGAACCCCTGTCCACACCACAACCAGGGAAGAGGAATCTAGAGACAGCTCTATGCTGAGTTTAGTTTTTGTACTTCTGAATCTCTCTCTCATTGGACAGTTGAAAACTGAGGTCCATAGAGAGACAGGGACTACCGCAGGGCCCACGACAGGCAGGGTCCAAGAGTAAAGGTGTGTTATGACCCTCTAGGCCAGGCTCAGACCCCTCCCATAGGGATTGCTTTGGTAATGAGAAACCCTAAGATCTTGGTAAGTTCTTGTCCATTTTCCCCCTATCGGCGGCGGGGGGGCATTTTCTACTGGGCATTCAGGGAGTGAACACTGGCAAACACACACACACACACAGTGACATCAGACATTTAGACTGTGGTGTCAGAAGAGGAACAGACGCAGGGAGGTGACAAGAGAAAGAAAAAAGGGTTTGGAGGCACTTCCAACATGTGATACCACTCCTCCACTTTTATAGGTATTATTCCACATATGCCTGAGGACATCCCTAGAAGTACAGGCCACAATAGTCTCCCTTGCACAGACAGGGAAAAAGAAAGGTCCTGAGAGACACAATGACTTATCCAGGATGGAGAACAGGTAAGAATGAGGAGTTGAGTCTGGAACCCAGGTCTGTCTCCTCAAAGCTGCGCACAGACCGTCCCCGGGAGCGGTGGAGAGGGCTGTGTGGTGTGACTGTGTGAGATATGGGGATGCGTGGAGGAGGGGTGAGCCATCAGCAGCCCAGAGGGCTGTGTGTAGAGGTGTTGTCTGAGGAGGGGATTCAAGTAAGGGGCCCCCAGGAAGTGAAGTCACCTCCTTGGCAACAGAGCCCAACAGAACTCGGAGCCCCGCGAGCCAGGCACACACGTTCTAGCCACAGCCCCACAGCCCGCTCACTTGGCTGGAGACGCTTCGTAGAGACGGATGTTCTCCTGCTGTGTCCTGACTTCCCAGGGCTTCTGCTTCAGGAAACCCCTGAGTGGGAGGTTTCTCAGATGCATTAGACGGTTCAATACTTAACCTGGACGACTCTGGTCCTTTACCAGGAGGTCCCTAAGGGAACACGAGGTGGCCTAGAGCAGGCCAGTCCAGGCCCGGCCACGTCTGGGAACCTTCCCTGGGCAGCCTCACATCCCCGCATCTCCATGTGGGGGGGAAGGGGGACTTGAGGGGAGGGCTGTAATGGGGGAGGGATGAGCTTGGGGCCGTTAGCCATTAGCCATCCTGCCCACCACCGGTCAGCATTGCTGTGGTCCCTACAGCCGCAGTCTCCCTGGGTCGCAGGCCACGGGACCTGGCCCCCATTTGCGCACTCAGCCCCTTCACCGGTCTAGTCACCATGTTACTGAACGCAAGTCTGTGTGCCCAATGCACGGTGAGGCCAAACGATACCAACACGTCAGAGCTTGCAGCAGAGAAAGGGTTACTGCAGGGCCATGCAAGGAGACGGGTGGCTCATGCCTTAAAAACCCCGAACTCCCCAAAAGCTTTCAGCAAAGCCCTTTTATAGGAAAGGTGAGGGAGGGGCATGGTTAGTTGTTGCAGACTTCTTGGTGTCAGATCCTTTGCTCTTGAGGTCAGGTCATGGTCAGGTCACGATGTTCCTTTAAACCTCCACCAAAACAAATGTTATTCTCTGTTCTGACAAGAAAGGGGAAGGTCCCAAGGCTCAGCTTTCGCCCTCCAAGGTCCAGGCCTGGCTGAGAGGAGGGGGTCCCTGCATGGGCCGCTTAACCCTGCCCAGGAGCGTTTGTCCAGCACCCAGTCTGGGTCCTCCCGCCAGTGCCCAGGCCCGGCTGAAGAGGCAGATCTCAGCTGGCGGCGCCCTTAGGGCTGAGTCCCCAGAACCTGCCCAGCCGTCATCACTGAGGGAGCCAGGCACCCAGCACCCAGCCTGCCCTTTGGCTTTTCATTTAAACTGGAGAGAATCATCTGTATAGGATCAACAGGAATACATTCTGTAGCAAATACCAATCAGGTTATTAACAATTGTCCTTCCCAGCTCACAGCAATTGTCCTTTTTGAGAATAACCCGAACCACAGAGGTGGACCTTAAGTAATGATGGGCCATGTCCTTGCAACTTAACCCTGACCTCTGGCCACCTCCTAGGGGTAGACAACTGATCTAAGCTGTACCAATTTTTGAAACTTGGAGAGACTGAAGCTGGTTGAAGCTGTCACCTTAAGGCAGTGTCCATGTACTCAAGGACTGTGGCCCCTGGAGACTACCACCGCCGTTAGGTCCTAGAAATGGGAATGGTGGAGAGGTGCACTGCTGCTTCAAGGCCTGGGCCTGGCCAGTGGGCAGCCGTGGCAAGGGCTCTGGAGCTCTGCAGGACACAGCCCTCAGCCTGTCATCCCCCAGCCCCCCAGCTCGCCCACTAGCCCGAGGCCGGAGGCCCCGGAGGGCCCCGGGGAGAAGGCTGGGATCTGTCTCTCACTGTGCCCTGCTGTGAGGACCACTGCGAGGCTGACTGTGGGTGGAGCAGGACCTCTAACCACCAAGCTAACGGTCTTGCGCTAACAGCTGCAGGCCCGCTCCGTCCCTGTTACATCCTGCGAGGGCGCTGCAGGGGCCTGGACAGCAGCCGAGCTGAAGGGTTCACACTGTCCAACAGCAGATGCTGGGTGTGTGGGTGGGCACAGGCCAGCACCTCAGGCCTGCACACCGAACGGCCCCTGTACTGGGGTGGAGGGCCATCTTGGAGGTCAAATCCTGGGTCCTAGTGGGGTAGCGCCGGCCAGCCCACCTGTCCAGGCATGTGCAGCCGCGCCTTGGAGAGGGCTTAGTAGGAGCCAGCAGGCCGGACGTGCAGGCAGCTGCATCATCGCCTGTGGGGCCGTTTAGTCCCCTCCCCAACCCTGGGAGGGCGAACGCCCGCGCTTCATGGCCTCCCCTGCTCCCAGGGGCGACCCCACCGCAGCCACACTGGGCCTCCACGTGTCCGAGCGGACGAGCCCGCGCCGGGGCCACGACCGCCTCTGTTCCAGCCATGCGGGGCAGCCACCCACGAGGTAGCCACCATGGCTCGTGAAAGCTCCAGGACAGCTGCACCCTCGGCCGGCAGCGACGGCCCACCGGCTACCTTGAGGAGTGACGACGGCAGAGGCAACCTGCAGCCCAGGCTCACACCAGCTGCCCGGGAGGCGCCACATGAGCCCGGTCTGACATCGTGGGATGCTCCTTGAGCCCCTTCTCTGGCTGTTACCTTGAAGAGTATTACACTTTCAGATTAAAAAGTTGCAGAACAGAGAATAATATCTGTTTTGTTGGAGGTTTGCAGGAACATCGTGACCTGACCGTGACTTGACCTACGTAGACAGCTGAAAGAAAAAAAGATTTCTGCACCAAGAAGTTCTCAACAACCAAACACCCCCCGCCTTTCTGGTATAAAAGAAGTCTGAATTCTGACCGGGGAAAGATGGTTCTTTGAGACACTAGTCTGCCATCTTCTCGGTCTGCTGGCTTTCTGAATAAAGCCATTATTCCTTGCCCTAACACTTTGTCTCCCGATTTATTGGCCTGTCATGCAGCGAGCAGGACAAGCTCGGACTCGCTATCAATTTTGGTGAGCCAGCCAGTAGCCTTGCTGCTTGTGGCCAGACAGCCCGGGTTCGGGAATTTTGGGGTAAGGCCCTAGCTAGCAGCTGCCGGGACCACTTATCCTGAGGATCTTCCCTTCAAAATTCCCTGCAGTGGCACTGGCTGCCCTGGTGCTTGGCAGCTGGAGCAAGTGATTGAACTTGGGAGCCGATGGGCTCCGTACAGTAGGGTAAGTCACTACAGTGTGTACAGCCGAGAACACTCTCCCCTGCTCAATTAGGGCTTTTTCTGTAAGGTAAAGGCCAATTTGTTTTGCATTTGATTGGGGTACCCTGTTGGAGAGGAGAATTATTGTGGGACTCTACCCCATTTGTGAACCTGTTCGTTTGCTTTTGTTTTGTGTTCATTCAGGATGGAATTTGTTTGTGGTTGTGGTATTGGAATTTATGCCTTTTGTGTTTTGTTGCTCTTGAACTTGTAAATATAGGAAACACTCCATCTGTCCCTAAGGAAAGCTCTTTGGGGCGTATCTCAAATAAATGAGCAAAATATAGCTGTGGGCCTATGACTAAGAAAAAGATGATATTCTATTATAATAGTGTGTGGCCCCAATATACGTTAGGATCAGGAGAGCGATGGCGCTTGAATGGCTCACTTAATTATTGTACGATCTTGCATTTAGAACTGTCTTGTGAAAGAGCAGGTAAAAATGATAAGATTCCATATGTAGAAGCATTTATGCTATTCATCAGGAGGAAAAAAGTCAGATGGCTGCCATCTTACGATGCAGCAGTCTAAAAGGAAAACCAAGGGAAAATCTGTTCTACAAGAGGGAGAGTGAGAAAATGAGACTGAGGACATGTTATTTCAAAACTTAAACCCTCTCTGACCAACCCGGCCCCCCCATTGGCCCAGCAAGCTGCACCAGCGGTTGTTCTGACCACCCCCATGCCACCAATATATTCACTCCTTTTACCAATTCCTGTTTCCCCTACTTATGGGGATCAGTTAGAAGTTTCTATGTTAACCCCTGGGGCACAGGGGCCTGCTTTGGTGTCACCATCTAAGACCCGAGAGGGCACCCAATTTGGACCGGGAGCCACTTCTGGGTTGGGGCAATTTCCCTTGTGCCAATATCCCATAGGAGGCCTTAATGCAAATGGCCAGCCAGCTGGGTTTCTATGGATGCACAATCCATTCTCAACTTCAGATTTGTTTAATTGGAAAAACCATAACCCTGCTTAATGAGAGGACCCCCTCCACATGACTGAACTTTTCACTTCTATCTTTGCCACTCACCATCGCCCCTGGGTGGACATTCACACGGTTATGAATATGATTCTTACTGGGGATGAAAGGAGGATGGTCATTGGCTAGCAAGGAAGCACACCAGCTTCATCCAGCAGATCCAAATGGAACTCCAGAAGCAAATCTGGCAGTTCCTACTGCTGAGCCTGACTGGGATCCTAATAATGGAGATATACCACATCTAGAGCATTATAAGAAGTGTGTCTTAGTGGGTCTCCAAAAGGGGTACCTAGGCAAAAGAGCTTAAACAAAATTCAGGAGATACACCAAAAATCCAACGAGGATCCATGAGACTTTCTAGAAAGAATTTATCAAGCTTATAGATGCTACACTGATGCAGACCCTGAGGCCCCGAAAATATGAGAATGGTAAATATGACCTTCATTGGGCAAAGTGCCCCAGATATAAGAAGAAAATTACAAAAATTAGATGGTGCATTTGGAATGAACCCTTCTCAATTGGTAGACGTTGCTTTTAAAGTGTTCAACAATAGGGAACAATGACAGAAGGAAGATGACGCAAAATGGAATTCCACTTTTCTGGCAGCAGCATTAGACTCCCGGAAGGTGAATAACCCAAACAGAGGTAAGCCACCATTGGAGAGGGAACAATGTGCTTACTATAAGGAGGAAAGGCATTGGAAAAAAGACTGCCCTAGGCTAAAAAATAAGAAGGAAAACAATAAAAGAAAGACGGGAACCTTTCATATGGTAGAAAGAGAGGAACACTCTGATGATGAATGAAGAGAACCAGGGGCTCCCTTGGACTTGGGGTGTCCAATTCCAGTTTCCCCACAGGAGCCCCAAGTAACTTTGACAGTGGGGGACAAGTTGATTGACTTTCTGATAGATACGGGTGCAACATATGCCGTGGTAAACACCAAGGTGGCACAGAAAACATCTCAATCCATCCTGGTCATGGGAGTTTCTGGGCAAGTACAAAATCGTTCTTTCTTACAGCCCCTAGAATGCCAATTAGGGGACCTCACCCTGAAACACAGTTTCTTATATATGCCAGCGTGTCCAATCCCTCTTTTGGGCCGAGATCTCCTTTGTAAATTAAATGTTCAAGCAACTTTTTCACCAGAACAGCCTGACATCAGGGTCCCACTGAAGCACATTTTAAGCCTACAGAGGGCACTCATGGACACCCCAGAAAAGGAGACAGAGCTCTTTCCCCCCTGAAGTCTATGAAAAGGTAAGGCCAGAAGTATGGGCTGATGGCACCCCAGGGAAGGCCAAAAATGCATGGCCAATACAAATCCCGTTAAAAAGGACCCCTGGGCCACCTAATCTAAAACCATATCCTCTGAGGCAAGAGGCCCAAAAGGGAATTGAGACAATTCAAAAAAGGTTTTGGGAAAAGGACTAATTAAACCTTGCAGGTCCCCGTATAAGACCCCTATTCTCCCAGTCAAAAAGCCAAACTCAGCAGAGTACCACTTTATCTAAGACTTGAGGGCTATTAATGAAATAGTCCAAGATTTGCTCCCTGTGGTACCTAAGCCATACACTCTGTTCACAACTATTCTGGGAGAATACAGGTGGTTCTCAGTTTTAGACTTGAAAGATGCTTTTTTCCTGCATTCCTACTGCAGAAGAATCACAGCAGCTATTTGCTTTTGAATGGCAGGACCCAGAAATACAGGTAGTCCAATAGTATTGTTGGACAGTCCTGCCTCAAGGATTTAAGAATTCCCCTACCTTGTTTGGGGAAATGTTGGCTAGGGACCTTAGAAACTTAATATTGGATGAAGGACTCTTACTCCAAAATGTGGACAGTTTGCTCATAGCGAGCCCTACATGTGTAAGTGTCTACAAAATACCATCAGAACCCTGACCTATTTGGCCAACAGTGGATATAAGGTTTCCCAGAAAAAGGCCCAAATATATAAGCAACAAGTCATGTATCTGGACTTTGTCCTTTCCCAAGGACAGCAGGATCTTTTGCCTGATAGAAAACAGGTAACTGCAGGCTTGGGAACACCCAAGACTCGCAGACAGCGGAAGGGGTTTCTGGCAATGACAGGGTTCTGTTGGATTTGGATCCCGAACTGTGGGCCCATAGAAAGCCCCTCTATGAGACTTTAAAGGGACATGATCTTGAGTCCCTTACTCGGACTAAAGTAAGTTTCAAACAGCCTTTGAAACAATAAAAACAAAGTCAGTCTCAGCCCTGGCTTTGGGACTACCAGACTTAAAGAAACCTTTCAAATTGTATGTACAGGAGAGACAAGGCATAAGTCTTGGGGTGTTAATTCAAACTCTGGGGAATATCCCTCTACCTGTTTCCTACTTCTCAAAACAACCAGAACAGACTTAAGGGATGGCCCCTCTGCCTTCAAATTGTAGCAGCTACTTGTGACATACTTCAGGAAACTCAGAAGTTTACCCTGAGGCAACCCACCACTGTGTATGTCCCTCACCATGTTCTTTCTTTACTGGAACAAAAAGGGGGCTACTGGCTGACTTCTGGGAGAATGGGAAAGTACCAAGCCACTCTCTTAGACAATTTCAATGTAAGACTTCAGGTCACTTCAGCCCCAAATCGAGCCACATTGCTCCCAATTAATGCTGCACAACCCCCAGAGCACAAATGCCTACCCGTCATCGAGCTAGTATACTCTAGCAGACCAGACTTAAGCGACTAACCCTCGGCTGAGCCAGATATGGAACTGTTTACCGATGGCAGCAGCTTCATGGACCAAGGTAGGTGACGTGCTGGGTATGCGGTGGTAACCCTTAGAAAGACTGTTGAAGCAAAAGCCCTGTCCCCAGGCAGCTCAGCCCAGAACGCAGAAATCATTGCTCTGACAAGAGCCCTACTACTCACTGAAGGAAAGGGAGTAAATATATACACAGACTCTCACTATGCATTCTCCGTGGTGCATGCTCACGGGGCAATCTGGAAAGAAAGGGGGCTCCTCACTTCAAACAGTAAAGACATAAAGCATGCTTCTTAAATCCTGTCACTATCAGAAGCACTCCACAAGCCCTCACAATTGGCCATAATGCACTGCCCAGGCCACCAAAAGGGTGAAACTCATATAATAAAAGGCAACTGGTTAGCTGACCAAGCTGCAAAGAAGGCAGCAAAGGAAGGCAATTATCAAGCAGTAACACGGGTCACTTCTCCTGCGGATCGACTTGTCAAAATACCAGGAGGCTCAGATTAGTTAAAGCCCTCCTTAAGGAAAGTATCCCCTGATTTGGACTGCCTAATACCCTTCAAAGTGATAATGGGCCTGCTTTTGTCTCTAGCATAACCCAACAAGTGTCTAAAGCACTGCAAATTGGAAGCTACATTCATCCTGGAGACCACAATCAACAGGAAAAACCAAGAAAATGAATTATACATGAAAACAGAGCATTGCTAAAATATGCCGATACTAATTTAACTTGGGAAGAGGGCTTGCCAGTTGCCATGCTACGAATCAGAGTGGCTCCCAGAAGCAGGCCTAAATGAAGCCTCTTTGAAATGCTGTATGGCAGGCCATTCCAGACGTCTCCTCTGTTCCACCCCAGGGGGAAAACGTGTCCACAGGGGGCAGGAATGAGACCTGCATGGTATGGCGCGTCCAGGCAGGCAGGCTGGAGAAGCTGGTGGGAAACCTCGTGCCTGCCTTCCTGGGCGGGGCCCCCTCCGACCTCCCCACATTCCTGGGCACCTACAGGGCTTTCCCTACCACCCAGCAGATGCTGGAGCTTCTCTTCACAAGGTGAGCACTTTTTCCCGATGGAACACTGGTGACTCGGCCACCTGCTAGCTGTGACATGGCGGAATGTCACTCCACCTCTCTGAGCCTCAGTTGGCCCCTCTGCACACTAGGGTAAAGAGAGGACCAGCCCCCTACGGTGACTGTAGGGACCAGCGGGTCCTTCACGGAAAGTGCTTTCTGGGGACCTGGCCTGTGGAAAGGTCTGCTGGAGGGGCCGCGGTTGTGCTAATTCCTCATGTCCCTCCTCCCCATGAGGAAAGCCTCCGCCTCAGTTGTCACTGTGCCTCTGACCTTGGGATGAACGTTTTTCCCATGTGCAAGGTGATTAGTGATTCCATTAGGGGTGCCCTGTCCTGGGTGAGTGAGAGCAAGGATCCTTGGGGGCGAGCAGTGGGGCCCCAGGCCACTCAGATATGTGCGATGGGGCTGGTGGGGCTCATTCATTCTTCACATATAGAAGAAGGCCCACTAGGCGCAGGCATTTTTCTAGGAACACCCATCATTTAATGCACCAAGCACACAACAGTCCTGCCCTCCAGAGCTTCCATTCTAGTCTGGAGTCAGACAGTCACACTAGACCTCACAACCAGGGCTACCCTGGGAGCACAGTGTGGAAGGAAATGCCAGGCCTCTGACTCTGCTGCCCACCTGACTCCCCCCAGGGCCGTGCCCTCCATGCTGTGCACCTGGCTGCACCATTACCCTGAGCATTTCCACCGGCCCCCAGAATTTCCCTGCCTGAAGATGCTCCTGGCTTACATAGAGCTCAGCATGCCTGGCTCAGACCGGGAGCACCGAGCCTGCCTTCTCCTGGCACAGCTGGAGCACCTGGAGCCCCCTGAGGCAGAGGGTGATGGTGAGGAGGACTCAGGGTGGGTGATGGGGGGGCAAGTGGGGAGGGGAAGGGGCGGGGCCACACAGAACAGAGCTTCCCGAGGCTGGAACTGGGCCTCTGAGGAGACTCAGATCACTGTTTCCCTGGACTGCAGTCTGGGAAGACTTCCTAGGGGTGGCATCTTGGATTGAGACTTCACTGATTGGCAGTGAGAAGTTTCCTGTCTTTGGAGGCACTGGAAAAGCAGTCCTGTTGATGATATTTTCTCTTCTTGGACGTACAGCACCAGCTCCAGAACAAGCTCTGGAAACATATCAAGACCTAGAGCCAGCTACACCTCTACTGCCCACTACAGCTCCAGAGCCAGAGCAAGCTCAAGCCACAGCTATTGTTCAAGCTCAAGAGCCAGAATATGCATTACTGCCAGTTCCTCAGCCAGAACTAGAGCATGGTCATGCCCTAGCTCTCATTTAAGCCACAAGTTATCAACTTATTTCCAAGATCTATTGCAGTGATTTACAACAGAACAAACAAGCAAGCAAACTAATGAAAACCCAGTATGGCCCATCTGCCCCCCATGGAAATATTAATGATTCAAAGGTATAAGCTCTATATTATATCTATAGATATTATAATGTATAGTTATATATAACTATACAAAGAATAATACTTTTATCTCTGAATAAGAGCACAGAATTTCAGAAAATACGCAATGTGCATCAATGAAAATAATCATTCCTCCTTTAGTCACCTTCCTGGTATCCAAGGTCAAGACCCGTCCGTGATGGGGGAGACAATGTTTGCTTTCCCACAGTCAGAATGAGTTTGCTAGCACACCCTCTCTCTCTATTTCTCTTACCATCAAACCAGCCAGTTTCTATGTCAGTCTTTTTGTCTGTCTCTGATTCCCTCCTTCTACCTATCTTTGTCTGTTTTCCTCCCTCTCTATTTCTGTCTCTCTCCTCTTACTCTCACTTGCTCTCTTTTGCTTTTTTGCCTCATGGATGCCTGAGTAATGTTTCTGTCTCTCTTAAGTCACCTTAGGCAGTACTGTTTCATAACATACAGTACATTGGCAAGTGCCCCCGTCAAAAACTCACTAAACCCAGATGACAATAATTAAAATCCCATGCTGCCTGGGAAGTACTCATTTACAGTTATTTACCTCTTAGTGGATACATGCCACAGTCATTTCTAGGTCAGGACACACTGATGTACACGATCCCCATCTTTGAAATGTGTGCCATTGACTTCAACAGTGGAACGACGTGCTTGCTTCCTCATTACTGAAGACCAAAGAGCAACGTGTGTTCATTTTTCAGTCATTTCTGAATGTTGTGTGTGGATAATTAGATAAACCAAGAAAACATTTCAATAGGGAAAGACAGCCAATCTTTGTTGACGTGTTGTGATGTCCCAGGCCTTGCGCTCAAATACTAACTCTCTTCCTTTAATTACTCCTCTCAAACCTGACCAGAGAGGAAGACTTCAGCACAGGTAGTTCTTTGGAGGCAAGCAATAAAGAAACAAACTCCATGGCACAACCAGCCTCATGCTTCATTGTTTCATGGACTTTTCTTTCTCACCATCCACTGGAATGGGCCTATAGCCACTCGTCTCACTCTGGCCACATGTTCCCAAGGGATGCACAATCACTGCCAGGATTTGAGTCACCGTTGTCTCAAGCACCCAGAAGAGAAGCACCGAGAGAAAGAAGTATGTCCCCTCCCTAGCGTGCCCTCAAAACTGAAGTCCCTGTAGCAGACGGCATATTGGGCGTACAACCCATGAGAAAACCCTCATCTCGTACCCTTTCTCTAGTACGTCACTTTCACTTGTTGGGTTTTTTTTATTTCGTTCTTCACATTGCATGACACCATCTGGCTAATGATTATAAGCAAGTTTCCAGACCTTAAAGACTGACTCCAGATTGCTTAGCCCAGACTGCTTCTGGATGTGGACCCTGAGAGAGAATGAATAAAGACATTCAAGTTTACCTGAATTCTGCTTTCTAGAATGCCAGGTTCTCAGGCCAGTTGTTCTCTGGTAGTTATACCAGGGTAAGGGTTCTTTTGAAGCACTGCTTGCACAGCATCCTTTTGACATGGCTTCAAACCAAGTCTCCTTCTTCACAGTCCTCTTGGGAGTCGCCTGTTGAAGAGCAAAGGGGAAAAGTCTCAGGGGGGATTCCATATAAATGCAAAACGATGGTGCCAGCCCAGCTGTTGTCTTTATGCCATGTGTAAAACCTCCGAGTCCAGAGATTATACTCCATTTTTAACTGAATGGGACACTGGGAGTTCAACATACGCCTATCAGAAAAGATGACAGTCAGTGTTATAGGGATCTACCAACCACTAACAAATAATCCATAGAATTACATGCAAGCGAAATGCAAAGCCATAGAAAAACAGGATTTCATTCAATTGATGGAAGAAGTTTTCACATATTGATTCATGGGAGAGTCATTATGGCTTATGCTAACTAGAAAAGCCTGTCTTATGGCCTGTCGTACGTACATTGCGCATCTGCTTGAACTATTAAAAAAACACAGAATGCCTTTATCAGATTGTTTTCAATACCTACTTTCAAGATAAGGGCAAATGTCCCCCTTCTGATGATGCCCAGGCTGGTTCTCCTTGGAGGATGAGTTTCTCTTTCCAGACAGTGAGGTCATGCTGCCTAGCTGTGTACGTGCTAAACTTTCTCTTTTGAAACCTTGAAGTGATGTACTCCATATCTGACGTTTGCTCCTTGTTATGAAAAGATATAAAACTGTGTTTCAGGCATTCCAACTGGAGCCAGATGGCCATGGTGGATGTGGTTTCAGACACGTTCCTGCACCATAGAGATCTTGGATTTCCTGAACTGTATCAAACTCCAAGACACCACCAGCCCTTCTAAAAAAAAACAAAAAAAACAAAAAAAACCTGCTAAGAGCTGCCAGCTGCAAACTTATGGCCTCAAGGTCTTCCCCTGTGAGTAGGCAAGGGTTTCAGACCCCAACCAATACTTACTTAACAACACCCTTACTTCTTGCCAACTCCAATTATAATTCTTTAGAAATAACTCATGGAACTAAGTGCAACATTGCAGATTTTGCCTTTATAAGCCGCCTCCCTCCATTTTGTACTCCAGGAGAAGACAATTCAAGTGTTTCTGGAATCTGTGTCTTCTGGGGTCTAGTTTTCTGTTAGGCAAAAATAAACTCTCTTCTATTCTTACTACAGCTTGTTGATTATTTCCATCAACACAATAGAAATTAACCACTTAAAGTTGAAAACAAAACACAATAAAACAAACAACAAAAAAGAACCAAACCAACTCAAAATCCCAAACTTGGTCTACTGGAAAATAAACATATACTTTTATCAACTGAATTGAAAACATTTGAAAATTTATGTAGCATTCCGTCCAATTACAGTACCAACTTTAAGACTTTTGGTAGAGAAGCCATTGATGGGCAACAGGGCTACCAACTTCCTTTTCCATTTCAAGAAAATGCCCAAACCACTCTCAATCTTTTTCCCCAATTTATTCCTGAAACACAGCCCAATAAAATCTGTCACTGCAATCTTAATGGTCACTTATACCTTCGTTAACCCTGGAAGGGCATCAAGGCATCTGGATGATCCAACAACAAAGTCCAGATGCTGATGTATACTTACCGCTTGATGTGCTGATGAATCCATGTTGGGAGAGCCACCTGGACACCACAGAAACTGCTGGCCAATTGTTCAGTTCCTGGAAGCACAGGACTTATAAAAGTACAAGGATGCCTCACCCCTATTTATTTCAACAGCTTCCTACGGTAAACCCTCATTCAAAATTTATGACCTTGAAGGAATCCCACGAAGCAAGTGGAAATTCAAAGAAAGGCAAGTTCAGAGGCTACCAGGTACTTCTGAAGCTGCCACCATCCTTTCGCCAGTACAGTTTTGTTTCAGGGCTCTCTAGTTTTCACACACTCAAACAGTTTGCTTTCGGCTGCAGTCCATGACCCTGGGTTCCTCAGGATCAGGTTTGGGTGTGTTCTTTCCAAAATGAAGAGCCTAGCTTCCTTGTGTACCCTGCACATATCCCTCAGCATCTCCAGAAACCCACTTCATTCCATGCCTAAGTCATTTCCTCCATTTGAGGGTGAGATCATGATACTTCGAATACTAAGGGTGAATGGAAAAGTCCAGGGTCTACCCACACATCACAGTCTTGAGTCCCAACTTCTTGGCAGCTTCCTGGGTGTACTCTGAAACCCACCCCATTACTCACATGCAACAGAGAGTCTGAAGAAAGGGACAGACCACACTAGATGGGTAGGTAGCATGTTTAACAAGCAAGGGAACTTACTTCTGAAGCTTGTCTTGGGCAGCCACAAAACGATTAGGTTTCCCACTGGTATGTCAGAACCTTAATAAAGGTTAAATAGAGGCATTAAGGGTTCAGTCAGCTATACTGTCCAAAGGTGTCAACAACACCTTGCTATCTCAAAGTTGTGTCCTTGTTAAGCTTACTTCTTGGGGAAGCCAAGCAGAATGCAAATTCCAAAGACAAGGCTCGGGGGATGGTTTGAGGTGATTCCATTACCTGGGTCCATCTCCCAGGTCAATCCAGGTCATGTTCTCTCCATGAATTCCAACAACACATGCCCAACATCACTGAATGCTTGGCTGAGGGTAGCCCATCTCATACAAATACAATGTATTCTAAAGCAATGTTCCCCGACAAAATCCCCAAAAGGGAAATGAGACATAACTGTTTAATGGTTTAAGGGAAGGGAAACTAACCATCTTTAGCTGGTTACTCCTTCTCTGGTCTGGGAATGTCAGAAAATATAGAAGTGCAAAAAAGGAAGGGCATGACACAACTTGTGAGAAGAAAAAGACAATTCAAATAAGGTGGGAAGTACAATGATAGCCCCACAGCATCCAAGATAGACATCATTATACATAATATGAAAACAAAACACAGACCTGAAGTGCCGACTTACATTTTAAAAATGGTGTGTTCAAAAAAAAAGAAAAAAGAATGCAGCAAGTTAGATGATGGATGACACAGCTGTGTTTGAAAGGAATGATTTGGATGAAAAATACTACCATACCGACATTTCAGTTCAGTTTGGGCTCGTGACAATTCAAAAATTAAAAAAAATACACAAATTACCAACTTTACTGTATTCTTTTCCCACCCAGGTTTATGAAACTCAGAAATGTGGACTAAGATGAAGACAGTTAAGCCTATTTAGAATTGGGAATGAGAATAACTATACCAGCAATTCATTAAAATCAATTAGGTTAAAATAATGCTGATGTGAGTGCGTTTACGTGTGTGCTTGTGTTTACGTACGTTTGGGAGAATGGCCACTGGCTCTACATGACCAAAACATCATTATTTTAACTCAGCATACTGTTTTGTGGAAGCATGGGATTCCTCCCAAATAGGAGTTTGTTCTCCACCCTCAGATGCAGCTAGGGCTTGTTTGAGAACTGCCTTACAGCACAAGCGGTTGCCTGAGGAAGAGGCCTCCAGCATGGGCCCAACGACTTTCAGAAGGAGGGCCTCAACTGTAGCAGCTGTGAAAGCATAAAACCGCCAACCTGGTCCAGGATCTGTGTCTTAGTTATGGCTCCTGAGGCCAAATGGCCATTCTGGCTGCTACATGTTTTTGTTTGCTTTTCTGCCCACTCTAAAGATGGTCATCAGGTGGTACCATGGATGGCTGCCACCGAGAT
The DNA here is from genome assembly GCF_028023285.1 of Balaenoptera ricei. NCBI lineage: Eukaryota > Metazoa > Chordata > Mammalia > Artiodactyla > Balaenopteridae > Balaenoptera > Balaenoptera ricei. The sequence goes on from NC_082654.1 coordinate 115,202,574, forward strand.
CAGAGCTGTCTTCAAGTCTCAGGAGAATGTCTTGAAGACACCCAGATTCTGGTCCCTTGTTCTCAGGTGCCAGAGATCGGAGGGTGATGGGACCATCTTGTTGGATCAGGACAGTCTTTCTCAAGAAGGTGGAAGTTTTTGCGGATAAAATTCCCTGAAGCTTCTGATTAGATTGCTGTTCTCGCCAAAGCACTGGCTGCCAGACCTCTACCAGCTCCCAACTGGACAACTCAGGTGGTAGGCTGCTTGTGAGAGTGGAGGCCTTTTTTCTGGCAGTGCCACGTGGCTTGCGGGATCTTAGTTCCCCGACCAAAGATCAAACCCAGGCTCCCTGCAGTGGCAGCATGGAGTCCCAACCACTGGACTACCAGGGAAGTCCCAGAGCAGAGGCTTTGATATGCATAGCACCCAGGGTATCCCGAGAGAACGCAGATGTACTTCCACACAGGCCATCAGATGATGGTGTGGGCTCCAATGCCCATCCTTGGGCTCCTCTACAGCAGGCAGCACTGGACACACAAGGGGCTAAGCCACAGCCCTTAGCTCTGTCTACAGTCTGCAGAAGTCCTGCCAACAAAGGATCTGAATGTTTCCAGCCACCCTGATGCAGTCTTCCTCTCACTATATTGAAAGACACAATCCTTTCCACAAGGAGTCCCTTTCCAAATCTCAAGCCCCATTTGTCCTGAGGCTACTGTGTTCAGGCTCTTTTTCCAGGAGCGCTATCCCACTGTGTGTGGCCATTGTAACACAGTCTTCCTGTCAAATTAAAATAGAGGTAGATCTGTACAAATAGATAAGGAGAACCGGAAAGATGGGACAAGTAAGAATGGACCAAACCACAACCAAGAAGTCACACTGAGTTCAAAGATATACCTGTTGAATCAGTGGAATGTCACATACAACTTGAAAATCCAAGGCACACTTTTCAAAGGAAGGCAGCAGGTCCTGTTGATGGAATACCACCAAGAGCCTCAGAACGTAGACTTTTTTCAAAATCCACAAGGAAAAAGTATAGGTACATATACAGGCCCATACATACAAACATGCTAAAATGATGGAAAGAGCAAAGTTCCTATCCTTTCCTGAGTGATGGGTTAGAGATGCTACTGTATCTTTCCCTGTCATCTTTTATATTGCAAATGTTCCCAGGGAAAATAATATGCAAAGTCTCCACTGTATGAAGGACTGAAGCTTTGAAGCAATCATCACTAGTTAGAGGCTTAAGTTGCTTCCAGTTGCCAGAGCCGACATTCACAGCCATGATAAGAGCTCACGTTCCTGGACCCACATGTTTGAGCCATGTCACATCCCCTCCTCTTCTACACACCAAGCACACTTCAGATATACCTTCTGATCTTGCCAGGAAGGTAACGTGTGTGAATGAGTCCTTCTTCTATCTAATCTCCTTGACTTGTTTTGATTCCAGTTCAGGGATGGTGCAGACAGAAGAGTTGGGTCACATTTGTCATGACAATGCTAGATTTCCTTAAGGCTTCAGGAAGGGTGCCCCTCCTGGTGTCCATGCTTCCTCAGAGTCTGTGTGGAGCTGGGCAACACTCATTGAGGCAACGAAGTGCCGCCAATAGGACAGAGGGGAGACACGCCCTTCAGGCTTTCAAGTGAACGATGTGTCTTCTTGCCTAGGTGTTGCTCCCGAACACTAAGTGTAGCTTGTTCCTTCTCTTTTATCATTATGGCCCTGTATCCCAGGAAAGAAGGCCTGGAAGGGGCTCGGGAGAAGGTTTCCTTCCTCCTCCTAAGTCTGAGGCCCTGGTGAGCTTGGGAGCATGTCGAGAAGAGCCTGAAATTCTTCCTTGCTGAGGGCTGCTTCCGGAATTCCTGGTGGTTTCTCTTCCCGTGCATCCGCATTCAGGAAAGGCTGTACCTTTTCCTGAATGTCTGTGGCTGACAAGAGTTCATCTAAGAGGCTTGATGAGCTTCCAAGTGCTGAGTGCTGGTGCTGGTCCAGCGGAGGAGACGTCTCTTCACCTGAGTGCCTGCTGTTGCCAGACGTGTGTCTCAGCCTTGCAGGCTGCAGAATGTTCCATTCCCGAGGCTCCCATCTGGAGATGACAACTTGGGTCCCCTAGCGCCACCACTGCATGGCTTGGGATGTGCATGGCCAAGCCAGGTCCTGCAAGTTCGGCTGAGGATTGCCAAGGTCAGGCTGAGGGGAGTCTTGGAGGGGGAGTGCAGCCAGGCCAGTGTGCAGGTTGTTCTCCTGGCATGTTCCCTGGGATGGAGGCTGTGTGAACAGGTGGAGAGCCAGTCCCGGATTTGGTCCTGCTTAGGAGTGACTTGCAACTGCTCCCAGAGGTTCAGATTCTCTCTTCCCTGCACAGCGCAGTGGGCTGCACCACCATGGACCTCAGTGATGAGCCTCCATGCCCCCAGAGGGAACACGAGGAACAAAGAACATGGGGGAGAGAAAAGGAGCTGCTGTGGCCAAGGACTGGATGCTCTCCAGCAGACTGGAGGGAGGAACATGATGAGAGCTACTGTGGGCACTGGACAGGTGGCTTTGGCCCCACGAAGCAGTCAGAGCTAGTCTGGCACTGGGGCCTGCTGCCGGTACCTTCACGGGCCCACCTCTGCTCTGCTCTGGGTGCAGAGCTCTTCGGTTCTGAAACCACATCTAGGGAAGAAGAAGGGAGGCGGGCACATCAGAAGTAAGACATTCCAGATCGATTTGCCCCGATCTGTCTGGCAGAGGGCAATTTCGGTTAGGCCTAATCTCAGGGGGGTTTGATCTAGACCTGCAACCTGGTCCTTGGAAATGAGGGGCACGTCAGGTCAACACTGGACACCTGGCTTCCAGCAGATCCCTTATTGATTGGCTAGAATGTCAGGCCCTTCACACACCGCCCAGCACCTCTATTGCCCTCTCCTCTTCTGGAAATGGATGCCTTCAGATCAGCCCGCTAGGAGTCCAGTGGGGAATAGTGAGAGATTCGCCCGCACTTCCTCATGCACTAGGCTCTAAGTCCTCAGCTATACAGGCATTGCTCCAAATCTTTCCCATATCTGTCAGTGCCTGGGATCCAAATGAAAAGTTACCTTTCCTGGATGGCATGCTTTTCCTGGATCAGGCGTGAGTTGACATACATGGCTCCAGTCCCTACGTCCACTGAATATGTCCACCAGCCCATCTCTTATGGACAGGGATCCAGGCCCAGGTAGGTACCGAGTCCAGATGAAAATCACCTGGGTGTAGATTCAACTCCCAACTTTCTGGGCTGGATCAAGAAAGGGGCTCTCCTGATCAGGTTGAGGTTCCTCCCAATCCATGGTGAACAGATGCAAGCCACGTGAAGCACAGCCATAGGTTCTTGATTCAAATGTGAGTCTTTCAGAGACTCTGTCTCCATATACCTATGGATCTGCTTCCTGACTCCTATATTCAAAAACACTGTGTCAATAACGTATGCAGAATAACAATTCTCACCCGGGGCAACAGTCCCTCCCCCGACTTGAGGATAATGTCAAAGACCCTACATAATTAAGGTATCCTTCCAAGAGGGGAGGGAGGTTGGGTGGGTTGAGGGCAGGTTCTGCACAGGTCCAAGGGCCTTGAGGCCCAAAGTGCGATACGGACAAACATGCTGCCACACACAGTTCAGTGCCCCCACTTTTATAACCAAGACATTTCTCGGGCAATATAGCAGCACTGCTAAGCCTGAAGAGCAGTGATGCTATTTCCTACAAAGAGAGAGCAATGCTCACGTCTCCCACTTTTGTCCTGCCATTCTTTCTACATGTATACGCACTGCTGCCAATTTGATTTGGAAACTCTTACCTTGGAAGGACTCTCACTTGCAATGCCAGGCCTTTCCAACCCATAGTTTTGCCCTCAATCAGCGGGATAACCACCCCCAGAGCCTACGTGTATCCAGCACCATCTCAGGGGTTAACAACCCTTCCACACGGGACAAATCATGTTCCACCCACCGAGAACTTACCTGGATTTGAGATTCTGGAATTCCTGTTTGACAAGCCAATTCTTCTCTGGTTGCAATGCCAGGAAATCAGTTCTTCTTGAAGGCTTGCACAAGGATACTTGTTTGAGATGGAGAGATGAATGTCCGCTTTCTCCTGGCCCCTTTTGGGAAGCATTCTGAAGAACAAATAAAGAAGAGATTTAGGCCAACTGCACATTCAGTGCAGATACAATGTGTGATATGCATGGAATATAATATCATTTACATATAATTTATCTTACACATATATATGTAGGTATATACATATATATTTTTTCTCACCACCTTTCTCCCCACTGACTGCTCAGAAGTACTCACCCAACAACCCCAGCTCAGTAGCCCTAGGATAAAATTGCTGAGGTGGTGGAAGAGGGGAATTCTGACTTCTTGGCAGTTTCAGGACCAGAAGATTCAAAGACTTCCTGGCCATGCATCATCACACCCTACAACCAGGGACATGATGCTCATATCTGCAACACTAATGGGGCAAGAACCAAATTACCATTGGTTTCTCTCCTAAGCATTCTTTGCCACACATTTATCATCCACATTCAGAGGTGATCCCGTCTCCAGGAGATCCCCTGAGGAAATGCATTTGGAAATGCTAGGTACTTACTTTGAATCCAAGGCTGAGGCTGTTGATGATGATGCAATTGCCCTTCTCTTAAGGTTTTCATGGACACCAACTGGCTCTGTCTTAGATTTCTTCTTCATTGGTTTTGAAACCAATCCTAAGCACAAATAGGGAATCCACTGTCACTCAGTGCTTATGAACATATTTCCAAAGATCTTTTGCAGTGATTTACAACAGGACAAACAAATAAGCAAGCGAACTAATGAAGACCCAGAATGGCCATCTGTTACCAGTGGAAATACTTGATTCAAAGGTAGTAGTCTACATAAAGAATAATGCTTTTATCTTGAATAAGTGAACAGAATTTCAGAAAATACATAATCTGCTATCAATAAAAGTAGTCATTTCTCCTTTAGTCATCTGCATGGTATCCAAAGTAAAGACTCAAGACAGGAGAAAATGCTTGCTTTCCCAAAGCCAGAATGAGCTCGTTAACACACCCTCTCTCTCCATCGTCCTCTTCCGGTCAATACTGCCAGTTTCTCTGTTGGCTTTTGTCTCTGACTCTGATTGTCTCCTTCTACCAGTTTTTGTCTGTCTCTGTTTTTCTCCCTCTCAGTCTCTGTCTCTGTTTCTTTCTCTCCTCTTTCTTTCACTTGCTCTCTTTTGCTCTTTTTGCCTCATCTTTCCTGTGGTCAATGCCTGAGTAATGTTTCTCTGCCTCTTTTTTTTTAATTTTAAATTATTATTTCAAGAATATTTCTTTTTTATATTTATTTTATTTATTTTTGGCTGCATTGGGTCTTAGTCGCGTCACGTGGGATCTTTCGTTGCAGCGTGCAGGCTTCTGTCTAGATGTGGCATGCAGGTTTTTCTCTTCTCTAGTTGTGGCGCACAGGCTCCAGGGAGCATGGGCTCTGTAGTTTGTGGCACAGGGGCTCTCTAGCTGAGGCGCACGAGCTCAGTAGTTGTGGCTCGCGGGCTTAGTTGCCCTGCAGCATGTGGGATCTTAGTTCCCTGACCAGGGATCGAACCCGTGTCCCCTGCATTGTACGGTGGATTCTTTACCACTGGACCACCAGAGAAGTCCCTCTCTGCCTGTCTTATGTCCCCATAAGCAGTACTGTTTTGTAACACACAATGTATTGGTAAGTGCCCCTGTCAAAAATTCACGAAACCCAGACAACAGTAATTAAAATCCCATGCAGCCTGGGAAATACTCATTTACAGTTACCTCAGTGGATACATGTCACAGTCACTTCTAGGTCAGCAGACTGTTCTGTACCTGATCCCCATCTTCGAAACGTGTGCTATTGTTTTCAACAGTGAGATGATAGGCTTGCTTCCGCATTACCAGAGACTGAAATACAGTGTGGTTTTTTCTTTTTTTTTTTGGTCATTTCTGAATGTTTTTTGTGGAAATTCTAATAAATCTAGAAAAACCTTCAATAAAGAAAAACAACCAGTTTCTGTGGACTTGAGGTAACGTCCCAGGCATTGTGGTCAAATGCTAGTACCCTTTCTTTAATTATTCCTTTCAGACCTGACCAGAGATGAAGTGTTCGGCACAGGTAGTTCCTTGGAGAAAAGCAACAAAGGAACAAACCCATGGTACAATCAGCCTCGTGCTTCATTGTTTCATGAACTTTCCTTTCTGACCATCCACTGAAATGGGCCTATAGCCACTCAAATAACTCTGGCCACATTTTCCCAAAGGATACACCATCATTGCCAGGATTTGAGTCTTGAGCTGTCTTGAGCACAAAAGTAACTGACTGTCACTTAATCCTTGTCAACATACTTACAAAGGTTAACTAGTGATTCACAACTGAACTGTTACCAAATAAAGACTCACTGCTCTATAAGCATAAAATTCAATACTCCGGCACCAGCTTTTAAGAAAAAGCTTTAGGAAGACATCAAGATGGTGGAGTAGAAGGACATGGAGCTCACCTCCCCTCAACAAATACATCAAAAATACAACTACATCTGCAACAGTTCTCACAGAATACCAACTGAAAGCTGGCAGAAGATCTCATACAGCCAAAGCTGCAAGAAAGATCCCCACATAACCAGGTAGGACTAAAGGAAAAAAAAGGGAATTGAGATAGGACCTGCACCCTTGGGAGGGAGCTGTGAAAGAGCAAAGTTTCCCTCACCCTGGGAAACTCCTTTGCCAGCCGGGATGGAGCTGCAGGGGCCTGAAATTTGCCTGAGAGGAATGTGCACGGGCTGGCTGGCTGCCAAGCAGGATAGAGAGGTACCAGTGCTGACGGCTGCCACCTTGCTGCACTTCCCAGCCCGAGACGCACGGCTGCTGCTGTGCACAGCGGCTGGGTGCTGAAACTCAGGCTTCGTGGACAGACAAGGGGAGAGGACTTGGTTTGGCTTGCGGAGACAGCCCAAAGGGCCTGGGGTGTGGACCAGGCTGCAACTGGGGGTGCCCGTGGGATGGAGCCCTGGTCCGCCACAGAAGCCCCATTATCAATGTGAAGGACAGGGCATAGGTCGGCCATAGAAGCCTCACTGTCACCGTGCTCACAGTGGGGCGTGGCTCCGGCTGCGGCAGACCTTATGAGCGTGCACACACTGGGGTTGACATCCGAGCCAATTGTTGCAGCTCCCAAATCGGGGGACAGCTTCAGTGGGCTTTGAACGCTCGTGGCCTTGGCGGACTTCGGGAGCTTGGGCTTTGCAAGCATGCATACGCTGAAAGCAGGAGGGGCTGGTGTATGAGCCAATTATCGGTGCTCCCACAGCAGAGATGGGTCTGACTTTGTGGGTGTGCACAATGGGTTGCAGGTAGTGACACAGAGTCACACATCCCAGCGGACAGCTCCTGGGGAGGAAATCCTTTCCCAGAGGGAGCATTCCAGTCCCACCTACCTCACAATGCAGTTTAAAACAAGACCTGTGGGTTTCTACTCCAACAAATGGGGAGCAGACCCTGCCCCCAACAGGGCTGTGACAACCACAGAGCAAAAAGGAGGCCCCACCCAACATCCAGTGCAGGCTCTGGTCACCACAACACCAAACACACCCCCTATCAAGGGGACAAATACCAGCACACCCTGGGGAAAGATGCGGCAGGTATCCACACCAAATACAACACTTGCACCAAAAATATTGGACTGTACCCAGCAGTGGGGAGGCACTGACCCTTCCCGCTAAGAAGCTGGTACTGGCCTCTAGACCAGCCTCACTCACCAGGGAGCAGACACCAGAAGCAGAAAACTAGAATGCTGCAGCTTACGGACCGAGCCTGCCAACAGCAAGCTACACCCTACCCTGGGACCAGCTGGGCCCTGGCCCTGACCACTAGCAGGCCAAAGCAACCTTCAGTACACCCTGGACCCCATACCCAACTGTGTCAGAAACTGCCCCTTCTCCCCAACCAATGATCTGAAACCAGACCTGGGATCCCTGGGCCCTGCAGCCTAACTTCAGGAAACAGCTCTGCCTGCCAACAGTCTGGCACTAATCCCAGGATCTGGCTTCACCTGCCGGTAGGTGAGCAATGGTCCCAGAGTCTTTGGGACCCTGACTCCGCCTACCATTGAGCCAGCACTAGCCCCAAGGCCACCTAGGGTTCTGTAGCCAGCTGCCTTGTGACCAGGTCCCACTAAACAGCAGCCAGCAGCATCCACACAAGGCAGGGTCTGGCAACCAACCAGACTAGGGGACAATCAAGCCTACCAGACCACCCACAGAATCAGCTCGCCACAACAGAAGGACCCACACAGCCCTCTGGGGGGAACCCTTAGTGCATACAGCTTGGGTGACAAGAAAGGAGTGCACTTTTGTGACGTATAGGACATCTCCTACAGAAGGCCACTTCTCCAAGGTTGAGAAATATAACTAACCTATCACATAATACATAAAAATAGTAACTTAGACAAAATGAGGTGGCAAAGGAATATGTTTCAGGCTAAGGAACAAGATAAAACCCCAGAAGAACAACTAAGTGAAGTGGAGATAGGCAATCAACCTGAAAAAGAGTTCACAGTAATGATTATAAAAATGATCAAAGAACTCAGGCGAAGAATGGATGCACAGAGCGAAAAGTTAGAAGTTGTTAACAAAGAGTTAGAAAATATAAAGAACAATCAAACAGAAACGAAGAATACAACAAGTGAAATGAAAAATACACTAGAAGGAATAAATAGTACACTAAATGATACAGATGAACAGATCAGTGAGCTGGAAAACAGAGTAGTGGAAATCACTGCCACCGAACAGAAAAAAGAATTAAAAGAAATGAGGACAGTTTAAGAGACCTCTGGGACAACATCAAGTGCTCTATTATTTGCATTATAGGGGTCCCAGGAGGAGAAGCGAGAGAGAGAAAGGGCATGAGAAAATATTTGAAGAGATAATAGGTGAAAATTTCCCCAACCTGGGAAAGGAAACAGTCACCCAACTCCAGGAAGCGCAGAGAGTCCCAGGCAGGATAAATCCAAAGAACACACCAAGATACGTTGTAATCAAAATGACAAAAATTAAAGATAAAGAGAGAATATTAAAAGCAGCAAGGGAAAAGCAACAAATAACATACAAGGGAACCCCCATAAGGCTATCAGCTGATCTTTCAGCAGAAACTCAGGGAGTGGCATGATATATTTAAAGTGATGAAAGAGGAAAACCTACAACCAAGATTGCTCTACTTAGCAAGGCTCTCATTCAGATTTGAAGGAGAAATCAAAAGCTTTACAGATAAGCAAAAGCTGAAAGAAAGCAGCACCACCAAACCAGCTTCACAAAAAATGTTAAAAGAACTTCACTAGGTGAAAAAGAAAAGGCCATAGCTAGAAACAAGAAAATTATGAAATAAAAAAGCTCACTCGTAAAGGCAAACATACAGTAATGGTATGGAATCATCCACACACAAAACTAATAGGGAGGTTAAAACACAAAAGTAGTAAAATCACCTGTATCCACAGTAAGCAGTTAAGGGATACACAAAACAGATGTAAAATATGATATGAAAACTATAATCATGAGTGGAGAAGAATACAAATGCAGGATTTTTAAAATGCATTTGGGGTCTTCCCTGGTGGCACAGTGGTTAAGAATCTGCCTGCCAATGCAGAGGACACATGTCCGAGCCCTGGTCCGGGAAGATCCCACATGCTGCGGAGCAACTAAGCCCGTGCACCACAACTACTGAGCCTGAGCTCTCGAGCTCACAAGCCACAACTCCTGAAGCCTGTGTGCCACAACTACCAAAGCCCATGCGCCTAGAGCCCGTGCTCTGCAACAAGAGAAGCCACCTCAAAGAGAAGCCCACGCACCGCAATGAAGAGTAGCCCCTGCTCACCACAACTAGAGAAAGCCCATGCGCAGCAACAAGACCCAACGCAGTCATAAATAAATAAATAAATTTATTTATTTTTTAAAAATGCATTTGAAATGAAGAGATCAGCAACTTAAAAAATTCACAGATATATTTATACATATATATGTGCATACATACATATGTGTGTCTATATATATATACAAACTGCTCTACAAACACCTCACAGTAACCACAAGCCAAAAATCTATAATAGATATACACACGAGAAAGAAAAAGGAATCCAACCAAAATATTAAAGATAGTCATCAAATCACAAGAGAAAAGAACAAAAGAGGAAAAAAGACTTGCAAAAACAAATCCAAAACAATTAACAAAGTAGCAGTAAATACATACATATTGGTAATTACCTTAAATGTAAGTGGACAAAATGCTCCAACCAAAAAACAGAGTGGCTGAATGGATACAAAAACATGACCCATAAATATGCTGCCTACAAAAGACTCACTTCAGCTCTAGAGACATGTACTGACTGAAAGTGAGGGGATGGAAAAAGGTATTCCATGCAATAGAAATCAAAAGTAAACAAATAGCAATACTTGTATCAGACAAAACAGACTTTAAAGACAAGAGACAAAGAGACACTACATAATGATGAAGGGAACAATCCAAGTAGATATAACAATTGTAAATATATATGCAACCAACATAGCAGCACCTCAATATATAAGGCAAATATTAACAGACATAAAAGGAGAAATCGACAGTAACACAATTAACAGTAGGTGTCTTTAACACCCCACTTAAGTCAATGGACAGATCCAATGGACAGATCCAAAAAGAAAATCAATATTGAAACATAGGTCTTAACAAGTTAGACCAAATGGACTTAATTTATATATACAGAGAGAGAGAGCATTCCATTTGAAAGCAGAATACATTCTTTTCAAGTGCACATGAAACAGTCTCCAGGATAGACTACACACTAGGCCACAAAACAAGCCTCAGTAAATTTAAGGAAATTGAAATTATATCAAGCATCTTCTCCAACCACAATGCTATGAGACTAAAAATCAACTACAAGGAAAAAACTGCAAAAAACAAACACGTGGAGGCTAAAACATATGCTACTAAACAACCAATGGATCAATGAATAAATCAAGGAGGAAATAAAATACCTAGAGACTAATGAAGACAAAAACATGATAAACCAAAACCTATGGGATGCAGCAAAAGCAGTTCTAAGAGGAAAGTTTATAGCAATACAATCTTACCTCGGTAAACAAGAAAAATCTCAAGTGCCCTAACATTACACCTGAAGGAACTAGAGAAAGAAGAAGAAACAAAACCTGAAGTTAATAGAAGGAAAGAAATCATAAAGATCAGAGAAGAAAAAAAATGAAATAAAGCCTAAAACAATAGAAAAAAAATCACTGAAACTAAAAGCTGTTTCTTTGAAAAGATAAACAAAATTGATAAACCTTTAGCCAGACTCATCAAGAAAAAAGATGGGAGAAAGCCCAAATCAATAAAATCAGAAATGAAAAAGAAGTTACACCACAGAAATACAAAGAGTCATAAGAGACTACTATAAACAACTACAGCCAATAAAATGGACAACCTAGAAGAAATGAACAATTTCTTAGGAAGATACAATCCCCCAAGACTGAACCAGGAAGAAATAGAAAATATGGACAGACCAGTTACCAGTACTGAAATTGAATCAGTAATTTTAAAACTCCCAACAAACAAAAGTCCAGGACCAGATGGCTACACAGGTGAATTCTACTAAATATTTAGAGAAGAGTTAACACCTATCATTCTGAAACTACTCCAAAAAACAGCAGAGGAAGGAACATTTCTGAACTCATTCTATGAAGCCACCATCACCCTGATACCAAAACCAAAGATATCACAAAAAAAGAAAATTACAGACCAATATCACTGATGAACATAGATGCAAAAATCCTCAATGAAATACTAGCAAACTGAATCCAACAATACATTAAAAGGATCATACACCATGATCAAGTGGGATTTATCTCAGGGATGCAAGGATTTTTTCAATATCCACAAATCAATGTGATACACCACATTAACAAATTGAAGAATAAAAACCATATGATCATTTCAGTAGATGCAGAAAAAGCTTTTGACAAAAATCAACATCCATTTATTATAAAAATTCTCCAGAAAGTAAACATAGAGAGAACATACCTCAACATAACAAAGGCCCTATATGACAGCACACAGCTAACATCATACTCAACAGTGAAAAGCTGAAAGCATTCCCTCTAAGATCAAGAAAAAGAAAAGAAAGCCCACTCTCACCACATTTATTCAACATAGTCTTGTAAGTCCTAGCCACAGCAATCAGAAGAAATAGAAATAAAAGGATTCCGAATTGGAAAGGTAGAAGTAAAACTGTCACCATCTGCAGATGACATACTATACACAGAAAATCCTAAAGATGCCACCAATAAACTACTAGAGCTCAATGAATTCAGTAAAGTTGCAGGATACAAAACTAATGCACAGAAATCTGTTGCATTTCTATACACTAACAATGAAATATCAGAAAGAGAAATTAAGGAAACAATCCCATTTACCATCACATCAAAAAGAATCAAATACCTAGACATAAACCTACCTAAAGAGGAAAAAGACCTGAACTCTGAGAAATCTAAGATGCTGATGCAAGTAACTGAAGATGACACAAACCGATGGAAAGATATACTGTATTCTTGGATTGGAAGAATCAATATTACAATGACCATACTACCCAAGGCAATCTACAGATTCACTGCAATCCTTATCAAAATACCAATGGCATTTTTCACGGAACTAGAACAAAAAATTTTAATTTGTATGGAAGCAAGATCCTGCATAGTCAAAACAATCTTGAGAAAGAGTTGGAAGAATCATGCTCCCTGACTTCAGTCTATACTATAGTGCTACAGTAATAGAAACAGTATGGTACTGGCACAAAAACAGACACATAGATCAATGGAACAGGATAGAATGCCCAGAAATAAACCCACACACTATGGTCACTTATCTGTGACAAAGGAGGCAAGAATATACAACGGAGAAGACAGTCTCTTCAATAAGTGGTGCTGAGAAAACTAGACAGCTACATGTAAAAGGATGAAATTAGAACATTCTCTAACACCATATACAAAAATAAACTCAAAATGGATTAAAGACCTAAACGTAAGACCAGATACTATAAAACACTTAGAGGAGCTTCAAGATGGCGGAAGAGTAAGACGCAGAGATCACCTTCCTCCGCACAAATACATCAGAAATACATCTACATGTGGAAGAACTCCTACAGAACACCTACTGAATGCTGGCAGAAGACCTCACACCTCCCAAAAGGCAAGAAACTCCCCACGTACCTGGGTAGGGCAAAAGAAAAAAGAATAGGGACGGGACCTGCGCCAGTGGGAGGGAGCTGTGAAGGAGGAAAGGTTTCCACACACTAGGAAGCCCCTTTGCGGGCGGAGACTGCGGAGGGCGGAGGGGGGAAGCTTTGGGAGCCACGGAGGAGAGCGCAGCAACAGGGGTGCGGAGGGCAAAGCGGAGAGATTCCCGCACAGAGGATCGGTGCCGACCAGCACTCACCAGCCCGAGAGGCTTGTCTGCTCACGTACTGAGGCTCAGGCTTCAAGGTCAGATCCCGGGAGAGGACTGGGGTTGGCTGTGTGAACACAGCCTGAAGGAAGTAGTACATCACAGCTAGCCAGGAGGGAGTCCAGGAAAAAGTCTGGAGCTGCCGAAGAGACAAGAGACTTTTTCTTGCCTCTTTGTTTCCTGATGCATGAGGAGAGGGGATTAAGAGCGCCGCTTAAAGGAGCTCCAGAGACGGGTGCGAGCCTCGGCTATCAGCGCGGACCCCAGAGATGGACATGAGACGCTAAGGTTGCTGCTGCAGTCACCAAGAAGCCTGTGTGCAAGCACAGGTCACTATCCACACACCCCCTCCTGAGAGCCTGTGCAGCCCGCCACTGCCAGGCTCCCGTGATCCAGGGGCAACTTTCCCGGGAGAACGCACTGCACGCCTCAGGCTGGTGCAAAGTCACGCCGGCCTCTGCCGCCGCAGGCTCGTCCCGCATCCATACCCCTCCCTCCCCCTGGTCTGAGTGAGCCAGAGCCCCCCAAGCAGCTCCTCCTTTAACCCCGTCCTGTCTGAGAGAAGAACAGACGCCCTCAGGCGACCTACGCGCAGAGGCGGGTCCAAATCCAAAGCTGAACACCTGGAGCTCTGCGAACAAAGAAGAGAAAGGGAAATTTCTCCCAGCAGCCTCAGGAGTAGCGGATTAAATCTCCACAATCAATTCGATGTACCCTGGAATACCTGAATACAAAACGAATCATCCCAAATTGAGGAGGTGGACTTTGGGAGAAGCGATATATATATTTTTTTCCCTTTTTCTCTTTTTGTGAGTGCGTATGTGTATGCTTCTGTGTATGATTCTGTCTGTACAGCTTTGCTTTTACCATTTGTCCTAGGGTTCTGTCTGTCCTTTTTTTGTTTTGTTTTGTTTTTCTTTGTTTTATTACTTAAAAATTTTTTTCTTAATAATTATTTTTTATTTTTTATTTTAATAACTTTATTTTATTTTATTTTACTTTATTTTATTTTATCTTCTTCTTTCTTTCTTTCTTTTTTTTCTCCCTTTTATTCTGAGCCGTGTGGAGGACAGGCTCTTGGTGCTCCAGCCAGGCATCAGGGCTGTGCCTCTGAGGTGGGAGAGCCAAGTTCAGGACACTGGTCAACAAGAGACCTCACAGCTCCATGTAATATCAAACGACGAAAATCTCCCAGAGATCTCCATCTCAACGCCAAGACCCAGCTCCACTCAACGACCAGCAAGCTCAGTGCTGGACACCCTATGCCGAACAACTAGCAAGACAGGAACACAACCCCATCCATTAGCACAGAGGCTGCCTAAAATCATAAGGCCACAGACACCCCAAAACACACCACCAGACGTGGACCTGCCCACCAGAAAGACAAGATCCAGCCTCATCCACCAGAACACAGGCACTAGTCCCCCCCAACAGGAAGCCTACACAACCCACTGAACCAACCTTAGCAACTGGGGACAGACACCAAAATCAATGGAAACTACAAACCTGCTGCCTGCGAAAAGGAGACCCCAAACACAGTAAGTTAAACAAAATGAGAAAACAGAGAAACACACAGCAGATGAAGGAGCAAGGCAAAAACCCACCAGACCTAACAAATGAAGAGGAAATAGGCAGTTTACCTGAAAAAGAATTCAGAATAATGATAAAAAAGATGATCCAACATCTTGAAAATAGAATGGAGAAAATACAACAAACGTTTAACAAGGACCTAGAAGAAGTAAAGAGCAAACAAACAGTGATGAACACAATAAATGAAATTAAAAATTCTCTAGAAGGAATCAATAGCAGAATAACTGAGACAGAAGAACGGATAAGTGACCTGGAAGATAAAATAGTAGAAATAACTACTGCAGAGCACAATAAAGAAAAAAGAATGAAAAGAATTGAGGACAATCTGAGACATCTCTGGGAAAACATTAAACGCACCAACATTCAAATAATAGGGGTCCCAGGAGAAGAAGAGAAAAAGAAAGGGACTGAGAAAATATTTGAAGAGATTATACTTGAAAACTTCCCTAATATGGGAAAGGAAATAGTTAATCAAGTCCAGGAAGCACAGAGAGTCCCATACAGGATAAATCCAAGGAGAAACATGCCAAGACACATATTAATGAAACTATCAAAAATTAAACACAAAGAACAAATATTAAAAGCAGCAAGGGAAAAACAACAAATAACACATAAGGGAATCCCCATAAGGTTAACAGCTGATCTTTCAGCAGAAACTCTGCAAGCCAGAAGGGAGTGGCAGGACATATTTAAAGTGATGAAGGAGAAAAGCCTACAACCAAGATTACTCTACCCAGCAAGGATCTCATTCAGATTTGACGGAGAAATTAAAACCTTTACAGACAAGCAAAAGCTAAGAGAATTCAGCACCACCAAACCAGCTTTACAACAAATGCTAAAGGAACTTCTCTAGGCAGGAAACACAAGAGAAGGAAAAGACCTACAATAACAAACCCAAAACAATTAAGAAAATGGTAATAGGAACATACATATCGATAATTACCTTAAATGTAAATGGATTAAATGTTCCAACCAAAAGACATAGACTGGCTGAATGGATACAAAAACAAGACCTGTATATATGCTGTCTACAAGAGACCCACTTCAGACCTAGCGACACATACAGACTTAAAGTGAGGGGATGGAAAAAGATATTCCATGCAAATGGAAATCAAAAGAAAGCTGGAGTAGCAATACTCATATCAGACAAAACAGACTTTAAAATAAAGACTATTACAAGAGACAAAGAAGGACACTACATAATGATCAAGGGATCGATCCAAGAAGAAGATATAACAATTGTATATATTTATGCACCCAACACAGGAGCACCTCAATACATAAGGCAAATACCAACAGCCATAAAAGGGGAAATCGACAGAAACACAATCATAGTAGGGGACTTTAACACCCCACTTTCACCAATGGACAGATCATCCAAAATTAAAAAAGATGGACTTAATTGATATTTATAGGACATTCCATCCAAAAACACCACAATACACATTCTTCTCAAGTGCTCATGGAACATTCTCCAGGATAGATCTTATGTTGGGTCACAAATCAAGCCTTGGTAAATTTTAAAAAATTGAAATCGTATCAAGTATCTTTTCCGACCACAATGCTATGAGACTAGATATCAATTACAGGAAAAAATCTGTAAAAAATAAAAACACATGGAGGCTAAACAACACACTACTTAATAACCAACAGATCACTGAAGAAATCAAAGAGGAAATCAAAAAATACCTAGAAACAAATGACAATGAAAACACGATGACCCAAAACCTATGGGATGCAGCAAAGGCAGTTCTAAGGGGGAAGTTTATAGCAATACAATCCTACCTTAAGAAACAAGAAACATCTCAAATAAACAACCTAACCTTACACCTAAAGCAAGTACAGAAAGAAGAACAAAAAAACCCCAGAGTTAGCAGAAGGAAAGAAATCATAAAGATCAGATCAGAAATAAATGAAAGAAATGAGAGCAAAGATCAATAAAACTAAAAGCTGGTTCTTTGAGAAGATAAACAAAATTGATAAAACATTAGCCAGATGCATCAAGAAAAAAAGGGAGAAGAAGACTCAAATCAATAGAATTAGAAATGAAAAAGCAGAAGTAACAACTGACACTGCAGAAATACAAAGGATCATGAGAGATTACTACAAGCAACTCTATGCCAATAAAATGGACAACCTGGAAGAAATGGACAAATTCTTAGAAATGCACAACCTTGCAAGACTGAACCAGGAAGAAATAGAAAATATGAACAGACCAATCACAAGCACTGAAATTGAAACTGTGATTAAATATCTTCCAACAAACAAAAGCCCAGGACCAGATGGCTTCACAGGCGAATTCTATCAAACATTTAGAGAAGGGCTAACACCTATCCTTCTCAAACTCTTCCAAAGTACAGCAGAGGGAGGTACACTCCCAAACTCATTCTACGAGGCCACCATCACTCTGATACCAAAACCAGACAAAGATGTCACAAAGAAAGAAAACTATAGGCCAATATCACTGATGAACATAGATGAAAAAATCCTCAACAAAATACAAGCAAACAGAATCCAACAGCACATTAAAAGGATCATACACTATGATCAAGTGGGGTTTATCCCAGGAATGCAAGGATTCTTCAATATACACAAATCAATCAACGTGATACACCACATTAACGAACTGAAGGAGAAAAACCATATGATCATCTCAGTAGATGCAGAAAAAGCTTTCGACAAAATTCAACACCCATTTATTAAAAACCCTCCAGAAAGTAAGCATAGAGGGAACTTTCCTCAACATAATAAAGGCCACATATGACAAACCCACAGCCAACATCATCCTCAATGGTGAAAAACTGAAACCATTTCCACTAAGATCAGGAACAAGCCAATGTTGCCCACTCTCACCACTATTATTCAACATAGTTTTGGAAGTTTTAGCCACACCAATCAGAGAAGAAAAAGAAATAAAAGGAATCCAAATTGGAAAAGAAGAAGTAAAGCTGTCACTGTTTGCAGATGACATGATACTCTACATAGAGAATCCTAAAGATGTTACCAGAATACTACTAGAGCTAATCAATGAATCTGGTAAAGTAGCAGGATACAAAATTAATGCACAGAAATCTCTTGCATTCCTATACACTAATGATGAAAAATCTTTAAGTGAAATTAAGAAAACACTCCCATTTACCACTGCAACAAAAAGAATAAAATATCTAGGAATAAACCTACCTAAGGAGACAAAAGACCTGTATGCAGAAAATTATAAGACACTGATGAAAGAAATTAAAGATGATAGAAACAGATGGAGAGATATACCATGCTCTTGGATTGGAAGAATCAACATTGTGAAAATGACTATACTACCCAAAGCAATCTACAGATTCAATGCAATCCCTATCAAACTACCACTGGCATTTTTCACAGAACTAGAACAAAAAATTTCACAATTTGTATGGAAACACAAAAGACCCCGAATAGCCAAAGCAATCTTGAGAAAGAAAAACGGAGCTGGAGGAATCAGGCTCCCTGACTTCAGACTATACTACAAAGCTACAGTCATCAAGACAGTATGGTACTGGCACAAAAACAGAAATATAGATCAACGGAACAGGATAGAAAGCCCAGAGATAAACCCACACACATATGGTCACCTTATCTTTGATAAGGGAGGCAAGAATATACAGTGGAGAAAAGACAGCCTCTTCAGTAAGTGGTGCTGGGAAAATTGGACAACTACATGTAAAAGAATGAAATTAGAACACTCCCTAACACCATAAACAAAAATAAACTCAAAATGGATTAAAGACCTAAATGTAAGGCCAGACACCACCAAACTCTTAGAGGAAAACACAGGCAGAACACTCTATGACATAAATCACAGCAAGATCCTTTTTGACCCAGCTCCTAGAGAAATGGAAATAAAAACAAAAATAAACAAATGGGACCTAATGAAACTTCAAAGCTTTTGCACAGCAAAGGAAACTATAAACAAGACGAAAAGACAACACTCAGAATGGGAGAAAATATCTGCAAATGAAGCAACTGACAAAGGATTAATCTCCAAAACATACAAGGAACTCATGCAGCTCAACATCAAAAAAACAAACAACCCAATCCAAAAATGGGCAGAAGACCTAAACAAACATTTCTCCAAAGAAGATATACAGATTGCCAACAGACACATGAAAGAATGCTCAACATCATTAATCATTAGAGAAATGCAAATCAAAACTACAATGAGATATCATCTCACACTGGTCAGAATGGCCATCATCAAAAAATCCACAAACAATAAATGCTGGAGAGGGTGTGGAGAAAAGGGAACCCTCTTGCACTGTTGGTGGGAATGTAAATTGATACAACCACTATGGAGGACAGTATGGAAGTTCCTTAAAAAACTAAAAATAGAACTACCATACGACCCAGTAATCCCACTACTGGGCATATACCCTGAGAAAACCATAATTCAAAAAGAGTCATGTACCACAATGTTCATTGCAGCTCTATTTACAACAGCCAGGACATGGAAGCAACCTAAGTGTCCATCAACAGATGAATGGATAAAGAAGATGTGGCAAATATATACAATGGAATATTACTCAGCCATAAAAAGGAATGAAACTTAGTTATTTGTAGTGAGGTGGATGGACCTAGAGACTGTCATACAAAGTGAAGTAAGTCACAAAGAGAAAAACAAATACCGTATGCTAACACATATATATGGAATGTAAAAAAAAAAATGGTCATGAAGGACCTAGGGGCAAGATGGGAATAAAGATGCAGACCTACTAGAGAATGGACTTGAGGATATGGGGAGAGGGAAGGGTAAGCTGGGACAAAGTGAGAGAGTGGCATGGACATATATACACTACCAAACGTAAAATAGATAGCTAGTGGGAAGCAGCCGCATAGCACAGGGAGATCAGCTCAGTGCTTTGTGACCACCTAGAGGGGTGGGATGGGGGGGTGGGATAGGGAGGGTGGGAGGGAGGGAGACGCAAGAGGGAGGAGATATGGGAACATATGTATATGTATAACTGATTCACTTTGTTATAAAGCAGAAACTAACACACCATTGTAAAGCAATTATACTCCAATAAAGATGTTAAAAAAAAAAGTCTACAAATAATAAATGCTGGAGAGGGTGTGGAGAAAATGGAACCCTCTTGCACTGTTGGTGGGAATGTAAATTGGTGCAACCACTATAGAGAATAGTCTGATGTTCCTTAAAAAACTAAAAATAGAGTTACCATATGATCCAGCAATCCCACTGCTGGGCATATATCTGGAAAAGATGAAAACTCTAATTAGAAAAGATACATGCACGCTATGTTCACAGCGGCAGTGTTCACAATAACCAAGACATGGAAGCCACCTAAATGTCCTTTGACAGATGAATAGATAAATATGGGGTATATATATATATAATGGAATATTACTCAGCCATAAAAAGAATGAAATATTGCCATTTGCAGCAACATGGATGGACCCAGAGATTTATTAAGTGAAATAAGTCACACAGGAAGACCAGTATCATATGATATCACTTACATGTGGAAACTAAAAAAATAATACAAATGAACTTATTTACAAAACAGAAACAGACTCACAGCATAGAAAACGTATGGTTACTAAAGGAGAAAGCAGGGTGGGGGGAGAGGGATAAATTAGGAGTATGGGATTAAAGATGCACACTATTACATATAAAATAAACAACAAGAAGTTACTGTATAGCACAGGGAACTATACTCAGTATCTTGTAATAAACCATAACGGAAAAGAATCTGAAGCTGTACACCTGAAACTAACACAATACTGTAAATCAAGTATAGTTAAATTTTTTGAAAACTGAAAAGTTTAACGTGAGGTCAACTGGTAAGGAGACAGGAGGCAAGCCTCCCAAATCTGTCTCCCTGATCCAGGGTTCGTGGAGAACTTTTAAGGGTTAGGGGAATTTCAAACTTGGAAGCTGACTGGCTATTCGCAAATCAGTCCATATAAGCTACTCATGCTGCTGGAACATAGATTTTCCTTACTGAAGGCCTTTGCACATCTTAACGCTCCCATGGCAACACTTTTATTCTTTCAGTCCATAGACTAAATTGCGTAGAATTCATGGTTCTGGGGTCATCCTGTAGACATGGGTTCCTGTCATGCACATGTGCAGTGCTATCTCTAATATAATTCAAGGTTTGATTATTCAAAACCCTATTTATGGAGGCAAATCCAGTTAAAGCTGGTGAATGTTTTATGTGCTACTTCAACTTTTTTTTTTTTTTTTTTGGTACATTCCTAAATCAAGGGAAATAGGGCAAGGACCATTCTAGCTTCTTCCTTCTGATTAGGTGCGTGGATTTTTTAATAAGATAAATGACATTGCTTTTCATTTAATTGTAAATGTTCGTGATTCCCACCTTGAACCCTTAAGTCTCAGACAATCATCTTGCCAGTGGGGGAGGGCTTTTTAAATAAAGGAGATAGACAATAAGTACAAAATTTGGTGAATGAAAAGATTAATATACTTAGAACTATGACTCCTAATTTTAACTGTCCTTCCAAAACAGACCTTATTACTTTGGGAATCCATGAAAACATTTTATTGTAAACATTTTTAGTGATTCAATTGGCAATAATACTTAGTCTTAAGGAAGGGTCTCCTATATAACATTCCATAAGGGCTCAAATGGAGCTTGCTTCTAGGGGCTACTCTTAATCTACACAGGGCAACTAATAAGACATCCCTAGTTTAGTTGGTTTCTTGACATATTTTGGTGATTGTCTTTACGGTATAATTTATCTTTTCAGTCTTTCCCACAGCCCAAGGTCTCCACGAAGCATATAACTTCCATTGTATTCCAAGGGCCCCAGACACCAAGTTACCTTGGCTATGAAAGCTCCTCGGTTGTCACTTTGAACTGAAAGAGACAACCCAAAATGAGGGATAATTTCTTTTAGTACGGACTCTGTTACCTCAGAAGCTTCTCTGTTCAGCATGGAAAGGCTTCGACCCATCCTTTGAAGTTGTCCACAATTACCAGCAAATATCTGTAATTTCCCACAGCTCTTAGCGTAACAGTAAATTCTATTTACTAATCATCTCCTGGTTTTGTCCCTAAGGTTTGCACCCCTTTTATTATTGGGGGTGACCCGGTTTTAGGATTGTTTCTGGAACAGATCAGACAGTTTTGTGTTACCTTTTGGATGGTCCTTTGCATTTGTGAACCAACTATAAACATTTGTAGCCAGTGGCAGGTTGCATCCCTCCCATTAATGGGTTCCTTGATGTAGGTAATTATTTTTTCCACTAAATGCTTGGGTGTAAGCACTAGTCTCTTCATTATAAATCCAGCCATCTTTGATCGTTTGGTACTGATCACCATCAAAGTCTCAAGAGTCAGCATGAAATTCCAATTTGTCTGCTCTCCCTAGATCTATTTCAGAATACTGGGGCTTAAACAGGTATTGATCCACACTCAGAATTGAGTGTAGGGCCTTGGGAATCTGGGGTTTTGGTTCTGGCTGTCTGTTTTATGGCTGATCAGCTAAATTACTTCTTTTAGCTATATGTATCAGTCTTTTGGTGTCCCGGGCAATGTACCATGGCTATTTCTTCTGGCACATAACAGAATCTAGTAAGGTCAGTATCACCTCTGTGTGTTTACTTTCTTTCCTTCCTGATGTCAGTAGACCTCTCTTTCCATATGGCCCCATGTGCATACACGACAGAGAAGGCGTACGTAGAATCAGTGTAAACAGTTGCCTTTTTCTTAGCTCCAAGATGCAGGGATCTTATAAGGGCTATAAGAGTACATCTTCTGGGCAGATGTACTTCTGCTTCCAGACTTCCTGATGAGTTGCTATTGCATACCTAGCCTTTCAAAGTCTGTGGTCCATGAAGCTGCTCCCATCCATAAACGTGTCCTTAACTGTATTTTCTAAAGGCTGATCAGTCAGGTCAGATGTATGAGAAAATACTTCTTCAATTATTTGTATGGTATGGAACACCTTATGGCAAGCTGCAGCCCAGCTTAATGGCTCAATGTCATTTCCTTTAAGAGCCTCATATAGATGTCTGGCCACGAGTCCAAAGTGAGGAATCGAAATATGACAAAACCCAGCCATTCCTAAGAATCCTCTCAATTGCCTTCTGGTGGTGTGTACGGTAACCCAAGCTAATACTTGCTTTTGATCCAGCAATATGTTTCTTCATCCTTTTGCTAACTCAAGCCCTAGATATTTTACAATTGGTTGAGAAATTTACACTTCTCCCTTGGAGATTTTATATCTCTGGTCTGCCAGAAAGCCTAATGTGAGGATTGTATTTTTTTCTACAGCTTCCTTAGTTTTACGAGCAATTAGTGTATCATAGTAAGACTCCCGCATTAATTGGAAATCCCTTAAGTCCTTGGCTAAGGGTTCCCCGAAGATGGTGGGGACACTCTGAAATCCTTGAGGAAGTACCATCCAACAATATTGTTGTTTTATATTAGTGTCTCAGTAGTGCCATTTAAAGGCAAACAATTCCTGGGACTCAGGACTTAGCGGTATGTAGTAAACAGCATCTTAAGTCCAGAACTGTAAACCAGCAAAAGTCTCTAAATAAAGTTGTAAGCAAAGTGGAAGCATACACCACTGCATGTATATCCTCTACAATTTGGTTAACGGCTCTCAAATCCTGTACAGAACAATAATCTCTGGTCCCCAGTATTTGTACCAGCAGGACTGCAGTCTTACATGGGGACTGGCAAGGTCTGATTAATTGGCACTTGAGAAAGGTGGTTATCAGCGGTTTTATACCTTCCTTCACATGCCTCTTTAAAGGGTATTGCTTTAAATTGGAAGCCTTGGTGCATGGATGGAGTTCTACTATTGGGTTAGCTGTCTTGGCTCTTCCTGGCCAACATCAGTGCAAATATCCACTCTTACCTTTTGTAGAATTTCTTCAGGGACTTCTGGTTGAGGCTTGCCTCCCAATTGTAAAAGCACAGCTTGGAGGGAATAGGCTTGATCTGGGAATATTTTAATGTCTACTTCTTCTGATAAAATTCATTTAATTTTGTTAGTAGATCTTGCCCCAAGAAGAGAATAGGACATGCCAGCACATACAGAAAGTTGTACTTTAAATATGTTTTTTTCTCACTTATATAGATCAGGGATAGAAAATGGGGAATTCACACATATAAATCCCCTGGGGGGGACTTTTGGTCATCCAGACCTTCGGGAACCTGTCTCAGCAGATACTGCCCTGCCTGAAGCAGAGTACCCCCTGGGCTGAACTGAGTACCCTGGCAGGTACGGGGAGAGGAGACCAATCCCTTTTGACTAGCTGGTAAGCAAGGGGCTGGGGCTAGACCTGTGGCTCTAAGAGCATTGTTGGCGGAAGCCTCCGCAGGGCTCGCAGACATTCCCCCTTCATACAGCAGGGGAACTGCAGGAGGCACCAAAGGAGGAGCCAAATACTGTGGAGATCAGATTAGGCTCTGATTCAGGCAAGACAGGCTTTTTCTGAGGGCCTTCCCCTGTAGCTGCTGAACAGGGTACAAAATAACCTAGAAAATCCAAGTCGAGGTCAAACGTTGTGAGCCCACTCCTTGTTCCTGACTGCTCTTGATCTGAGGAAAGCTGATAATCACAGTGCAAGGCAGAGCTGATGGGAGGACAGCCAAGAGTTCTCCATCTGGGAGTCTATCCTCTGAAGAAAAACAAGTCCTTAGTGAAGTCAGCACTCTGCAGTTGGCTGACCGGATTTCCTCCAGTGAGCGCTCACAATAGTTTACTTCTCAGCCAACAAGAACACGGAAGAGCCTGGAACAGGTGCCTTTAGCAAATGCCTGCCACCTCTTCCCAGGCTTCATGGATTGGGCCCAATGTCAACAGCAGTCTCATCAGAAACTCAGGGCTGTGTGATGCAGCAATGTTGGCTGCACCTGGAAAATCCTTGCGTTCATGAGAAATGAAAGAACCACGGTTTGTCTGTTGTTGGCTCAGAACACACTTTCCTTTATAGGAAGCACCTGGGCACACTAGAAGCTTGCCCCCCTCAACTACTCTCCACCTTAGTGCTGGTTCTGAGGGGTTAGCCTGCCCCTCTGAGAATGGGGAGAGAGATGGGGAGAGACAACATGCAAGCAAGTAACTCCTAAGTCAAAGGCTTAGTTAGTATCCCAGTTTTAAAACCCAAGAACTGAAAACAGTCTATGGATTGTTAATCTCCAGAAAATATCTTTCCCTCAACTCCCCCCCCGCCCCAAAAAGCATAGGGAAATCATGCAACCTCAAGAGGCGTGAGAAAGCAAGAGTCTTAGAATTTAGGAACCAATTCCATCTCCTAGTTTGGTTTCTGGAAAGGAGCAAGCAAATGCAGTAGCAACTATCCACGACTTGGCTGTAAGAATTCCCTGGAGAAGCCACTGCAGAAGATGGACAGTCTCAATGATGACCAGTTTGGATGTGAGGGTTCACTTAGGGAACACTGAGCAGCTTTCCATTAGAGATGATTGTCAAGCAGTGTAGCCTGAAAGTCACACATGCTACCCAGCTAACCAAGGAAATCTGTCCAAGGCCAATCTGGTCAGAGGTTCCTAAGAATTCCCCCCACCCGATGTGCTGAAGGCAGGCTTGCCTATTACAGAGAAGCCTATGAAAGTGCAGGCTCTGTGTCACTCACCACCTTGAAAAATTTACTGGATGAGGAGAGGGTAGAAGAGGTGACTACCACCTTGAAGAAATGCAAGTCAGGAGACTCTTTTAGACACATCTGAGCTGAATTTGAGGAGGAATTCAAGAATATGCAGGGTGAAATACTGAAGCCCTCACTTCCTTTCTGAGCATGTACAGGTATAATCTTCCTGGTAGATGACTAAAACATTTTATCTACCCAGCAGAGATCACAGACAAGTTAATCTAGATGTCTGGGCAACTTCCATGTAGAACTATTCATCCCAAGGCCTCCATATGGCCCATGGCCTCTAGCACCACCACCAATTTCTTCATCCTGGTAAATTTATGTTACACACACACACACTTAAGAACAGTTCAATGCTAACTCCCCATTAGTTTGGCTCATACAAAAGAAGATTAAAATTCTCAGTGAGGAAAAACCAAAAATGTATAAAATTCCTTTAACCCAGGCATGGGGTATGTTCTTCTGGGGTGGAGAATTTTCCTGCTTTACACTCCTTACTTTCTCCTTTCTCCTCTCACCCCAACAAGGTAATCAGGGTTGGTTCTATTAAGAATGCACACCTGTATCAATACCGCCAGGAAATTACATTAGGCCCAGCTGAAACACCCTGACACTTCCTTCAGGCAACATTTCTATTCAGGGAGCAATGTAATTAATCTCCTGAGTCAGAGGACCCTCATTGATATCAGGTTTAATAAAGTTCTGCTACAGTCATCCAAGAACAAACCCCTATGAACTAATCCTAACAAACAAAACAGTCAGACATAGAAAAACATGGACAAAGAAATCCAAGATGCTAGGACTTCAACCCAGGGTTCAAGACTCTAACCCAATCTTTTGAGCACCTCACTGGCTGTAACCTTTTATCTTGTCTCCCTACGGTGGGACTCCACCCCCAGTCCTAGCCTTGGGCCTCTAACCCTAGTCTCAGAACCCTAACCTGACAAAAATCTCCCCAGGGTAAGACTCTAACCCACCATCCTGACGAGGTTATTAGACAATTTAGGCACAGGAGCATTTTAACGACGTAACTCACCCAAAAGGCGTCTGGTCCAGGAGCCGTTTCTTTTCTAAAAAATGAAAGTAGTGCTGAGGAGCCTGAAGAGCCATGGCTGGGAAGCAGGAACCCCACAGCTGACCCTCTAGACAAATTTGGTCTAGATGGACGCTCAAGGATGGTGGCAAGAGCGTGTACATGCTCTACCAGGAACTACAGTGCCTCAGGCAGGGGGTCACAAGACCTAGAAAACTCTGTGTTACCCAAATTGTTACCTAGCAAGGGCTCCCTACTGGACACACATAGAAGCCAACACTATGGCACTGGCTTTTGAAAAAGAAGAGCTTTACTGCGAGGTTAACCTGCAAGGCTCTCAAATTTATCTCCCTGATCCCGAGTCCGGGGCAATTTGTAAAGGGTTAGGGGAATTTCAAAGTTGGAAGCTCATTGGCTAGTCTTGAATCAGTCCATATAAGCTACTCGTGCTGCTGGAAGCCAGATTTTCCTTATTGAATGGCTTCTCAATTAAGGGGCTCAGGTGGCAACATTTCTATTCCTTGAGTTCTACAGACCGAGATTCTTGGTTCCAGGGTCATCCTGGAGATATGGGTTCCCAGTTTGCACATGCGCAGTGTTGTTCCTGTAAAATGCCTCAAGGTTTGAATAATCAACAACCTATTTAAGGAGACAAAACCAGTTTAAGCTGGTGCTGTTTCAATTTGATTGATCAAAAATCTAAGGAGGCAAAAGCAGTTGAATCTAGTCAATGTTTTACTTGCTGTTTCAGAACAAACAAACAACTGAAAACCCAGAATTGGCTGTCTGCCCCCTGTGGAATTATTTATGATTCAAAGGTACTGTATTGTACTAAGAAATCCTTGTTGCTTATCTATTTTATGTAGTTTGTATCTGTTAATCCCATACTCCCAATTTGTCCCTCCCTCCATCTCCCCTTCAGTAACCATGTTTTCTATGTCTGTGAATAACAGATTCATTTGTATTATTTTAGATTCCAAACATAAGTGATATCAAATAGTATTTGTCATTCTCTGACTTACTTCACTCAGTATAATATTCTCGAGGTCCATGCATGTTGGGGCAAATGGCAATATTTCAATCTTTTTTATGGCTAATATTCCATTATATATATATATGTATGTATGTATGTATGTATGTATGTATGTATGTATGTGTGTGTATAAAATATATATCAAGCCAGTCATCTGTTTATGGGTGCTTGGGTTGTTTCCACATCTTGGCTATTGTAAACAGTACTGTGGTGAACATTAGGGTGCATGTATCTTTTCAAATTAGAGTTTTCATTTTTTTCTGGATATACACCCAGGAGTGAAATTGCTGGATCATACTGTAACTCTATTTCTAATTTTTGAAGGACCCTCCATACTGTTTTCCATAGTGGCTTCATCAATTTACATTCCCACCAACCAAGTAGGAGGGTTACCTTTTCTCCACACCCTCTCCAGCATTTGTTATTTGTAGACTTTTTAATGATGGTCACTCTGACTAGTGTGAGGTGGTACCTCATTGTAGTTTTGATTTACATTTCTCTAATAATTAGCAATGTTGAGCATCTTTTCATGTGCCTCTTGGTCATCTGGATGTCTTCTTTAGAAAAATGTCTATTTATGTCTTCTTCACATTTTTCTATTGGGTTGTTTGTTTTTTCTATATTGAGTGTATGAGCTATTTGTATATTTTGGATATTAACCCCTTGTCAGTTGCATTGTTTCCCAATATCTTCTCCCATTCTGTAATTTCAAACTATATTGCCAAGCTACAGTAACCAAAACAGTATGGTACTGGCATAAAAACAGACACAGAATAGAGAGTCCAGAAATAAACCCATACATGTATGGACAATTAATTTATGACAAACCAGCCAAGAATATACAATGAGGAAAGGACAGTCTGTTCAATAAATGGTGTTCGGAAAACCAGGCAGCTACATGCAAAAGAAGCAATATGGACCACAATCCTACACCACACACACAAATGAACTCAAGCCCCCATCCCTACCCAGCTCTGACGGCCGCCAACTGCTCCTTGACATGGACCGCCTCCTTCTGGTGGGTAGCCTGCGGCCACCTCAGACAAGAGCTGTCAGGTGGGGGGTGCGAGTAGGCCACAGGCTCTCAGAGCTGGGTGCAGCAGGGCAGTGTGCGGCACTCCCAGGCAGGCGGCAGGGACCCCAGGGCTACGTCAGACCAGCCACACAGCACTCCAGCGTTGAGGGCACCAGGGGCACTTCTGGCAGCCGTGCTGCAAGTGAGGACGCAGTGCATGGGGGGCGGCACACGAGGGCGTGGTGCTCCGGGAGGGATGGGAGGTTTCTGTCCAGCCTCAGGGGGCCACAGGCACTGCCGGCACAGCCTAGCCTCTGTTTCCCCAACTGCACCCTGACCTCCAGGATCCCTACCGGCTTGCCCCAAGGTGCATGCACCTTGCTCATAGCATCCTACAGGGTGTGGTCCTCCACCCGCCGATTTGGGGGCATCTGCCAATGTCTGGAGGTGTTTGGGGTAACCTAGCTGGAGGGTGGGAGTTACTGGCATCCAGGGCAAAGCAGCCAGGGATGCTGCTGAACCTCCCACACTGCACAGGACCACCCCGCGCCACTGCAATGCTCCAGACCCAAGTATCTGCGGTGCGGAGGTGGTTGAGGAGCCCTGCTAAGCGGTCTGGCTGGTAGGAGTGACTCCCAGCATGTACATCACCTGGGAGCTGTTTTGCAGTGCAGAGCTCAGGTCCCCACCCCACAGCTGCCAAATCAGAATCTGCATTTTCACCCAAGTGCTGGAAAGTTTGAGATGCACACAATGCTGTGGATTTGAGTAGTTAACGATCCTTATGTGTGTCCTAAACATTCCCATAGTCTATGGGGGTAGGCAAGAACTTCACCAACCAAGACGAATTCAAGTAGAATTCAAAGAAAACACACAATTTATAACTCAAGAGAAAACTGCCCTGAGCGCTACCTAAAGCTTAGGTATGTGGTTCACGACGCTATGAAATGTTATAGTGTTATGAAACGTGTTCTATCCTCCTAGTCTCCAGAAGGCTTCACAGGACTGTAACAATGTCTGCATACTTTTTTTTGGTTGTGCTGGGCATTACTTGCAGCAGGCAGGCTCCCTAGTCATGGCTCTCCAGCTCCTTAGCTGCAGCATGCAAACTCCTAGTTGCAGCATGCATGTGGGATCTAGTTCTCTGAACAGGTATCGAACTGCTGTCCCCTGCATTGGAAGGCGGATTCTTAACCACTGGACCACCAGGGAAGTCTCAATGTCTGCATACTTTATGTAGCCTACTGACCTGGTGGAGGTTTACATACGTTAGTGCTTCATCTCATAAAATCCTGCAAGATGGGAGAAAATATTTGCATTTACTAATTAAAAACAAAAACGTTGCCCTCAGAGAGGTAAAGTTACTTGCCCAAGGTAACACAGCTAATAAGGAACAAAGCTGAGAAATGATTCCCGATCGATCTGATTCTATATATATGTGATGTTGTCCTCATCTTACAGGGTGAGTGTGACCTGTCCCTGATGATCATATGGCTTAGTGGTTCAGTAGTAATGAGACTGATTTTTTTTAAAGGACCACAAGAAACAGTCTCTTCTTTTTATGGACCCAGAAATATAAACGAATAAATTCCTAAGGGGGAAAATAAATTCCCTTAGAGGTCACTAACTGGATAGAGCAGTGTATGCAGCTACTAAATCTGAAATTACTCAATTTCAAAAAGCTTCTGGGATTCATAAGTATAGTTTGCAGACATGAGTTTTCCTGCTCAGGTGGTCAAATTAAATTGTCAAATTCCTTACCCTCTAAAAAAAAAAAAAATGAACTCAAAACACATTAAAGACTTGAATGTAAGACCTGAAACCATAAAATCCCCTAGAAAAAAACATAGGCAGTAAGCTCTTTGATATCAGTCTTGGTGATGCTTTTTTGGAATTCCAAAAGCCAAGAAAATGAAAGCAAAAACAAACAAGTGGGACTACAACAAACTAAAAACCTTTTGCACAGCAAAGGAAACCATCAACAATATGAAAAGTCAACCTACCCAGTGGGAGAAAATATTTGCAAATCCTATATATGATGAGGGGTTAATATCCAAAATATATAAAGAACTCATTCAACTCAATAGCAAACAAAACAAAAAACCCCAATCTATTTTAAAATGGGTAGAAGATCTGAATAGACATTTTCACAAAGAACACATACAGATGGTCAACAGACCCATGACAAGATGCTCAGCATCACAAAGCATCAGGGAAATACAAATAAACACAATGAGATACCACCTCACACCTGCTAAAATGACTATTATCAAAAAATCAAGAAGTAGCAAATGCTGGTGAGAAAGTGGAGAAAAGGGTTCCCTTGTGCACCTTTGGTGGAAATGTAAACTGGTACAGCCACTATTGAAAACAGTATGGAGTTTCCTCAAAAATTTAAAAATAGGGACTTCCCTGGTGATCCAGTGGCTAAGACTCCGCGCTCCCAACACAGGGGGCCCGGGTTTGATCCCTGGTCAGGGAACTACATTCTCGCATGCCACAACTAAGAGCCTGCAATGCTGCAACTAAAGATTCCCATGTGCTGCAACTAAAGATCCCACATGCTGCAACTAAGACCCAGAGCAGCCAAATAAATAAATAAATAATTTTAAAAATTAAAAATAGAACTACCTTATGATTC
Source organism: Balaenoptera ricei (assembly GCF_028023285.1). NCBI lineage: Eukaryota > Metazoa > Chordata > Mammalia > Artiodactyla > Balaenopteridae > Balaenoptera > Balaenoptera ricei. The sequence continues at coordinate 115,234,005 of NC_082654.1, forward strand.
AAAAATTCTACTTCGGGGGATTTGAAGAAAAGGAACACATTAACTGGAAAAGATATATGCACCTCTATGTTCATTATTTGCAACAGCCAAGATATGGAAACAACCTAAGTGCCCATCCATGGATGAACAGATAAAGAAATATATACCTGTGTGTGAGTGTATATATATATAAATATATATATACACACACATATATATGTTATTCACCCTTAAAAAGGAATGAAATCTTGCATTATGCTAAGGGAAATAAGCCAGAGAAGACAAATACTGCATGATTTTACTTACATATGTGGAATCTTAAAAACAAAAATAAGGGCTTCCCTGGTGGCGCAGTGGTTAAGAATCCACCTGCCAATGCAGGGGACACGGGTTCGAGCCCTGGTCCAGGAAGATCCCACATGCCGCAGAGCAAGTAAGCCCATGCGCCACAACTACTGAGCTTGCGCTCTAGAGCCTGCGCACCACAACTACTAAGCCCGCGTGCCACAACTACTGCAGCCCGTGCGCCACAACTACTGTAGCCCATGCGCCTAGGGCCCGTGCTCCATAACAAGAGAAGCCACCGCAATGAGAAGCCCATACACCGCAATGAAGAGTAGCCTCCGCTCACTGCAACTAGAGAAAGCCCGCGTGCAGCAACGAAGACCCAATGCAGCCAAAAATAAATAAATTAAATAATTTTTTTTTAATTGAAAAAAAACTCCAAAACCCGACATTCATAAATATAGAGAACAGATTGGTGGTTGCAGAGGAAGGAGCTTGAGGATTGGTGGAATGGGTTAAGGTAAAAAGATACAAACTTCCAGTTACAAAGTAAATAAGTCATAGGGATGTAATGTCCAGAATGGCAACACTATAGTAATAATATTGTATTGCAAATTTGAAAGCTGCTAAGAAAATAGATCTTAAAAGTTCTCATTACAGAATAAAATGTATAACTATGTACGGAGACAGATGTTAAAGAGACTTATTGTGGTGATCATTTCCCAATATCTATAAATATCGAAACTTCATGTTGAATATCTGAAACTAACATAGTATTATGTCAGTTGTAACTCAATAAAAAATAAGGTAACTACTGTATCCTAGGAAAAAAATAATGCCAGAACTAGTTATGACTTTCTGAAAATGGTAAAAAATTTTTTACAGATTTCAATTCCCTCCTCCTCTACCCCCATGTATTGTTTGCACCATATCTACATTCTCAGAACATAAAGCCATTATGTACTACAATCTCATTTCATCCCTCATTTGATCTTAATCCTACAATAACTATATATTTACTGGACACAGTATTTCTTACTGCAATGCCTCTTTAGTTATTTTGGTTTCTGAAGCTGATTTTTTAGTACATTCCCCAAGGAGGGCTTCTGGAACACTCTACTGAAACACTATAATAAAGACAGCATCAGTATTACTGATTTTTCCTTTTGCTCAGTATGGCTCAGCACAGAACTGTTAATGAGTCTATATTTAAAAAATTGATGTTTTGCTCATCGAGGACTTGTTGGCATTAAAATTCGCTTTTTGAAAAATTATTGCTTTAAACCTCATTTATCTTGATTTCTGACTTTTTTTGGTGGCCCCTGAAATTTTGTGCCTGAGGCCAGTGCCTTTCTTGCCTCACCTGGCTCTAGCCCTGAGTTGGAGCTTCTCTGTCCTTTGTCTTTACTGTTCCCATCCTGTTTAATGCTCATTTCACTCCCAACAGTTGCTGTTCTCTATGGGCTCCAGTCCCATGGAGCTCTGGGGGCTCAGTGTGAAAATTCATAGGCATTCATGCCTTACCTGAGACCTGTGCCTCACTCACTGTGGACTGAACCAAGTCCCTCCCAGTCTCAGCTGCAAGTCCTGGCCAGGCGCCAGCACCGCACAAGCTCAAGGCCCTCCTTTGGGTCCTCAGTTGGCCCCTACACTGCGCATGCGTGGGGCTCTGCTGGGAAAGGGGCTGGTGCGGGCTCGTCTGCTCCTTATAAAGAGCGTGCCCAGGGCCCTCAGGAATCCAGTTACAGTGTTGCTTCCTTCGACTTTCCCCACACTCATGGTGATGTTGGGCAGGTCTCGTGGCTGTTGTGCTCCCACTTGTATTGTGCACTGACAAATACCCTGTCACCTAATCTAGTAAAAATTCTCCATAGGTTTTGGTTTCAATATCGTATCGTTCTGTGCTTATATAGGGATTCTGGAAGACACAAGACCATGCTTCCACCACCACTGCGATCTTCGCAGAACTCCTTAATGTATTTTTAAAGGATACTTAAAAAAAAAAAAAAAAAAAACAGTGGAGAGCCAGAATTATTTTGTCACGTACAGACAGCATTAACAAAAAAAAAACTACATAAAAAACAAAACCAGACTCTATCGTCTGCTCAAGGCATATGTATGTTCTCATTGTTAACAAGGCAGATTGCAACTGCTGGAGACATGACAGCCCCCGGTCCAGGAGAGATGTAGACCAGACAGTCCAAACACCCATGTGCTACAAATACCCAGACCTGTGATGGCCTAGCCCAGCTCAAAAGAAAGAACGGGAAAGGCCCGGGGAGTGAAGAGAGGAGGGAAAACCAGGTGCAACTTTGGGACCAATGTTTCAGCTGTCAGGGTGAAGTTCCTGCTACTGGTCCATAGGACCAGGTGAGGGACTGAGTTTCACTGCCTTTTGGTGGGAGAGGAGGCAGGGATCAGGGATGGACACACACAGAAAGCCAGGTCTGCTGGTGGACGGTGCCCCTAACAGAAGAGTGACTAGAAACATTCTACTCACTGAGGAAGCTTTACTGTCTGGGCTCTGCGTGAGCAAGAAAGACACTACCCTAAGGGGGGGAAACTGTAGGCCTGTGCTGCAGACTGAATAAGTATGTTTCCCCCAAATTCATATGCTGAAATCCTAACCCCTAAGGTGATGTTATGGGGGGGGTGGGGCCTTTGGGAGGTGACTAGGTCATTAGGTCATCCCACGAATTCAATGAACACCTTATAAAAAAAGGGCCTGAGAGAGTCCCTTTCCTTCTGAAGACACAAAGGATGAAACATCACAGAAACAGTTCATGTATTTTTCATTCTAAACTATCACTCAAGAATAAAAGCAAAATAAGAACATTTCCAGATTAAACAGACTGAGAGAGTTTGCCTCTCAGGCTCTCACTGAGAGTGAGGAAGGATGTATTTAAGGAAGTGAGTGAATCCCAGAAGGAAGGAGTGGAATGTGAGAGACGGAGGCAGGAGATGGGGGAAAACAGGTCTCAGTCAGACAGTCATCGACTGTGTGAAACAACAGTCATGGATTAGTAATAACAATAATCATGACTAATTAGAGGCATAAACTTCTGTGGTTCAGTGCTGTGTCCTGGACATCACCTGCCACCCTACCAGGGTTCGGGAAGCCTGAGCTGAGGTTGGGAGCGTATACATATCTATTTATATAATAATTATTTATATCTACCTATATAATAAGAATTATACACCATGAACAAGTGGGAATTCTCCTGGAATGCAAGAATGCTTCAACCCAGGAAAATATTATACATTGGTGCAATGCACCACATTCATGGAATACAGGGGGAAAAAACCCATGATCATCTCAATTAATGCAGAAAAAGTAACTGAAAAAATTCAATACCCTTTCATGATAAAAAAAACACTCAACAAACTAGGTTTGAAGGAAATTACCATGACAGAATTCAAGCCATATACGTAAAGCCCATATCAATATCACACTCAACGATGAAAGACTGAAAACTTTTCCTTTGAGATCAGGAAGCATGTAAGAATACTGGGTTTTACCACTTCTATGCAACATAGCACTGGTAGTTTTAGCCAAAGCTGTTAGGAAAGACAGATAAATTTCAAAATTAATGAATAAATCACTGACATCCAGTGATTTGAAAGGAAGATGTAAAATTATCTCTGTTCACACATGACATGATCTCATGTGTACAAATCCTAAGGATGTCACAAAAATAATGTCCAAACTAATAAATAAATTCAGCACAGTATCAGGATACAAAGTCAACATTAAAAATCATGTGCATTTCTGTACACTAACATGATCACTCTGAAAAGGAAATTAAGAAAACAATTTTATTTACAACTGCATCAGAAAGAATAAACTACTTAGTAATTAACGTAACCAAGGTGGTGAAGCCTTGTACAAGGAAAACTGCCAAACTTTGCGAAGAGACTAAATGACACATATCCCATTTTCACGGACTGGAAGACTTACCCCTGCTAAGACCTCAATACTACCCACTGAAATTTACAACTCCAATGCAACCCCTAGCAAAACCCCATCCTAAATGGAAAACCCCATCCTAAACTTCACTTTACACTGAATAGACCCCCAAATAGCCAACAATTTTGAGGAAGAAAAGCACTGTGGGAGGATGCACACTTCCTGATTTCAAATCTTACTGCAAAATTAGAAGAATCATAACAATGTGGTACTGGCATAAAGACAGAATTAAAGATCAACGGAATAGAATTCAGAGCCCAGAAACAAACCCTCACATATATGGTCAAATGACTTTTGACAAGAGTAGCAAAATCATTCAAGCAGGAAAGACAGTCTTGTCCACAAAGGGTGCTGGAAGAACAGGATATGAACGTGCAGAGGAAAGAAGCTGGACACTGCAAACACTGTTTATAAAAGTTAACTCACAAATCAATCAGAGACATAAGGGTAAGAACTAAAATTATGAAACTCTTAGAAGCAAATATGGGAAAAAATTTCACTACGTTGGACACACAGACATACATACATCCATAGAGACAAAGACAGAGATTTCAGTTTCCTTGCTTGAGTTTTAAAAAACCTCCTTTTTTTTCCCTTTCAGTTTTAAGTTCTACTAATTGAGCCAAGGCTGTAGTCTCATGTGATGTAAGCTGTGTTTACATTTCAGGACATAATAAGAGTTATAACTTCAAGCTTTCTCTTAGGAATACTTTATCTCTCAGGCTCAGAATTTTGAAATGATATTTTCTCAAGCCGGCTTTCTCTACAGTTTTAGAATGTCAAAAGAGCTCCATCCTGGCCATTTAAGAGTTAAGATAAGTGCTTGCAAGCATTGCCTTTGTTCCGATTCTACATGAAGTCAGCCTGAGTTTCAATGGGTAGCTGTCTGTCAAGGGAGCTGTTTGGCTTTCGAGGCATGGTTTCTCATTATTAATTTGGTACCTAATTCAGATACGATCTAAACAACCTTCTGAGGGCAGAGTGATGGATCAAATTTGTGCTGCTTCTGAGTCTAGCTCCCTAAGGAGTTACCCTTGAGTCTGTTCCACTCTTTTACTTGTCTCAGTTTCCCCATATGGCAGAAAAACTGCTGTGGATGCTCAGAGCACGAGGTGATCAGTCTTATTGTGCCCTCAGCTGAGCAGAATTTACTTAATGGTTAGAGTGAAATCCCCTGTAGGACCACTAATTGTCAAGAGGCTTGATTGTCAGATACTTCCACTACGTTCTCAGCTGCTTGCGTGAGAACACCCTGTGGCCAGAAGGAGCAAACCCCTCTTTTCTTCAGAGCTGAGCAGGCTCAGTCTCTCATTTCACTAGCAAGCAGTGTGTTCAGACATATATACATAATCTTTCCAATTTAAGCCAAATTTCATTTCGCTCCAACCCAGTTCACTCTAAATTTACCCCGGGTGCTTGCCTAGTAATTTCCCCCTGAATCCCTGCCTAGGGAATGAACCAGTACCCTCTTAGCACTCCAAGTCCCAAGAAAAATAGCTCGAGTAAAACTCAGAACAGCACTTAAAGTAATGCTGTCCAGCTACCAGGAGAACTCACCAAAGAACTTAGGAACACTGAGAAGCAGGTGGAGTTCAAAGGGCCCGCGCTGCTACCAAGCACCAGTTTGGGGCAGACTCGCGGTATGCTCTGATGGGTGGCTCTAGACTATACAAAGAATAATGCTTTTATCTCTGAATAAGAGCACAGAATTCCACAAAATACACAATCTGCAATCCATGACAATAATCATTTCTCCTTTAGTCATCCTCCTAGTAACCAAAGTAAAGATCCGTGACTGAGGAGACAATTTTTGCTTCCCCAATGCCAGAATGAGCTCGCTAACACACCCTCTCTCTCCATCTTCCTTTCCCCTTCAACCCTGACAGTTTCTTTGTCCATCTTTTTGTCTGTCTCTGATTCTCTCCGTCCACCTGTCTTTGTCCATCTCTGTTTTTCTCCCTCTCAGTCTCTGTCTCAGTCTCTCTTCTCTTTCTCTCACTTGCTCTCTTTTGCTCTTTTTGCCTCATCTTTGCTGTGGTCGATGCCTAATTAATGTTTCTCTGCCCCTCTTATGTCCCCACAGGCAGTACTGTTTCATAAAACACAATCATTGGCAAGTGCCCTTGTCAAAAATTCACTAAACCATGATGGCAATCATTAAAAACCCACGCTGCCTGGGAAATACTCAGTAATAGCTGCCTCTTAGTGGATACAGGCCACAGTCACTTCTACGTCAGGAGACTCTTATGTACCTGATCCCCATCTTCGAAATGCATATTCCTTTGTCTTCAAAATGAAATGATGTGCTTGCTTCCTCATTAACAGAGACCTAACTGCAGTGTTTTAAAAAGTCATTCCTGAGTGTTTTGTGTGGAAAATTTGCTAACTCAAGAAAAAAATTCAATAGAGAAAGACAACTTACTCCTGTCCTACCAAACACTGTATCTTGCACCAATCACTAGTTTTGACTACATTCTATTATGATTTCAAGCCTGATAACTAGACTCTTTGGTACCAACAAATAATACATAAAAACCCACAGAACAAAAAACATATTCTCAAACAAAATATGCATTTGCTGGAGACAATCTGAGATTTACCTGCAATTAGACATTCAAAACTGCAATAGTTTGGGACTTCCCCTGTGGTCCAGTGGTAAAGAATCCACCTTCCAATGCAGGGGACGCGCGGTTGATCCCTGGTCGGGGAACTAAGATCCCACATGCCGTGGGGCAACTAGGCCCACGCGCCACAACTACTGAGCTCTTGCGCCTCAACTAGAGAGCCCACGTGCTGCAAACTACAGAGCCCATGCACCCTGGAGCCTGTGTGCCACAACTAGAGAGAGTAAACACGCACGCCACAACTAGAGAGAAGCTCGCGCACCGCAACGAAGAGCCCGCACATCTCAACGAAGATCCTGCGGGCCGCAACTAAGACCCAACACAGCCAAAAAAATAAATTAGACAATAAATTAAATAAATAAATACAAAACTGCAATAGTGCATAGAACAGTGTCATGAAATAAACACTTATCCTGATTCCTAAGTCTTCCCTTTCTCATGCAAAATTTAGCACAAAAAAACCCCAAACAAAAAACAACCTAGCACCTAAGTAACTAGAATGTGCAAATACTCCAGCATCTATGATAATTGCTCAGAAACGAATCTTTAAATGATCATTTAACTAAGAGGAACACTGCCTCGCGAAAAGATGGCCTGTTGCTGGAACAGAGTTACACAAACAAGAAAAACATAAACCGTTCAAAGAGCCCTCCATAAGCAAAAACATAAAAAGCCCAGAATTTCCTTATTTCTAACTTTGGTTAGATGTTAGTATGTCACACGTTACCCACCAGAGAGCGCTCTTCGAGTCAGTTACGAGTCATTTCAGTTAATCAAGGGTGAAAACGCTGAAAGCGAACCTTCAGCCTTTTGGAGCTGACCCTCCTGAGGGCTTCAGGAAAGGGCACAGAGGCCCCCGTCTGAACACCGCTCCTGGCGGCCGGGGGTCCAGGATCCCCGAGCTGTGCGCGCACCCATCACCCGCGCGCACCCCGAGAGCAGAGGCCCCTGCACCCCTCCGGACCCACCGTGCCCGAGACGCCCGAGACGCCCGCCCCGCGGCCCCGTCTTCGGGCTCCTCTGCGGCGCCTCCCCGTCCAGGCCCCGCGAGCCCGCGGCGACGGGGCCGAGTCCGGCGTCCGCAGACCCAGAGGCCGGCCCCCCGGGCGCGTGGGGACAGCCCCGCCGCGAGGAGGCCCGAGGGGCGCCGACGAGGGAGGGCTGCGAGCGCGCGGGGCGCCCACCGCTCAACGGCCGCCTTCGTGGCCCCGGCCCGGCGTCCTCACCCTGCGGCCGGTGGCGGCGGCCCCGGAGCCGAGGAGCGAGGGAGGCTCGCGCTCCTCGGGGCTGGAGGAGTCGGGCCCCTGGCTGTCGGGCAGGCGGGGGGCGGCGGCCGGGGGGCGCGCGGTGAGGGGCTGCGGGTAGAGCTGCACTTACTCGTCTCTGCGTTGCTCCCCCGCCGGGAGCGTCACAGTGTGGGGACCGACTCGGTCTCCCACTTCCCTTTCCTCAGGACGCGGGTCTGCAGAAGCCCCAGCATCCCAGCGGCGCAGCCCTCTCACCTGCCTCCGCTCACGCCTGCGCACTCGCTCCTCGGGAGGGAGGGAGGGAGGGGGCGGAGCGGGGCGGGGCGGGGCGGGGCGGGGCGCCTCCTGGCCTCAGGACCCCTGGTCTGCATACCCGTGTTTATTTTTAATTTCCTGAAAGTGTTTTACTTGAAATCAATTTTAAAAAAATAAATGGCACGTTTTCTTGTCCAAATCGTAATTTACCGACTACAGAGTCTGCCTTTGTAAGATTTCTTTAGGGGATCTTAACTGGTTCTCGGTCAAATGACCTGAGTCAAATAACGGGTATCAAAAAAATTTTAAATCATATTTTCCTTCCATCAGTTTTCAGTCACTAATAAGTTTTACCATGTGGGGTTTTATTGGGTGTGGATTATATTTACTAATAATCACCATCATTGGGTCCCTAGAGTCAAAATGTGGGTTTCCAACAGGTCTACTTCAATAATCACAGAGATCCTTTTTCTGTTTGAGAGATACTGAATTTTGATCCACCTTTTTGAACATGCTGCTTCCCCCAAAGACTCCACCCTCCACGTATGTCCACCTCATTAAATAATAGAACAGGATTTCCTCTGAGCTTCTTCCAACGTACAGGCAGACAAAAGCTACAAAATGGTTCCCAATCGCCTGCCTAGGAATTAAAAGAATCTTTTCCACTCAAATAACCTGGTTAGAAACCACATCTCTAATTTCTCTGGGCGTGAATAAACACCAAGGAGAGTCTGTGGTGGGGAAATGAACAATTCATCTGAAAACTACTGCATTTCCTCTCCTCCATCCTGGTGTTTAGTGTAGGAAAACACCACTGGTCAACACCAACTGGTTTTCATTAAGTTTTCCTTAAGAGGAGAAACTCAGTTTTATTGAGGACAGCAATTCACCAGATTAAATGCTCTAAAGCCTAACCTCTCTTGTACCTCAGAGTGGCCAAACTTCAAATCAGATGTGAATGGAAGGATTATGTGGAACTTACGGGATTGCTTAGAGCAGAGACAGCTGTATGGGCTCCTTTGCCCTTCATCTTTGTCCCCTCTGGCCTCAGAAATGAAGAGATGGTTGCCAGTCAAGGCTGGCGCTCCAGCAGCCATTTTGGGCCAAGAGACAGCCTTGAGGTTGGATACCAGCTAATGATGATGGGGAGAAAGACAGATGAGGCTGACTACAGTGCTGTGCAGTTGAAGGTCAGCAAGGACTATCCAAGTCCATAGTCCTTTTTCATGAGAAAGGAAAAAAATCTCCCTCTTGTCTGTGCATGTTTCGTTCTTGGTTTTCTGCTATATTATGGCTATCTACTATTAAGGAAAGTATTAGTTTTGCATTGAAACACTGTGAACTTTGACATGACAATCCCCATCTCTGGGAAACTTCCTCATATTTACCATGGTGGGAGCAGGGGTGAAGATGGCCCGTATATTCTGAAGAGCCCATTCTTTTGCCTGGTCCACATCCATGTCATCTTCTATTAATTACAGTGCCTCAGCTGCTCTTGGGAAACTGTCCCTCGTCCCTCAGTGCACAAGGTTAAGTAAGGCTGAAACGCCTTCCTGGCTGCAAGACAGAGAGGACCACAGAGCCACTGGGGTGCCTCCAAACTGTGAGGGAGGCCCGAGGTTACTCATGTCACCCAGACATACCCTACCCAGGGATGTGAAAGCCAGGATAGCCTGTGTGCAGACTTTGGAAGCTCTTTGTTTAACCCATCATTGTACAATTGGAAAACTGAGGCCCAGAGAGGGTAAGGGAAAACACAGGGCACTGAACAGGGGCAGAGTCTTGAGATGAAGGGGGAGTTTGGACCTCCTAGACTAGGGCTGCCCCCCTCCCACAGGGTTTACTTTGGAAATTAGAGCTCCTAGGACTCCAGAACATCCCCACCCATGTGGAGTAGATTCCTCTGCGTGTCCACACAAGTATACACTGACACTCACACTAACATCAGAGGAAGGGACCATAGGGCCTGGGGTCAGGGAAGGGGTGGACCTTGGGGTGGTGACAAATGGAAAAGAAGAAAGATAATGACAACATTTATTATCTCACACTATCTGTGGGCCAGGAATTGAATATAATTGAGCTGGAGGCCTCTGCCAGTGTCTCCCAGGGGTTTGAGGCTGTGGACTCACCTGAGTCAGGATCTGCTTCATTCAGTGGTGGGCCACAAGAGTCTCTTCAGAGGCTTCTTCCCTAGAGTGAGGGACCAGGGGGAGAGAGAGGGAAGAGAGGGAGAGAGAGGGAAGAGAGGGAGAGAGAAAACTGCAACATAGATGAAGAAGTGGAAATTGTACACCTAAATTCTAGGAGATTATCAAATGGTCCAACCACTGTATATAACACTTCAGCAGGTCCTCAAAAAGACAAACGTGTAGTTTTCAGTCAAAGCACAAATTCCACTCCTAGATCAATATCAAAAAGAAGTGAACACAGACATTCAAATGCCTGTACAGAAGTATTCAGAGCACCATTATTCACAAGAGCCCAAAGGTGAAAAAAATCCTAATGTCCATCAACAGATGAAAGGAAAGCCAAATGTGGTGTGTTCATGGAATGGAATATTATTCAGCGACAAAAAGGATGCAAATGTTCTGAAATAGACGTTAGAGGGGGTTATGTAACATTGTGAACGTTCTTAATGCCACTCACATATACAATTTAAAATAATGAAAGAAATTTTAAGTGAAATTTATATCATAGAATAAACTAGTATATGTAATTTAAAAACATACATTAAAAATGGAATTATGGGGGAGGAGAAGAAAGGCTCCAGTTTTGCTGCTGGCAGTGGGGCAACTCCTCATCTGGCCCTGAAGGCACTGCTCGTGCTGGTGCTTGTTGCTAATCTGGGAGCAGCACCTGAGCTGCTAGAAGAACTAGGTCTGCTGTGGTCTCTAGATCTAGAACTGGAGCTGGACAACACTCCGGGGCCACAGCTGGTTCCAAAGCACGATGGCGCTCCAAAACCAGGGGTAGCCCCCTGGTTGAGGTTGGCTTAAGTTCCGGAACTGAGGCTGTTGAGGACACTGGCTGAGGTTGTAGAGGAAGTGCTACGACAGGTTTCCGTGATGATTCAGCCTTTGACTATGGAAGGAGAACTGTTTCTTTTACCTTCTCTGGATCTCCATTTGGAGCCTCTGTAGGTGCTTTTCATCACTTTGAGCTTAAACGAAAGCTATGGCATGAGCATGCTCTGTCTCTGGAATTGGAGCTAGCATATTTGCATGATCTAGTCCTTGAACTTGAATAGGAGCTGTGGCTTGAGCTTGCTCTGGCTCTGGAGCTGTAGTGGGCAGTAGAGGTGTAGCTGGCTCTAGGTCTTGAGGTATTTCAAGAGCTTGTTCTGGAGCTGGTGCTGTAGCTCCAAGAAGAGAAAACATCATCAATAGGACTGCTTTTCCACAGGTCTCCCAAAGACAGGAAACTTCTCACTGCCAAGCAATGAAGTCTCAGTCCAAGATGCCACCCCCAGGAAGTCTTCCCAGATTGCAGTCCAGGGGAACAGTGATCTGAGTCTCCTCATTGCTCCTGGCCCAGTCCCAGCCTCTGGAGGCTCTGTTCTCTGTGTGGCTCCGCCCCTTCCCCTCCCCACTCACCCCCATCACCCACGCTGAGTCCCCCTCACCACCACCCTCTGCCTCAGGGGGCTCTAGGTGCTCCAGCTGTGCCAGGAGAAGGTGAGTTCGCTGCTCCAGGTCTGAGCCAGGCACGCTGAGCTCTATGTAACCCAGGAGCATCTTCAGGCAGGGAAATTCTGGGGGCTGGTAGAAATGCTCAGTGTAATGGTGCAGCCAGGTGCCTAGGATGGAGGACATGGCCCTGGGGGGAGTCAGGTGGACAGCAGAGTCAGAGGCCTGGCCTTCCTTCCCCACTGCGCTCCCCACTGACACTCATCTCCCACAGCACAGGGCGGGGTCAGCTGTCCCCTGAGTGTCACTGGGTCCCCTGAGCACCAGCTGAGCACCCACTGGTGAGGATCCACCAGACAGTGACCACGATGCTCTCCACACCTTGTGTTCTGGGTCCCAGAATCGGGGGTGGAGGCAGGGCTGGGATGGAGCGGGGACGGGTGTGGACTCTCTTGGGGGCTGACTCTGACCTCTGACCTCCCGGATGCTCCTCACACCACAGCCCCGTCCGCAGCTCTCTTGGACTCCTTTCCTCTTTTCCAGGAGAAGCCCTTGGACCTCTGCCCTCAGCACGAACCATCAAATGAGTGCGATCCAGGGTTCTGCCAGCCCTGCCCATCTACAGACCCCACATCTCCATGCAATTCTTTGGAGAAGGGAGTCCCTCCCTCTTGAATCAAAGCCCACTCACATTTTCAGCTGGTGCAGGTATAATAGAGCGCTGCAGGGCGCAGCCCTTAGCACGGGGCCATTGCTGTGCGCCCTTACACAGCACCCCCTTAACAGGCAACGGTTACCAGGAGACCATTAATGCAGAGGGTTAGAGCTGCGTTAGAGGTCCTGCTCAGCCATTGGTCAGTACCACAGAGGGCCCCATTCAGCCATTGGTGGGCGCTATAGTGGGCCCCGCCCTCAAGTGAGCAACTGTCAATGAGCGACACTTAGGGGGGCATTGAGCCAATGGTCGGGGGAGTGGTGGTCGTCAGGTGGAGAGTGAGGTAAGAGGCAGATCCCAGCCTTCTCCCTGGGGCCCTCCAGCTCCCAGGCCTCGGGCTGGCGAGTGAGCTGGGGGCCCAGGGAACAGGCTGGGGGTGTGTCCTGCAGGGCTCCAGAGCCCTCGCCACGACGCCCACTGGCCCGGCCTGAGGCAGCAGTGAACCAACCTCTCCCCCATCCCTGCCTCTGCGACCTAATGGCAGCGGCAGGCTGCACGGGACACGGTCTGGGGGACCTGGCCCGCACCGTTTGGGCGGCCTGAGGAGCCTGAGGGCCAGCTGGGTCCTGGGTGCCTGGCTCCCCCAGCGATGACGGCTGGGCAGGGTCTGGGGACCCGGCCCTGAGGGAGCCACCATCTGAGATCTGCCTCTTCAGCCGGGCCTGGGCACTGGCGGGAGGACGCAGACTGGGTGCAGGACGAACGCTCTGGGGCAGGGTAACCCACCCCCCGCCCCCCGCGCAGGGACCCCCTTCTCTCAGCCAGGCCTGGACCTCGAAGGGTGAAAACTGTGCCTTGGGACCTTCCCCTTTCTTGTAGAACAGAGAGTAACATTTGTTTCATGGAGATTTACAGGGACATCCCTACCTGACTTATTTTATTTTTATATAACAGGTAAATCCTCTAGTCAACTGGCTTCAATCTACTTCTCCCACCTGCAAGAAAGAAGAAAAAAAAAAAGGCAGGAAAATCACCGGCAGAATTGAAGCTGCTTCTCTCTGAAGTTACAATTCAATTTGTTGATTCACCACAGGGTTTGCTAAAAAGAGGGCTCAATCTCTGTCTTTAGATTTACAGTCTAATGCTAGCTCAGTCATTTTACCTCTGTTCATAAACTGCTGATTATCTTCAACAAATCACAAAGATATCGGCATTTTATATTTACTATTTGGTGCTTGAGCTGGAGTAGCAGGCAGCACCTTAAGTCTATTAATCCAGGATGAGCTATGCTAACCTGGACCGCTACTTGGAGATGCCCAAATCTGTAAGGTAGTCATAACAGTCCCTGCACTTGTAATAATTTTCTTTATAGCTGTACCCATTATGATTGCAGGGTTTGAAAACTGACTTGTCCCACAAATAACTGGGGCACCTGATAGAGCATTTCCCTGAATAAATCATAAACTTTTGACTACTTCCCCCATCATTCTTACTCCTGCTCGTATCACCAGTAGTTGAAGCTGGTTCTGGTACCAGTGGAACCGTATATTCAGCTCTAGCCGGCAATCTGGCCCACGCAGGAGCCTCTGTCGACCTAACGATTTTCTCCTTACATTTAGCAGGTGTCTCTTCAATTGTTGGTGCTATTATTTTTATTACTATAGCCTTTAATATAAAACCAGCAGTCATATCCCAATACCAAAACACCATTATTTGTTTAATCTGTCCCAACTATAGCCATATTACTATAATTATCACTCTCAGTCCAAGCAGCCAGAATCGCCATACTGTTAAGAGACAGAAATCTAAACACTACTTTCTTTGACCCTGCAGGAGGAGACACAGTCCTATAACAACACCTATTTTGATTCTTTAGTCACCCCGAAGTCTGTATTCATAGCCTACCAGGGTTTGTTATAATCTCACATAACATTACATACTATTTAGGACAAAAAGTGCCTTTCAGCTATTTGGGAATAGTATGAGTTATGTCCACTGGCTTTTTAGGGTTTATCTTGTGGACCCATCATATGTTTACCAGAACAGCTGTCGACTCATGAGCATACTTTGCATCAGCTTCCATAATTATTTCTATCCCTACAGGAATAAAAGTATTTAGATGATTAGCAACTCTTCATGGAGGTAATATTATATGACCTTCCACTATATTATGAGCTTAAGGCTTTATTTTTCTTTTTTACAGTAGGTGGTTTCCTCCACAATACATACTATGTAGTAGCACACTTCAATTACGTAATGTCCATGGGAGCAGTCTTCACTGTTATAGGAGGCTTCCTACACTGATTTCCACTATTCTCAGGTTATACACTTAACTCAACATGAGCAAAAATTCACTTCACAAGTATATTTGTAGTAGTAAATATGACTTCCTGCAGCACTTTTCTTGGCCTCTCAGGGATGTCACTATGTTACTCCGAGTACCCTGAGGCACACACAACATGAAATATTTTGTCTTTAGGCTCATTCATCTCAGTAAGAGCAGTAATGCTAATAATCTTCATATTTTGAAAAGCATTTGCTTCCAAACAAGAAGTCTCAGCAGTGGAAACTGCTACTCCTAACCCAGAATGGTTACACGGATGCCCTCCACCATATCCTATGTTTGAAGATCCTACCTATGGAAATGTAAAATAAGGAAGGAAGGACTCCAGTCCTTTTCAACCAGTTTCAAGCCAACACCATAACCATTATGTCTTTCTCAATAAACGAGATAAAAGTAAAAAGTGATGTAACTTTGTCAAAGTTAAATCACAGGCTAAAATCCTGTATATCACTAAGGCATATCCATTTCATCTAGGCTCTCAAGATGCAACATCACCGATTATGGAAGAACTTTTACTTTTTCATAATCATACATTCATAACCATTTTTATAATAAGTTCTCTAGTCCTCTATATTACTTCACTACTATTGACAACTAAACTGACTCATATACATAAAATAGATGCACAGGTAGAGAAAATGTGAACAATTTACTAGCCATTATTATAATCTTAATTGCCCTATCATCACTGTGAATCCTTTACATGATACATGAAATCAATAACTCCTCCCGAACCATAAAAACTATGGGTCAGCACTGATACTGAAGCTACGAATACACAGATTATGAATATTTAAATGTTGGCTCCTCTATAATCCCCACATCAGATCTAAAACCAGGAGAATTATGACTAATAGAAGTCAACAACCGAGTAGTATAGAGATACGTCATTGAATATTAGTTTCATCTGAAAATGTTTTACACTCCTGAGCTTTTCCTTCTTTAGGCCTAAGAAGAGCTGCTATCCCAGGACGCCTAAATTAAAGAATCCTTATACCAACAGACCAGGCCTATGCTGTGGGCAATGACCAGTAGAGGTCGTTTTCCTGAGTTCAGAGACAGGACAGAGGGATACGGCTGAGACATGGGTTGAATCTGGAGCCCATGGGGGATGCACCCTCCAAGCTCCAGGATAGGAATGGGGTCTCTGGGGTCCCAGGCCACCCACCACACCCTCCCGAGGGGGATCTTGGCAACATTCCCTGTCAGTGATGAGGCAGCGCTACCACTTGTGATGCCCCAGTGCTGTGTCCTACATGGGGCCCATGCTCTTGGGACCACATCCCACACTCTGCAGGTCCATGCTGCAAGGTCCTTCCTGCCGCAGGAGTAGAGACCACCCAGCAAGCAGCCCCCTCCCCAACCAGCAGGAAGAGGGGAGGAGAGTAGGGGCACCAGGGGAATCTCACTCAGACAACAACACCCCAGGGATGCCAGAGGAGACAGTGATGATGCAGATGGGACCAGAGGACCCAACAGACAGCTGGTCAGGTCCTGGCTCATCTGCACCCCGGACACCCTTGTCCCTCGTACACCCCCTTCCTCATACATCCTCTCCCTAAATGCAGATTCTTCAGATGCAAACAGGCAGAGCTTCAGACTGAAAGTCAGCTCTTCCAAAATGACCCGTCAGCAAACACTGCAGGATTCCACTCCAATGGGGGCCCTGGAGTCGACAACTCAGGGACCAAAGTGGACATTGGTGCCAGGGGCAGTGGAAGGGGATGGGGAGTGAGACTTTCATGGTTGTGGAATTTTGGTTTTATAAGATGACAAGTTCTAGGGATGGTGGTGATGGCTCCATGAGAAGGTGAATATATCTGATGCCTCAGAAACGTGCACTTAAAATGGTGATGATGGTAAAGGGTATGTGACGTGTGTTTTATTTCATTTAAAATAAATTCTTAAAATAATGTCTTGTTAATTGAGATTCCATTTCGACTCCCCTTCATCACAAATGTGGGAGACCCAAGCACAGTCCCCCACCTCAGGGGCCATCATGGCACATGGCACATGGGAGACCATTCTTAGGGGGGCTAGTCTGTGCTCACCTGAGCTCTGTCCAGGGGAACCCAGGGGAACCCAGACAGTGGTGACCCCCATGGGTTAGATATATGATATGCTATGATATTAATATGATACCACCAAGTGTTGTCACTCACCAGAACACAGAGCAGCTACCCACTCAAAAGTGCCTGACCTCATATGAATGTGACAAGATTAAGAGAAGAAAAGGAACCACAGGTTAATCAGGGCAACACCCTCAATTCAGATGTTGGAAATCTCAGAGGGGACAAGAAACACTGCAGGAAAAGAGCAGATATGGGGGTCTCCCCGTACACGTGATCCCGACCCATGCAGATGGGGTGTGACCGGCACAATCCCCACACCATACACCTGGGGTCACACATCCACACTCACCGCAGTGACCTCATCTCCCCAGACCCTGCATCTGGGGTCACACATTCTCACTCACCAGAGTGACCCCACCTCCCCAGACCCCCAACACCTGGGGTCACAGGTCCACACTCACCAGGTGACCCCACCTCCCCAGACCCTGCATCTGGCGTCACACGTCCACACTCACCAGGTGAACACCCTCCCTAGACCCTGCACCTGGGGTCACACATCCACAGTCCCAGGGTGACCCCACCTCCCCAGACCTTGCACCTGGGGTCATACGTCCCCTTGGTCAGGACACCATGGCTCTGCTGGTTGGCCCCCTAATGTGGAAACAAGCTGGGTTCCTGGGACCTCCTGGGATGGCAGAAAGAAATGTAGGGTTGGTCTCCTCTCCCCATACTTGTCCCAGACAAGTCCTCCTCTTTTCACTTTGGTTCTGTGTGATTTTAACTGCTTTTAAAGCTTTCATGCTAGAGTTGAACACACTACCTTGGTTCTGGCAGGCTCAGTCCTTTCTTGTCTCACTGATGTGTGGAGAGAACTCACAGGACAGCAGGGCTGAAAGACAAGGGGCAGCTCTGGTCTCTGCTGAGTAGGGACGGTAGACCGGAAGGAGATCACAGCAGCTGCCTCACCTGTTGCCCATCAGCCTTTTGCCTGATCCGTGTAACCTGCAATCAATTCACCAGGTAAACCTGCCTCCCTGTTCACCATGCATGTGCTGGTAAATTGGAATAATTTCCAGGTAGCCCACCTGAGGATTCTCCACGAGCCCCAGGGAAGGTGAACCTTGCAGGGAGAAAGACTGAGGCCCCGACCACAGCACTGACCCCTGGGAGGGTTAGGTAACCACACTCAGAACAGAGGCTGTTACCTAGACAAGCCCACCTCAGCTCCAGACCCCAGACATCTAAGCACTGACATTCAGATGCAGGCATGGAGCTTTCCAGTACTGAGACCAGGCCGGAGCTCTACCCAAGTCTCCACATCCCCCACGAAGCTCCCAGTACTGAGGCCAGGCCAGGTCTCTACCCAGGTCCCCATAGTCCTACGTACACAGAACACGGTCAGGTCTAAATGTTCTTATTACAGAGAGCATGTGGTCAGCTCTAAACATAATCAGTAGACAGGACATGGAGAGGTCTAAATCTACCATGTAGACAGAACTTGATCAGGTTTAAACTAGCTTAGGGCTGATCTCCTAGGAGGTACCGGTCACAGACATGGGGTCTCTCATCTTTGGACAGGGTGCTCACCCCCGTGTGTGAACTAGGATGTACATTTCTTGGAGAATAAATCACATCAGGCTCCACCCTTCACCCACATCAGGAAACTGAACAAAATTTTTGTCATTAAACATTTCAACAGGCAAAACAAAAATGTTACCAATTTCTCTGGCCACGTGATGGTCAGGAACCAGGGGTGAGCCAGGAACTTCTTGTAGTGCAGCCCCGTCTCCTGCAGGGATAGACAAGGAGTGGCCTGATTCCAGCCTCCCAGGCTTCCAGCCATAAAAAGGAATGAAATTGGGTCATTTGTAGAGATGTGGATGGATCTAGAGACTGTCATACAGAGTGAAGTAAGTCAGAAAGAGAAAAACAAATATCGTATATTAACGCATGTATGTGGAACCTAGAAAAATGGTACAGATGAACCAGTTTGCAGGGCAGAAGTTGAGACACAGATGTAGAGAACAAACGTATGGACACCAAGGGGGGAAAACCGTGGTGGGGTGGGGATGGTGGTGTGCTGAATTGGGCGATTGGCATTGACATGTATACACTGATGTGTATAAAATTGATGACTAATAAGAACCTGCAGTATAAAAAAACAAACAAAAAAAACAACTAATACTAAACTTTCTTTGGGTTATTTGTATGGAAATATGTTAATATAAATGTTCCAGACATTACATGAAATTTCTAAAAATCTTATATGTTCTGGTATAATGTTATAAGTCATAATTCTAGTTATTACTTTAAAATGTATATCTCAGAAATAACTAAATTTTCTTGTCAATTGCATTATTATGAACTTTCATCAAAAAAAAACAAACCTTAAAAAAAAAACAAAAACGTATTCTTTCAATTCCTTCCCAATTACATACCCAAATATTACACAAAAGGTTTGGCAACCTACCAGCTGACAATGTGATTAGCTTTTCTTTCACTCTTGTTGAAAGCAAACCATGGGAAACTTTCAAGAGGATTTATGAGAATCCTTTTTCAGTGTCTGGGAAGCAGGACAAAGGCTTCACCAGGCTCAGCAACTGAGCAACTGTCGATTTGATCAGCTACTCTTTCACTGAGAAAGTCCTGCTTAACCTGATGGCCCAGGAAAGCTGCAACACTGTCCATCTTATTCTGTCTTTGGGCATGTGGTATTTTATTTTAATAAAGGGCTCTTACTGCAGGATGTGCTTTAAGTGCATTTTCTTCAAATCTGCATATTTAGCTTATTCTGCTTGTGGAAGATGATTGGCGTGTCCATCCTCCCTGCTTGGCCCACCAGCCTGGTTGGATTCTCTGATAGTCAAGACTCATTTCAATGTTCACTGCAAGAAAAATGTGTGTGTTTTTGTTGAGAGGAGGCTCACCAAACCGGTGAGAGGCAAACTGCAGAACACATCCCTGAAAGCAGCCCCGCTGAGATCAGAATAAAATGGAGCTGGGGTGAACACGGTTCCTATTTAAGTCACAAAAACAAGAGAGATCAAAACGCCATTTCTCATTAAGCCACTGAGCATGCAATGATGCATTATTACCTAAAACTCTGGGATATTTTAACAGCTTTACTGAGGTGTAATCGACATACGACAAATGCACACGTTTAAAATGTACAATGTGGTAGGTTTTGAAACACATGTACCCCCATCAAGATAATGATTATACTGTCAATGAAAAATGAATCAATGGTCAATCTAAGAAGGAAATGGAAAATTTCATTTGTGCCAACCTGAGGATTATAACCCGGGACACAGTTTTTCAGAAAGCTCTGAGGACTGTTCTGAAGAGGTAAGGGGGAGGCCAGTATACATGTGAATTTGATGAAGGGGTACCTGCAACCAAGCACACAGCTTGGTAGGAGGTTACGCTATTCAGGAAGAATGGACACTTTAATGGTTTTCATGCTTTTCTAAATGTAGGAAGAGGCAAGAATCCAGGTTCATAAAAATTTTCTCCTGAAAATACTGAACTCTCTGAGGGCCAGTTCTGCCAGTTTCCCCAGAGCACAAAGTGCCTCATCCTGATCTTCGCCCTGAATTCCTTTCAGGGTGTCCTGTAAGTCAGCGACTGTGGTGGTTGATGACTTAATTCTTGTAGAACTGGATGGTGGGCAACCTTCTTTATGTTACAATCCCCTCCCTTTTGGTCTTAATTTTGACCAAGGTTTAGGAGGCATTTCATGACCAATTTATCCCACAGTGCTAGGAATGCTCATTCCCAGGTCAGGCGAGGATTTCCTTGATAGGCCACTCAATGTGCTGCTACTGGACCAGGCCCTGTTAACAGTAGCCCAAAGCCTCTGGGCTGCCTGTCCTACTAGTCTGTTATGGTCCAGGCAATGGTTCCCTCTTGTGGCTTCTTCCCATATCTGAGTTACACTATTACAATCACTGATCTTATAGAACTATGTATTTGACAATTGTTTTAGATCACCTACTCATCACTATTTTTAGCGGAGGCTCAGTCACACATTTGGTAATGCAAGAAACAAAAATCTTGTAAAGTGGGCAGAATACAAGTAATATAGCTAGTGACATTAATAAGGTCATAAATAAGTATTTAAGCTAAGAACTTCTTTAAGTGCAGCCCAGTATCTCCCCAGGTCATCTGATCGGTCTGTTCTGCACCAACCATTCTATTTAAGGGAAATGATATAGTGGCCTTGTCCATAAAGCCCACCAGACATCTGCATGTACAAGGTGAGTGGTGGGTCATCATGACCCCTTACAGGATAAGGAAAGGAATGTTATCTTCTAAGGAGTTACATGGCTGTCGCCAGAAGGAGAAAAATTGATTTCTGTGGCTGAGCAGATATTTCTGCCATTAGGGAGGTCAGGTGAACACATAATGCAGAGGCACATGCACACTAGTGGGGAGGGAGGAGGCCAAAAGGCAGAGAAAAAGTTTATGTTTTAAATTTGTCTTGCCTTGCCTTAAAATATCATTCTGTCCTGACCTTCCCGGGATCTTTCCTTTCACGTAGAGAAAAGCTGAAAAGAACTACTTGTATTTAAAAAGTGACACATTTTTGATGAAGCAGAGAAGATGGCGGAGTAGAAGGACGTGCTCTCACTCCCTCTTGCGAGAACACCAGAATCACAACTAGCTGCAGGACAATCATCGACAGGAAGACACTGGAACTCACCAAAAAAGATACCCCACATCCAAAGACAAAGGAGAAGCCACAATGAGACGGTAGGAGGGGCGCAATCACAGTAAACTCAAATCCCATAACTACTGGGTGGGTGACTCACAGACTGGAGAACACTTATACCACAGAAGTCCACCCACTGGAGTGAAGGTTCTGAGCCCCACGTCAGGCTTCCCAACCTGGGGGTCCAGCAACGGGAGGAGGAATTCCTAGAGAATCAGACTTTGAAGCCTAGTGGGATTTGATTGCAGGACTTTGACAGGACTGGGGGAAACAGAGACTCCACTCTTGGAGGGCACACACAAAGTAGTGTGCGCATTGGGACCCAGGGGAAGGAGCAGTGACCTCAGGGGAGACTAAACCAGACCTACCTGCTAGTGTTGGAGGGTCTCCTGAAGAGGCAGGGGGTGGCTGTGGCTCACCATGGGGACAAGGACACTGGCAGCGGAAGTTCTGGGAAGTACTCCTAGGCGTAAGCCCTCCCACAGTCTGTCATTAGCCGCACCAAAGAGCCCAGGTAGGCTCCAGTGTTGGGTTGCCTCAGGCCAAACAACCAACAGGGAGGGAACCCAGCCCCACCCATCAGCAGTCAAGCAGATTAAAGTTTTACTGAGCTCTGCCCACCAGAGCAACAGTCAGCTCTACCCACCATAAGTCCCTCCCATCAGGAAACTTACACAAGCCTCTTAGATAGCCTCATCCACTAGAGGGCAGACAGCAGAAGCAAGAAGAACTACAATCCTGCAGCCTGTGGAACAAAAACCACATTCAGAGAAAGACAGACAAGATGAAAAGGCAGAGGGCTATGTACCAGATGAAGTAACAAGATAAAACCCCAGAAAAACAACTAAATGAAGTGAAGATAGGCAACCTTCCAGGAAAAGAATTCAGAATAATGATAGTGAAGATAATCCAGGACCTCGGAAAAAGAATGGAGGCAAAGACCGAGAAGATGCAAGAAATGTTTAACAAAGACCTAGAAGAATTAAAGAACAAAAAAACAGAGATGAACAATACAATAACTGAAATGAAAACTACACTAGAAGGAATCAATAGCAGAATAACTGAGACAGAAGAACAGATAAGTGACCTGGAAGACAGAATGGTGGAATTCACTGCTGCAGAACAGAATAAAGAAAAAAGAATGATAAGAAATGAAGACAGCCTCAGAGACCTCTGGGACAACATTAAATGCAACAACATTCACATTATAGAGGTCCCAGAAGGAGAAGAGAGAGAGAAAGGACCAGAGAAAATATTTGAAGAGATTATAGTTGAAAACTTCCCTAATATGGGAAAGGAAATAGCCACCCAAGTCCAGGAAGAGCAGCGAGTCCCATACAGGATAAACCAAAGGAGAAACACGCCGAGACACATAGCAATCAAACTGGCAAAAATTAAAGACAAAAAAAATTATTGAAAGCAGCAAGGGAAAAACGACAAATAACATACAAAGTAACTCCCATAAGGTTAACAGCTGATTTCTCAGCAGAAACTCTACAAGCCAGAAGGGAGTGGCATGATATACTTAAAGTGATGAAAGGGAAGAACTTACAACCAAGATTACTCTACCCGGCAAGGATCTCACTCAGATTTGATGGAGAAATCAAAAGCTTTACAGACAAGCAAAAGCTAAGAGAATTCAGCACCACCAAACCAGCTCTACAACAAATGCTAAAGGAACTTCTCTAAGTGGGAAACACAAGAGAAGAAAAGGACCTACAAAAACAAACCCAAAACAATTAGAAAATGGTCAAAGGAACATACATAGCGATAATTACCTTAAACATGAATGGATTAAATGCTCCAACCAAAACACAAAGGCTGCTGAATGGATACAAAAACAAGACCCATATGTATGCTGTCTACAAGAAACCCACTTCAGACCTAGAGACACATACAGACTGAAAGTGAGGGGATGGAAAAAGATATTCCATGCAAGTGGAAATCAAAAGAAAGCTGGAGTAGCAATACTCATGTCAGATAAAATAGACTTTAAAGTAAAGAATGTTACAAGAGACAAGGAAGGACACTACATAATGATCAAGGGATCAATCCAAGAAGAATATATAGCAATTATAAATATATATGCACCCAAGAGAGGAGCACCTCAATACATAAGGCAACTGCTAACAGCTATAAAAGAGGAAATCGACAGTAACACAGTAATAGTGGGAGACGTTAACACCTCACTTACACCAATAGACAGATCACCCAAAATGAAAATAAATAAGGAAATAGAAGCTTTAAATGACACAATAGAACAGATAGATTTAGTTGATATTTATAGGACATTGCATCCAAAAACAGCAGATTACACATTCTTCTCAAGTGTGCACGGAACATTCTCCAGGATAGATCACATTTTGGGTGAAAAATCAGGCTTCAGTAAATTTAAGAAAATTGAAATCATATCAAGCATCTTTTCTGACCACAACGCTATGAGATTAGAAATGAATTACAGGGAAGAAAACGTAAAAAACACAAACACATAGAGGCTAAACAATACGTTACTAAATAACCAAGAGATCACTGAAGAAATCAAAGAGGAAATGAAAAAATACCTAAAGACAAATGACAATGAAAACACGATGATCCAAAACCTATGGGATGCAGCAAAAGCAGTTCTAAGAGGGAAGTTTATAGCTAGGCAAGCTTACCTCAAGAAACAAGAAAAATCTCAAATAAACAATCTAACCTTACACCTAAAGAAACTAGAGAAAGAAGAACAAACAAAACCCAAAGTTAGTAGAAGGAAAGATATCATAAAGATCAGAGCAGAAATAAATGAAATAGAAACAAAGAAAACAACAGCAAAGATCAATAAAACTAAAAGTTGGTTCTTTGAGAAGATAAACAAAATTGATAAACCATTAGCCAGACTCATCAAGAGGGAGAGGACTCAAATCAATAAAATTAGAAATGGAAAAGGAGCAGTTACAACAGACACAGCAGAAATACAAAGCATCCTAAGAGACTACTACAAGCAACTCTATGCCAATAAAATGGACAACCTGGAAGAAATGGACAAATCCTTAGAAAGGTATAACCTTCCAAGACTGAACCAAGAAGAAATAGAAAATATGAACAGACCCATCACAAGTAATGAAATTGAAACTATGACTAAAAATCTTCCAACAAACAAAAGTCCAGGACCAGATGGCTTCACAGGTGAATTCTATCAAACATTTAGAGAAGAGCTAACACCCATCCTTCTCAAACTCTTCCAAAAAATTGCAGAGAAAGGAACACATCCAAACTCATTCTATGAGGCCACCATCACCCTGATACCAAAACCAGACAAAGATACTACAAAAAAAGAAAATTACAGACCAATATCACTGATGAATATAGATGCAAAAATCAACAGAATACTAGCAAACAGAATCCAACAACACATTAAAAGGATCATACACCATGATCAAGTGGGATTTATCCCAGGGATGCAAGGATTCTTCAATATACGCAAATCAATCAATGTGATACACCATATTAACAAACTGAAGAATAAAAACCATATGATCATCTCAATAGATGCAGAAAAAGCTTTTGATAAAATTCAACACCCATTTATGATAAAAACTCTCCAGAAAGTGGGCATAGAGGGAACCTACCTCAACATAATAAAGGCCATATATGACAAACCCACAGCAAACATCATTCTCAATGGTGAAAAACTGAAAGCATTTCCTCTAAGATCAGGAACGAGACAAGGATGTCCACTCTCACAGCTATTATTCAACATAGTTCTGGAAGTCCTAGCCACGGCAATCAGAGAAGAAAAAGAAATAAAAGGAATAGAAATTGGAAAAGAAGAAGTAAAACTGTCACTGTTTGCAGATGACATGATACTATACATAGAGAATCCTAAAAATGCCAACAGAAAACTACTAGAGCTAATCAGTGAATTTGGTAAAGTTGCAGGATACAAAATTAATGCACAAAACTCTCTTGCATTCCTATACACTAATGATGAAAAATGTGAAAGAGAAATTAAGGAAACACTCCCATTTACCACTGCAACATAAAGAATAAAATACCTAGGAATAAACCTACCTAGGGAGACAAAAGACCTGTATGCAGAAAAGTATAAGACACTGATGAAAGAAATTAAAGGTGATACCAACAGATGGAGAGATATACCATGTTCTTGGATTGGAAGAATCAATATTGTGAAAACGACTATACTACCCAAAGTAATCTACAGATTCAATGCAATCCCTCTCAAATTACCAATGGCATTTTTTACGGAACTAGAACAAAAAGTCTTAAAATTTGTATGGAGACACAAAAGACCCCAAATAGCCAAAGTAGTCTTGAGGGAAAAAAACGGAGAGGGAGGAATCAGACTCCCTGACTTCAGACTATACTACAAAGCTACAGTAATCAAGACAATATGGTACTGGCACAAAAACAGAAACATAGATCAATGGAACAAGATAGAAAGCCCAGAGATAAACGCACGCACCTATGGTCAACTAATCTATGACAAAGGAGGCAAGGATATACAATGGAGAAAAGACAGTCTCTTCAATAAGTGGTGCTGGGAAAACTGGACAGCTACATGTAAAAGAATGAAATTAGAACACTCCCTAACACCATATGCAAAAATAAACTCAAAATTGATTCGAGACCTAAATTTAAGACCGGATACTATAAAACTCTTAGAGGAAAACATAGGAAGAACACTCTTTGACATAAATAACAGCAAGATCTTTTTTGACCCACCTCCTAGAGTAATGGAAATAAAAACAAAAATAAACAAATGGGAGCTAATGAAACTTCAAAGCTTTCGCACAGCAAAGGAAACCATAAACAAGACGAAAAGACAACCCTCAGAATGGGAGAAAATATTTGCAAACGAATCAACGGACAAAGGATTAATCTCCAAAATATATAAACAGCTCATGCAGCTCAATATTAAAGAAACAAACAACCCAATCCAAAAACGGGCGGAAGTCCTAAATAGACATTTCTCCAAAGAAGGCATACAGATGGCCAAGAGGCACATGAAAAGCTGCTCAACATCACTAATTATTAGAGAAATGCAAATCAAAACTACAGTGAGGTATCACCTCACACCAGTTAGAATGGGCATCATCAGAAAATCTACAAACAACAAATGCTGGAGAGGGTGTGGAGAAAAGGGAACCCTCTTGCACTGTTGGTGGGAATGTAAACTGATACAGCCACTATGGAGAACAGTATGGAGGTTCCTTAAAAAACTAAAAATAGAATTACCATATGATCCAGCAATCCCACTACTGGGCATATACCCAGAGAAAACCATCATTCAAAAAGACACATGCACCCCAATGTTCATTGCAGCACTATTTACAATACCCAGGTCATGGAAGCAACCTAAATGCCCATCGACAGACGAATGGATAAAGAAGTCGTGGTACATATATACAATGGAATATTACTCAGCCATAAAAAAGAACGAAACTGGGTCATTTGTTGAGACATGGATGGATCTAGAGACTGTCATACATAGTGAAGTAAGTCAGAAAGAGAAAAACAAATATCGTATATTAACACATGTATGTGGAACCTAGAAAAATGGTACAGATGAACCAGTTTGCAGGGCAGAAGTTGAGACACAGATGTAGAGAACAAACATATGGACACCAAGGGGGGAAAGCCGTGGGGAGGTGGGGATGGTGGTGTGATGAACTGGGCGATTGGGATTGACATGTATACATTGATGTGTATAAAACTGATGACTAATAAGAACCTGCTGTATAAAAAAATAAATAAAATAAAATTCAAAAATTCAAAAAAAAAAAAAAGTGACACATTTTTGTTGTCACCCCTCTCACCAGCGCTGCGGACACCTTGTCCTCGTGGGCTCCCACTCGGGGACAGTGGTTCTCAGGTGGTTGGAGGATGGACGGGGCACGAGTGCAGAACTGTCCTGACTCCACCCACAGCTGACTTCCTGCCGCCCGGTGAGGCCACCTGCCCCATCTCCTGTCCTCGCCCTTAACACAAACATCCTCGGGCCAGGAAAGGCAGGCAGTCTTGTGTTACAGGCATGCCTGCTATGGGCTGAATCATGTCCTCAAAATTCACATGTTGAGTCCTGACCCCCAGGACCTCAGAATGGGACTGTGTTTGGAGACGAGGTCTTTAAAGAAGTGATTAAAGTAAAATGAAGTCACTAGAATGGGCTACACTCCAACGTGACTGCTGCCCTTATAGGAAGAGATTAGGACACAGACACACAGAGGGATGACCATATGAGGACACAGGGAGAAGACGGCCATATACATACCAAGGAGAGAGGCCTCAGCAGGAACCAGCCCTGCTGACACCTTGCTCTGGAACTTCCAGCCTCCAAGAATGTGAGAAATAAATGTCTGTTGTTTAAGCAGCCCTGTGTGTTGTGTTTGTTATGGTAGCCAAGTTATGACGTCTTGCGTTTATGGGGCCCTAAGGAGTTAATGTCCCAGGAGGAGGGGAGTGCACCAGGGTCCCTCTGCACGTGAGCTGCTCTGCACGCAGGGGCTCCAGGCAGGCCAGCTTCAGGGGCAGCTGCAAAGTGACTCCTTCCAAACCATGCACTCTCGCATGCCCTGGACAGGGGGGCACATGTCCTTGTTTGGGGACCTCTGGTCTCAGCTGGGTTCTCCCAGGCACACGTGGAGTTGTGCCTTTGTGGTCGACACAAAGGTTGGGGTTCTCGGGCACACTGTGGGGGAGGCCTGAGCCGCCAGGCCTCCTGCAGGAAGGGCTGCCCTGTGCCCCCCGCACTTCCTGGGAAGGACCTGCCTGTGATTTTGTGAGCCGAGAATCTGACTCCGTTCTACGTCACACACAAGTTATTTCTGTACAGCTTTAAGATATGCTGAATTTGGGCTTCCCTGGTGGCGCAGTGGTTGAGAATCTGCCTGTCAATGCAGGGGACACAGGTTCGAGCCCTGGTCTGGGAAGATCCCACATGCCGCGGAGCAGCTGGGCCCGTGAGCCACAATTACTGAGCCTGCGCGTCTGGAGCCTGTGCTCCGCAACAAGAGAGGCCGTGATAGTGAGAGGCCCACACATCGCGATGAAGAGTGGCCCCCGCTCGGCGCAACTAGAGAAAGCCCTCACACAGAAACGAAGACCCAACACAGCCATAAATTAATTAATTAATTAATTAATTAATTAAAAAAAAAAAGAGCAAGAAGATGCTGAAGGGTTTAAAAAAATAAAAAGATATGCTGAATTTTGCAGGAATAGAACAACAATGTGATTCTAGGAAAGCGTGTTCTCACAGTTACTCAGAACTTTACCAAGAATTCTCTGACATTTTGGAAAATCAAATCTCCTGGTAAAGTGGCTCAGAGTTTCTGAATTGCCAGTAAATGCACGAGGACTGTTGTCACCACAGTAATTCGAATTATATACAGCGATGCCTATTTGTCCTTGTTTTAAAACATCAAATATAAAGTTTGAATCGAGTTGAATGTTATCTGGTGAGGCTCTCTTCTTGGTTGTATGTGGCATCTTCTCCCTGTGTCCTCACGTGGAGAAGATGTGAGGAAGCTCTCTGAGGTCTCTTTTATAAGGACACTAATCCCATGATAGGGATTCCACCCTCATGACCTAATTACTTCCCAAAGGCACCACCTCCTAATAGCATCACCTTGGGGGTGAGGATTTCAACATGTGAATTTTGGAGGGACACAAAGATTCAGCCAAGAACAACCACAAACTGTATGATTCCATTTATATGAAATGTCCAGAACAGGCAAATCCACAGAGACAGGAAGTGGGTTAGTGGTGCCACAGGCTAGGGGAGTGGGAAGGGGGGGGGTCTCCTTTTGGGGGGATCAAAAGAAAACAAATACGGATCACCTAAGGGCACAGAAACTTACATAATCTGTTATCAAAAGGAGCACTTCTAACAGAGAGAGATCAAATTCCAGTCTTGTATTACCTTAACAAAATCCATTTACTTAGTTAACTTCAATCTAAATTTAGTTAATCCTGACCATGTATAAAACTTTCTCAGTAAAATGTAATTCCATTTCTCATACCTTCTTCACTGAAAACACACATTCTACAATATTGAAATGTCTTATTTTTAGTAACTTTAATTATATATTTAAATTAGAATCCCCGACTCTTAAAAACCTTAATTTCTAGTAACACGTAAGAGGCAAGTAATAGTTTCCAAAATCTGGAGAAACTATTTTAGATGATTTTCAGAACATAATTATTTTTATAGTTTACCTAAAAGCTCTTATCTCATTTACATTTACTTTAAAGTTTCATTATGTCAAGTTGTTTTTCTTGCTGACAAATTTGCAACAGATATGACAAGATTTTATCTAATTTTTACTAAACCTAGGTGCAGTGAAAGTACTATACTTAATGCTGATGGCTCTAAAGACATGTCTATATTAATTAGATCAACAAACTTAAACATTAATACCAGGTATTAATTTAATACTAAATATTTCCCAGTTCACATGAACCTGAAACTCAATTTCTCTTGTATTTAGAATTGTTTGGTTTGTAAGCACTTACTTTTCTTTAAGCCAATTAAATAGAGCTCATTTACAGATTAACCTCAGCAATGTTATCCAAAGACAAAAACACATCAAACACACTAACAGAGAGACATCATAGTTCTTATTTCAAAATTTCAGCCCCGAGTCAGGTACAGCAATATAAAACCCATCAGTTTACAAAAGAGGTTGGATTATTGGCTTTCTGGCAGATGGAACAAATCAAGCTCACTTGTCTAGATGGCTAAACCCTTTCTACTAATATTTATGGAAAACAAGTCAAGTTCTAAATTACTGTATCCTCTGTGGAGAAAAGGGAACCCTCTTGCACTGTTGGTGGGAATGTAAATTGGTACAGCCACTATGGAGAACAGTATGGAGGTTCCTTAAAAAAACTAAAAATAGAATTACCATATGATCCAGCAATCCCACCACTGGGCATATACCCAGAGAAAACCATCATTCAAAAAGACACGTGCACCCCAATGTTCATTGCAGCACTATTTACAATAGCCAGGTCACGGAAGCAACCTAAATGCCCATCGACAGACGAATGGATAAAGAAGTCGTGGTACATATATACAATGGAATATTACTCTCAGCCACAAAAAGGAATGAAATTGGGTCATTTGTTGAGACGTGGATGGATCTAGAGACTGTCATACAGAGTGAAGTAAGTCAGAAAGAGAAAAACAAATATCGTATATTAACGCATGTATGTGGAACCTAGAAAAATGGTACAGATGAACCAGTTTGCAGGGCAGAAATTGAGACACAGATGTAGAGAACAAACGTATGGACACCAAGGGGGGAAAGTGGCAGGGGGGTGGGGATGGTGGTGTGATGAATTGGGCGATTGGCATTGACATGTATACACTGATGTGTATAAAATGGATAACTAATAAGAACCTGCTGTATAAAAATAAATAAATAAAATAAAATTTAAAAAAATAACTACCTTCTTTTTAAAAATTTGTATTTTAAAAAGATGGCAGAGGTAAGGGTTTCTGAGAAGATCAGATAGGACATTTTTATCTCAAAGATACAGGCAAGTTTTTCCTCGGATGACTTTGTTTCCCCTTTGTTTAATATTTACAAGCCTCTTAAGATCACCTGTATCTATTAGAAAATCAATCAACTTGTTCCCCACTGTCAATGTTACCCGGGCTCCTGTGGGGAAATCAGAATCGGACGCCTCAAGTCCACGGGAGTCCCCTGGCCTCTTACAGGATATCGGGGCAAGGGAAATTGCCCTGCTGCAGAAGTGGCTCCCGGTCCAAACTGGGTGCCCTGTCAGGTCTTACGTGGTGATACTAAACCAGGTCCCTGTGCCCCAGGGGTTACCATAGAAACTTCTATTTGATCCCCATGGGTAGGGGAAACAGAAGGCGGGGAATATGTTGGCAGCGTGTGGAACAACTGCCGCTGCAGCCTGCTTGGCCACTGGGGGAGCTGGACAGGCTGGAGGCGAGGGGTGAAGTTTTGAAATGACATGTTCCCACTCTCATTTTCTCCCTCTTCCCTTGTAGAACAGGTTTTCCTCCGTGTTTCCTTTCAGACCGCTGCACCATAAGGGGGCAGCCCTCTAACTCCTTTTCCCCCTGATGCAACAGCATAAATACTCCTACATATGGGAACCTTATCTCTTTTCCCTGCTCTTCTGCAGAACATTTCTAACTGCAAGATTGTATAATAGTTGAGTGAGCCATTCAGGGGCCATCGTTCTTCTGATCGTAACATATATTGGGTCCACACCCTATTACAATAGTATATCGTGTCTTTCTTAGTCATAGGCTCATGGTTATGTTTTGCCCATTTATCTAATATATTCCCCAAAAGGCTCTCCTTCAGGATAGATGGAGTATTTTCCACTTTCAAAAGTTTGATAACACCAAGACACAAAAGGCGCAAATTCCAACACAAAAGGCACAAACAAACTCTAGCACTGATGCACACAAAACCAAGACAAAACCAAAGAACTAGTTCCCAGATCAGGTAGACTTACCCTACAAAACCAACGAACTAGTTCCCAGCGAACCGGTTCCCAGAATCAGGTAGAGTCTAACAACGATTCTCCCCTGCAGCAGGGTACCCAACCAGACTGGCTCGTCCCGAAAAGGAAAAGCCCAGATTGAGGGGGGAATATGTTCCCGGCGTGCACACCGGAGTGACTTACCCTCCAGAATCAAATCAAGTCCATCAACTCGTAGCCCCAAATGGAAGTTGGTCAGTTCCTGGCCTCAACCGCCAAGCGTTGGGGTAGCTGGTGCCGCTTCAGGGAACTCTGAAGGGAAGATCCTCAGGACAAACTGTCCTGGCAGCTGCTAGGGCCTTGCCCCAATATTCCCTGACCGGGGCCGTCTAGCCATGAGCAGCAAGCCTCCTGCGGGCTAAGCCAAGTGCGTTACTGAGTCCAAGCTCGCTCAGCTCGCCACACAACAGGCCAATGAATCGGAGACGAGGTGTTGAGGCAGGGAATAAGACTTTGTTCGGAAAGCTGGCAGACCGAGAAGATGGCAGACAACTGTCTCTGAAAAACCAACTTCTCGGGGTTTGGATGCCAGTTTCTTTTATAGAACAGAGAGGGGGAGGAGATGAGGAAGTAAAGTAAAAAGGCCATAAGATTTGCAAATGTCCCCTGGAATGGCCAGCCTCGGGAGGGGATGCGTTAATTTCTTCTTTCTTGCAGCCAGCCACAGGTGGACAGGGTCAGGATGTACAAAGGCACTTTGGTTTAACATTCAGGCAGAGGGGCAGGGTTCCCTGAGGCAGACCATTCTGTATGATTATAATAACAAAAGCAATGAAAAGCAAAGGTTAAAGTCAAAGAAAGAGATCAGACTTGGAGTCTGATTTAGCTCTTCCCTGTTACAGGGGTGGGGAGCTTTGTCAGGGCCTGATGGAGGAACCAGGCACAAGATTGGGCTTGGGTCAGGGCTGTGGGTGTAGAGGGGAACTAGCCTGGGGACTGGCCACAGACTCTGGAGGACGAGCTGACAGTCACTGCGGCACAAAGAGAGTGGGAGCCAGGGAGGCGCCAGTGTTACCAAACCAAACTTGGTTCCACGCACCCATGCGTGGTAAAGCCAGTCTACTGACACCAGGTTGTGGTGAAGGGAAGTGCAGCGTTAACTGTAAAAGCGCCAATACACGGAGGATGGGTAGCTTGCTCTAAAAACCGAACTCCCTGAAGGGTTTCAGCAAAGCAATTTTAAAGGCCGGGTGAGGGAAGGGGGTCGCAGGGTATGTGATCAGCTGGTGCACAGTTCTCTGGTTGATGGTGAGGTAACAGGGCGGCTAACATTATAAAGTCTTAGGCACCAGTAGCTCTGGGGCTACGTGTTCATGATCATCAAGTTGTTAATTTCTTCCATTTGGTGGTGGTTTTAGTATCTGTGAAACAACTCGGGAAGTGTGCATCAGATACTATTATCTAGGTACTTCATAGAGGAGTTACAACAAAGGATATGAAGGAGGGGTCTGTCCCAGGAAGGCCCCATAGGGTCCTGCTTGGTTACAGCAGGTGTCTGGGCTCAGCAACCAGGGAAGGTGGGTACCTCCTGGGTGTGGGGAGCTGCAGGATCCCAGCCCTCTGAGGGGCCTGTTAGCCCCCAAGGTGAGATGGGGATGCAATGGCTGGACAGCGGCATCTGGCCTGGAAGAGGGGTCCAGGCTGGAAATGTCAACGGAATCATCACAGGGAGAAAGAGGAAAGGCCAGGCGGAAGCAGGTGGGTCACAGCAGACTATGTGCAGGTGACTGCGGTCCTGAGAGAAGCAACTCAAAGCCAGAAAGGAGTGGCCATCAGGGGTTCAGCTTCACTCTCTTGTTCCTTTGTAAAACTGCTATGACAGTTTGAAACACCACCAGGAGACTTCTGGGCCCAGTGCGGCCATGGCTTCATCAAAGGGGCCCGGGTGGAAAACAGAACCACTGCAGGCCCTGCTCATGTCCACACTGGGAATGAATCCCATCAGAGCACCAGGGCTCACAGACTTCAGTGAACCTCTGCCCTCAGGATTGGTCTTCCTCCTTGCTCTCACCTGCAGTCAGAGGCCCAGGAACCCACATCCTGGCTCCACCCCACCCCCAGGACTGAGTAGTATTCCACTGCATATCTGTACAACATCTTCATTTTTCTGTCAATGGACAATTTGGTGGTTTCTCTGTCTTGGCTTGTAAATAGTGCTGCCCTGAAAACAGGGGTACGCTTGTCCTTTCCAGTTATGATTTTCTCTGGATCTAAGCCCAGGAGTGGGACTGCCGGATCCAATGGGAACTCTATATTTAGTTTTTTAAGGAACCTCCATACTGTTCTCCACAGTGGCTGCACCAATTTGGATCCCCACCAACAGAGTAGGAGGGTTCCCTTTTCCGTATGCCCGGTCCAGCATTTATTCTTCGTAGATTTTTGTTGGCGATGGCCCTTCTGACCAGTGTGAGGTGATACCTCATTGGACTTCTGATTTGCATTTCTCTAATAATTAGTGATACTGAGCATTTTTTCATGTGCTTTCTGGCCATCTGTATGCCTTCTTTGGAGAAATGTCCACTTAGATCCTTGGCCCATTTTTTTATTCAGTTGTTTGTTTTTTTGATATTGAGCTGCTTGAGCTGTTTGTACGTTTCAGAGATGAATTCCTTGTGGGTATCTTCCTTTGCAAATAATTTTTCCCATTCTGAGGGTTGTCTTTTTTGTTTGTTTATGATTTCCTTTGCTGTGCAACCACTTTGAAGTTCAATTAGGTCCCATTTGTTTATTTTTGTTTTATTTTTCATTATTCTTGGAGGTGTATCATAAAAGAATTTGCTGCGATTTCTGTCAAAGAGTGTTCTGCCTATATTTTCCTCAAGAGTTTTATAGTATCCGTCCTTACTTTTAGATCTTTAATTTATTTGGAGTTTATTTTTGTGTGTGGGGTTAGGGAGTATTGTAATTTCATTCTCTTTTTAATTGTTTAAGGAACCTCCACACTGTCTGCCACCATGGCTTTTACCAATTTATATTCCCAGCATCAGTGTAGAAGGGTTCCCTTTTCTCCACACCCTCTCCAACATTTCTTGTTTGTAGATTTTTTGACAATGGCCATTCTGACCGGTGTGATGTGATAACCTCCTCGCAGTTTTAATTTCCACTTCTATAATCTTTAGCGATGTTGAAATCTTTTCATGTGATTTTTTTTAAAAGAGTGTGAGTAAAAGTTACCTCTTTCAACTGGCTTCTTGAACATCTGCCCTGTTTTGAATTCTTTTTTGATGACCTACCCCAGGACGTTTCTTGAGGGCAGGTGTTTTTTTAACTTACAGCCCTGCAGGCCTTGTGAATATTAAGCGCCCATCAGCACAGGTTTTAAAGTTGGTGTTACGGGGTAACGGCCACAAGGCAGAAGCATTACTTCAGGCCCAACATTTTTTTTTCTTTTGTAATTTCATTTTTATTTTATATTGGAGTAGAGTTGATTTCTGATGTTGTGTTCATCTTAGGTGTCCAGAACCTTGATTCAGTTATACATAGACATATATGTATTTTTTTCAGGTTCTTTTCCCATATAGGATATTACAGTGTTTTCAGTAGAGTTCCTTGTGCTATTCTATAGGTTCTTTTTGATTATCTGTTTGATATATGTTAGTGTGTATCTGTTAATCCCAACCTCCTATTTTATCCCTCTCCCTACCTTTCCTTTTTGATCATCAGAAGTTGGTTTTCTAAGTCTGTGAGTCTGTATCTGTTCTGTAAAGTAGTTCATTTGTAGGAATTTATAGATTCTACCTGTAAGTGACATCTTAGGATATTTGTCTTTCTCTTTCTGACTTACTAAACCTGCTATGATTATCTCTAGGTCCATAGGTGACTGCAAAAGGCATTATGTCATTTTTTTCATGGCTGAGTCATATTCCATGTGTACATGTCTCACTTCTTTATCCATTCATCTGTCGATGGACATGTTGTCTGCTTCCATGCCTTGGTTATTGTAAATAGTGCTGAAATGCACGCTTGGGTGCACGTGCCTTTTCGAATTCCGCTTTTCAACGCATATACTCTTAAACCTGGGACTGCCGGATCATACAGTAGCTCTCTTTTCACCTTTTAAAGGCACGTCCATAGTGTTCTCTATAGTGGCTGTTACCAATTACATCCCACCAGCACCATAGGAGGGTCCCCTTTACTTAACCCCTACTTTAGCATTTATTGCCTGTAGTCTTTTAGATAATGGCCATTTTCACTGGTGCATGGGGGTATCTCTTGGTAGTTTTGATTGGCGAGTCTCTAGTAATTTGCCATGATGAGCGTCATTTCATGTGCTTTTTAAAAAATGGTGTGAGTTGTACATAGTTGTTGATATTTTCTTCTTGATAGTTTGCCCTGTTTTTAATTATTTTCGATTACTTGCGACTGGAAATTTTTTGAGGGCAGGTATAATTTAGAGCCCAGCAGTCCTTGTGAATATTAAGCGCCAATAAAGCAATAGTTTTCAGATTGCTGTGGCCGGAAATGTCAACAAGACGGCAGCATTTCTTCGTGCCGAACTCTGGTTAGTCCGTCTCCTGGAGCCTTAGTAGAAGTCCTGCTTTGGGGTTGTAATTTGAGTGGAAGTTTCCAGAACAAACACCCAATAGCTCGTGTCTCATCAGGTCTTCTTTTTATTAATTTCTATTTTTCATTGGAGTAACACTGATATGCAGTGTTGTCTGTGTTGTAGGTGTACACAAACTTTCTCATTTATACACACACACATATCTAATCATCTCTGGATTCTTTTCATATAGATTATTACAGAGTGTTGACAGACATCCCTTGGTATATATAGGTCCTTGTTGATTATCTATTTTATATGAAAGAGCTTGTGTTTCTTAATCCAATCTTCAGAATGTATCAATTGCCCCCTTCTTTAAACTTAGATAACATTTATTTTTTTTAAGTCTCTGAGACTGTTTATGATTTCTCAATTATTTTATTCATGTGCATTTTAAGATTCCTCCTATAAGTGACACCTTCTAATATTTGTCTTCCTTGTTCTGACTTTCTTCACTAGTTTAATTATCTCTAGGTTTCTCTATGTTCCTGCAAACGGCATTATTTCATTCTTTTTCATGGCTGAGCCATACTCCATGTGTACAGGCACCACTTCTTCTCTATCCATCCATCTGTCCATGGACATTTTGTGTGCCTCCACGTCTTGGCTCTTGTAAATGGTGCTACAGTGCACGCTTGGGTCCATGTGTCTTTTCGAATTCCGGCATTCTCCGCATATAGTCTTAGGGGTAGTACTGCCGGATCATACGGTAGCTCTATTTTACCTCTTAAAGGCACTTCCATAATGTTCTCTAGAGTGGCTGCTACCATTTACATCCATAAAAGGGTTCCCTTTACTCCTTGCCCTCTCTACCATATATTCATTGCAGATTTTTGATGATGGTGTTGCACTCTTGCAAGTGGAACCCTCGTTGTAGTTCTGATTAGCACGTGTCTGCTAATTGCTATGTTGAGCATGTTCTTATGCGCCATTTTTATTCATAATCAGTGTGAGCAGAATTTACCTGCTGAAATTGCCTTCTTGAAAGTGTGCCCTGTTTTCAAATATTTTTGAACACTTAGGCCTGGACATTTTTAGACGGCAAGTATCATTTAGAGCCCAGCAGTCCTTGTGAATACTAAGTGCCCAGAAGCAATCATCTGGAGGTTGCTTTTGAGGGAAATGCTCATAAGGCGCAGTATTTCCTCGGGCCCAACTCTGGTTAACCCGGCAACCAGAGCCTTAGGGGAAATCATTTTGGGGGTTGTAAATTAGAGTGGAATGTGCCAGAACAAACAGGCAAATCTTGTGTCTCATTACCAATTCTTTAATTAGATTAATTTTTAGTTTTTTATGGCAGTAGCATTGATATACAATGTTGTGTATGTTGCAGGTATAGAGAATCATTTTCAGTTATACACATACAGATATCTATGCATGTTCGGCTTTTTTTCCCATATAGGTTATTAGAGAGTGGGAAGTCTAATTAGAGAGTGTCGATAGACTTCCCAGGTATAAATAGGTCCTTGTTGATTATCTATTTTATATGAAAATAGTTTGTAATGGTTAAGCACATCCTCCTAATTTATCTCTCGACCCCTTAAGTACCCTTTGGTAAACACAGGATTACTTTCTAAGTCCCTGAGTCTGTTTATGTGTTCTCAATTATTTCAATGGTGGGTATTTTTAGATTTCACCTGTAAATGATATCATATAATATGTGTCTTTCTGATTCTGACTTACTTTACCTGGTATGATTATCTCTAGTTTTCTGTATGTTCCTGCAAATGGCATTATTTCATTCTTTTACATGGCAGAGCCATACACCATTGTGTACATGTATCACTTTTTTTTAATCCGTTCATCTGTCCATGGACATTTTGTATGTCTGCACATCTTTTGTATCAGTGCACGCATGGGTCCATATGTCTTTTCGAATTCTGGTATTTTCTACATATAGTCTTAGGCACTACCTAAGTAGCACTGCCAGATCATGTGGTGGCTCTATTTTTAACTTTTAAAGGCACTTCCGTAATGTTCTCTATTGAGGCTGTTACCATTTACATCCCACCAGGACCATAAAGTATTTCCTTTCCTCCTTGCTCTCTCCACCATTTATTTATTCATTGTCGATTTTTGATGATGGCCTTCCCAACCGGTGCAAAGTGATGTCTCGTTGTAGTTCTGACTTGCATGTCTCTGCTAATTTCTATGTTGAGCATGTTCTTATGGGCTGTTTTTATTCATAATCAGTGTGAGTACAATTTACCTGTTGAAACTGCCTTCTTGAAAGTGTGCCCTGTGTTCAATTATTTTTGAACACTTAGGCCTGGACATTCTTTGAGGCCAAGTATCATTAAGAGCCCAGCAGTTCTTGTGAATATTAAGTGCCCATAATCAATCATTTTGATTTTGATTATTGGGAAATGGCCACAGGGTGGCAGGATTTCCTCCGGCCCCACATCTTGCCCCAGCAAATAGAGCCTTAGGGGAAATCCTGTTTGTGGCTTGTAAACTGAAGAGGAATGTGCCAGAACAAACACCCAAATCTTGTGTCTCATTATCAATTTTTAAATTAGATTAATTTTTAGTTTTTATTGGAGTAACAGTGATATACAATGTTGTGTATGTTGTAGGTATAGGGAATCATTTTTTGTTATACATATAGAGATATATATGCATGTTTGGCTTCTTTTCTCATATATATTATTAGAGAGTTGATAGCCCTACCTTGGTATACATACATCCTTGTTGAATATCTGTTTTATATGAAATAGTTTGTATTTGTTAATCTCATCCTCCTAATTTATCCCTTGTCCCCTTCTGTCCCCTTTGGTATCCATGTTTTATTTTTAAGTCCTTGAGTCTGTTTATGTTTTCTCAATTATTTCAATGGTGTGTATTTTAATTCCACCTATTAGTGATATCATATAATATTTGTCTTTCTGATTCTGACTTACTTTACTTACTATGATTATCTCTAGTTTTCTCTATGTTCCTGCAAATCGCATTATTTCATTCTTTTACATGGCAGAGTCATATACCATTGTGTACATGTATCACTTTTTAAAAATTTGTTCATCTGGCCATGGACATTTTGTTTGTCTCCATGTCTTTGTAATCAAATTTACTCCTATAAAAATACAAATTTAATTTAAAAAATTCAAACGAGAACTAATGAGATATAAGCTTTTGGGGGTTTGTCCTGGCACATTCCACTCTAATTTACAACCTAGGAACAGGACTTCCAGGAAGGGTCTGTTGCCATAGTAACCAGAGCTGGGAATGGAGAAATCGTGCAGACTTGTGGCCGTTTCCCACGATAGCAGCTTTCAATCCAGTGCTAATGGTCACTTAATATTCACAAGTACTGTAGGGCTGTAAATGACACCTGCCCTCAAAAAATATCCTGGGGTCTGGAATTGACAAAAAATTTCAAAACAGGGCAAACTTTCAAGCACATAATTTCAAGAGGTAAATTTTTCTCGCTGTAATTTTTAAAGAAAAAAAAAGGACATGGAAAAATGGTCAATATAACGAATAATTACAGTCATGCAAATCCAAACAACAAAGAGGTATCACCTCACAGCAGGCAGAATGGCAATCAGCAAAAAGCCTACAAACAATAAATGCTGAAGGGGTTGTGTAGAAATGCGTGCCCTCCTATGCTACTGGGGATATGTAAACTGGTAATAGCAACTAATGAGAAAAGAACGGAGCTGCCTTTAAGAGGTAAAAATTGAGCTAGCATATGATCCAGCAGACCTATTACTGGGCCTATAACCCGAGAAGACCAGAATGGATAAGGCAGAGGCACCCAAAAGAGCACAGCAGCCATATTTACAATAGCCAAGACTTGGAAGCAAGCAAAATGTCCATCGACACATGAATGGACAAAGAATAAGTGGTACATGTACACAATGGAATATTAGCTACAAAAAAGAATGAAACATAGCCCTTTGCAGCACCATAGATGAACCTAGAGATAATCATAGTACGTGAAGTAAGTCAGAAAAAGAAAGACAAACATAGTAGGATATCATTTGTAGGTGTTATCGAAAAATTGATACCAATGAACATATTTCCATAGAGAAAGACACTCACAGGCTTAGAAGACAAACTTATGGTTAACCTAAAAGAAAGGTGGGAGGAATGGATAAATTAGGATACTGGAGTTAACATACATATACTGGGCTTCCCTGGTGACGCAGCGGTTAAGAATCCGCCTGCCAATGCAGGGGACACGGGTTCGAGCCCTGGTCCGGGAAGATCCCACATGCCGCGGAGCAACTAAGCCCGTGCGTCACAACTACTGAGGCTGCGCTCTAGAGCCCGCGAGCCACAGCTAATGAAGCCCGCACGCCTAGAGCCTGTGCTCCACAACAAGAGAAGCCACCAAGATGAGAAGCCCGCACACCGCAACGAAGACCCAACTCAGCCAAAAATAAATAAATAAATTTTAAAAAAACCAAACATACATATACTAATACATGTAAAATATATAATCACCAAAGACCACCGTGTACCAAGGAATGTCTACTCAACACTCTGTAATAACCTACATGGGAACAGGATCTGAAGATGAATAGGTATATGTATAAATAAACCAAATTCTGCACACCTAAAACAAAGACAGCATTGTAATCAAATTTACTCCGATAGAAAATAAAAATTAAATTTAAAAAAAAGAAACAACAAGTCATGAGACATAAGATTGGGGTTTTGTCCTGCCACATTCCACTTCAATTTATAACCTAGGAACATGAATTCCAGGAAGGCTCTCTTGCCATGGTGACCAGAGTGGGGAATGGAAAAATCCTGTCACCTTGTGGCGGTTTCCCGCAACAGCAGTTTTAAACCCAGCGCTAAGGGTCAGTTAATATTCACAAGGACTGCAGGGCTGTAAAAGACACCAGCACTCAAAAATGTCCTGGGGTCGGGAATTGACAAAAACTTTCAAATCAGGGCAAACTTTCAAGAAGATAATTTCAAGAGGTAAATTTTTCTCACTGTATTTTTTAATGGAAAAAGAAAAGGACATAGAAAAATGCTCAACATCATGTATCATTAGAGACATGGAAATCTAAACTAGAAAAAAATATCACCTCACATCAGTCAGAATGGCCATCAGCAAAAAGTCTACAAACATTAAATACTGAAGTGGTTTTGGAGAAAAGCGTACCCTCTATGCTGTTTGTGGGATGTAGTCTGGTAACTGCCACCAAAGAGAACAGAATGGAGGTGCCGTTAAAAGGTAAAAATTGTGCTACCATATGATCTGGCAGACCCACTACTGGGCCTGTAACTGGAGAAGACCAGAATCGAATAGGCAGAGACACCCCAATGGGCACTGAAGCAATATTTACAATAGCCAAGACATGGAAGCAACCAAAATGTCCATCGACACATGAATGTACAAAGAAGTGGTACATGTACACAGTGGAATATTAGCCCCTAAAAAGGATGAAATGATGTCCTTTTCAGCACCATAGATGAGCCTAGAGATAATCATACTACATGAAATCAGTCATAAAGAGAAAGACAAATATCCTATGACATCATTTATAGGTGTTATCTAAAAATTGATACCAATGAACAAATTTCCACAGATATTTACTCTGTTAAGTAAAAATTAAATTAAAAAAAAAAAAGCAAGCAAGAAGTAATGAGGCATAAGCTTTTGGGGTTTGTCCTGGCACTTTACACTCCAGTTTACAACCTCGGAACACAACTTCCAGGAAAGTTCTTTTTCCCTAATAGAGTTGGGAATGTAGTAATCCTGCCGCCTTGTGGCCATTTCCCACAACAGCAGCTTTAAACCTAGTGCTAATAGTCACTTCATATTTCCAAGGACTGCTGGGCTGTAAACGATACCTGCCCTCAAAAAATGTCCTAAAGTCGGTAATGGAAAAAAAAATTCAAAACAGGTCAAATTTTCAAGAAGAAAATTTCAAGATGTAAATTTTACTCACACTTAAAAAAAAAGAAAGGACATGGCAAAATGCTCAATATCACGAATTATTAGAGACATGCAAATCCTAACTACAAAAAGGAGGGGAGAAGGAATGATACACATGCCCTTGGGTGTTTGTCCAGGCACATTCCACCCTAATTTCCAACCAGGAGAAGGACTTTCCCTAAGGCTCAGTTTGCCCCAATTACCAGAGTGGGGCATGAAGAAATTCGGCAGGTTTGTGGCTGATTCCCAAAACAACAACATGAAAACTGGTGCTTGGGGGCCCTGCATATTCACAAGGCCTTCAAGGCTGTAAATGACACCTGTGTCTTGGGGTTAGTTTTGGAAAACAAATTCAAAACGAGGCAGAATTTCAGGAACCAGATATCAAGATGTAAATTTCCCTCACAGTGATTTTATATTTTTTTTAAAAAAGCACACCAGAAGCTGCTCAACATCAGAAATTGTATGCTAATGCAAAAAAGACTACAACGAGGTATCACCTCTCACCAGTCAGAATGACCATCACCACAAAGTCTCTGGAGAGAGTGAAGAAAAGGGAACCATGTTACACTGTTGCTGGGAATGAAATATGCTAACATATGCTAACAGGCACTCTGGAGAACAGTATGAAGGGTCCTTAAAAATAGAAAAATAGAGCTACCTTAGGATCCAGCAAAACCACTCCTGGGTGTAAATGTGGGGAAAACCAGAAATCGACAAGACACATGCACCACGATGCTCACTGTAGCCCTGCTTACAAGAACCTAGACTTGGAAGCAATGAAAGTGTCCATCAAAGGACGAATGGATAAAAAACATCTTGTACATATATACAATGGAATATTACTCAACTACGAAATGAATGAAATAAGGTCATTTGCAGCAACTCGGATGGACCTTGATACACATACTAAGTGACATAAATCAAACAGAGAAAGGTAAATTTCATATATCACTTATAGGTGGAATCTAAAAATTGATACAAATGAACTAACTTACAAAACAGAAACAGAGGCACAGACTTAGAAAACAAACTTCTGGCTGCCAAGGAGAAAGGTGGGGGGAGGGAGGCATAAATTAGGAGGTTTTAATTAGCATACATACCCTTATATAGAGAAAACAGATAATCAATAAGGACCTACTGTATAGCACAGGGAACTCGACTCAACACATTATAATTTCGTCA
Source organism: Balaenoptera ricei (assembly GCF_028023285.1). NCBI lineage: Eukaryota > Metazoa > Chordata > Mammalia > Artiodactyla > Balaenopteridae > Balaenoptera > Balaenoptera ricei. The sequence goes on from NC_082654.1 coordinate 115,277,924, forward strand.
ATGCAAAAGGAATCGGAAAAAGAATATATAGAGGTCTCCGTGTAAGTGACTCCAGCTGCTGTACAACAAAAAGAAGCACAACATTGTAAATCAGCTGTACTCCATTATATGATTAACATTAAATTAGCAAAACAAACAAACAACAACAAAAAAAGAGAAATGGTTACTAAACTGGTTCAGGCCCAGTGACCCAACACAGCCTCACATCCCTGGAGCAAGCACTGGCTTGGCTCTCAAGGCTGCGTTGCCAAGCGGCTGAGGGAGCTGGTGAGGATGTGCCAGCCAATGCAGCCCCACAGGAGTTGTACTGCCTGATCCCCACTCCATGCGTCCAAAATCTCCAGGTGCAGGGGAGCCAACCTACAGCTAAACATGCCTGGGACACCCAAAGGATGGTGCACCCTCTGGGCAGGAAGAGAGATGAAAAGTCACCTACTCTCCACATCTCCTGGTGGTGGGGTTCCCACCTTCAGCCTCTTTCCTTGGAGTCTCCCCACCTGGGGAAGACAGCACCCTCCAACAGCCAGTTTTGCACAGCTTGGTATTTGTCCGGGGATGAAGGGTAAGGGAGGTAAGGAATGAGACACAAGCCCTGGGGTTTTTGGACAGGCACAGGCCACTCTAATGTCCAGTCAGGAAGAGGACTTTCCCGAAGGCTCAGGTTACCCCAGTAACCCGAGTAGGGCTTGAAGAAATCCTGTCCCCTTATGGCCATTTCCTGAAACAACAACTTGAAAACCAGTGCTCAGGGACACTGCAGCTCACAAGGCCTGCAGGGTTGTAAAGGACACCTGCCCTCGAAAAATGCCTTGGGGTAAGTAATCGAAAAGGACTTGAAAACAAGGCAGAACTGCAGGAACCGGATTTCAAGAGGTAGATTGGACTCGACATTAAAGTCGAGTCATTGGACATCGCCAGTGACCGGGTTGGCCAAAATGGGCATTGGGGTTTTTCCATAATACCTTATGGAAAAACCCCAACACCCTTTACGGCCAACCAAATATTCGCGAAATGCAAATCAACACTACTAACAGGTATCACCTCGCACCACTCAGAATGACCATCGTCACAAAGTCTTGACCATCATCGCAAAGTCTAAAAACAGAAATGCAGAGAGGGCGTGGAGAAAAGGGAACCCTGCTACGCTGATGGTGGGAATGTAAAATGCTACCAGCCACTCTGGAGAACAGTATGCAGTTTCCTTAAAAATCTAAAAAATAGAGCTACAGAGGATATGGCAATCACAACATTGTAAATCTGGTATACTCCATTATAAAAATAAAGTTAAAGTAGCCTAACATGTGAAGTATTTAGGTATGAAATTCTTCATTATTTTTTATTTTTTTAATTTTAATTTTTTCTAATTTTTTTTAAATTTGCTTGACAGGGTCTATTTCCAAATCGAAAAACAAGACTGTCCTTTTCCAAAAACCAGCCTTTAATGGTACCTATCAAGCACAGTGTTTGCTCTCCAATTGGTTATTTTAGGTTTTCCATTTTATATTCATCCTCCATTTCCATTGTTTAAAATTTTGTCTTCCATTCCTAGGTTCAATGCATGTTTTTTGTAATTAATACCTGCAATTTAAAACTTCAAGTTTTTACTGAAAAAAATACAGCACAGCTGCCATAAGTGAAAAGAGACACAAGAAATGAAGTTATAGTAAGTGATAGATGGAAGAATGTATTTTCCCCATAGATAAGACAAAGAGTTAAAATCAATTACATACAAAGTTACCACAAATTAAGAAAAAAGAATAGAAAACCTGACAAAGGGCATAACAAAAACTCACATCTAAGGAATTGCAATTGTCAGTGAATTTCAAATTTATCCCTGACCTTAGCTAGCCATAAGAAAAGAGCATTTTAAATGACTTCCAATCACTACTTTTATACAAATTTTTAAAAATTGTAGCATGCTTTACCTGGCACAAAATGCACCTCTTTCGCAACAGAAACAAGCAGATACCCTTCAAGATGAAAGGCTAAGCACACCTCTTTGTGCTTCTTTCATAGGATATGGGGTCTTGATTGGGTAACTGCAATAGCATGGATTCTATGAAGGAGCCATTTCACCCATCAGCTTCCCTTTTTCCCAATTAGTCAAATGATCTAAGATGCTGGTGGGCTGAGAAGACTCCTTCAAGGAGAGACTGGTGACAAACCTTCGTTATATGTTAGTTAACCATCATGTACTGGTGTGAAACACTAGGAAATCGAAGACTTGTGTTCCCCTGGCTGTTGATGGCGGAGTTTTCGTTAGGAGGGAAGGCCCCTTCTCAGCTACCACCCACTTCATACTAGTGTTTCCCAATTTCCCTGAGCATGAGAATTCCTGGGAGCCTTGTTGGAAGCACAGTTCACCTGGTGCTTCACGGAAGACTCAGCAGCAGGACCAGGAGTATGGACTTTTCACAGCACAAGGGGCTTCTTAACATCAACAAAGACTGGGGAAACACTCTTCAAATCATTCACTCTGTGCTGCTTTATTCACAGCTTCATGGGCGTACCAATGAGGTACAAAAAACTGCACATATTTAAAGTATACACTTCAATGAGTTTTGTCATATGTATATACACAGTAAAGCATCAGCCTAATTAAGATAAAAAACATACCCATTGCCCCCAAAAGTTTCCTCATGTCCCTTTGTAATCCACACCTCCCTCCTTCCCATCCCTAGGCAACCACTAATCTGCTTTCTTCCACTAGAGATAACATTGCATTTTATATGAATGACATCTTTCTGTATCTGGCTGCTTTCACGCAGCATAAATATTTTGAGATTTATAAGGAAATAAATAAATAGCTACAAGGATACACTGTACAACACAGGGAATACAGCCAGTATTCTAAATACCTATTTCTTTTTTTTTTTTTGGCTGAACCACACAGCATGGGGGATCTTAGTTCCCCGACCAGGGATTGAACCCACGCCCCCTGCAGTGGAAGTGAGGAGTCTTAAACCAATGGACCAGCAGAAAAGTCCTAAATAACTTTTAATGCAGCATAATCTATAAAATTTTGAGTCACTACGTTGTACACTTGAAACTAGGATAATATTGTAAATCAACTATACCTTAATTAAAAAAAAGAACACCATTGTGACCACCATCCAGGTGAAAATTTTACTTTTCCATCCATGGCAGAATACCCTCCCTGTGCCCCATCCCAATCTCAACCACCTCACTACTTCCAAAAGGACTCGCTGTCCTGATTTTTATAGTCATTACTCTCCTTGAGTTTCTTTATAGTTTTTACCACCCAAGTGTGGTCTCTAGAACCTACAGTTGAACCATGCTGTTGACGTCTTTTAATCCTCTCTTAGCCACTAAGTTCCTTCTCCATCCCTTTCTCTTTCTTACACTGTATCCATGGAAGAACCTGAGCCCTTCCCCCATGGAATTTTCCAGTAAGAATTTTGCAGACTGTGTTCTCAGGATGCAGTTCAACACATCCCTCTGTTCTCTATTTCCTGCAAATTTTCAACTGTATTCAGAGGCTTGACCAGACTCGGATAAATATTTTTGATGAGACTCTAGGTATTGATGTGCTCTTTCATCAGGGGGCACATAATCTCAGGTTGTCTGTCTTTACTGAGATGTCAGCAGGGATGATGTTCAATGCTTACATTCATTAATCCATTTGGGGGTGAAAAATTATGATATTCTAATTACATCATTTCTTTTTATTTATCAGCTGGATTAATCTAATAAACAAATACTTCCCTTCATCTACTATTTCATCACCCAGTAGAACCATTCATAAAGGAAAGGCAGATTAGATGCTTCTTTCTTTTCATTTATTTATCTGTTATCAAGATAATAAATTTCTACCCTGTCATACTCCAAAGATGATGAATTAATTTAAACACACTGGGATGAAGTGAAGAATTAAAACATATTTGACAGATTTCAATACATGGCCGTTATTATATTTGTTGATGTTCACATTGTCCCATCTTTTACATGGTGGACCCTCTTCAGGTTAATTCTTAAGTCCTTTTGACATGCCCCTAATAGTCTGAATACTTCCTTGTTAACTGGTTTGGCAAGATGTTTCAAGCTCATCTTGTATATTTCCTTCCCAGGACTAGAATCAGTCATTTCTCCAAGAAGCCTTTGTTTCCTTTACTGGGAAATAATATTGAATATTAAATACTGAACATTGTGAAGTTAGGAATCCTCTTTGCTTCTGGTTTGATCACTGTTTCTAGTCTTTTCAGTGGGAGGAGATAGATTTTACACATATGATACAATACTCTGGTAGGTTATACAGATAGACCCAATTCAAATTGAGAACTGTAAGGTTTTTACTTAACCTCTTCTGTGACATCTGTATCTCCTTTCCTCCACACTGGGAAATCTGTTTCTCAAGGACACAGTGGAATAACTGAATTAGAATATCCAATTAGTCATTTGTTTCATCTCAACTGATGCACACACAAGTTCAGATTAACAGTATCCATAATAGCATACAAGACAGATGAAAGAAGTTGAAGAAGACAGCACTAAATGGGAAGATATTCCACCTCATGGATTGGAAGAATCAATATTGTTAAAATGACCATGCTACCCAAAGCAATCTAAAGATTTAATGCGATCCTTATCAAAATTCCAATGGAATTTTTCACAGAAATAGAAGAAACAATCTTAAAATTCTATGGAACCACAAAGGACACCCAATAGCCAAAGCGATCTTGAGAAAGAATAACAAAGCTGAAGGATTTACACTCCCTAATTTCAAACTATATTACAAAGCTATAGTAAACAAAACTGTATGGTGTTGGTGTAGAAACGAATATATAGATGAATGGAACAGAGGGGAGAGCCCAGAAATCAACCCATGCTTATATGGTCAGTTAATTTATCACAAATAGCTAAGAATATACAATGGGAAAAGGACAATCTCTTCAGTAAATGGTGATGGGAAAACTGGACAGCCCCATGCAAAGGAATGAAACTGGACCACTATCTTACAACAAACACAAAAGTTAATGGATGAAAGCCTTGAGTGGAAAACCTGAAATCACAAACATCCTACAAAAAAACGGGCAGCAAGCTCCTTGACTTCAGTTTTGGTGATGATGTTTTGGATCTGACTCCAAAACAAAGGGAAAAAAAGCAAAAATAAATAAGTGGGACTACATCTAACTAAAAAGCTTTGGGACTTCCCTGGTGGTCCAGTGGGTAAAACTCTGTGCTCTCAATGCAGGGGGCCTGGGTTCGATCCCTGGTCCAGGAACTAGATCCTGCATGCATGCCGCAACTAAGAAGCCTGCATGCCCCAACTAAAGATCCCAAGTGCTGCAACGAAGATCCCACGTGCTGCACCTAAGACTGGGTGCAGCCTAAATAAATATTAAAAAAAAAAAACACTAAAAAGCTTCTGCACAGCAAAGAAAACCATCAACAAAATGAAAAGGTCCATTGGAATGGGAGAAAATATTTGCAAATCATGTATCTGATAAGTGGTTAATATCCAAAAATATATAAAGAACTCATACCACTCAAGAGCAAACAAAGAGGCACTCTGATTTTAAAAAATGGGCAGAAGAGCTGAAGAAACATTTTTCTAAAGAAGATATACAGGTGGCCAATAGGTATTTACATGAAAAGATGCTCAACATCATTAATCATCAGGGAAATGCTAATCAAAACCACGAGATGTCACCTGTCACCAATTAGAAAGGCTATTATCAAAAAAGACAAGAAATAACAAATGTTGGAGAGGATGTTGAGAAAAGGGAACCCTTGTGAAGCGTTGGTGGGAATGGAAATTGGTGCAGCCACTATGGAAAAGAGTATAGCATTTTCTCAGAAAATTAACAGTGGAACTACCATATGGCCCAGCAATCCCACTTCTGGTATTTATCCAGAGGAAAGGAAAACACTAATTTGAAAAGATATATGCACCCCTATGCTCACAGCAGCACTATTTACAATAGCCAAGATAGGGAAACAACCTATTGTCCAATGACGGATGACTGGATAAAGAAACTGTGGTACAGATATACAATGGAATATTATTCAGCCAAATAAAAAAATGAAATCTTGCCATGTGATAACATGAAAGGACCTTGAGGGCATTATGCTAAGTGAAATAACTCAGGCAGAGAAAGACAAATACTGCATGATCTCCCTTACACATGGAATCTTTAAAAATAAAAGAAAAATCCTAGCTCATAGATAGAACAGACTGGCAGATGCCAGAGGCAGGAGGTGTGTGGGGTGAAATGACTGAGGGTGAAAAGATACAAACTTCCAGCTATAAATAAGTCATGAGATGTAAGAAACAGCATGCTGACCATAGATAATAATATTATATCGAATACGTGAAAGTTGCTAAGAGAGTCGACCTTAAAAATTCTCATGAAAGAAAAAAAAAATGTAGTTATATATGGTGACAGATCTCATCTAGACTTATTGTGGTGATTATTTCACCATATATACAAATAACGAATGCTTATGTTGTACAGCTGAAAGTACCATAATGTTATATGTCACCTATATCTGAAAAAAAAAAACTACAATATCCTTGGAACAATAAAATATCAGAACTAGTTATGACTTCTGAAAACAGTTAAAACTTTTTTTGCATGAAATTCTCTCCTTCGCTTCCCCATTTCTTTGTTTGTACCATATCTACATTCTCAGAACATAAAGCTATTATGAGATGGGTTGGGACGTGGGACCCTCTACCTGAGCGCTTGTACCTGCACCTGGACAAATGTCTCCTCCAGCAACTGAATAGAAGGCAACTATAAGGGACTAAAAATAGCTTCATGCCAGCCAGGTAGAGGCAATTAGGAACAATAAGATACTAAAAGGCTACAAACCAACTGCCACTTCTGAGGTGCCAGGAGCAAAGGCAAGGTACTGCACATGATCCCTGCACACAGCACCACAAAGGGGGTGGACAGGATACCTAATCCACACCTCAGTCCGACTTACCAATCCTCCCCCACCCTCATCCCATTTAAGGAATCAGCCCCCATTGGAGAGCTAGCAAGGGCACCTGTTACTTGTTTTCGCTCCCTTGTGCTGCAGCACTAGTGCCAATAAAGCCTTGCCTGAATTCCTCGTCTGGCCTCTTATCAATTTCTGTTGATTAAAGAGTCCAAGGACCCGAATCTGTATCAATTACATAGTATAACCTCGTTTTAACCCGCATTTAATCTAAATTTTAGAAGTAACTATATATTTACTACTCACACTAATCTTTATTGCAATGTCTTTTTAGTTATTGTAGTTTCTGAAGCTGGTTCTTCAGTAGATTCCTCAAGGAGGGCTCCTGGAACACTCCCCTGAAACTGTAATAAAGACAGGGTCAGTATTACTGGTGTTTCCTTTTGCCCTCGGCTCCAATATGGCTCAATACGTGACTTTTAATGATTCTATCTTTATTTCAAAGTTTGATATTTTGTTCATCAAGGACTTTTTGGCATTGAATTTGGTTTTCGAAAAATTATTGCATTAAAATTTCAGTTATCTCGATTACTGAGTTGTTCGGTGCCCCTGAAACGTTGTGCACAATGCCAGTGCCTTTCTCACCTCACTCTGGCTCAAGCATTGAGTTGAGCTTCTCTGTCCTTCCTCTTTACTGTTTCCATCGTACTTATTTTGATTACACACCTTATAATGGATGTTAATTGTGGGGTCCAGTCCCAGTGGAGCCCTGGGGGCTCAGTGGGAGAAGTCAAGGACCTTCATGCCTTACCTTAGACCTCTGCCTCACTCACTGGTGGAGTGAACCTAGTCCTCCCAGTCTCAGCTGCGGCTCCTGGCCTGGCTCCTGCTCTGCACAAGCTCAAGGCTCTGCTATGGGTCCTCATTTGGCTCCTGCTCTGCGCATGCGTGGGGCTCTCCTGGGAAGGGGGCTGATGCGGGCGCATCTGCTCCTGTACTGAGCATGCGCAGGGCCCTCAGGCGTCCAGTTACACTGTTGCTTCCTTCTCCTTTCCCAACACTCATGGTGATATTGGGCAGGTCTCATGGCTGTTGTCCACTTGTATTTTGTGGTAACAGGGGGATACCCTGTCATCCAGTCTTGTTGTAAATATTGCCCATGGGTTTTGTTTTTAATACCGCTCTGTGTTTACGTGGGGATTCTGGAAGACAAAGACTATGCTTCCACGACAACTGCCTTCTTCCCAGAATTCTTAAATTTATTTTATTTTTAAAAGGATACTTTAAAAGAAAGCAACGGAGAACGAAAATTATTTTCTACACACAGAAAGCTTAAAAAAAAAAAAACTACATAAAAAAATCCACAAGAGTATTGTGGGCTTCCCTGGTGGTGCAGTGGTTGAGAATCTGCCTGCCAATGCAGGGGACACGGGTTCGAGCCCTGGTCTGGGAAGATCCCACATGCCGCGGAGCGACTAGGCCCGTGAGCCACAATTGCTGAGCCTGTGCGTCTGGAGCCTGTGCTCCGCAACAACAGAGGCCGCGATAGTGAGAGGCCCGCGCACCGCAATGAAGAGTGGCCCCCACTTGCCGCAACTAGAGAAAGCCCTCACACAGAAACGAAGACCCAACACAGCCATAAATTAATTAATTAATTAATTAAATTAAAAATCAATCAATAAATAAATGAAGCAAATAATTTTTAAAAAAAAGAGTATTGTTAGCTAAAGACCTACGCATGTTCTCATTGTTAATAAGGGAGACTGCAACTGCCAAGGATGTGACAGCTCCTGGTCCAGGCAAGATGCAGGCCAGACAGTCCAAACACCCTTGTGCTGCAAACACCCAGACGTGTGATGGCCTGGCCAAGCTCAGAAGAGAGAAAGGGAAAGGCCCTAGGAGTGAAGAGAGAAAGGAAAGCTGGGTGCAAGTTTGCGATCTAATGTTTCAGCTGTCAGGGTGAAGTTCCTGCTACTGGTCCACGGAGCCAGGTGAGGGGCTGAGTTTCACTCCCTTTCGGTGGGAGAGGAGGCAGGGATCAGGGATGGACACACACAGAAAGCCAGGTCTGCTGGTGGACGGTGCCCCTAACAGAAGGGTGACTAGAAACATTCTATTCACTGAGGAAGCTTTACTGTCTGGGCTCTGGGTGAGCAAGAAAGAGACCCCCCTTAGGGGAAAGCTACTAGGCCTTTGCTATGGACTGAATATTTATGTCCCCCCAAGTACATATGCTGATAACTTAACCTCTAAGCTGACGATATTAGGAGGCAGGGCCTTTGGGAGGTGATGAGATCAGAAGGCAGAGTCCCGATGAATGGGATGAGTGCCCTTGTAAAAGAGGCCTGAGAGAGCCCTCTGGCTCCTTCTCACATGTGACAACACAGCAAAAAGAGGGCCACCTATAAACCAGAGGATGGTCACTCACCAGACACTAAATCGGCAGACACCTTGATCTTGGACATTCCAGCATCTAAAACTGCAAGAAATAAATTTCTGTTGTTTATATGCCACCCAGTCTCTTTGTATTTGTTATAGCAGCCCAAACAGAATAAGACAGCCCGTGATTCAGGCAGCCAGTGTCTGATTATAAGGCCAGTGTCTGACATAAGTAAACGGAGGAACAGGGTGGAGGTGGGGAGTGCGGGACATTTTGTTTTACTGGGGTGATAAGTGAGGTCCATGAACTTTTCATTCTAAACTATCACTCAAGAATGAAAGCAAAATAAGAACATCTTCAGATAAAAAAGACTAAGAGAGTTTGCCTCTCTCAGGCTCTCACTGAGCGTGAGGAAAGATGTATTTAAGGAAGAAGTGAGTGAATCCCAGAAGGAAGGAGTGGAGTGTGAGAGACGGAGGCAGGAGATGGGGGAAAACAGGTCTCAGTCAGACAGTCATCGACTGTGTGAAACAACAGTCATGGATTAGTAATAACAATAATCATGACTAATTAGAGGCATAAACCTCCATGGTTCAGTGCTGTGTCCTGGCCATCACCTGCCACTCTACCAGAACTCAGGAAGCCTGAGCTGAGGTTGGGAGCACGTATACATCTGTTTATATAATAATCATTTATATCTGTCTGGTAATAAGACTATATACCATGAACAAGTGGGATTTATTCCTGGAATACAAGAATGCTTCAACCTAAGAAAATGCACCAGTGTAATGCACTACATTAACAGAATGAAATGAAAAAACATGATCATCTCAATTATTGCAGAAAAAGCAACTGAAAAAAATTCAACACACTTTCATGATAAAAAACGCTCTAAAACTACGTTTGAAGGAGGGCTTCCCTGGTGGCGCAGTGGTTGAGAATCTGCCTGCCAATGCAGGGGACACGGGTTCAAGCCCTGGTCTGGGAAGATCCCACATGCCGCGGAGCAACTCGGCCCGTGAGCCACAATTACTGAGCCTGCGCGTCTGGAGCCTGTGCTCCGCAGCAAGAGAGGCCGCGATAGTGAGAGGCCCGCGCACTGCGATGAAGAGTGGCCCCCGCTTGCCACAACTAGAGAAAGCCCTCGCACAGAAACGGAGACCCAACACAGCCATAAAAAAAAAAACAAAACAAACAAACAAAAAAACTACGTTTGAAGGAAATTACCACAACATAATTCAAGCCATATATGTAAAACGCACAGCTAACATCACACTCAATGGTGAAAGACTGAAAACTTTTCCTTTGAGATCAGGAAGCATGTAAGAATGCTGGGTTTTACCACCTCTATGCAACATTGCACTAGTATTTTTAGCCACAGCAGTTAAGAAAGATAGATAAATACATTAATTAATTAATTAATTAATTAATCACTGACATCCACATTTGAAAGGAGGAAGCAGAATTATCTCTGTTCACACATGACATGATTTCATATGGAGTAATTTTAAGGATGCCACAAAAATCATGTTAGAATATATGAATTCAGCAAAGTAACAGGATACAAAGTCAACGTTAAAAATCATGTGCATTTCTGTACACTAACATGATCCCCAAGGGAATCAGAGGTGTCCCCTGAGCCCTGGAGTGGAGAGCCACACAGTAGGACAATCAAGGAGGCCAAAGTGAGCAAGAGAAGTCAGAGCAGATGGTGAGATTTGATCTAGGAGATACCTGGGATCAGCTGGGTCCCGGCTGAGGGGTGCTATGAGAAGGCCAGCAGGTGTAAAGGGCCTGGCGGGTGAGGTGGCAGACGATTTACAATGACCTGCTGTCGGGACAGCTCTGGGAGAGTCCTGATTTCAAATACATTCTCAAACCTGTCAGATCTTGCTTCCCAAATGTATTCACTCAGCAGTATTGGCCTGTCTTCTTTGCCAAGTGCTGGGCTGGCGGTCTGTAATATACTGAAACCAAGGTGTAGACTCTGCTGCCAGAAGGTTGAGCATCAGTTGTAATGTAATACAGTGAAGGCTGTTGTAGGCAGAGTACCAGGTAATTAAAATCATAACCCAACTCTCTCCCATAATTTTTTTTTAATTAATTAATTAATTTTTTTGGCTGCGTTGGGTCTGCGTTGCTGTGCGCAGGCTTTCTCTAGTTGCAGCGAGCAGGGGCTACTCTTTGTTGCGGTGAGTGGGCTTCTCATTGCGGTGGCTTCTCTTGTTGCAGAGCACAGGCTCTAGGCGTGCGGGCTCAGTAGTTGTGCCTTGCGGGCTCTAGAGTGCAGGTTCAGTAGTTGTGGCGCACGGGCTTAGTTGCTCCGCAGCATGTGGGATCTTCCCAGACCAGGGCTCGAACCCGTGTCCCCTGCACTGGCAGGGGGATTCTTAACCACTGCACCACCAGGGAAGTCCCTCTCTCCCATAATTATTATAACCATTATAATAATGACCCTGATGCTCCTTTAGGATAGACAGGATTTTAGCAAAGTTCCCCAGGGGAAAACCAGACAGTGCTTTGGGGATAGGAAACATGTGGACCCGATCTTGGCTGTGCTGAGCAGGAGATCTCCACCTTTGACCGACTCCACTGAGACCTACTGCCCACCTTCAATTGTCTCCTAGGGCGTCAGGGACATTCTCACTGTCTTACAAGCAGACAACGTGCCACCCAAAGATTCACAGCACAAAGAAGGGGCTACGTGATTGAAAAATATCTCTAATATGTTACATAGATGATGAGAAGGTGTTTTACATAAACAGATGTTTATAGATGGTTGGAGGGAGAGAGGAAGGGCCAGAGGTGGACAGACATGGGGAGGAGTTGGACACATACTTTTTTTTCAGTCCATGCCACTCTCTCACGTCGTCCCAGCTTACCCTTCCCCCTCCCGGTGTCCTCAAGTCCATTCTCTACGTCTGCGTCTTTATTCCTGTCCTGCTCCTAAGTTCTTCAGAACCTTTTTTTTTTTTTTTTTTTAGATTCCATATATATGGACACATATTTTTAAATGCCTGTAAAGATCACAAGGGACAACATCCAGTCAGTGGCTCACCTTATATTTGTTACTTTTAGTGGATTTTCACTAGTTTCCAAATGAGATTGGAGAAGAAAAGCAAGCAAATATACCTTAAAGAATTCCTCTAAGTTTATAAAACACATTCTGATGAAGGCTAACTTGGAAATGACCACTTTTGAAGAGGGCGGTTTGTTTGTCAGAGCAGCTACACACCGCCCTCTGGTGGCCTTGTGAGAAATGGGAAGAGTGCTGCAGGGCTCTATAGTTCTGTCAGCAGAAGTCAATATTCACACTTGCCCACCTTCACAGTCCTGCTGTTAGAGCAACCCAAATTCTGTGGATTCAGTGTTTCTGAGGGGTGCCTTCTAGTGGAAGTCATTGTCTGGACTATGACACAATAGGCCAATGAGCCCCTGAGTCAGGCCCTGGGTCCACAGCAGAGAATAGAGATGAGGTCAATGCCTCACAGGGAGAGGACCTGCAGGGAAAGGGTGAGAAAGGGCTGGGGTTCACTTGTCTACACCCCAGCTCTGTGTGTCTGGTTTGAAGGAATTATTCTATCGAACCAATGCAATTTATGGCACTTTTCTGTTTAAATTAACCATAAAACACTTTAGAAGACAATCACTCAACATATCTATATAATTTCATCCAAATTTATATAGAGTTAAAAAATGAGATTAGCTTATTTACTGGTCACTTTTTCATTTAACATTGGTAATTATTCCATCCATTTAAAATTTTAGTAAATATGAATTTAATGGCTGCATTATATTCCTTATGATACCTTGTACTTAAAGGACCTGCTTCAACAGCTCCTGCTGCATCTTCCTCCACAACCGTATCTTGCTCATCTCTGAAAGTGGAGTCCAAATCCTATCATCTCCAGGCAGCTTCCAAATCTAAAATCATCCCCTGAACTTCCAGATCAGGTTGTCTTTATCCTTTTCTCCCAGGATGGCAGGCACTTTATACCATGTCCTCTCTGCTTCTATGGATTCAGAGCGTCTCGCAGACCAAGACGCTGCTCAATCAATTCTCAGTTGAAACCCACAGAATGGGAGAAAATATTTGCAAATGATGCAACTGACAAAGAATTAGTCTCCAAAATTTACAAACAGCTCATGCAGTTCAATACCATAAAAACAAATAACTCAATCAAAAAATGAGCAGAAGACCTAAATAGACATTTCTCCAAAGAAGCCACAGATAGCCAAGAGGCACGTGAAAAGATGTTCAACGTCGCTAATTATTAGAGACATTCAAATCAAAACTACAATGAGATATCACCTCACACCAGTCAGAATGGCCATCATCAAAAAAAATCTACAAACATGGGGACTTCCTTGGCGGTCCAGTGGTTAAGACACCATGCTTTCGTTGCAGGGGGCACAGGTTCCATCCCTGGTTGGGGAACTAAGATCCCACATGCCACATGGCATGGCTAAGAAATAAATTTTAAAAAATCTACAAATAACAAATGTTGGCGAGGATGTGGAGAAAAGGGGACTCTCCTACACTACTGGTGGGAATGTAAATTGATACAGCCACTATGGAGAACAGTATGAAGGTTCCTTAAAAAACTAAAAACAGAGCTACCATATGATCCAGCAATCCCACTCTTGAGCATGTATCCAGAGAAAAACTTGGTTCAAAAGTATACAGGCACCCCAATGCCCACTGCAGCCCTGTTTACAATAGCCAAGACATGGAAGCAACCTAAATGTCCATCGACAGATGAATGGATAAAGAATATGTGGTACATGTATACAATGGAATATTACTCGGCCATAAAAAGAGAATGAAATAATGCCATTTTTCTAAAAATTTATTTATTTATTTTTGGCTGAGTTGGGTCTTCGTTGCTGTGCGCAGGCCTTCTCTAGTTGCGGTGAGCAGGGGCTACTCTCCGTTTCGGCGCACGGGCTCCTCATCCCGGTGGCTTCTCTTGTTGCAGAGCACGGGCTCTAGGTGGACGGGCTTCAGTAGTTGTGGCTCGTGGGCTCTAGAGCGCAGGCTCAGTAGTTGTGGCACACGGGCTTAGTTGCTCCGCGGCATGTGGGATCTTCCCGGACCAGGGCTGGAACCCGTGTCCCCTGCATTGGCAGGCGGATCCTTAACCACTGTGCCACCAGGTAAGCACCCGAAATAATGCCATTTGCAGCAACATAGATGGACCTGGAGATTATCATACTGAGGGAAGTCAGACAGAGAAAGACAAATATATCTTATGATATCACTTATATGGGGAATCTAAAAAAAAAAAATTATACAAATGAACTTATCTACAAAACAGAAACAGACTCATAGACTTAGAGAATGAACTTATGGTTACCAGAGGGGAAGGGTGGGGGGGAGGGACAGACTGGGAGTTTGGGATTGACATGTACATCTGCAATATTTAAAACAGATAACCAACAAGGACCTACTGTATAGAACAGGGAACTCTGCTCAATATTCTGTAATAACCTAAATGGGAAACGAATTTGAAAAAAGAATTTTAAAAAATTTTTAATGAAATTAAATTAAAAAAAATAAACCTAGGTGCAATAAAAGTATTATACTTAAAGAAAAATCAAATATCATTCTACTCTCCACACAGTGCTTGGTGTATGATAAATACTCAATATAGATTTGAAAACACAGTAAATCTAATGAATTACTCCTGTTGCTGACAACTTTAATTGTCCATGGAAATCCATGCTCCCCTTCTTGGGGCACACAGCTGGAAGATTTCCCAGCCTCCTTTGTGGCCACAGGACCACTTCGGTGTCAATGGAGCAGGAGAGGAACTGATGTGTGTCCTTCCAGACCTGGCTCGTTTTAACCTCCCACATGCATTTCTCCTCATTCTTGCCCCTTCTTCTCATGGATGCAGATGGGGATGAGGTCCTAGGGATGGTAGAGGCACAAGATGGGAGACTCTGGGATCCTGAACGACCACGTGAAGGAGTGCAGCCTCTTCAAAGTGAACACCCACCCAGCGCTGTGATGTGGGAAATATAGAGTGATATGCTGCTGAAATGTTGAGTTATTTGGTAATTCAGCATAAACTACTATACCCACAAAAATTTTAATCATAGAATCAACTTAAATAGCCATCGATCTAGTATATTTAAAATGACAAAAGTCAATTTTGTATTTTTAAAAGTTTTGCCCTCCAATTTAACCCTGCTCTTCTGACCCAGTGATCTGACCTCAGAGAACTTAAATTCCTCAACAATTTTTACTCTGAGTTTAATAAACACTGCAATCAGAATTATAATATTTGAAAAACAGTGTTAAGAAAGACATTTTAATTCCTTGATCCTGCTTTGAAAACACAGCACAGTAAATTATTTATAGTTTATCCATGTTTATTTTTAAGAAACTGAAAGTATTTTGGTTGGGATCTATTTTTAACAAATAAACGACAGGTTTCTTGTCCACATCACAGCTGAATGACTATAAATTCTCTCTTTGGAAGTTTTGTCTACTAATCGTTATTTGTACTCAGTCGACTGGCCTAGGTCAAATATCAGATATCAAAATTCTTCAAAATGTTCTTTATCTTTCATCAATATTCAGTCAATAATCATTTGATGAGGTGGATTTTTATATGGTGTGGATTATTTCTCCATGACGTTGCAAGTGACCTTAAGGTCGAAATGCTGGGGTCTAGTCAGTCTATTTCTTTGAAGACAGCAATTCACTTTTGGTCCAGCTTTTAAAACACTTGCCCCAAAAGGGTCCACCACCCTCCCATTCTGCCCACCTCATTAGAGAAGAGCATTTTCTCAGAGCTACCTAGAAGGACAGGGAGATGAAAGCTACACAACAGATTCTGTCACCTATCTAGGAATTGAAAGAATCTTCCCACTCAAATATCCTGGTGAGGAAACCACGTTTCTAATTTCCCTGGGAATCAAGAAACACCAAAAAGAAAGTATGTGGTTGGTAAATGAATGTCCATTTCATCTGAAAATCACTCCATCTCCTCCCCTTCTTGTTGTTTAGTGTAGGTAAAGAGCCCTGGTCATCACCAGGTGGTTCTCGTTCTTTTTCCCTTACAAGAGAAACTCAGTTTAATTGAGGCCGCCAATTCACCAAACTCAATGCTCGAATTCCTCTTGTTACCAGATCCCCATCTTTGAAATGTGTGTCATTATTTTCAACAGTGAAACGATGTGCTTGCTTCCTCATTACCAGAGACGGAACTGAAGTGTTTTTAAAAGTCATTCCTGAGTGTTTTGTGTGGAAAATGTGCTAAGTTAAGAAAAAATTTCAATAGAGAAAGGCAACCTATCTCTCTTACAAAGCACCGTACCTTACATCAACCACTACTTCTGACTACATTCTATTATGATTTGAAGCTAGCTAATTAGGTAGATTGGTACCAACAAAATACGACATAAAAACCCACAGAACAAAAAACAAACTGTTCTCAAACAAAATATGCATTTGCTGGGGACAATCGAGATTCACCCACTGTTAGATACTCAAAATTGCAATAGTGCTGCATGGCAGAATATCATGAAATAAACATTTCTCATGATTCAGAAATCTTCCCTTCCTCATGATTCAGAAATCTTCCCTTCCTCATGCAACATTTACCAAAAAGCCCCCCAAAACAACCAAGCCCGACAGTAGCTAGAATTTTCAAATATTTGAGCATCTATGATAACTACTCAAAAATGAAATTTTAAACGCTCATTTAACTTAGAGTAACGCTGTTTCGCAAGGGTCTCTTGCTGGAAAAGAGTAACACAAACCAGAGAAACATACTGGTCAAAAAGCCCTTCACATGCAAAAACATAAAAAGCCCAGAATTTCCTTATTTCTAACTTTGGTTAGATGTTAGTATGTCACACGTTACCCTCCAGAGAGCGCTCTGCGAGTCAGTTACGAGTCATTTCAGTTAATCAACGGTGAAAACGCTGAAAGCGAACCTTCAGCCTTTTGGAGCTGACCCTCCTGAGGGCTTCAGGAAAGGGCACAGAGGCCCCCGTCTGAACACCGCTCCTGGCGGCCGGGGGTCCAGGATCCCCGCGCTGTGCGCGCGCCCATCACCCGCGCGCACCCCGAGAGCAGAGGCCCCTGCACCCCTCCGGACCCACCGTGCCCGAGACGCCGGCCCCGCGGCCCCGTCTTCGGGCTCCTCTGCGGCGCCTCCCCGTCCAGGCCCCGCGAGCCCGCGGCGACGGGGCCGAGTCCGGCGTCCGCAGACCCAGAGGCCAGCTCCCCGGGCGCGTGGGGACAGCCCCGCCGCGAGGAGGCCCGAGGGGCGCCGACGAGGGAGGGCTGCGAGCGCGCGGGGCGCCCACCGCTCAACGGCCGCCTTCGTGGCCCCGGCCCGCCGTCCTCACCCTGCGGCCGGCGGCGGCCCCGGAGCCGAGGAGCGAGGGAGGCTCGCGCTCCTCGGGGCTGGAGGGGTCGGGCCCCTGGCTGTTGGGCAGGCGGGGGGCGGCGGCCGGGGGGCGCGCGGTGAGGGGCTGCGGGTAGAGCTGCACTTACTCGTCTCTGCGCTGCTCCCCCGCCGGGAGCGTCACAGTGTGGGGACCGACTCGGTCTCCCACTTCCCTTTCCTCAGGACGCGGGTCTGCAGGAGCCCCAGCATCCCAGCGGCGAAGCCCTCGCACCTGCCTCCGCTCACGCCTGCGCACTCGCTCCTCAGGAGGGAGGGGGGGTAGGGTGGGGCGGGGCGGGGCGGGGCGCCTCCCGGCCTCAGGACCCACGGTCTGCATACCCGTGTTTATTTTTAATTTCCTGAAAGTGTTTTACCTGAAATCAATTAGAAAAAAATAAATGGCACGTTTTCATGTCCAAATCATAATTTACTGACTACAGAGTCTGCCTTTGTAAGATTTCTTTAGGGTTAACTGGTTCTCGGTCAAATTACCTCAGTCAAATAACGGGTATCAAAAAATTTTTAAATCATATTTTCCTTCCATCAGTTTTCAGTCAGTAATAAGTTTTACCATGTGGGGTTTTATTGGGTGGGGGATTATTTTTAATAATAATCAAAACGATGGTCCATGGGTTCCTAGTGTCAAGATGCCGATGTCTGATAGGTCTACTTCCTTGATCAAAGAGTTTTTTTTTTTTGACAGATACTGAATTTTGATCCAGCTTTTTGAACATGCTGCTTCCCCCAAAGACTCCACCCTCCATGTCTCTCCACCTCATTAGAGAACAGAAGAGGAATTTCTCTGAGCTGCTTTCAACATACAGGCAAATGAAATCTACCAAAAGTTTCCAGTCACCAGCAGGAATTGAAAGAATCTTTAATACTCGAATATCCTGGTTAGAAACCACATCTCTAATTTCTCTGGGAATGAAGAAACAACACGGAGAGACTGTTGTGGGGAAATGAATGAACAACTCCTCTGAAGAGTATTCCATCTTTAACTCTTCATCCTGGTGTTTAGTGTAGGAAAAGAGCACTAGTCATCAATACTTGGTTTTCATTCTTTTAATTTTTCTTTAAGAAGAGAAACTCAGTTTTACTGAGGACAGCAGTTCACCAAATTCAAGGCTCTAATTTCTAACCTCTCTAGCAGTTCAGAGTGGCCAAACTTCAGGCAAATCACTTGTGAATCGAAAGATTGCCTGGAACTTTGGGGATTGCTTAGACAGTGCAGACACAGCTGTGTGGGCGCTATGGTCCTTCATCTTTGCTCCGTCCTGCCTCAGAAATGAAGACATGGTGGCTGCTCTAGGCTGGTGCTCCAGCAGCCATTTTGGGGTAGGAGACTGACTAGAGGATTCACACTACCTAAAAGCTGCTGGAACAGAAAGACAGATGATGGCTGACTACAATCCTGTGCATTTCAGGGTCAGCAAGGACTGTCCAAGTTCAAAGATTTTTTTACATGAGAAAGGAAAAACTCTGCCTCTTGTCTAAGCCTGTATTGCTCTGGGTTTTCTGTTATATTACGGAAATCTAATATTAAGGGAACTATTGGTTTTGCACTGAACTTTGACGTGACAATCCCCATCTCAGAAACCTCCTTGTAGGTACCACGGCAGTCGCAAGGTTGAAGGTGGCTCATCTATTCTGAAGATCCCATTCTTTTGCCTGGTCCGCATCCATGTCATCTTCTATTACTTACAGTGCCTCAGCACATCTTGGGGAACTGTCCCTTGTCCCTCAGTGCACAAGGTTAATTGAGGGTGAAACCCCTTCCTGGCTGCAGGGCACAGGGACCCAAGAGCCGCTGGGGTGACTCCAACCTGTAAGGGAGGCCTGAGGGTGCTTGTATCACCAAGACATACCCAGCCCAGGGATGTGGAAGGCTAGTCAGACTGTGTGCAGGCTTTAGAATGTCTTTTTTTTTTTAACCCATCATTGTACAATTGGAAAACTGAGGGCCAGAAAGGGGCAGGGGAAACCCAGGCCACTGGGCAGGGGCAGAGTCTTGAGATGAAGGGAGAGTTTGGACCTCCTAGGCTAGGGCTGCCCCCTCCCACAGGGCTTGCTTTGGAATTAGAACTCCTAGGACCCCAGAACATGTGGAGTAGATTCCTCTGCATGTCCACACAAGTGTACACCGACACTCACACATCAGAGGAAGGGATCATGGGGCACGGGGTCAGGGAAGGAGTGGACCTTTGGATGGTGAAAAATGGAAAAGAAGAAAGACAATAACTGAAACCTGGATCATTCTTCCTTGGATGAAAAGAAAGTCCCCCTTGTTAGACCATCAGGGTCCTCATTTCAAATTGAGGCAAGAACCATTGCACTGGCTGTGCTGAGGAGTCCTTGTAAGGGAACTGGACACCTCACGGCCAATGTGGACAAGAGAAGGTTGAGGGAAGCTTCCGAGGTCACTCTCAAAGCCCCTGGTTCCTACTGATCCTGTCACATTGCCCCCCCGCCCCCAAGGAATGTTGATGCCCTGAATTCTCTGAAACAAAGTTATGTTTTGTGCTGTGGTTTCCCTGCTTGGTGTGTAGTATGAGTGGTTCCCATCAGGGGGAATGAGGTGTCCATTGTGCTCTACTGGAGCAACTGGGGCCAGGAGAGTGTCCCCTGGACTCCTGAACTTTCCCCTGCCCCTCACCTGGCCTGTACCTCCTCTTATTAGCATCCATCTCTAACATCTGAGCTTGTTAGTGGCGGGATGGAGCCTCTTATCTATTCATTCACCAGCTGTGCCCTGAGCCCTCAAATGGGGGCCATGATGAAAAGAACCACCAGGGTCCCTGCCCTCTAGCAGCTCACAGTCTGGAAGGGAAAATAGACAAAACCAAGAATACAGAAACAAAAGAAAACAGCAAGTTCTACATCGAAAAATAGCAGGCTGCCACAATGGGGTCCTGGGGTCCACTGGGTGAGGGGGTCTAGAAAGGCTGCATTGAGGTGACATGTCTGTTCCCAGCAGTGAGACGAGAAGGAGCCAGCCCTGCACACATCTGGGGAGAATTAGCCTAGAAGAAGGCACGAGTGTGTGAAACGTAGAAGCTGAATGTGTTTGGCCAGAGAGGAAGTCAGAAGGGGGCCAGTGTGGCTGGTGGGAGCTTGGGAGGACAGTAGGGGACAGTAGGGAGGGCAGGGCCAGGGCCTGGTGCTTGATGGCCGTGTGAGTGATCCACTGTGTGTGACAACATTAGCCACTCTTAGTGGCTTAAGCAACAAACATTATCTCACACTATCTGTAGGCCAGGAATTGAACAGGACTCAGCTGAAGGGTTCTGCCAGTGTCTCCCAGGGGTTTGGGGCTGTGGACTCAGTTGAGTCAGGACCCAGGTGCTCCTCTGTCTGCTGGTCTCCCTTGGTGCCAGGCCACGGGGGCCTCTTCAGTTAGCAACTCACAATGTACAGGCTTCTTCCCCAGAGTGAGGGACCTGGGAGAGAGAGAAAGATAGAGAGAGAGAGAGAGAGAGAGGAAATTGCAACATAGATGAAGAAGTGAAGAGTACACCTAAATTCTGGGGGATTGTCAAATGGTAAAAACCACTGTATACAAGACTTGAGCAGATCCTCAAAAGGACAGGCATACAGTTTTCAGTCAACCCCAAAATTCCACTCCTAGATCAATCAATACCCAAAAGAAGTGAATACAGATATTCAAATGCTGGTACACAAGTATTCAGAGCACCACTATTCACAAGAGCCCGAAGGTAAAACAATCCTAATGGCCATCAACAGATGTGAGGAAAACCAAATGTGGTGTGTTCCTGGAATTGAAAATTATTCAGTGACCAAAAGGGTACAAATGTTCTCGAATAGATGTTAGAGGGGGTTATGTAACATTGTGAATGTACTTACTGCCATTTACATGTACAATTTAAAATAATCAAACTATTAAATTTTATTTTAAGTGAACTTTATCTCATAGAATAAACAATTTAGTATATGTAATAAAAAAAAATAATAAAAATGGACTTGTACCACTGCTGAGCACCCCTGCTAACGATCCACCAGACAGTGACCACGATGCTCTCCACACCTTGTGTTCTGGGTCCCAGAATGGGGGGTGGAGGCAGGGCTGGGATGGAGAGGGGACGGGTGTGGACTCTCTTAGGGGCTGACTCTGACCTCTGACCTCCCGGATGCTCCTCACACCGCAGCCCCGTCCACAGCTCTCTTGGACTCCTTTCCTCTTTTCCAGGAGAAGCCCTTGGACCTCTGCCCTCAGCATGAACCATCAGATGTGTGGGATCCAGGGTTCTGCCAGCCCTGCCCATCTACAGACCCCACATCTCCATGCAATTCTTTGGAGAAGGGAGTCCCTCCCTCTTGAATCAAAGCCCACTCACATTTTCAGCTGGTGCAGGGGTCCACCGTCCTCATCAGAGTAAGGGAGGATGCATCCATATCTAGAGGAGGCCAGGAAGGTGTCACATGGACTGTCCTGAGGACACACCTGGATATGATAGCTGGTGTGACAGTGTGACCCCCGGTAGAACAGAAGCCCTGGAGGCAGGACTGATGTCTCCTTGATGCATTAAATGATGGTTGTTCCTAGAAAAGCGCCTGCACCTAGTGGCCTTCCTCTATATGTGAAGAATGAATGAGCCCCACCAGCCCCATCGCACACATCTGAGTGGCCTGGGGCCCCACTGCTCACTCCCAGGAACCCTTGCTCTCACCCACCCAGGACAGGGCACCCCTAATGGAATCACCCATCACCATTCAACTGGGAAAAGAGTTCATCCCAAGGTCAGAGGCACAGTGACAACTGAGGCAGAGGCTTCCTCATGGGGAGGAGGAACATGATGAATTAGCACAACCGCGGCCCCTCCAGCAGACCTTTCCACAGGCCAGGTCCCCAGAAAGCACTTTCCGTGAAGGACCCGCTGGTCTCTACAGTCACCGTAGGGGGCTGGTCCTCTCTTTACCCTAGTGTGCAGAGGGGCCAACTGAGGCTCAGAGAGGTGGAGTGACATTCCGCCATGTCACAGCTAGCAGGTGGCCGAGTCACCAGTGTTCCATCGGGAAAAAGTGCTCACCTTGTGAAGAGAAGCTCCAGCATCTGCTGGGTGGTAGGGAAAGCCCTGTAGGTGCCCAGGAATGTGGGGAGGTCGGAGGGGGCCCCGCCCAGGAAGGCAGGCACGAGGTTTCCCACCAGCTTCTCCAGCCTGCCTGCCTGGACGCGCCACACCATGCAGGTCTCATTCCTGCCCCCTGTGGACACGTTTTCCCCCTGGGGTGGAACAGAGCAGGGACATGAGTCAGAGGCAGCACCAAGGACACCAGGAGGGCTGGGGCTGCAGCTGAGATGGAATCCCCAAGCCTCAGGGACTTGTGGCAAGAGGTGGGGCAGGAGTGCCCTCAGGAGAATAAAGGTTCTGGCTTCACAAGTAGAATTGGCGGTGGGCGATGGTTACACGTGTTACTATCTCAGGGCAGTTTGTAGCACAGCATTGACAGCTCCCCCTGTATTAACTGCATCATCCCTGTGATTGTTATCGAAACATCCCATTCTGGGGATGAGAACACAGAGGCTGATCCCAGGGTGGGAGGCGTCAGGATCGTCAGGCCAACATGGACACCTGAGGATGGAGTTAAAAGAGGAAAATCTGTAGAAAAATGCAGAAACAGACTTAACTTCACATGAAGGGAATCCTATGAAAGTCTCTTTCTGAGATTCCCATGTATATGTAGATAGTGACTCTGCATCTGGACAAGGCAGGGCCTGGGCCGTGAGGGCAGGTGGGAGAGGAGATGGGGGCCCAGAGTCCTTTGGGAGCAGGACGCCAGGAGGGACCCAGGGGAGGGGCAGGGCGGCTCTGGGGCCTCCTGGGTGTGGGGTCTCCTCCTCGCTGGCACTCACCCTGAGCCTGCCCTGGGCTCTGGTGCTGGTGGGGGGCTCCCGCCCCTCCCGCAGGGAGACGGAGCAGGGGGCGCCATGGACCGGCTCCTGTCCGATCTCCTGTGTGGAGCCCTGTGAACACAGCGCCCGGCAGCCAGGCAGAAAGCTCAGAGCCCTGTCTGCCGCCTGCGCTGCTCCTCAGCCCCACCAGCCATCTCCACTCCAGACACACGCACACCACTCTCTGCACAGACCTCCAACAAAGAGGGAAAAAAGATGACAGCCTGAGGGCCTTGGATCCGCATTGGCACAGATAAGAGGCACCTCAGGGATCCTCTCTCACCCTTGTGCTTGAGTGTGAGCATGACAGGACCACCAGCTGCCCAAGTTCCCATCCACCCGTTCCTGCCCAGAGGGGAAACCTCCCCTCAAGTCCCCCTTCCCCCCACGTGGAGATGCGGGGATGAGAGACTGCCCAGGGAGGGCTCCCAGACGTGGCCGGGCCTGGACTGGCCTGCTCTAGGCCACCTTGTGTTCCTTAGGTGACCTCCTGGTAAAGGACCAGAGTCGTCCAGGTTAAGTATTGAACCGTCTAATGCATCTGAGAAACCTCCCACTCAGGGGGTTTCCTGAAGCAGAAGCCCTGGGAAGTCAGGACACAGCAGAAGAACATCCGTCTCTACGAAGCGTCTCCAGCCAAGTGAGCGGGCTGTGGGGCTGTCGCTAGAACGTGTGTGCCTGGCTCGCGGGGCTCCGAGTTCTGTTGGGCTCTGTTGCCAAGGAGGTGACTTCACTTCCTGGGGGCCCCTTACTTGAATCCCCTCCTCAGACAACACCGCTACACACAGCCCTCTGGGCTGCTGACGGCTCACCCCTCCTCCACGCAACCCCATATCTCACACAGTCACACCTCACGGCCCTCTCCACCGCTCCCGGGGACGGTCTGTGCGCAGCTTTGAGGAGACAGACCTGGCTTCCAGACTCAACTCCTCATTCTTACCTGTTCTCCATCCTGGAT
Source organism: Balaenoptera ricei (assembly GCF_028023285.1). Classification (NCBI taxonomy): domain Eukaryota; kingdom Metazoa; phylum Chordata; class Mammalia; order Artiodactyla; family Balaenopteridae; genus Balaenoptera; species Balaenoptera ricei. The sequence continues at coordinate 115,302,487 of NC_082654.1, forward strand.
AATTCCTAGTGTAATAGCGTGCTGCAGTGTGCATCCCTTAGCACTCGGCCATTGCTGCCAGCGTTACCCACCTCCCCCACGCTGTTACCAGGCAACAGTTACCGGGAGACCGTTAATACGGGACGGTTAGAGCCACGTTAGAGGTCCTGCTCAGCCATTGGTTGGCGCTACAGTGGGCCCCGCCCCCAAGTGAGAAACTGTCAATGAGCGACCCTTACGGGGGTTATTGAGCCAATGGTCGGGGGAGTGGTGGTCGTCAGGTGGAGAGTGAGGTAAGAGGCAGACCCGGCCTTCTCCCTGGGGCCCTCCAGCTCCCCGGCCTCGGGCTGGCGGGTGAGCTGGGGGCCCAGGGAACAGGCTGGGGGTGTGTCCTGCAGGGCTCCAGAGCCCTCGCCACGACCGCCCACTGGCCGGGCCCAGGCCCTGAGGCGGCGGTGAACCAACCTCTCCCCCATCCCTGCCTCTGCGACCTAATGGCAGCGGCAGGCTGCACGGGACACAGTCTGGGGGACCTGGCCCGCACCGTTTGGGCGGCCTGAGGAGCCTGAGGGCCAGCTGGGTCCTGGGTGCCTGGCTCCCCCAGCGATGACGGCTGGGCAGGGTCTGGGGACCCGGCCCTGAGGGAGCCACCATCTGAGATCTGCCTCTTCAGCCGGGCCTGGGCACTGGCGGGAGGACGCAGACTGGGTGCTGGACGAACGGTCCTGGGCAGGGTAACCCCCACCTCCCGCCCCCGGAGCAGGGACCCCCTTCTCTCAGCCAGGCCTGGACCTCGAAGGGTGAAAGCTGTGCATTGGGACCTTTCCCTTTCTTGCAGAACAGAGAGTAACATTTGTTTTGGTGGAGGTTTAAAGGCACACCGTGACCTATGACCTGACCTCAGGAACAAAGGATCTGACACCAAGAAGTCTGCAACAACTAACCACGCCCCTCCCTCACCTTTCCTATAAAAGGGCTTTGCTGAAAGCTTTCAGGGAGTTTGGGGTTTTTTAAGGCATGAGCCACCCGTCTCCTTGCATGGCCCTGCAATAAACATTTCTCTGTTCCCAACTCCGGCAATTTGGTATCGTTTGGCCTCACTGTGCGTTGGGCACACGGACTTGCCTTTCGGCAGCACTTGGGTCTCTCAAGGCCTGTCTCTCTCCTTTCGGCAGCACTTGGGTCTCTCAAGGCCTGTCTCTCTCCCCACACCTGCCCAGTGGGGATGATTCTAGCATGTATTTCTAGGGATGTCCTCAGGCATGTCCTCTTCTGATCCCACCCCATAGTCCTTATTTAACGTCACTCTGCAGGTGTGCGTGTGTGCGTACACTCCAATAAGCACTCTCTGGGTGGCCAGAAGAAAACTGCCCCCACATAGGGAGGGATGTGCAAGAGCTTCCTAAGATCTTGTGGTTTCTAATTTCCAAAGCAATCCTGATGAGGTGTCCAATCCTTGGCCTAGGAGATCAGGACACAGTGACACAAGGCCATACAGGTAGCAGGAGCTGGAGCTGGGATAACAGACTCAGACACTGGCTACACTGTCCACACCCGTAACCACAGTGCTGGGTGCAGCAAGACAGCCGTCTTCAGCAGGCACCCATCCTGGCAGGCTCGGCTTCTCTGGCTGGACACATAGTGGCCCAGGGTCAGACTGGAAAATGATGGGCTGCTGTCACCAGACAGACTGGACAATCTTCTTTGCTTCTGCCTTCATGTTCCTGTCCTTAAATACCTCTCCTCAATACTGAGGTTGGCTGACACCTTTTACCCAGGCCCAACCCCAGTATAAACTGAGTCAACTTCACCAGGATCAAGAGGATTTTTAGTCAGCTGGAGTAAAAAGATCCTCAGCCTCGCTGGAAATCCCCGGATAAGCAGTTTTTCCCAGTGACTTCATTAGGAGTCAGGCACCCAGAGGCAGGCACTGAGATGGGGAAAAATCACATGCTCAAATTTATAAATATTCTCTCATAAAATCATCTCCTTATTGGTAGTCTTATCTGATTAAGGACTTCACGTGTCCTGTCAGATAATATATGCCTACATACTCACATAAAATGCTGCACATTTCCACACTGCATGTTTTTTTCAAATATGGAATACATACACATACACACAAACACCAAATCCACTCAGAATATAGTTACAGTGCCTATTTGTACTACTCCTTTAACTTCTAGGGGGTAGAAGACAATCCTTCTCTTCTGTTACTTGTTAATTGTCTGTTACTTCTAGAGGGTAACAGACAATCCTAATACAGAGTTACAGTTTTCTATTTTCACCTTTACCAGTGTCCTGTGTATTTTCATATGTTTTCACGTTGCTGATTAGCATCTTTTCATCTCAGCTTGAAGGACTCCTTTCAAGGCAGGCAGTGTCCTATAATTGGCCCATCTGGGTTACGCACCAGCAGAATAATGTGGACAGGAATGCAGAGCCTAAAAATACAATAGCCACTTCAAAGGGTAATTCTGCATACAATTTAAAAAGGGGTTTCACCATTTCCACTAAGATCAGGAACAAGACAAGGTTGCCCACTCTCACCACTATTATTCAACATAGTTTTGGAAGTCTTAGCCACAGCAATCAGACAAGAAAAAGAAATAAAAGGAATCCAAATCGGAAAAGAAGTAAAGCTGTCACTGTTTGCAGATGACATGATACTATACATAGAGAATCCTAAACATGCTACCAGAAAACTACTAGAGCTAATCAATGAATTTGGTAAAGTAGCAGGATACAAAATTAATGCACAGAAATCTCTTGCATTTCTATACACTAATGACGAAAAATCTGAGAGTGAAATTAAGAAAACACTCCCGTTTACCATTGCAACAAAAAGAATAAAATATCTAGGAATAAACCTACCTAAGGAGACAAAAGACCTATATGCAGAAAATTATAAGACACTGATGAAAGAAATGAAAGATGATACAAATAGATGGAGGGATATACCAAGTTCTTGGATTGGAAGAATCAACTTTGTCAAAATGACTCTACTACCCAAAGCAATCTACAGATTCAATGCAATCCCTATCAAACTACCACTGGCATTTTTCACAGAACTAGAACAAAAAATTTCACAATTTGTATGGAAACACAAAAGACCCCAAATAGCCAAAGCAATATTGAGAACGAAAAATGGAGCTGGAGGAATCAGGCTCCCTGGCTTCAGACTATATTACAAAGCTACAGTAATCAGGACAGTTTGGTACTGGCACAAAAACAGAAATATAGATCAATGGAACAGGATAGAAAGCCCAGAGATAAACCCACGCACATATGGTCACCTTATCTTTGATAAAGGAGGCAAGCATATACAGTGGAGAAAAGACAGCCTCTTCAATAAGTGGTGCTGGGAAAACTGGACAGATACACGTAAAAGTATGAAATTAGAACACTCCCTGACACCACACACAAAAATAAACTCAAAATGGATTAAAGACCTAAGTGTAAGGCCAGACACTATCAAACTCTTAGAGGAAAACATAGGCAGAACACTCTATGACATAAATCACAGCAAGATCTTTTTTGATCCACCTCCTAGAGTAATGGAAATAAAAACACAAATAAACAAATGGGACCTAATGAAACTTAAAAGGTTTTGCACAGCAAAGGAAACCATAAACAAGACCAAAAGACAACCTTCAGAATGGGAGAAAATATTTGCAAATGAAGCAACTGACAAAGGATTAATCTCCAAGATTTACAAGCAGCTCATGCAGCTCAATAACAAAAAAACAAACAATCCAATCCAAAAATGGGCAGAAGACCTAAACAGACATTTCTCCAAAGAAGATATACAGATGGCCAACAGACACATGAAAGAATGCTCAACATCCTTAATCATTAGAGAAATGCAAATCAAAACTACAATGAGGTATCATCTCACACCGGTCAGAATGGCCATCATCAAAAAATCTAGAAACAATAAATGCTGGAGAGGGTGTGGAGAAAAGGGAACACTCTTGCACTGTTGGTGGGAATGTAAATTGATACAGCCACTATGGAGAACAGTATGGAGGTTCCTTAAAAAACTAAAAATAGAACTACCATACGACCCAGCAATCCCACTACTGGGCATATACCCTGAGAAAACCATAATTCAAAAAGAGTCATGTACCAAAATGTTCATTGCAGCTCTATTTACAATAGCCAGGACATGGAAGCAACCTAAGTGTCCATCATCAGATGAATGGATAAAGAAGATGTGGCACATATATACAATGGAATATTACTCAGCCATAAAAAGAAATGAAATGGAGGTATTTGTAGTGAGGTGGATGGAGTTAGAGTCTGTCATACAGAGTGAAGTAAGTCAGAAAGAGAAAAACAAATACAGTAATGCTAACACATATATATGGAATCTAAGGGAAAATAAAGGTCATAAAGAACCTAGTGGCAAGACGGGAATAAAGACACAGACCTACTAGAGAATGGACTTGAGGATATGGGGAGGGGGAGGGGTAAGATGTGACAGGGTGAGAGAGTGGCATGGACATATATACACTACCAAAGGTAAAATAGATAGCTAGTGGGAAGCAACCGCATAGCACAGGGAGATCAGATCGGTGCCTTGTGACCACCTAGAGGGGTGGGATAGGGAGGGTGGGAGGGAGGGAGATGCAAGAGGGAAGAGATATGGGAACATATGTATATGTATAACTGATTCACTTTGTTATAAAGCAGAAACCAACACACCATTGTAAAGCAATTATACTCCAATAAAGATGTTTAAAAAATAAAAAAAAATTTAAAAAAATAAATAAAAAGGGGCTTCAAATCAGTGAAATAGGATGAATAAATCAAATGGTGAGAGATCAACTGGCTATTCATCTGGAAAATAACAAAGTTGGGTCTTTACTTTGTACCATATTTAATCAAGCAGTAACAGAAGGGGGTCAATTGATCATTCAATTTAACTTAAAACACATTTGTTTCCTATGTTTTAAAGACACCTGACAAAATGGAAAGTTCTAAAAAGAATCTTCTTGTATCAACTTAACAAATAGAAATTCCTTTCAAACAATGGAATGATAGACAATTTTATTTCTAAAGTTCAAGTTCTGAACATAAATGCCTTTGGCTATAACAGAACACTCCAAGTCAAACTATTCAGTATCTGTGAAGTAGGTAATAGTATCTCCATTTTGCAAATGAGGAAACTGAGGCACAGAGAGATTAAATCACTACACAGGTCACACAAATGATAAGTGGCAGAAATAGAACAGCTTGTCTGAGAAAACAATGCCATGTCACATAATTCAAGGAAGAAAAATGTGGCATTCTACCACACTAAATACAAACACAGTTCTTGGCTCACATAAAATCTGGGCTTCACACCTAAATTTATATAAGCGTATCACTTAGACATATCAAAAATGTAAAATGGGAGTAACTTCTTCAACAAGTGCTGTTTTTAATCTGTAAAGTATAAGTACTAATGTTCAAGGCTACTTTTGAACATTAACTCAGATGTGTGTTATAAACAATTGTGTGCTGATTCGTTGCATACTTTAAGTAAACCTTGATTCTATTAAACACTGTTTGGGTCATTTACTGAAAGGACAGTTTGGTAACAATGTTTATTCCCATTTATATATGTCACCAAAGAGAACACAGGACATGTGGCATTTTATGCATTCAATGTGTCTTTTAAAATATATGTTGTGGTGTAAATATATGATGAAACAACAATAGTATTTAGTATAGGAAGCCCTGATATAAATAAAGTTATTTAGGTAAGCATCATCATTCCACTATGATTATTTTGGGGTCTAAAACAAAAATCAAACATACATGAAATAGGTGTTAAAGAGCATACTCATGCGTATCAGCCTGACATAGCTCAGAGGCTATTCACATACACATTGAAAGCTGCTACTCTGATGCTTCAACTCATTTGTGCCTTTTTTAAAGCTACATATTCCATGGTGAGCATGACTAAGTAAACATACTGTGTTATATTTCTAATAAGATATTTGGTACTGCATCCAAAACCTTGCTTCTAGAATTAGATTATTTCCAGATGAAGATTCCCCCAACATTTTTTTTATGAATTTATTTATTTTTGGCTATGTTGGGTCTTCATTGCTGTGCGCGGACTTTCTCTAGTTGCAGTGAGTGGGGGCTACTCTTCGTTGTGGTGCACGGGCTTCTCATTGTCGTGGTTTCTCTTGTTGCAGAGCACAGGCTCTAGGCGCGTAGGCTTCAGTAGTTGTGGCACGTGGGCTCAGTAGTTGTGGCTTGCGGGCTCTACAGCTCAGGCTCAGTAGTTGTGGCGCACGGGCTTAGTTGCTCCTCAGCATGTGGCATCTTCCCGGGCCAGGGCTCGAACCTGTGTCCCCTGCATTGGCAGGCGGATTCTTAACCACTGCGCCACCAGGGAAGCCACCCCCAACATTTCTAAAACTGACAATTTTCTTCTGTCACATATTCTCTGATATACAAATTTTGAAATGTGTTTTGAGATTATAAGGTTTTATTCTACTCTCAATTATCTGATGTTCAGTAAAATCTGTGTCTTTGTGAAAATCTTCCTACAGCCATTTCATCTTGGGGTTCTTCCATGGTAAATATCTGATTTACAAAATGTTTGACTTGCTGATGAAGGGTTATTAAAATGCAGGATACTGACAGGGGTTTCTCTCTTACTGGATTCTCTGACATACAGTGTTTCTCACTCCATCATTAGATCCACAGGGTATATGAAATACAGGATGGCTAAGATAAGTTATGACAACAGACAGACCTGAACATGTGATGGCTCAACACAATGCAAGTTTATTTCTTGTTCCTGAAAAGACTTAAGAGTCATGGTAGAGAAGGGAGGGCTCTGCTCAGGGAGTCATTCAGAGACCCTGGTTTCTTCCAACTTGTGAATCTGTAATCTCTAATGCCTCGCTCCCAAGCTGTCCTGAGGATGATCTTTGACAGGGAAAGAGTGGGAAGTAGAAAGGATTCCAAATGAGGTCTTTCATGGGCTTGGAAATAATGTACATCACTTATGCCCACATTCTGATCCAGAGCTTGATCGCATAACCTCATGTGTATCAAGGGAAAGCTAGAAAATCTTAACTAGTTGTGTACCCACACAAAAAAGGAAATGAGTATTGGGAAAAACACAGCCAGTTTGTGCCACATGGGGCTTCTGTCCTATGTGAATTCCCTGATGATTAGTAAGGGTTGATTTCTGGCAGAAAGTTTTTCCACATTCTCCACATTTATAAGGTTTCTCCCCCGAGTGAGTTCTCAAATGATTAGTGAGGGTAGATTTCTGACGGAAATTCTTCCCACAGGCATTACATTCATAGGGTTTTTCCCCTGTGTGAGTTCTCTGATGTTTAGTAAGAGTTGACTTCATATGAAAAGATTTCCCACATTCATTGCACTGGAAGGGTTTCTCTCCTGAGTGAGTTCTCTGATGTATATCAATGGCTGACTTCTGACGGAAAGTTTTACCACATTCATTACACTGAAAGGGTTTCTCTCCTGTGTGAGTTCTCTGATGTTGAATGAGAGCTGACTTCTGGCAGAAAGTTTTCCCACATTCATTACATTTATAGGGTTTTTCCCCTGTGTGAGTCCTCCCATGTTGAGTGAGGGATGACTTTCGGTAAAAGGACTTCCCACATTCACTGCATTTGTAGGGTTTCTCTCCAGTGTGTGTTCTCTGATGGTCTGTGAGGGCTGATTTGTGACTGAAGGTCTTCCCACATAAATTACATTCATAGGGTTTCTCTCCTGTGTGAACTCTCTGATGGACCATGTGCGTTGACTTCTGTTGGAAGGACTTCCCACATTTAGAACATTCATAGGGTTTCTCCCCTGTATGTGTTCTCTGATGCACTGTGAGGTTTGACTTGTGATTGAATGTTTTCCCACATTCATTACATTTGAATAGCCTCTCTCCTCTCTGATTTTTCTGAAGTTGAGTGAAGTGTGACATTCTGCTGCAATTATTTTCAATTTGACTGCTTTCATGTTGTTTCATTTCCACGTAGATTCCATGACATTTCAAGAGAGAGGACTTCTCACAGAAAGTTTCCTCATGTCCGTTATATTCACAGAGTTTCTTTCCTGTATGAATTTGCCTATGTGGGATTATCACGGTCTTTTTCTCTAGGGCTTTCCCACCATTATTATATTTAAACGTCTTCTCTGAAGTTTGGATATTTAGGTGCTGAATAATACCATTATTATGATCAAGGGCTTTCTCATTTTCATAAGAATCCCCTTGAGTATGAGATTTTTCCTCCTTAATAACAAGTAATTTCTCATGTATATTTAACACATCAGGCTTCTTTCTTGAAAAGTTTCTATTACTACTAATTGATATTGAAGTATTTTTCAAACTCGTTCCATATAAGTCATATTTATAAGGCATTATTCTTGAAGAAACAAAGTTTGTGCTCATATTAGATGATTTTCCTAAAGCATTAATTTTCTCTGAAGTCAATGTTTTGTTGTTGAATGCAACTTGTGGCAAATATTTGTCTTGGTTGTCCTGGATTCTCTCTGTTAGGTCATGAGTTTTGCAGTCTTCTAGAAATGAAAATATTGAACATACCGTAAGAATTTGAACAGATTTCTAATAGAATTGGACTAAAATACAAATGTCGTACTATATATTTGACTTTTGGTTTCAGGAGTCTCTCAAGATCAAAGTGACTCTTCCCCATCTAGTTTGTTTGGGAAAACAAATGTGGAAAAAGTGAGAAAAGCTAATAATAGGCAGACGTAATTATTCAGCATTTTACAAACAGAACTCTCAAAGTAGGTAGAAATGAAAATGTAAACTCAAGAAACAGCCAATAGAGGATGGAAGATTTTACAGAAGTGGTAGCTTCGGGTAGGAGGAAAATCACAGAGACTGGGATGGGTACAACTGAGCTAATGAAGAGTAATTTCAGTGACAAGGAAAACCAGTAGATAAAGGTGTTAATGTGGAAAACAAAGAGGTGGACTACAAAGTAGATCTAATACCCTCAAATCTACATTGTTTTTAATAACATTGTGACAAGTTTTCATGCTCCAGTTGAACTTCCCTTATTTCCATTCTACACATAACGGCAAAGTAAATTTCTGAATGCACCAACTGCCTCATGTTTGAGGGAAGAGTTATTAGCTTGCACTGTAATTTCCCTTCTAGCCATGATTCACAGGAATGTACAAAAAGAAAATACAAAACAATGGCAGACTAAGTCATCCTGTGGCAATCTAGATCTGAAGCATTGCTCTATTTTGGCTGTGATACCTTAATATTGATCTATCATAGTTGTTCGACAGGTAAACTACCATGATAATCACATTTACTTTCGCTTACTTTTCCTTAAAACCTTGCCCATGCCACAATACTAATGCTTAATTTTGCTTTATACTTCACATCTCACATTTCTACATTTCAGGCTTCTACATACTATTAGAATTTAAGGGACATATTTTTCAATCCAGTCCTAGAAAATGAGTAACAATCATGTTTATTTACCATTTAGAAAGTCTTGTTCACATTTGTTATCCAGTGCAACAAAGTCTATCCCAAGCTAAAAAACCACTGACCAAGTACCACATAGAAAACTATTACAAGTCATCATTCTAGCAAACAAAATTTACACCAACTAAATGTCCATCAGATTTTCAAGCTACCATTCTACAGCTCCATAATCAATAACCTCTGCCCCAGTCTAGTCAGTTCTTTGTCTCATTGAACTGCCCACTCTTCACAACAAGCTGAAAATGTGTTCTCTCACTCAGCCTTGGCTCTATTTAGTATCTAGAAAAAAAATGTCATAATGATACTATTATTCCAAATCTCCATGAATGCCATCTCAAATCTTCATACTTTCTAAACTTTCAAAAGTTACACTTACTCTAAATCTAAAAGTAGTTCCTGTCTAGACCTGTTGTTTTAACACAACCTTAGATAGCACTGCTTTGTAACGTACTGTACTTCATCTACCGTAAAACACATATATTGAACATTCTAAAATCAGGGTGTGTCTTACAATTAATCATAGACCTGTGATCAGCAGGTCACAGTATAATGCACAGAATATTTTTTCCTTAATCGTTCATCAGATAATGGTCTACTTGCAAACTATGATCTCTTAGATTTGAAAAAATATGACAAGTTTTTCTTAATTAAATGCTGAATTTGAAGTGCTTCATGCAATTTTATTCTCATTCTTATAACCAGGGGATGGTAAACTTTTCCTTAAAGGGCAAAATAGTACATATTTCAGGGTTTACAGGCCACCATCTGTCACAATATTGAACTCTGCTATTACAGCATGAAATCAGCCAAAGAACATATGAGCATGGTTGTGCTGCAAAAACAGACAAACAAATGAGCATGGTTGTCCTGCAAAAAAAAAATTTATTCACAAAAACACGTGGTAGGTCTACAGGCCATAGTTTGCTCCGATCTAACAACCACCAATGCGCACAGCAGCTGTTGTTAGCTCTCTTATTTCCTTTGAACTTGAGTGATTTTAAATCAATAGACCCCAGCATGCTACGTGTATCATCATTACCTGGAAAGCTTTTTCAAACACAAACGTTTAGACGCTATGCCATTTTATATTTGACCAACCAGAATTATCGCTAAGCATCCCAATTTTTTTTTGAAAGGTGATGGCTTTAATGAGCTGAGCAGAATTCTACATAAAATCAGAAATCTATGATTCATCACTCCAATTAGTAAAAAAATTCCAAGATTCATGGTAAGGCATCACAAGGCATGTGCAATTAGGTCCCAATATGACCTGAGCATGTACTCAGAAAGAATTCCTTCATGGTGTTTTCAGAATATGAAGTTCTTCCTCTATCTGGTTCCAATCAACATGTGTTTATCGGAAGTCTATGTCAGGTTATACATATATAACCAAAGTAAGAAAGAGTAACCCAGTGGCCATTTTCTTTGTTAGATCATAAACCAGGTGTGAAAAAAGCTAGATATTACTAGGTAACAGATTATATGACTTTGGCTTAGTTTTAGTCTTGTGTACAAGACCCACTACATACTGAGTGTTGACAGAAGAAAGAGAAGATGTGGACCCGAACACCAGGAGCTGTTTCTTGGAAGATGACAAACTTAACCCACACTTTAAGGATATGCAATGTAGTAACAGTAAAAATAACCTTTTATAATATACTAAGTAATGCTCTGAGCACTTTTCATTTATTAATTTATTTAGTATCTAGTTAAGGAAAGCAAACAATGAAGAAAGGTGTGACATAGAAAAATATCTCATATGCCTAAATGGCATCTGAGGAGAGGGGATCAAATGATGTTTAGCATGAGTATGGGCAATAGTAAAATAAAATTAAGGAAGCCAAATCAGACCATAATGTGATAATCAATGTCAGGCAAGTAATTAAATATCACGAAATAAATGATAGGAGGAGCACAGTTTTATCCTGTCAGGCTACTGAAAAAGAAGATGTTCAAGGTGAAACAAACACAAAAACACCACCACCACCAACAGCAAAACTTCACCAACTAAAACAGGAAATGGAAAAAAGTAAAAGTATGAGGAAATATGGTTCTTGATGTCAGTAGGAAGTTAGAATATGAGAAATATTACAAGTTTACTAAGAAAAAATACTCAAGAATACAAAAGGAAAAATAAAAGAAATAACTTGTCTTGTGAGCTTGACAATTTTGTTACCAATTTCTGGTTTTATCAGACTGTGACTAGGCAATGTCGTATTTCTGCTTTGTAGGATTTATGAGGGTTTTCTTTTAGCATGATATCCTTTCATTTGTTTGCGAATATTCTTTAGGCACATTAAAGGTGTTTTTTCATTGTTTTTCGGTACAAACAAAAATACAATCCTGCAATTAGGAAGGCTGTAATATTGTTCTAGTAGTCAATCTTATAAGTATGAACTTATAATTCCATTAATTACCTATTTGTTTAGATAGTATCGAGTAATACTCTACGACATATAACAGTGAAGGCAGTGTTTCCTCTCTTCTCCTCACAAACCAAAGTTTAGTAGGTTTTATTACCTATCTTAGTCTTTATCTTTGTACTATTAAACATACAAATGCCTGTATTACTTGACTTGTCTCCATAAATGATATCTTTGGACCCCTAGCTTTTAACAATCAGAAAATCAGCTTACATTCCTTCTCAGCCATTACCCTTCCCTCTTTCAATTTTATCATAGTTATCCTTTCTACACTTCCAAAGGAGGTGCCATTAGAAAGAGAGTCTTAAAAAACATTTTAAATGATCAACTCCTAAACCAACCACCTAGAATATAATTTCCCAAGGCTTCATCTCGCCTGGTACTCACTAACTCACCTGGGAAGCTCTGGTATAGCAATTCTTCCTCTAATATCCATGGCTCCTCTCCTTGCTCCAATTTGAAAATCACCTTTGGCTTGGTAATGAAATACCCTGTAGAAGGAGAAATGACAGAATTTGGGCCATACTGAATGGGCTATAGCAACTCTGAAGGAGGGAGAAGGTAGGGTTTCTAGAGCAGCACCTTGATGGGCTCATTTAAACCTTTCATGGGATGTGAAAATACGTTCTTCCTGGTACTCAAAAGAAATGAAAAATCTCAGATTCCTGAATCAAGAGCCTCAATAATATATTAACCACAAAAGATCACAAGTTTTGGTGTCTAAGAAATAAAATGCATGCTATTCACACTTTGATATGGAAACTCTGCTTACCCACTGAGACAAGGTTGTGATAGTTCTCCAGCATCACGTCCCTGTACAGCATCCTCTGAGCAGGGTCCAGGTGCTGCCACTCCTCCTGGGTGAAGCCCACAGTCACATCCCTGAATGACATTGACCCCTGGAACGGTACATTTCTGCTCAGTCTGAAGTGGTCAGAATTGGGGTGGCACAGAAAAGATGTATGGAAACTAATTCTTACTAGGTTCACTGCTGAGAGTTTATATGTTATGATATGTACATTATTTCATACTAGATTTTATAAAAGGGAAATAATTTTTTTAAAATCCTCCTTCTGTTTTAATCTATTAATGCACTATCCCTTGAAATGTCCTGGCTGTTGTGAATAGTAAGAAGAATAAAACATTCTTCTTGTTCTCCAAAAAGTTAAACACTACACAAACACAATACACTCAAAAACTCCAAAAATAAGGTGTTACTAGTATACATTAGAGTATGTAAAAAGTATACTGGGGTCAGGAAAGAAAAGTTAACTCTATTTTTTTGTCAGTAGCTTGTGTTTAATTGGAGAGGAAAAGCTTTAAGGCCTTCAACATGCTGGATGGATGTTCTTTATGAGGCAACATAGCACAAACAAAATATTGGAGGCATTAAAAACTCATGGGTTGACTTTAGCTTCTGCCTCAGGATATAGAAAGCAAGAAAAAGAATCACTCTCATTTCTACAATGAAATGGGCCTAGTGACTTCGAATTCACAACTTCTAATTTATCAGAGAGCCAACGTTCTCAAAGCACTCGAAGTGCCCCAAAACTCGGAACAGACAGTACCTGCAGGGAGAGAGGAAATGTATGTTCTTGACTACCTGAGTTGGACCACAGGAAAGAATCCCACCAGAATAGGTGACATATTAATTGGTGAAGACTGGGTATGCGCTGGCACAAAAGTGTGAAACCCCTGTGGGCCACAGACACTGAGGGGGCTTGCACCTTCTTAAAGGACTTTTCTCCACAAACCCCACTGGGCACTTACTGTATTCCTGGGAGAAGGGAAGGATTATGCACTGAGCCTACAACTACAGCTGGGGAAGGGGCAAGAAAACCAAGCAGGCCACGTCCCGAAGACCCAGGGACTCAGAGCATCCCCGAGACTGAGGCTGTATTGGAATAAGGTACACTCTGCCCACTGCTTCCCACCACGAAGCTAACAAGCTTGGAATTACAAGTACCTATAGAGTATTGCTGACAGATGGACTAGAGATAAATAAAAAGCATGCAAAAAGACTCTCTCTGAGGCACAAAGAGAAAACCTAAAAACTTAGAAAGAAACAGACGTAACTTTTGGTAAACTAACCCTATCCTAAAACACAAAGTATCTCTACAGAAATTTGAAGCCTGTGGTGCACTGAGGGTAGTAACACAAACAACAAATCTCAAATCCTGCCAGCACCGAACTAGATTAACTCAAAGCCCTGGACTAAAAGCCTACCAGGAAAGTCATGCCCATTTCCAGGAATAAAATCTATTTACCTTGGTCTAGAGTCCAACACAAGATATGTGGGTTTCAACCAAAAATTATGAAGTATATGAAAAGGAAAGAAACCAACAAGATACTACCAAGACACAAAGTAATCATCAGAACTAGATTCAGATATGACATGGATTTTGAAACCATATGACAGAATTTTAAGTAATTATAACTAATACATTAAAGACTCTAACAAAAATGGTGGACGACATGCAAAATCAGATGGGTAATTTCAGCAGAGAGAAATGCTGGAAATAGAAATGCTAGATATGAAAACACAGTAACAGAAAAACACAGACATGAAGAATGTCTTCAACAGGCTCAGCAACAGTTAACAATCAAGGAAAGAATAAATGAACTTGAGGACAGGTCAACAGAAATTACCCAAACTGAAACTCAAAGAGAAGAAAAAGTGAAGAGGGTGAAAGAATACAGAACACGGAAAAGCCGTGAAATACAATCAAATTTTCTGACATATGCATAATTGGGACCCAGAAAAAAAAGAAAGAATGAGATAGAAGAAATATTTTAAGAAACGGTAGCTTAAAATTTATCCCAATTAGGGTTTCCCTGGTGGCTCAGTGGTTAAGAAGCTGCCTGCCAATGCAGGGGACATGGGTTCGAGTCCTGGTCTGGGAAGATCCCACATGCCGTGAAGCAACTAAGCCCATGCACCACAACTACTGAGGCTGCGCTCTAGAGCCCGTGAGCCACAACTACTGAGCCCACGTGCCACAGCCCATGCGCCTAGAGCCCGTGCTCCGCAACAAGAGAAGCAACCGCAATGAGAAGCCTGCACACCACAACTAAGACCCAACACAGCCAAAAATAAATAAATAAATTTATTTTAAAAAATAATTTATCCCAATTAATGACAGAAAACAAACCAAAGATCCAAGAATCTCAAGAATACCAAGCAGCATAAAGTCCCCCTAAAAGCACAGTTAAGCACAACATATTAAAACCGCTTAAAAAGAGAGAAAATCTTGAAGGTAGCCAGTAAACAAAGAAATACTACAAAAGAGGAATAAAGATAACAATTAAAGCAGGCTTTTCACCAGAAGCCATGCAAAGTAGAATACAATGGTGTGAAATTCCTAAAGTGCTGAGAGAAAATAACTGTCAACCAAGTATTCTATATTTATCAAAAATATCTTCAAAAATGATTGAAAAAACTTTCCAAGAAAAACAAAAATTTAAAGAATTCTTCACCAGCAGAACTACTCTCTAAGAAATGTGAAAGGAATATGAAATCAGAGTGAAACTTGGATCTACACACACACACAAAAGTGATAGAAATGGAATAAATAAAGGGTAGTTAAATTAATCCTTCCTGCCCTGATTTTTAATTGCTCTAAAGCAGAGGTTGGAAATTTTTTTCTTTAAAGAGCTGGACAGTAAATATTTTAGGTTTTGTGGGTCATACATTAAATATTGCAATTGTTCAACCCTATCACTGTAGTGTGAAAGTAGCCACAGGTAAGACATAAAAGAATGTGTGTGTCTGTTCCCAAGAAACTTATTTACAAAAGCAGGTAGCGAGCTGAATTTTACCTATGGGCTGTAGACTGTGATCCTTGCTCTTAAGGACAACTGACTGTCTAAAGCAAATAGAGTAGTGTTGTATTGTATGTATATAGCATATGTTAAAGTAAAATGTATGATGTAATAATAGCACAAAGGACAGGAGGGAAGAATTGGGAATATACTGTTGTAAGGTCATTATATTAAACGTCAAGTAGTTTAATATTTGAAAGGAGACTCTGATTAACTAAAAATGTATATTATAAACCCTAGGGCAACTATTTAAAAACTTAAGAGGTATAAATAATAAGTCAATGGGAAAGATGAAATGGAGTAATAAAAAATATGCAACTAATCCAAGAGAAGAAAAAGACAAAGAGAAACAAAGAATAGAACAAATAGAAAATAGCTAGGAAGGGGAAGATCTCAATTCACCATACCGATAATCAAATTAAATGTGAATGCTCTAATCAAACCAGATTGTTGGATTGGGTAAAAAAAACAGGACTGGCTATAAGAAGTGTACCTTAACTATAAAAACATAAAAAATTAAAGGTAAAAGGATAAAGCAAGAAATACCATACAAATAATAATCCAAAGAAAGCTGGAGCAGCTACATTAATATCAGACAAAATAGACTGCATAAGATGGGATATTATAAAAAATAAAGAGGCACATTACATAATGATAAAGGGTCAATTCTCCAAGGCAAAAGTAAATGTGTATGCACCTAACAAAAGAGTTTCAAAATATATGAGGTAAAAACTGATAGGACTGAAAGGAAAAATAGACAGACAAAAAAAAATACAGTTGAAGACTTCAATATTTATCTAAGTAATTGATAGAAGTAAAAATAAAATTGGAGAAATATAGAATACCCAGACAACATTATCACTGAACTAAACCTAAGTGACATTTATAGAACATTCCACCCCACAACTTTAGAATACACTTTCTTTTTAAATGTACACGGGATATTCACCAAAATAGAGTGTATTCTGGGCCATAAAACAAATCTCAACAAATTTACAAGAAAAGAAATCATATACATTATGCGCTCTAGCCAAACAAGAAATCAATAACAGGAAGGTCTGTGGAAATCTCCAGCTACTTAGAAATTAAACAACATACTTCTACATAACCCATGGGTTGAACAGAAGTTTCAAGAAAAAATGGAAAATACTTTACATAGAGCAAAAATGAAAACAGAACTACAAATTTATGAGATGCATCTAAAGTAGTGCTTAGATGGACACAAGATATTAAATGCTTTATTGCAAAAGATGAAATGTTGGCAGTCAATAAGATCAAACTCATTGGTGACATTCACCAGAACAAATTCAGGCAGGTGTTGGGAAAGAACCAAACTTGCATGCAATGGAAACCTGATGTGCAGAAATATTTTCCAGAAAACATAATTTGAAATTTCTGCTGAAAACCATATGAAAACCCAAACAAAACCCAAAAAACTTCTTATGAAGAAGTTACAGTAAATTATTTTGGACTGCCCATTTCATTACTCCTCAAAATACTAGGTTTTATCACAGATTTAAGCTGGACCACAGAACAGCTATCTATTTAGACTCTGGTATTATGGTCTCTTGATAATTTATAGCAGTTATGCTTTGGCAATATGCCCTCTGTTTCTACCATGCCCTCTTCCATAAGTGGCAAGAGCCTTCATTTATTTCAAGGTTGTTATTAGAATATTGCTCACAAGTTCAACTTTTTAAAAAAAATGTATTAATTTTGGCTGTGTTGGGTCTTTGTTGCTGTGCGCGGGCTTTCTCTAGTTGCGGCGAGTGGGACCTTCTCTTGTCGCAGAGCACGGGCTCTAGGCACATGGGCTTCAGTAGTTGCAGCACGCAGGCTCAGTAGTTGCAGCACGCAGGCCCTAGAGCATGAGGGCTTCAGTAGTTGCGGTGTGTGGGCTCAGTAGTTGTGGCGCACAGGCTCTAGGATGCTTGGGCTTCAGTAGTTGTGGTGCGCAGGCTCAGTAGTTGTGGTGCATGGGCTTAGTTGCTCTGCAGCATGTGGGATCTTCCCGGACGAGGGATTGAACCTGTGTCCCCTGCGCTGGCAGGTGGATTCTCAACCACTGTGCCACCAGGGAAGTCCCAAGATCAACACTTTTTTTTGTTTTTCCAAGATCAACATTTTGATGACCAATAACAAAAAGGCTCTTCTCAGACTCCAATGTCAGGAAAGTCTTCATGTCCCATGAAGAATCAGTTTGGTTCATCCTTATTTTCAATGCACTTCCTGAAATAATGTCTGCTATTGATATCAGAAACAAATGTACAGCTTAGCATCTATAACTTAAACATTAAGGACTTGAAGGTCAGTGACACACCACCTTTGCCCTGGTACTAATCTGCTTATTTCCTGCTAAGCTGACATTTATCTGTTTCTACATTTATAAAAACTCACCTGGGATTTGTTCATTTTCTGCTTTCTTTAAAAAATATAGAGACCTGTGAAGATATAACTGAGACACAAGGAAAGAGAAATGAGTCATAAGAGATCTGGCCTCCCCCATAGCTCCTTGATTTACCTTCCTGCAAAATCTGCACACTACTGGGTAAAATGCCCTCCTATGAGACAATGTCCTCTTGGTTCCTTAAAAGAGAAGGAATGTAGAATCAACAGAATAAAATATTTAATAACAGGTTCTCAAAAAAAAAAGCCTTGAGTTGTGGTTGCCAATTTCTGAGGCATAAATATCCCTGTCATAAAAATAAATAAATAAATACTCCTGTTATGATCAATTTCAAATTACTCACATGATGTCACTGAAGAGAGTTGGGAAGGAGATGTTCAATAGTATTTCCACCATATTGATAAAGCAGATAAATATATAGTCTCAAGAGCACAGATATGAGTAAAATGAAGGCACTTAATTAGAAAGTGATGAGTTTTGAATATAATCACAGCCAAGAGCAGCCTAAGCAGACATGACTATTAAATGCAATGCAGAATCCTAGAAAGGATCATAGAATCAACCCAAGTGAAAGGAAAACACATATCCACACAAAGAGTCTGCCAAATATAAAACCAGATCAAGTTAAAATTTTAAGAGTTTATTGTGCATACAGAAGAACAGACTGTGAACCAGGGAGACTTCAAACTGAACGTGTCAGGAAGCTCAGAGGCATGTCCTTACAGAATGGTTTACAAAGTGAGAATGAGAAGGTATCTAACCTTTACAATGATTAGTTATTACAATGATGTTTTCCAGACAGCAGGAGATTAGTTAAAAGTGATTATCTAACACCATTTTAGGAAGATGACTTAAGTTTTGTTTATGATTATCAGAGGCATTTCAAGAAATAACCTATGTTAAGTTTTGCTTATGTGGCCTAACTGGTTTTGTCTGCTGGGGGATTTTCAAGTCTGGTGTCCGTTTCCTTTTAACAAGCTGTATATAGTCTTTCAGAGCAGCATTATTCATTATAGCCAAAAAGTAGAAACAACCCAAATGCCCATCACCTGGGGAATGAATAAACAAAAGGTGGTATATCAGCACTGCGGCAGAGTTTGACTCC
Source organism: Balaenoptera ricei (assembly GCF_028023285.1). Taxonomy (NCBI): domain Eukaryota; kingdom Metazoa; phylum Chordata; class Mammalia; order Artiodactyla; family Balaenopteridae; genus Balaenoptera; species Balaenoptera ricei. Next base: position 115,321,722 of record NC_082654.1, read on the forward strand.
ATTTTAAATTCTGATGCTGTAGGCTTCAAGCCCACTTCTGCCTTTCCCTTCTGCCCCACATCCAGGCCAACTGACAAGGAAACCCATGTATACTCTGGCCCACATGTGTGCTCTCTTTCCCAACCCTAGCCCCTAACTGCAATAAAAACCAGGCCACTCCTTCCCACTCTCTCTCAAGGCATTCAAGCAGGTTCTGGATCAGCTTGGGGGCTACCCTGCTCTGCCCAGAAAGTCACATGATGTGAGTAAAAACTCTTTTTACACCCTCTTGGTGCACGTGTGGCTTGACATCCAAACCAAATTTGGGCTTGAGTGGTTTTAATCTGCACTCCGTGGGGCCACTTATATCCTGGCAGCAGAATAATCTAGACAATGAGCACCACGATCTAGGAGTCTTTCTTCTCTGGTTTTTGGCTAGCTAACAGGTTTTGTTACCTGATGGGAAGAATGTGTTTTGAGCTGTTGTTTTATGCTGCACTTGCTGGGTCCATCCTGAGCCTCTGCCTCTGCCATAGATTTTACTGACCAAAGCTGGAAACTGCACTCAGTTTGAATTGTGTATAACTGGTGTTTAGGGACAAGAGTGTGGAACTAGGGTCCTTCTTTGGGTCATGTGTTTGGGTCATGTGTTTCAGCCCAGACCTACATGTGTGCCTAAAATTGAATTGTGTGTCTCCACTCCAGCATGAACCGTAACAGACACGAGGATCCTGGACTTAACCTTGTGGCCATTGGTTGTATGTCAACCAGGCATTGGTCTGCATTGTATAGAGCGCTCAGGAGAAAGCCTACTATCCTGTGCAATATATGGGCCTTTTGTGGTCAGTCATGTGGAGTAACAGCAATTACCACGTCACTCCTAAAAGTCGCTCCTAAAAGCAGATGGCTCGCTAGACCCCTACAAATGCCGTGGAGGAAGTCCTTAACCCTGAAAATTCTGCTTTGAGACTTTCTGGAGGAAGAAATTTATACTTACGAGAAGGATAGAAAGGACCTGCAAAGTATACCCAGCAATGACAACAAAAGCAACAAAGCTGGACATGAGGGAAGAAAGAAAAAGATGAAACAGGTCTCACAATTTTGATCCAATTCAAAACCTAAAATTTACTAAAGAAAAAATTTATTCAGCAGAATAATAAAAAGGGTGTTGACTGGCTTTTGCACCTCTACAACATAAGTTAAATTAACTTTTACATCTGCTGAGATGCACCAATTGGCAAACTTTCATGGCCTTAATCAATCCTGAGGCTATAGTTAACAGTTATACTTGCTAAATTTTAAACAGGGTACCCTGTACCAAAGTAGCCCCTATTCTCTTTAGGAGAATTACCAATCATAAAATAGAGGACACCTTATCTTAACCCTCAGAACTACTGTCTTGCTTAAATTCCCCATTGTTATAGGTACCCATTGCTCTAAAATATCCCATAGTGGGCATGACACTCTGACTCAACCTGACCCAACAAGTAATAAGTTAAAATTAAATTAAATCTTTGGCACTTACATTGAGCTCGACAAAACAGGATCTCACAGAGCTTCCTCTCTAGTTAAAGTAGTTAATACAGATGATTATAAATTAAAACAGGGCTTTTAAGAATTGAAATCCATTATATAAGACCTACCTAAAAGAGGAGTGATCACCCCCACTGCTTCTCCATCTACCAGCCCAATTCGGCTTGTTCTTAAACCTAGAAAGAATAAATGGTGCCTCATGGTGGATTTCTGTTTCTTAATGCCACGGTCCCACCCATTAAGACCCTCACACCCAGTATTACTGAAATTACTGACTTCACCCAGTGAGCAATAGGTAAACACTTTTGCAGTCACAGATTTGGTCAACATATTCTGTTCAGTGCCTATTTTAACAGCCTCTCAGCCACCATTTGCCTTTACCTTTGAAGGGACACATCTTTACCCGGCTATGCATGCTGTACCTTAACAGCCCTGCCATCATGCACAAATTGCAAGCATGATCTCATGGAGGAGGTGACGTCTCCTGTTCTGAGTCCCTTGTCTGAATCCAAGGGAAGGTGAACCCTCTGCAGACTCCATGGCTACTTGCGGAGCTGCTTGAGATCAACTAACTGAACAGCAATGGAGTTTATATATTTCATAGATGGCAGTGCCACCATCAAACATGATGGAATGTGCTGGAGAGCTACTGCTTTATCCCTTAACCAGGATGTCCTTGATCAAGGATGGGACTCAAGGATGGGTCAGCACAACTGGCTGAACTTTTGTGCAGTAATAATGTGGCCTTCCCCAAAGAGAAGGTCTTGCCTTTGTTCTGGCTTCTGGGAGGTAATCTCTGGGCTCTTGGAATGTTATGCCTGATGTAGTGTCTTTGTTTGCCTAGGAGCCTTAGGTTTTATGGGATAATCTCAACAATGTGATTTAGGGTGGGGTCTGGCCATACATGTACAGTCTTAGGGTGGGGTTGGCCATGACAGAAAGACCAACAATGTGACTTAGGGTGGGGATTTTAGATCATACAGTGTCAGTCAACCCAGAGACCATGTTCAACCACGTGGGTAATCAATCAATCATGCCTACATAATGGAACCCCAATAAAAACACTGAACAATGCGGCTTGGATGAGTTTTCCTGGATGACAATACTCTACACGTATTGTCACACATCAACACCTGGAGAATAATGTGTCCTGCTTACACATGAAGAAGAAAAGGAAGCTTCACAGTTGGAATCCTCCTGGACTGTGCCCTATGTGTCTCTTTGGCTGATCTTAATCTATATCCTTTCTCTGTAATAAAACATAATCACAAATTGAACAGCTTTCAGTGAGTGAATTATCAAACCTGGGGGTGACTTGGGGAATCCTCAGAACTTGTAGATGGTTCAGAAGTGAGGGTAGTCTTATGTGGAGAGTGTGCTCTCTAACTTTGTAGTTGACTACAACTTATCGCAAATTCAGCCTGTCATCTTAACACTGGATGCTTTGACCAACAATCAGCCCCATCTGCACATTCTTACAGACTCTTAGGCCAAATGCTCTTTTCAATGACAGCAATAACAATTCCTTATCCAAAGTTGGCCCTCTTTGAGGTAAATAACTCTGAGAACCTCTTGCCTCACAGATACCCAAAATATAAAGGTCACGCATGTCTCTGCACATATTAAAACCACAATACAAGGCCTCACCAAGACACTTCTTATCCCCTTTGAAGTTCTAGACATTATTGATAGTAACCAAAGCACTCATTTCACTTCTTAAAATGCACAACACTGAGCTCTTAAACAAGGCATTCAATAGAACCTGCATCTCTCTTACCAGCTTCAAGCTGCAGGCCTCATAGAATGTGATAACAGCTTACTTAACTTCAAAATCAATGAAATAAAACATAGCACATTTCTCAAACGTCAGGGGTAAATCGTAATAAAGAGAGTGGCTCCGTTTTTGTTGTTTGACACTGACAGCTTTCTAACCCCACATTTCCCTTCCCATTCAGTCCCATATCTAGACAAGCTGATAGACAGCCTCCCTTGACACAAAAGGCCCAGGATGCTTACTCAGCAACTCTTCCTGGTCTTACCCCCTACCCACCATTGAAACCAGAAAAATACTGATGCTGTATTGTTTCAGCAGGTTCTCATTAATATTGTTTATACACTGAGGGAAATAATCCACAGAAAGCTCTCAAAAAAAAAAAAAAGTGAAGTGCTTTGAGGTAAGGTCTATTTTTAAACTATTTTCCAAATCTGTACACAGTTTCTCATAAGAATCTTTTAAGCATATTCTTAAATGCCATATGTGCTGATGGACATGGTGTAAATTCCATTCAGAATCTGGAAATAATGAGAGTAAACCAAGGAAGGTGAGACTTTTTAGGGAAGGCTGTAAGCAGAACCTCCTTAACTGTGACTAATGACCTCTTTCTCGAGACCATGCTGTTTTAATTCCCCAGGGAAATGACATTTCCTTTGCAACCTGCCCTTTGCCATCCAGGGACTAGTTCATTTCTGGTTTCTAAAATTTGCCCCCAAGTATTCACTGTCCCAGTCTTTGATGTAGTGGATGTGGTGACAACACCTTACTCAACAAGATGAAGAATTGCTGAAAAGATACATGTGCCCCTATATTCCTAGTAGCACTATTCACAACAGCCAAGACACTGGAAACAACCTAAATGTCCTTCAACGGATGAATGGATAAAAAAGATGTGGTACATATATACAATGGAATACTACTCAGCCATAACAAAGAATGAAATAATGCCATTTGCAGCAACATGGATGGACCTAGAGATTATCATACTAAGTGAAGTAAGTCATAAAGAGACAAATACCATATGATATCTCTTATATGTGGAATCTAAAATATGACACAAATGAACTTTATCTATGAAACAGAAACAGATTCACAGACACAGAGAACAGACTTGAGGTTGCTAAGGGGGAAACGGTTGGGGGAGGGATGGATTGCGAGTTTGGGGTTAGCAGATGCAAATTATTATATATATAATGGATAAACAACAAGGTCCTACTGTATAGCACAGGGAACTATATAACATCCTGTGTTAAACCATAATGGGACAGAATATAAAAAAGAATGTACACATATGTATAATTGAATCACTTTGCTGTAGAGCAGAAATTAACACAACATTCTAAATCAACTATACTTAAATTTAAAACAAAAAAATTTTTTCAAGGCAAAAAAAAAATTGCTGTACCCTGCAGTTCTGGGATCTACCCCTTTCTGGGACTGTGTCTCCATCCCAAAACTGTGGAGAGAGAACAAATGCCGCAAGGGTTCTCTTCTGGGTGAGATTTCTATTCCTGGTGTTCCAGCTCTTTAAACTCACAGGAGCTAATCTGTTCCCTAGAATCGAGGATTTAAAATTAAAGGAAATATTCATATTTGGAACCTTCACCCAGAACTCTAAGTCTGCATCCCCCGGAACGTACTGTCCCCTGGAATACTGGTCCCCTAGAAATCAGAACCATTGAGGACAAAGACAAACTAGAGGATGCCTGAGTCACCCCGTTGCAGAGCTGGAAACCAAAACGTGCCCTGCAGGGCTGCAAATTCACGCGGCCCCGCCCACTCCCAGGGGCTGAGCGCACCTGCACGCATGCGCATATGCCCCGCTCACGGGGGCATAGAACCTGGCATCACCGCATCAGAGCTGAGGCCCTACTGTTGCCCAACCGCCCCTTGTCCTGCTCGAGACGCCGCCGCCTGCCATCTCGGGGTCCTGCTGCAGCGTCCGCGGCCCTCCTTCCCACCGCGAGACACCGCCACCTCCTGCCCAGCCCACGCTCTAACCTCTGCTTCCTGGAAGGTGGGAAACCGGGATCTTAAGAGTTGTTGAGAAATCTGGAAACTTCGGGATTTCGGACTTCACGAACTTTCCAGGCCCAGGAGGGTGACCAACAAAATGGCGAAGTGGCGCATGCGCAGGGTACTTGGTGGCCGGGCTGGAGTTCTGCTGGGCACGCAAATCAAAAACTACGTTTACCATAATC